>NC_045769.1:51770000-52395000 GCF_008692025.1 Phocoena sinus
AAAAAAGGTAAAAAACACAAACACTTGGAGGGTAAACAACACGTTACTAAATAACCAAGAGATCACTGAAGAAATCAAAGAGGAAATCAAAACATGCCTAGAGACAAATGATAATGAAAACACAACGATCCAAAACCTATGGGGTGCAGCAAAAGCAGTTCTAAGAGGGAAGTTTATAGCTATACAAGCCTACCTAAAGAAACAAGAAAAATCTCATATAAACAGTTTAAACTTACACCTAAAGGAACTAGAAAAAAAGAACAAACAAAACCCGAAGTTAGCAGAAGGAAAGAAATCATAAAGATCAGAGCAGAAATACATGAAATAGAAATGAAGAAAACAATAGCACAGATCAATAAAACTAAAAGCTGGTTCTTTGAGAAGATAAACAAAATTGATAAACCATTAGCCAGACTCATCAAGAAAAAGACGGGGAGGACTCAAATCAATAAAATTAGAAAAGAGAAAGTTACAACAGACACCGCAGAAATACAAAGCATCCTAAGAGACTGTTGCAAGCAACTCTATGCCAATAAAATGGACAACCTGGAAGAAATGGACGAATTCTTAGAAAGGTATAAGCTTCCAAGACTGAAACAAGAAGAAATAGAAAATTAGAACAGACCCATCACAAGTAATGAAATTGAAACTGTGATTAAAAATCTTCCAACAAACTAAAGTCCAGGACCAGATGGCTTCACAGGTGAATTCTTTCAAACATTTAGAGAAGAGCTAACACCCATCCTTCTCAAACTCTTCCAAAACATTGCAGAGGAAGGAACACTCTCAAACTCATTCTATGAGGCCACCATCACCCTGATACCAAAACCAGACAAAGATACTACAAAAAAAGAATTTTACAGACCAATATCACTGATGAATATAGATGTAAAAATCCTCAACAAAGTACTAGCAAACAGAATCCAACAACACATTAAAAGGATCATACACGATGATCAAGTGGGATTTATTCCAGGGATGCAAGGATTCTTCAATATATGCAAATCAATCAATGTGATACACCATATTAACAAATTGAACAATAAAAACCATATGATCATCTCAATAGGTGCAGAAAAAGCTTTTGACAAAATTCAACACCATTTATGATAAAAACTCTCCAGAAAGTGCACATAGAGGGAAACTATATCAACGTAATAAAAGCCATGTATGACAAACCCACGACAAACATCGTTCTCAATGTTGAAAAACTGAAAGCATTTCCTCTAAGATCAGGAACAAGACAAGAATGTCCTCTCTCGCTACTATTATTTAACATAGTTTTGGAAGTCCTAGCTATGGCAATCAGGGAAGAAACAGAAATAAAAGGAATACAAATTGGAAAAGAAGAAGTAAAACTGCCACTATTTGCAGATGACATGATACGATACATAGAGAATATTAAAGATGCTACCAGAAAACTATGAGAGCTAATCAATGAATTTGGTAAAGTTGCAGGAAACAAAATTAATGCACAGAAATCTCTTGCATTCCTATACACTAATGATGAAAAGTCTGAAAGAGAAATTAAGGAAAGACTCCCATTTACCATTGTAACAAAAAGAATAAAATATCTAGGAATAAAGCTACCTAAGGAGACAAAAGACCTGTATGCAGAAAACTATAAGACACTGTTGAAAGAAATTAAAGATGATACCAACAGATGGAAAGATATGCCATGTTCTAGGATTTGAAGAATCAATATTGTGAAAATGACTATACTACCCAAAGCAATCTACAGATTCAATGCAATCCCTGTCAAATTACCAATGGCATTTTTTACAGAACTAGAACAAAAAATCTTACAATTTGTATGGAGACACAAAAGACCCCAAATAGCCAAAGCAGTCTTGAGGGAAAAAAACAGAGCTGGAGGAATCAGACTCACTGACTTCAGACTATTCTACAAAGCTACAGTAATCAAGACAATATGGTACTGGCACAAAACCAGAAATATAGATCAATAGAACAGGATAGAAAGCCCAAAGATAAACCCATGCACCTGTGGTCAACTAATCTATGAAAAAGGAAGCAAGGATATACAATGGAGAAAAGACAGTCTCTTCAATAAGTGGTGCTGGGAAAACTGGACAACTACATGTAAAAGAATGAAATTAGAACACTCCCTGACACCATACACAAAAATAAACTCAAAATGGATTAAAGACCTAAATGTAAGACGAGACACCATAAAATTCTTAGAGGAAAACATAGGAAGAACACTTTTTGACATAAATCACAGAAAGATCTTTTTTGACCCACCTCCTAGGGAAATGGAAATAAAAACAAAAATAAAAAAATGGGACCTAATGAAACTGAAAAGCTTTTGCACAGCAAAGGAAACTGCAAACAAGACAAAAAGGCAACCCTCAGAATGGAAGAAAATATTTGTAAATGAATCAACGGACAAAGGATCAATCTCCAAAATATATAAACAGCTCTTGCAGCTGAACATTAAAAAAGCAAACAACACAATCCCAAAATGGGCAGAAGCCCTAAATAGACACTTCTCTCAAGAAGACATACAGATGGCCAAGAGGCATATGAAAAGCTGCTCAACATCACTAATTATTAGAGAAATGCAAATCAAAACCACAATGAGGTATCACCTCACACAAGTCAGAATGACCATCTTCAGAAAATTTACAAACATCAAATGCTGGAGAGGGTGTGGAGCAAAGGCAACCTTCTTGCACTGTTGGTGGGAATGTAAATTGATACAGCCACTATGGAGAACAGTATGGAGGTTCCTTAAAAAACTAAAAATTGGGGCTTCCCTGGTGGCGCAGTGGGTAAGAACCCACCTGCCAATTCAGGGGACATGGGTTTGAGCCCTGATCTGGGAAGATCCCACATGCCACAGAGCAACTAAGCCTGTGTGCCACAACTACTGAGCCTGTGCTCTAGAGCCCATGAGCCACAACTACTGAGCCCGCGTACCACAACTACTGAAGCCTGTGTGCCTAGAGCCCATGCTCCACAACAAGAGAAGCCACCGCAATGAGAAGCCTACACACTGCAACGAGTAGACCCCGCTTGGCGCAACTAGAGAAAGCCGTGAAGAAGACCCAATGCAGCTAAAAATAAATAAATAAAACAGATACAACATTAAAATAGAAATAAAAAATGTTTTTAAAAAATTTTAATAAATAAATAAATAAAAATAGAATTACCATATAACCCAGCAATCCCACTACTGGGCATATACCCAGAGAAAACCATAATTCAAAGAGACACATGCACCCCAATGTTCATTGCAGCTCTATTTACAATAGCCAGGTCATGGAAGCAACCTAAATGCCCATAGACAGATGAATGGATAAAGAAGATATGGTATGTGTATACAATGGAATATTACTCAACCATAAAAAAGAATGAAATTGGGTCATTTGTAGAGATGTGGATGGACCTAGAGTCTGTCAAACAGAGTAAAGCAGGTCAGAAAGAGAAAAACAAATATCATATATTAACGCATATATGTGGAAACTAGAAAAATGGTACAGATGAACCGGTTTGCCAGGAAGAAATAGAGACACAGATGTAGAGAACAAACTTATGGACACCAAGGGAGGAAAGGGGGCGTGGGATAAATTGGGAGATTGGGATTGACATATATACACTAATATGTATACAATAGATTACTAATGAGAACCTGCTGTATAGCACAGGAACTCCACTTCCCTGTACAGAAGAAACTAACACAACATTGTAAAACAACTCTACCCCAATTTAAAAAAAGAATTTGGCTTTCTACTGTGCTTTTTAACTTTTAAATACCACATTATAAGTTTGTTCTATCTTTACACTAAGGTTTTCTGATGTAAACAGAGGGAATAATTTAATTCATTAAATTGAAGAGGCTATTCTGTCCCAGACTTTAAAGTTTAGTGGTTTCACTGAGTGTAAAAATAAATTTTATTTTGGGGAAAAAGTCCTGAATAAGTAGGACTTATGTTTTCTATCCCCAGATATTCCACTCAGAGTTTTAGGCTCAGTGGAAAGAGAAGAGGACACAACGTTGGTCCGCTAAGCCTTTCTTTAGGCATAATTTGACCAGTTTGTTTGCTAGTAAATTTAGCCTTCAGCTACAGCTATCTTTCACAATGTTGATTTAAGCAACGAACTTGCTTTGCCTTTTTCAGCTCAGTAGAGTTGGTTGGGGCATTAAAGTGTGCCTAGCTCAGTGCGTAGAAATTTCAACACACTTCATTAATAAGTCAAATTTACTGAACACTAACCATGTATTAAACAATGCTAGCATGCTGGGTAGTAGGGTAGTAGATAAAACATACAAGGATCTCTGCCTACTTATACTGTGGGACTGTGGGACGAATAGATAGATAAGTGAATAGTTACATAGATACATAGATAGATATATTAGATAGATAGAGAGATAGATAGATAGACAGTTAGAAATACTAAGATTCCTGATGGAAAGTAACATATCAAATTGTCATAAGTTCTATGCAGAACATTACAATAGATGGATGTGCTAGAAAGTGACTGGGTGACTATTTTAGATTGGGTTGTCAGGGAGGGCTTCTCTGAAGAGGTGTCATTTAAGCTGAAGTCTTAGTGAGAGGAAGGGTGCCAGCCATGTGAAGATTATAGAAGTGTTCTAGGAAGAGAGAAGGGCCAGTACAAATACTCCAGGAAGGAATTTGTTTGGATGGTCAAGGAACCAAAAAAAAATCAGTGTGAGTAGACCCTAGTGCACGACGAAGAGATAGGCATGAGACAAGTTCAGAAAGGTAAAAATTTTGTTTAACCAAAAAATCCCTCTGGCTCCTGCCAGGAATTAGATGGCAGAAGGACCAGCGCTGGAAGCACAGAGACCAGTAAGGGAAGTGGGGCAACATATGGCTAACTGTCCATCACACCCATCACTCTCTTTCCTTGGCACACAGTTGAATTGCCCTTCCCCGTCTCCTAAAGTGAGATGTGACCATGTAATTGATTTCTCCTCAGTGTAAGATGAATGGAAGTTATGAGCACCACCTTGATCTCTTAACGTAAAGCCTTCTACGTGCAACAACCTATGCTCTTTCCCACTCCTTTGGCTTGATATGCGTGAGTCCAGTGATCATGGAAGCCATGTATTGAAAATAGTGGCACCATATGAAGGAAGGAACTTAGGTCCTAAATCATTTATTAACCAGAAACTCACAACTTTTTATGAGTGAGAAATCAACTGTGATTGTGTTAAGGTACTAGGTTAGAGTTTTATCTCTTATAATAGTTAGCAATACTTTAACTAAAATAGGGACTAATGCAGTAAAATAAGTGAATTAAGGTGGTAGCAGTAAGGAGAGGAGATGAATAAATGACATATATTGGAGGTAAAATTGACAAAAAATTGGACAAAAGCGTTAATGAAGGAGAAGGCAGAGGGGACACTTACTTTGCTCACTTGTGAGCTGTGTGAAACTGATTGTCATTTTCAGTGTTAAGTACCATAGGAGGAGGAATGCAGTGCTCATGATGGCACCTGTAGATTTTAAGGTCCCTAAGTAACCTCCCAGAGCAGCTTTTTAGTAGCATATTTGAGTCTGGAGATGAGGATAACATTCTTTGGTGGAATAATAATAATATCAAGCATTAATTGGGCTCATATTATATGTCAGTTATTCAGTCACTGTGCTAAGCACTTCACATGCATTATTTCATATGCTTCATTTCCTCAACAACCCAAGCAAAGCATGCACTGTTTTTTTTTCCCCAACTTTGCAAATGAAAACACTAAGAGTCGTGTATGGTAACTTATTTGCCATTTATCGCAGTCTCACACTTAGATAGTGTGTCTGAACCTATAACTTCCCAGTGGTTTACAACATTTGATTTTTTTTTTTTTTTTGCTTTTGCTGTATGTGGGCCTCTCACTGTTGTGGCCTCTCCCGTTGCGGAGCACAGACTCCGGACGCCCAGGCTCAACGGCCATGGCTCACTGGCCTAGCCGCTCCGTGGCATGTGGGATATTCCCGGACCGGGGCACGAACCCATGTTCCCTGCATCAGCAGGCGGACTCTCAACCACTGCGCCACCAGGGAAGCCCTTCTTTCTTGTTTTCTTGGCATCACCTTATATTTATTAATTATTATTATTAATTAGTATAATATTTAAGACTGGCTGGCTACCTATCTAAGAAACTACTTACTAGTTATGTGTGATCTAGGGCAAGCTACTTAATCTCCTGCTATCTCAGATTCTTCATTATAAAATCAAGATAAACGTAAATTACCTAACAGAATTGATGTAAGATCAAATGAGTTAATAAGTGTAAAGCACTTAAAAGAGTTTCTGACACAATGTAAGTGCTTAATAAGTGTTAGCAATTATTTTATGGGAAAATATTCAGCATGTTTATATACTGATGACAGAAATTTATATAAAGGAATGATTAAAAACCTAGGAAAGAGAGGATTTAATATTATGTTTTTATCTTAAAAATCACCACTCATCTATATTTTTTATTGACTTAGATGAAGGAAATCTGATTTTTTTCTTCTGAATAATTTTAGCCAACATGTCCCTTAAAGCAACACCAATTTGTTGCATATCTGACAGTTAATAACATTATAATGAAATTCAATCTATATTCATTTCCATTCAAAATATATTTTTATTACTCTGTAGCAAAGATAGTGAAAATAAAAAATTAGCCAATGATTCTTCAAATTTGTGAGTTTGCTCAATTTGATTTTGTGCACTAATTTTGTATTATAATTCTTAGTCATCTAATTAAACTTTTGGTGATACATCAGTTGATAAACTCCTCTAATGCAGCTATTTACCTATAAGTATAAATATTACTTTGGATTTAAGATTCTTTCTAGCTAGAAATTAAGCCAGATAAACCAATCAAAAACTGCTTTCAGAGGACATGGGGAGGGGGAAGGGTAAGCTGGGACAAAGCGAGAGAGTGGCATGGACATATATACACTACCAAATATAAAATAGCTAGTGGGAAGCAGCCACATAGCACAGGGAGATCAGCTCAGTGATTTGTGACCACCTAGAGGGGTGGGATAGGAAGGGTGGGAGGGAGACACAAGAGGGAGGAGTATAGCTGATTCACTTTGTTATACAGCAGAAACTAACACACCATTGTAAAGCAATTATACTCCAATAAAGATGTTAAAAAAAAAAACTGCTTTCATCATGACCATTTCCTAAATTCCTCATGTAGTGTAAGGTCCAGACCCCTTACTAGAATTTAAAATCATAGGTAATGGGCTTCAGTGGGGCCTTATCCCTTCTTGCCAGTAGCACATCCCTGTGTTTTTCCATATAAGCCATCTCCTTACCTTACTGCCTATTGAATTCCCAAATTCATATATGCTTTCCTGCAATAGGACGGGTAAAGGCTATCAGATCACTAGCTACTTGAAAACTGGGACCTAATTCAGTTGTACCTGGGAGAAAAAGAAGGTATGTACTTGATAATAGTAACGTTTACTATTACAGAACAACCTCCTTGAGCTTCTAATGCCCCAGTTATCCTAAGTGCTGTTAGGTGTCAGTTGTCATTGACATTTTACTCCATCCTTAGAACGAGATGTTAAGATGGAGTTTGATAATGTACAATTTTTAAGACACAATGCTTTTCACAAGTGTTGGTGTGTTGCCATGGAGTTCTAGCTAATCACTAATTTAATCAAAAGCATTCTCCCTTGTCTGGCTTTCACTTTATAACCTTTAAGTGTGTGTCAAAAAATGCCAAGTTAGAGTGATGTTCCTTTGTGTCATCTGTTTGGGGATCAGGACTGCAGTTCCTAAGAATGATTTATTTTCTTCTGAACGGAAGTGGTTTTTGTTTCCTTTCAGAAAAACTTCAGATATGTGTCTTTCCTTGTTAAACTAATGGTCACTCATGATTTGTTCTGAGTTAATAGTTGAAAGGATTAAATAGAAAAACAGCTTTAGAAATAAAATCAAAAGCCCAAACAGAGCCTCATATTGTTTTATCATTTTCTCAAATCTAAGAGTTTATATTGTACAGCATTTAAGGAAGGCTGCCACTGAGTTATAAAGTGTGTGTGTGGTATGTGTGTGTGTGTGTGAAACTCAGGTACCCTTCGTACCAAAACCATGTTCGCATATTGATAAGGTAGACTTCTCAAAGGAGAACAGTTTAAGCAATGTGTTGTGTTATTCTCAGAAAGATTTATTGGTTGAAAAATTCCATAAGAACCACTGTAATTATGCTGTATAGGTGACCATTTACTAGTAACTATGGGACTTATCTGGCTGTATGTATGTGGACACTCAACAGATGTCCAGTACTATTTACTTTGCTATCACTTTTACCAATCCTTAGGAATGATTACATCATTACAGTTTAGAATGTAAGGATTTGAGAAGAAAATATTTATTCCCTATTGCTTATTGACATTGATCAATATTTCAGGTATTTGCTAAGTATAATCTTAGTCTTATATTTAGCTTGGTATAGAAGGAAAAGGCATGGATTTTTGAGAAATATTTACTAGTTTTAGATTTACCTCTTCCACTATTTAATTGTGTAGATGTGAACAGTTTAGTTAAAACTCTGAGCCTCAGTGTCCTCATTTTAAAATTGAGAATAATTCATTAAGGTTTTTGTGAGAATTAACTAAGTTTTATGATCTTTAGGTAGATTTTAAATAGTTTTTTGAATAAACAGGACTGCCAATGGTAATTTAAGACTAAGAGATTTATTATGGCACAAGACATACATGTAGACTATATATTCATATATTGTATTAATCATTTATAATGACAAAATATTCAATTAAATTATTGGTATATGTAGGGAAATAATGCCAATTTGGAAGCTCATGTATGTGTATAAATATACATACATAACTAATACAAAACTTCAGTATTAAGATACGAGATATGATATTGGTGTAAGGGGATGTCAATACTTGGATCCTGGGGTATGTTGTATGCAATGGAACAGAGTTGAAATTTGATGAGAAGTGATGCTTTTGTGCTGAGTTTTTGTATGCTTGAGTTAAGGTTGCCAGAGGCTGTATAGCAGTAACAAGGACACTTATGAGCCTAATTAGTTCAAAGGGGTGAATTTTATCTACACAGAAAGCTTTTCTTAGGGAAAACGATTGATAATTAAAGTCAAGCTTAGAGATTGGAGGAAGGGTTACCAACCTGAAAAATGTATATCAAGTTGACTGTTAGCAATGCTGTATTTTATACTTGAAATTTGCTAAAAGGATAGTTGTTAAAGTAAATCTCATCACACACAGACAATGACACACAAATACCTGTGTACAGATGATGGATAAGTTATTTAGCTTAATTGTGATCTTTTCACAATATATACTGATATCAAAACATCAAGTTGCATACCTTACATATATACAATTTTTATATGTTAAATGTATCTCAGTAATGGTGTCTTTTTAAAAAGGGATGCAGTGACTTCCCTTGACAGTGACCATCTCCTCTGGGAGTAGAGGAACAAGACCTAGTTGAGCGTGGTTAATAGAGGAAGGTTTACATAACAGGGAATGGTTAAAGGAGGGAGCTCAAGAGCAAGAAGATAATGAGGACAAGTGAGGGGAAGAGTGGAAGAGAGGTTAAGATTATGGTTAAAAATCTTTATGGGGTGAGTGAGTTGAATCATCGGAGTTAACTGGATGGGTCTACTCCAATTTCAAGATTAAACTAGATAGTACAAACATCCTGTCTGCAATAATACCATCACTGTGTTGAGTGTGACATGGTTTCAGATGATGGAAAGTCACAGGTACTGGTGGAATGATCTAGATGGTCAGTAAAAAAAGCATACAAAACTATATTGGTAATGTATTGTTTTCTTATCTTCAACATTTTAGTCCAAGGTTTATTTCTTTAAAATATCTTAACTGCATTTAATATTAAACTCAAAAACATGTGGCTGTAGAAGCTGAATTAACCACTTGCTTGTTCGCTGCATTAAAAAATATTTTCCCCTTTCGATCAATACTCACTTGCTGAATCAGATTGAGTGTACAACAGTCTAAGCAGCCATTGAGAGAGGTAGCTTTAAAAAATAATAACATGTTTACAACCTCATTTCTTGAACATACTGACATTTGTCACACTCTTCTGCTTTCTTCAGTTCTCTTCTGGTTGTAAAAGCACGTGGTGAATGTAATGTACATTGACTGTGAATAGTTATTTTCCCTTTCTTAGCATCAGTAGCAGCAGCAGCATTTGCTCAACATTTGGCTCTTTCATGGGGCAGTTGTTTACTGGAGTTCAGATCAAGCCTTCTAGTCCATATGGTTAGCATTCAGATAGGTTTCTTGACATTATTGCTATTTTATTGCTATCATTTCAAAGCTGCCTGACTGTTGGTTCTGCAGGCTTGTTTTAAGTAGTTTCTTTGAAAAGTAATGTCCTTTTAAATACCACTAAGACAAAGCACTCATTATAACATTCTTCAGCATGATTTTTTCATGGGACATTTTAAAACTAAATTGCAGTAGAAAACCAGCATCTGTGTTACAGAACTTGAGAGCGTATCACACCTTTAAATAAAAATTCTAAAGTAACTGTTGAAGACAGAAAATTAATGCTAAAATTAACAAATGAAAATGACTCATGTATTTTAGAGTACACAGACTCCCTGAGCATACGTCTCCTTGAGCCTTTATAGTTGTAGAGTCATGGGGGTGGATGGGAGTAACGAAGTGGAAAACCATTGAATTGCATGCCAATCAAGACACTGAATTTCTCTTTTCTATAACAAACTCGATTCTCCCTACTATCCAAATGGACTTTCAGCTATAATTCTTTCTTTTTTTATGTCTTTATTGGAGTATAATTTCTTTACAATGTTGTGTCAGTTTCTGTTTTACAACAAAGTGAATCAACTATAAGTATACATATATCCCCATATCCCCTCCCTCTTGAGCCTCCCTCCCATCCTCCCTATCCCACCCCTCTAGGTCATCACAAAGCATCGAGCTGATCTATTTCTTGTTTCTCCAGTCATTTTTTCTGCCCCAGAAAAGACAGATTTTCTCCTGTTTGTGAAAAACACTCTGTAATTTTTTCTATACCAAATGGGTTATGCCCATTTGCACCAGCCTTCTGTTTCCTGCTTCATTATTAATATTTTTTTAATTATTGAGGTACTTCATCAAAAATTAGTTTTCATCTTAGCTATACCTTATTTTCTTCTTTTTGTTAATTTAGTTATGCAGCAAGAAAAGAAAATGCTTGCTTTTGAATAAAGATAGTGGGTGGTCACATGTATCTATTTTTTTCCTACTTGAGACCTCCCTTAAAATGATACTAGAAGAGTAAAATTTTATAAACTTACAAAATCAAAGGAAAAGTGGTGGCATTAGAGAGTAGGATATTTTAATGAATTTTTGAAATATGGAAACAGAAGGACTGTCAGAACAGAACAGAGTGACCAAGCACGTGACTCCCTTTAGCAGAAGAAATGAAGCAAAATTTTCAAATTTTGAGAGAAAATGCTTATCAATCTAGAATAGTCTGTCAAGCTGTCAATCAAATGAGAAGAAAGAACAAAGAATTTAGCAGAGATTCAAAGATTTATGTCACATACACATTTTCTTGGTAACTACTGGAGAATGTGCTCTTTCCAACAAAATGGGAGAATTTAGAAACGAGGAAGCCATAGAATCCAGAAACAGGGGCTCTATACCCTGTTTAGAGTGAGGGAGTGTGGGCAGAGGAGGTCTCAGAATGACAGCTGTGTTTCAAATCTGGAAAACAACTCATCCAGATTTGAAGCAGAAGATAAAGAGCTCTAAGACAGACGTCTCCAGAATAAAAGGGGGAATTGCTGATTGATATTTAGCAGATATAAATAGGATTTGGGGGGGAAATTTAGAATAGACATAAAAAAAACAATGATAGTAAAAATAAAGTGCTAATAATTCAGGAAATTTTTAATAATCCAGGAATGGAAATGTAATCATTTATACACCATTTGGCCATGTAATGAGCATATATAAATAATCATAAAATGTAGACATTGATTATTGATTAAGAGTTGTATAGAGCAGTATTGAGAATTTAGGATAAGGTAAAATGGTCAGTCAGACATGTAGAACACCTAAATCTTCAACTACCGTAACAGGAAACTGATAGGTAGCATCCAATATTGATAAATCAAGAAATAGAAAAATAAGTATACCATTAAAAAATAGGGAGAAAAAATCCACAAGAAACAGACAAAATATTTTAAAGTAGATGTCTTCTGTGAACAGAGCATAGAGTGAGGCTGGGTGGGTGAAGAAACTGCTAATTTTTAGGAAAGGATTTCAAATATATAATATTTAGTTATATATTTAAAAATTAAATATATGTATTTAATTTTGTGCATGATTTACTCTGGTAAAAAGTAAAGGTCAAAAAACAAGAAAGAAGAAAAAAGAAAAACTTTCATATTTGAAACCTTACAAAAATCTTCTCCTTAAAAATAGGTCAGTGCTATAAATCTGAAGCCCCAAGAGCTACAGGGTAGGAAACCAGGATTGATTCAGTATGGAAAGAAGAGGAAAGCAGGATTTCTAGAAGTCGGATCCATGAATGTACAATCTATAAGGAAGGTTACTCTTCCCCTGCAACCAAAACTGCTTTGTTTTGGTTGGTCATAGGCTCCCCATGAAAACCAACCCTGAAGAAGAATGAAAGCAAATGGGGCTTTGATCTTTGCTATCTGGCTATGCTTTCTAACTCTGAGAACACAAAAGACAGGCCCAATTTCTATACTGAGATTATTCTGGAAGTTGAAAAACAGGCATAGCTGTTTAAGCCCAAAGGGGCATGGACCTTAAATAAATAAGGAAACAAAGAGAGAATAACCTTTTTATCTTATTATATATCTTAGAGAGCCCTCTGGTTCTGTTGTGGTGGCATGCTTTGTGAGTTCCTATAGATTATAATGATTTAGGTTGTGCTTGCTAAGAATTACAGGATGGTGTTTTTTCTCCTACTACAAGCTAGTGTTGAAAATCTGCTCGTCCTCTGCCTATTAACAGTGAATATTCATTGCCTATGTAATAATATATATAATAATATGATTTATATAAAAAAACCAAGCTAAAAAAATGAAAATCTACTTTTAAGAATCCTGCCTAGATACTTTATTTTCATTATACCCTAGTTATTGTTTAATAGAAGATAATTTATGAAGAATCTCTAAGAAAACTATGAAAGTCTCTGTTATTTGTCAATACAAGGGATCTGAGTTGAAAAAAAAAATAAGGAAATGAAGTTGAACCTTGGAATTTCAACCTAAGCTTTCACGTATGCTTGTGCTCCTGCCATTCTGAGCAAATCTGTTTAAACTGCATTTGGCTTACTTTAAAAAATTAAAACTAAAATAAAGGAACTTCAAGCCTTCTTGGGTTGGTCAATCTACCAGATTTTTCTCCCACCGCCACACATTAACCATTGCTGAGCTACTATAGAGAATGGGATTGTGTTTACCAGGGTGAGGACTCTTCTGGAAAGTCAAGCAGGTATTGACTTCTAAGCTGACTCTTACATTGGATCTGCATGAAATACTGTTTCATTTTTATTTTTGAGTATTGACAAGAATCTGTCTGATCTTGAAATATTGCCCATAATGCATAATGTCTCCACTTACCTATGTACCCCAGACAAAAATGTGTAAAACCGCTAAAGAATCAAAGTGATTCATAAATCCCTCTGATATGAATGTCAATTTTACTGATCACTGCTTCTTTGAGGACCCCATTCTAATATTAAACCTTCTATCTGTCTAGCCTTAGACCAAAACAGAATTGAAGGCTTTGGGTCAGCATTTCTGGTTAAAGATCTGGAAAAAACAATGCTAAAATTTTATGCCTTAGGTCAGTTGCCCCTGCAAATTGTGGAGTGTTTGTGGCATAACCACTAGAAACTTTGAATTAGAAGCTTGACTTAATTATTAAGCATATTAAATCACATTTTTCACTAAATCACTAATTAGGCCCATTTCCTAATTAGTCTTTGTCTTGATGCAAGTTGGAATCTTTGTGGGGATGAAAGAAAAGACTAAGAATTCAAGATTTTCTCAAGAAATTGACCTGTTTAATCACCATATTAAAGACATTTTCTGAAGAAATCATGATCTTCCAGAAAGATCAAGATCTAGAAGTCATCATGTCCTTTGGCCAGACACATATGGTATATATGTCACAGGGGCATGGATTTGACATAGGTCTAGTGCTATGGACTGATTGACCTTAAATAGATTGTAACTAAGGGTGTAACAATAAACATTGCCAGGCACTCACTGTAACCTAGTCATGGCAGGGATTCAAAAGAGTTGGATAAGGACCCTTTTTCATTTTGTGAATCATTCCAGGTGAAGAACTTTCTGATAGTGTCTCATACCACATTATTGTCTCACAGGGCCATTCAATTTTATTTGAAATGCCTGCTGAAACTCCGGAGCTGTGCATCTTAATACAGATGGGGCTGCATTTACCTCGATTGTGTTGGAGGAATTTACAGAAAAGCACCTAATGTGAGGTGTGACTCTAGCATCTAACAGCTCTCTAGCAAGAAATCCAGACCACTGAGAATTCCCTGAAACAAGTCGGGGAAAAATTGACCTAGGCAGTTTCTTATTGTTTAGCATGTCATGTTTAAATCAGAAATCTGTTTTCATGTTTAAAATCAGAAATCTGTCTTGCTGAATTACTTGCCTTGTTGCCTCAATTAGGAGCAAAGGCCTTAGAAGCAAAATTATGTTGAGATTTCTGTCTGTGACTGTGTAGTGAACTTGGTAGTCCTGGGACAGGATCAGTGCTTGGTCTGTATTTTCAATAACAAAAAATGCATACAGGTGAGCGCAGCACTACCTCTGTGTGGATCTGCTAGGAAGGTGTGGTTCTCCAAAGAGTTGCTATTTGGAGCATCTCTTCTAGGGCCAATTTTTTAAAATTTTCACCTATATTCTAGGAACTCATGAGAGCCATGTCTTTATTAGTTAAGAAAGAGAGGAAGGCGGGGGGAGAGAGAGAGAGAGAGAGAGAGAGAAGAAAGAAAAAAAGGAAGGAAGGAAGGAAGAAAAGAAAAACAGAGAGAAGGGAATGGAGAGAGGAAATATTTTCTTGTTATTATATTCATCCTTCAGCTCTGGATTTAGCTGCATTTTTAATTGTTTTACATGTTGAGAGTATTGGTATAAATTGTACAAAAATTTGTAGTACTTTTGTTAAAATATACTTTTCAAAAAGGTAAAATCATAGTCATGCAAATACAAATTAAACATGTACCAAATTTTTGCTTAAATCAGTAGTGAGGAAATCAGTGAGAAGTTATGGCTTGCTCAAAAGGCATTTAAGAAGCTAGGTGTATATAAGCAATGTTCTGATAAGACTGCTGGGATAGATGCACAACTGGCTAATGTCTAACAAGGTCTTAAACCTGTGAGGTTGTTTGTTCCACTGAATAAAAAGTTTTATCATTTCTACCAGACAGAAATCTACAAGTATAATGAACAAATAATTTCATTAGATCTGGATCCTTTAATCAATAGCAAACTGACCTACGTACATTCCTCTAGATAACCCTTCACTGGATTTGTCCCAATGTTAGAGAGAAGACATGCCACTCACCTTTCTGCCATATTTCCAAATCTCAGAAAAAAATTTTGACAATTTCTGGTTACTGTGTATTTGGGTTCTTGACCTGTTTGCCCTTGGATCTATTCCTTGTTCTATCCCTGCTCTGCTCTGTATCATCACAGCTGAATTTCCCAGCCTCCTGTGTCAACTGGCATCTGGCTGGATTTGGCCAAAGGCAGACACTGCCAGATTACAGGATAGGTGAGGAGGAAGAGAAAAGCCAGTGCATTTCTCCCTCCCTCTCTGCACTTAGGAAAACCCCTCCTTGCATCAGCTGTGTCTCTTCTGTGGTTCCAGATGCCCCTTCTGGACAAGACCACTGGTGATCCGTTCTTCTGCAGGAAGCCCCAAAGATGCTAAGATCTGAGGACACTGCCTTTTTCCTTTGATCCTCCGAAAGCTTCCTGTAGTTGCTTATTTAGAGGGACCTACACTATTCTCCTGGTTGTCTTACCATCTTGCATCATCCCAGTAATCAATTTCAAGAAATGTATTCTCAGTTTTAAATGTTCAAAGTTGTTATATTTCCTAGTTAGAACGTGACTAATTCATTTGAGAATCTTTTGTTTATTTTTTTATTCCTATTGTTAAGCTATACTAAATTTGGGGCTCAGTAATTTATACAAGTGATGATGCATTTTCAGAACTGCTTCTGTCAATGTCAATATAACATTCCTAAGATCTCATAAGGAAAGAATTATTTCCAACAATCCTGAGAGATCATGTATACAACAGTTACATTTCTATGGAGGCAAGGAAAACTCAGCAAAAGCAAACATGAATTTTTGTCCTCCAATTTTAGTGGTGTCTTGAAATCCAGAGTATTCATATACAACATGGAGAGAGACGGGTAGTGGGGGAGATTGGGAGGGAGGGAGAGTGGTAAAGGGAGAGTGTTAGGGACAGGAAAAGGGGGAGGGGGAGAAGGGGGGAAGGAGAGAGAATTATTCAAATTAGGCTAAAATAATTTTTCTAATACATACAGCAACCTTCACAATAAAAGCCATCTTCTCAATCAATTAATTAGAATTCAGTTTGGTCACTTATGCCACCAATTTTATCCCAACAGAAGGATTGCTCTCTCAAGACACTCTTCTTTAATTGATCCCAATTTTTCTATCTCTGAGTGTCAAGAGTAACAGAAGGACTTCTCTACTTCTCTGCACACTGATAGGATTTTGATGGTATTTGCCATGGAAATATTTCTGCTTCTTAGGTTTTCTGATGTTTATGATTTATTGTAATTGGAAAAATTCCATGTTGACTTTTCTTTCCATAGTTTTATATTTTTGTAAGCACATTTCTTTAAAAATCTATTTTAATACGATTTTCCTTCTCTGGTAGTGTATTTTTGAAGCATGTTGGTACAAGTACTGCATTAATTAGGAGTAAATGTCCCAAGCGCATTTTTAAACATTCCTTTGTTATTTTTGGTGGAACTGGTGCTGATCAGCCAATACAGTCATAGACTTTTCTGGTTTCTAGCCCCTTATTGCTTTAGGAGCACCCCAGATTCATCATGCTCTTTTTATGCCCAACCTCTTGTCTACTCACTTTAATTCTTTCTAAACTACATTCTAATTTGACTTTTGTAGCACTGCTCAATATACTTTTCCCCTTTCTCTGATTCTGCAAAAAATATGTAATAAATTCAGCCGTCATAGTTCACTCTACTCTAATATTTTATACTATTGATATTCCCCCATATCTCCCTTTCACTTTTTCACATATATATTTCCTTTTCTGTGTCTACTTCAAATCTAAAACATACGTGCCTATTTTCAGTCAGTTTAGTCCATGAGCCTGGAACATGTGATGAACAGGTATATATTTAATTATTATGTGTAATATTCTTTCCTTTGGCTTCACTATGCATCCAAAAGAGGCTAGAACAACTGGAGTTCAACATAACCATCAACTCATGATTGGAATATTTTTTACCCTCTTAAAGTCTTTCTTTGCTTCAATTCAAGATGAATTTTGACATCTTGTTATTTTTCAGTCCTTTAAATTTGTCATGGTCAGTGGTTCCATATGACCAAGTATAGGACCTGACTTCTAAGTTGTCACTTGTTTTGTGAGCAATATATCAAAAATTGTACTTTAATAGGGGATTATTTCATTAAAACTCTTTTTATTATTATCAAAAAACAGCAGTCAATTTCCCAGAATTAAATAATCTCAATGGTTTAGTTATTTGTTCTTTAACATCTTTCCAAATAATATCTTTTACTATTTTTTGATTTAATTTCAAACTTTACCAACTGACATCTGTAATGTTAATAGAGGAATAGCTCTTGTACATTAATTTCACCAACTTCCCTACCCTCATCTTCTCAAAAGAGTTTTATTGTACCTTATTTTGTTTTTAAGTCACTACTGTTTATAGCAGTGTAGTTTCTAAATATTATTCACTTCTCAATCAAATAGTCAATCAAATGACTTATATCTTGTATAACTTTTTTCTTTCTCCTTGATTTCATAATCATTGTATTTTTATAATTTTATGCTCAACTGATCTGTCAAAACAAAGTTCCAAACATCTCATCAGTTCCATTGTTCCTCAGTTCCATTTTCACCCCCAGAGACTTCCCTCCTACTTCCTTTCCTCTGTACTCCTAGTTAATTCATAGGATGGACACATATCTCTCCTTTGGAGGCTTCCCTTTGTCACTTATCTGTATTAGAGTTAGTGTTATGTTCTTGTCTTGGTCAAATGTATCCCCCAGTGGCTTCCTGAAATAGAATGCATAGAATGTCAAATTTTTAGACTCATTGAGTATCTGAAAATGCCTTTATTCTTTCTTCAAACTTGATTGATAGTTTGGCCGAGTATAGAATTGTAGGTTGACCCCAGGACCAGCTATATTATGTTCCGGGCCCAGTGCAAAATGAAAATGTGGAACTTCTTGTTCAAAAATTATTAAGAATTTCAGCATGGTGACAGCAGAGCACTAAGCTAAGTGGGGGGAGGTCCTTCTAAGCTCAAGGTCCTCTATGACTATCAGGTTTCATGCTCATGAGACTGACCCCAGTAGGCTCTTTCAAAATGGAGATTCTTAGTTCTAGAAAATTGGGTGGTTTTTTTGAGAATTTCTTCTGTTCCTGATTTCTAGAACTTTAGTTAGCTAGATATTACATCTCCTGAACCAGCATTCTAATTTTCTTATGATTATTATTCATTTCGCTGTCTTTTTGTCCACTTTATGGCATATTACACTTTATCCTCTACCCCTTCTGTTGACATTTGTATGTAATAAATCACCAGTTTCAATTCCCAAGAGCTCTTTCATCACCATTTATTCTATTTTTTAAAAGTACCATCATGTTCTTGTTTCACGGATAAATCTTCCCTTACTTTTCTCAGTTTCTTTAAATTGAAGTATAGTCAATTTACAATGTTATATTAGTTTCAGGTGTACCACATAGCGATTCAATATCTTTATAGATTATACACCATTTAAAGTTATTATAAAATATTGGGTTGGCCAAAAATTTCATTTGAGCTTTCTGAACAAACTTTTTGGCCAACCCAATAGTTCTCTGTATCTATGAGTCTGTTTCTGTTTTGTTATATTCATCCATCTGTTTTATTTTTTAGATTCCACATATAAGTGAAAACACAGTGTTTGTCTTTCTCTGTTCAACTTATTTCACTAAACATAATACCCTCTGGCTCCATCCATGTTGTTGCAAATGACAAAATTTCATTCTTTTTCATGGCTGAGTAATATTCCATTGCATATATGTACCACATCTTCTTTATCCATTCATCTGTTGATGGGCACTTAGGCAACTTCCATATCTTGGCTATTATAAATAATGCTGCTATAAACATTGAGGTGCATATATCTTTTCAAATATGTGTTTTCATTTTCTTTGGATAAATACCCAGGAACTTCCATACTGTTTTCCATAGTGGTTGTACAAATTTACATTCCCACCATCAGTGAACTAGGGTTCCCTTTCTCCACATCCTTGCCAACAGATGGCAGCCATTCTGACAGGTGTGAGGTGATATCTCATTGTGGTCAATTCAGGTTTGTTTGTTTTTTATGTATTCCTTTGGTCTCTGTATTGTTTCTGTTTCCTTTGAGTTTTTTTTTTTTTTTTTGTGGTACGCGGGCCTCTCACCGTTGTGGCCTCTCCCGTTGCGGAGCACAGACTCCGGATGCGCAAGCCCAGCGGCCATGGCTCACGGGCCCGGCCACTCCGCGGCATGTGGGATCCTCCTGGACCGGGGCATGAACCCGTGTCCCCTGCATCGGCAGGCAGACTCTCAACCACTGCGCCACCAGGGAAGGCCCAAGTTTCTTTATTTGTCAAATATATGTCTTTCATGTTTGAGGTTTTCCTTCAAGGCTTGCAAATTGATGACAGGCCATTAATATTAAAGAGTCTGACTCTGAAAAGTGATTAGAATCTCTTTGTCATACGTGGTGCTTGTCATCTTCTGGGCTTCAGCAAGTACAAACTGTTTGTTTCCAAAATTTCATTTCTCTGGGTTTTTTCAGTCTCTCCCGCAGTGAATCCCTCAATCTTCATCCTGTAAATAGGTGGGAGAAAGGAACCTGGGGTATCATCACTCAACATGCTGACTTTTGTTTAATCTCTCTGTTTTCAATCTGGCAGTCTTGCCTCCTTTCCAGGTTTGCTATAGGAATAGGTAAGGGTAGTCTCCTGTTACTTGGGGTGGAGAAAGTAATCTGAAAGTTCTAAGAAGATTTTCACCCTTTTGTTTTGAGCCTAAAGACAGTTCGGCAGAAGATCTAAATAGACAGTTCACCAAAGAAGACATACAGATGGTCAACGTCACTAATCATTAGGGAAATACAAATCAAAACTACAATGAGGTATCACATAACACTGGTAAGAATTGCCATCATCAAAAAATCTACAAACAATAAATGCTGTAGAGGGTGTGGAGAAAAGGGAACACTTTTGCACTGTTGTTGGGAATGTAAATTGATACGGCCACCTAAGGATAAACCTACCTAAGGAGACAAAAGACCTGCATGCAGAAAACTATAAGACACTGATGAAAGAAACTAAAGATGATACAAACAAATGGAGAGATATACCATGTTCCTGGATTGGAAGAATCAACATTGTGAAAATGACTATATTACCCAAAGCGATCTACAGATTCAATGCAATCTCTATCAAATTACCAATGGCATTGTTCACAGAACTATAACAAAAAATTTCACAATTTGTATGGAAACACAAAAGACCCCAAAGAGCCAAAGTAATCCTGAGAAAGAAAAACGGAGCTGGAGGAATCAGGCTCCCTGACTTCAGACTATACTACAAAGCTAAAGTAATCAAGAAAGTATGGTGCTGGCACAAAAACAGAAATATAGATCAATGGAACAGGACAGAAAGGCCAGAGATAAACCCAGACACATACGGTCACCTTATCTTTGATAAAGGAGACAAGAATATACAGTGGAGAAAAGACAGCCTCTTCAATAATTGGTGCTGGGAAAACTGGACAGCTACGTGTAAAAGAATGAAATTAGAACACTTCCTAACACCATACACAAAAGTAAACTCAAAATGGATTAAAGCCTTAAATGTAAGGCCAGACACTATCAAACTCTTAGAGGAAAACGGGCAGAACACGCTATGACATAAATCACAGCAAGATCCTTTTTGACCCAGCTCCTAAAGAAATGGAAATAAAACCAAAAATAAACAAATGGGACCTAATGAAACTTCAAAGCTTTTGCACAGCAAAGTAAACCATAAACAAGACCAAAAGACAACCCTCAGAATGGAAGAAAATGTTTGCAAATGAAGCAACTGACAAAGGATTAATCTCCAAAATATATAAGCAGCTCATGCAGCTCAATATCAAAAAAACAAACGACCCAATCCAAAAATGGGCAGACCTAAATAGACATTTCTCCAAAGAAGATATACAGATTGCCAACAAACACGTGAAAGGATGCTCAACATCACTAACCATTAGAGAAATGCAAATCATAACTACAGTGAGGTATCACCTCACACTGGTCAAAATGGCCATCATCAAAAAATCTAGAAACAATAAATGCTGGAGAGGGTGTGGAGAAAAGGGAACCCTCCTGCACTGTTGGTGGGAATGTAAATTGATACAGCCACTATGGAGAAGAGTATGGAAGTTCCTAAAAAACTAAAAATAGAACTACAATACAACCCAGCAATCCCACTACTGGGCATATACCCTGAGAAAACCATAATTCAGAAAGGGTCGTGTACCACAATGTTCATTGCAGCTCTATTTACAATATCCAAGACATAGAGGCAACCTAAGTGTCCATCGACATATGAGTGGCTAAAGAAGATGTGGCACATATATGCAATGGAATATTACTCAGCCATAAAAAGTAATGAAATTGAGTTATTTGTAGTGAGGTAAACATTGTAAACATTGTTTACATTGTAAAGCAACTATACTCCAATAAAGATGTTAAAAAAATACTTTTCCATTATATATTCTCCAGTGGAGTTATTTTGCTCCTTTAAATGTAGAATGTAAATATATTTTAAAGAGCAATAATGTCTGCCATACAATTGTTCCCATTTTTTTCAATGATACCAATTTTGGGGGGAATGATTTATTCTATAAAATAAAGTTATCAAGGAGCTTTACAATTATAGCATTGGCCTCTGTGGGAAGAAAAAGTATCTTAAAAAGTCTTTAAATCTATAAGCCTTGCTTTTTAGACTAAGATTAGAATTTAATTTCCTAAGCATTGTCCTACAGAGTAGACAATACAATTTCATTATTTAATGGCTTCTTATCATCATTTTTTGTCATGTTAAGATTAGAGGCATGCAGGACTTAGAAAATGACATAGAAGCTTCTAGTTCTGGCAGTACCTATTTGTGTTTTTGTGCACTCCTGCGTATGGCCATATTTTAAAGTTAATGTTAATATCACTATAGATATTCTTTTAGCTTTACCTCTTCTGCTTCTTAAGATGACATTCTTACAACCATATCCTTCTCACTTTTGTTCGGTTAGGTCAAAAATGGGGACATTGACAGAAATACGATGAGTATCAATTCTCTCTTAAATTATTAATGTATATATCATTCATGCTTTACAGCATTAGGGATATCCTGGACATTTTTATCCTAGAATTAATGAAGACATGCATAGACACACGGGAGTTTTCAGTATAATATTCTTAGTCATGTAGGTGGTCCTTTTGCAAGATAGGGTCATGTAGCAATCTCAGAAGGTAAGTTTAGAGTATATGAAGTGCTTGATTCTGAAAACTACATCCCTTTATACTGAGTATTTTTTCATTTAGAAAGTGTCGGTTCTATATTTGAATAAAAATATAATCATTTTCTACAGCTCAGTACTCTGTTCAATGGTAGAAATTATTTTTCTTCTGCAACTGCTTGATTGAATCACAGATCCAATCAATTATTTTCAAAGATGATTTCTATTTTCATTTCTATCTTCTTTTAAATGTTCTGATCGTTAGAAGGTAAGGAAGTCCCACCAAAAAGCTACGAACATCAAAGCCTGTTCAACACCTAATATTTAGGCTGATTTTAAAAGTCTTATGAATTATCAAAATTAGTGTCATTCTCCTTGGAGAAAGATCATTAACAGTTTAATGCTACTTTCGATTTTTTATCATGCCTTTCATGATAGTATATATTAAAACTTTTAAGCATTTTAATAAAATTGATGAAAAATAAAGATATGTAACAGAAGCATCTATTTAACATATGCTTTTTCTATCTGAAATTACATATTTCACTGTGTAATTTATAATTTGACAAGTATGAACATCTGTGTACACCTATGAAGCCATCACCACAATGAAGAAAACAAACATTTCCATTACCCTCAAAGTTTCCTCCAGCTCCTTTGTAACCCTTCCCCTCCTTTCCTCCTTCATCTCCTCACTCCCAGGCAACCTCTGATCTGCTTCCTGTCACTGTAAGAATAGCTTACATTTTAAAAATTTTATATAAATCGAATCATACATATGCATCTATCGTATTTCACTCAGCATAATTATTTGAAATTCACTCCTGTCATTATGTGTATCAATAGTTCATTCCTTTTATTGATGAGTAGAACTTCTTTGGATGGATATGCCCCAATTTGTTTTTCCATTTACTTGTGGATGAACATTGGGGATGTTTCCAGTTTGGGGCTATTACAAATAAAGCTGCTTATGATGCTCATGTACAAGTATGTGTAAGAACATATATTTCTTTTTCTCTCCATCAAAGAATAGAGTGGTTGAGTCGCATGGTAGATACATGTGTAACTTCTTGAGAAACTGTTTTCCAAAATGATTGTACTTATTTACATTCCCAACAGCTATGTATGTAGTTTAACTTGCTTTACATCTTTGCCAATATTTGGTATGATCAGTTATTTTAATTTTAGTCATTCCAATAGGTATTTGATTATAACTCACTATTATTTTAGGTTGAATTTTTTCTGGTGACCAGTAATTTTGAGCATCTTTTCATGTTTGCCATGAATATATATATCTTTTTTGGTGATAGAAAAAAATCATTGGCAGATTTTGTATTGGATTGTTTATCTTGTTATTATTGAGTTTTGCAAGTTCTTTATATGTTTTCTGAAAATCCTTTATCAGATATATGGTTTGCAAATATTTTCTCCCAGTCTGTGGCTTGTCTCTTAATTCTTGAAACAATGTTTTTGAAGAACAGAAGTTTTTAATATTGGTGAAGTTCAACTTATTTTTTTTTCGTAGGTGTTGTACCTAAGACATCTTTGGCTGACTCAAGGTCAAAAAGATTTTCTCCTATGTTTTCTTCTAGGTTTCTAGTTTTAAGATATACGTTTAAATCTGTGATGCATGTATGGATCAAAGTTCCTTTTATACATGGACATTTTTAATGATCCAGCACAATTTGTTGTAAAGGTTATCCTTTTTCCTCTAGATTATCATTGCATCTTTTTCTGAAATAAATTGACTATATATTGGGGGTCTATTTTTAGACTTTATATTCTGTTCCATTGATCTGTTATACTATCTTGTTGCTAATAATGTACTATATTATGCCATTTATTCTGTACTGATTACTGTAGCTTTAAAATGTCTTGAAGTCTTATAAGTCTTGAAGTAGTGTAAATCCCCCAACTTTGTTGTTTTTGTAAAATTTGTTTTGACTATTTTAGCTCCTTGATTCTATGTGAATTTCAGAATCAGCATGTCAATATATACAAAAACAAAAATCCTGCTGGGATATTTACTGGTGTTGTATTGAATCTATAGATAAGTTTGTGGAGAAATGACATGTTAACAATATTGGGTCTTCCAATCCATAAACATGGTGCATCTCTCCATTTATTTAGGCCTACCTTTATTCCATTCAGCAATGTTCTATAGTTTTCAGTGTATAGGGCTTGCACATACTTTGTCAGATTTATATCTAAGAATTTTACATTTCAGTACTATTGTAAATGGTATTGCTTTTCATTTTAATTTCAAATTGTCCATTATTATTATATAGAATGATTTTTTTGTATCTTTTTTATATTGTAAACTTGTTAAAATCATTTATTACTTTTTATTACTTCTAGTAACTTTTTGTTATATTTCATCAGATTTTCTACTTAGACAACCATGTTGTCTGTGAACAAAGACAGTTTTATTTCTTTCTTTCCAGTCTGGATAGCTTTTATTCTTGCCTTATAGCTTTGGCTGAAAGATCTGGTGAAATTATGAATATCTGTGGTGAGACTAGAGCCTTGTTCCTGATGTTTGAAGGAAAGCATTCAGTCATTTAACATTATATATGACATTAGCTGTAGATTTTCGTACACTCCCCTCTATTCCTAAAATGTATTCCTAAAATGCTAAGAGTTTCAGTCAGCAATTGATGTTGGATTTTGTCTAATACTGTTTGAGTATTTATTAAGATGATCATATGGCTTTTCTTAGTCTCTTAATATAGTGAATTACATTGATTAATTTTTCAATTTTATAACAACCTTTCATTCCTGGGATAAATCTCTTTTATGATGCAGTATTCTTTTATGTGCTGGTGGACTTGATTTCTTAAAATGTTAAGAAATGTTTACGTTTATGTTCATGAGGCATATTCATTAATATGTTACTGCTGCTGCTTCTTTTTCTTCTGTTAATGTTTTCATCTGGTTTTCTTATACGGGTAATTTTGTACTCCTAGAATGAGTTGGGATTCTTTTTCTGGAAAAGTTTGTAGGGAATAGGTATTATTACTTCATTAAATGTTCGTAGGAATTCACCAATGAAGTCGTTTGGGCCTGAAGTTTTCTTTGTGTGAAAGTTTTTTGTTTTTTTTTTTTTTTGTGTGTGAAAGTTTTTAACTACAAAATCAGTTTATTAATTTCTTTTTGAAATTTAGTAGCTTGCATTTTTTAAGGAAATTGTTTATTTTGTCTGAGTTGTTGAATTTATTGGCATAATGTTGTTTATGTTTTTTTTTAACTTTTATTGGAGTATTGTTGATTTACAATGTTTTGTTAGTTTCAGGTGTGCAACAAAGTGAATCAGTTATACATACATATATATATATATATATACTGGTTTTCTAGGTTCTTTTCCCATACAGGCCATTACAGAGTATTGAGTAGTATGTTATTTTTTTAATTGTAACTTTTAACATCCTTGCTTACTTATTCTATCATCTTTGTAGTTTTGGGGTCAATTTTGACTGACTGATTTTTATCCTCATTATGGATCAATGTTCCTTCTTTGCGGGCCTTGCAATTTTTTTATTGGTTGAAAAATCAGTTGGGAAAACATCATGCACAAAATATTAAAATTATAGTGAAAGCTAGAGAAATATCAATTTCATAAGTGAGGGATAAATGAAGTGTGGTTTAGTTTCTAAGTCGAGAGATCACAGTGGATAAAAATCTTCTAAGTACCTATGATATAGATAGCATCCCAGATATGCCTGGTAATTAAACATGATTCAGACAGTTAAAGATGAGATACGGGAGAAAGGGATTTCAGTAAAAAATAAGAACTTGAATCTAGGATGATGTGAGAGTGTTTGAGGCACAGTGACTAAATCAGTTTGCTTGGAAATTAGGGAAAGGAAGTAATGGGAAATGTATGCATTCCAACATTCCAACAGCATTATTTGCATAAGTCATGCCATTCCCAGAGACTGCAGATATCTTGAAGACAGGTACTGTGGTGCATTACATGTGTGTATCCATATATATGAATTCTTATATGTATTCATATACACAATTTTTCTTACACAGCCCCAGTTGTAGTAATAAATGCTAAATAATTATTTATTTAACAGACTTGGGTTTTAATACCTTCTTGGCAATATTATCTGCTTACAAACAGCAGGTCTTTGCTGTTTGATAGAACAGCTCTTGTTTGCTACCGTGCAGGGAAGCCAGTGGAGTCTCTATCCACAGATTGCTGAATTGCTGGGCCAGAAAGTGCTCAAGTTAGAACATAAAGTACATATACTTATCTTAAGCTTTGGGCACCAGTAGAATATACCTAGTCCTGGTAATACTGTACTGTTTTTCACTCGGCTTGCTTGCTCCGATGAAAGAAACCAAATCATTATTTAAAAGAGTTTTTACTAAATTTAGGGAACTTATTTATTTTATCATATGACTTTGTGATTTCTTCTTCAGTTCTGAGAATTTGCTCATAGGATAGTTTAGGAATTAGATAAATAGTCTATATCTTCTTAAAAAAATAAAAAATTTGTACAGATATATTCAGTAAAGCCTTAATGCTTTGGAACCCACCAGTTTAAAATGTATGATCATTTGAAAATGATTCATGATAATGTTTGGCCTTGTATTATCTACAAAGGGAAACTAAAGCCTAAATAAGATTGTTGGGGATTACTGTATGCATAAATTGATTACAAAAGCAAATTCACAATTGATATAACAAATATAGAAATTGTTTCCTTAACATGCTGTTCTAATTATAAATAATCTTTTTACAATACAAAGCTTTTTTCTTTTTATGTAAATAGAAATGTGTACTCACTAAAGGAAATTTTGTGCATACAGGCAAAGGAGATAAAGGAAGTCCTAATAACCCTCCAAAATATATTTCTGGTTTTTTGGTATTGACATAGTGAGTTTAGAGGTGTGTGTATGAGAGTGTGTGTGTGTCTGTGTGTGTGTCTGTGTGTGTCTGTGTATAGGTAGCTATGGTTTTACAGAGTTATAACCTTATCTAATTAGTATTTCTAGTTGGGTGATAAAACTTTTCTGGAGTATTTTTTTCAAAGCTATTCCTTGTGTTAGATTCTAGGTTTATACCCCTATTAAGATTATTCAAAGCTATTCTTTGTGTCAGATTACAGGTTATTACCCCTATTAACATATAACAATTTATAATGTTTGTTGGTTTTAAACGACATCAAGATATCTCTGTGAAAAAGCATGTTCATTGTGTAAGTATTAGAGCCTTTTGATATCCCAGGTTTCATCACGTGTGATCTGCTGAAGGATGACTCCCTGGGAACAACTGCAGGCTGTCATGAGTTAGGAAGTGAACCTGAGTATAGTTTACCAGGAGTGTCCTCTCTTGTTTTATATGATAATTTCTCTATTCTTGAGTTCCTTATTTTGTTTCATTTTTTAAAATTAATTTTTATTGGAGTATAGTTGCTTTACAATGTTGTGTTAGTTTCTACTGTACAGCAAAATGAATCAGCCATGCATATACATATATCCCCTCCATTTTGGACCCCCTTCCCATTCAGGTCACCACAGTGCATTAAGTAGACTTCCCTGTGCTACAGACTATGTTCACATTAGTTATCTATTTTATACATAGTATTAATAGTATATATGTGTCAATCCCAATCTCCTAATTCCTCCCACCCACCCCTGTTTCCCACTTGGTTTGTATACATTTGCTCTCTGCGTCTGTGTCTCTATTTCTGCTTTGCAAATAGGACCATCTATACCATTTTTCTAGGTTCCACACATATGCGTTAATATACAATATTTGTTTTTCTCTTTCTGATTTACTTCACTCTGTATGATAGACTCCAGGTCCATCCATGTCTCTACAAATGACCTGATTTCATTCCTTTTTATGGCTGAGTAATATTCCATTGTATATATGTACCACATCTTCTTTATCCATTTCTCTGTCGATGGACATTAAGTTGCTTCCTTGTTCTGGCTATTGTAAATAGTGCTGCTAGAAACATTAGGGTGTATGTATTATGGAAAATAGTATGGAGGTTCCTTAAAAAACTAAGAATAGAACTACCATATGACCCAGCAATCCCACTACTGGGCATATACCCCCAAAAGACCATAATTTGATTCATTTCTTATTCATTTGATTTATCAGTTAGGATTGGGTTCAGCTGCATTTAAAAGCAATCTCAAGACCAGTCCTTCCCATCAGAAAACTTACACAAGCCTCTTAGATAGCCTCATCCACCAAAGGGCAGACAGCAGAAGCAAGAAAAACTACAATCCTGCAGCCTGTGGAACAAAAATGACATTCACAGAAAGATAGACAAGATGAAAAGGCAGAGGGCTATGTACCAGATGAAGGAACAAAATAAACCCCAGGAAAACAACTAAATGAAGTGGATATAGGCAACCTTCCAGAAAAAGAATTCAGAATAATGCTAGTGAAGGTGATCCAGGACCTCGGAAAAAGAATGGAGGCAAAGATGGAGAAGATGCAAGAAATGTTTAACAAAGACCTAAAGAATTAAAGAACAAACAAACAGAGATGAACAATCCAATAACTGAAATGAAAACGACACTAGAAGGAATCAATAGCAGAATAACTGAGGCAGAAGAATAGATAAATGACATGGAAGACAAAATGGTGGAATTCACTGCTGTGGAACAGAATAAAGAAAAAAGAATGAAAAGAAATGAAGACAGCCTAAGAGACCTCTGGGAAAACATTAAATGCAACAACATTCACATTATAGGGGTCCCAGAAGGGGAAGAGACAGAGAAAGGACCCGAGAAAATATTTGAAGAGATTATAGTCGAAAACTTCCCTAACATGAGAAAGGAAATAGCCACCCAAGTCCAGGAAGCACAGAGAGTCCCATATAGGATAAACCCAAGGAGAAACATACTGAGAAACATAGTAATCAAATTGGCAAAACTTAAAGACAAAGAAAAATTACTGAAAGTAGTGAGGGAAAAAACGACAAATAACATACAAGGGAACTCCCATAAGGTTAACAGCTGATTTCTCAGCAGAAACTCTACAAGCCAGAAGGGAATGGCATGATATACTTAACGTGATGAAAGTGAAGACCCTACAACCAAGATTACTCTACCAGGCAAGGATCTCATTCAGATTCGATGGAGAAATCAAAAACTTTACAGACAAGCAAAAGAGAATTCAGCACCACCAAACCAGCTCTACAACAAATGCTAAAGGAACTTTTCTAAGTGGGAAACACAAGAGAAGAAAAGGACCTACAAAACCAAACCCAAAACAATTAAGAAAATGGTCATAGGAACATATATATCAATAATTACCTTAAAAATGAATGGATTAGATGCTCCAACCAAAAGACACAGGCTTACTGAATGGATACAAAAACAAGACCCATATATATGCTGTCTACAAGAGACCCACTTCAGACCTAGGGCCACATACAGACTGAAAGTGAGGGGATGGAAAAAGATATTCCATGCAAATGGAAATCAAAAGAAAGCTGGAGGAGCAATACTCATATCAGATAAAATAGACTTTAAAATAAAGAATGTTACAAGAGACAAGGAAGGGCACTACATAATGATCAAGGGATCAACACAAGAAGATGATATAACAATTATAAATATATATGCACCCAACATAGGAGCACCTCAATACATAAGGCAAATGCTAACAGCTATAAAAGAGAAAATCGACAGTAACACAATAATAATGGGGGACTTTAACACCTCACCTACACCAATGCACAGATCACCCAGACAGAAAATTAATAAGGAAACAGAAGCTTTAAATGACACAATAGATCAGATAGATTTAATTGATTATTATAGGACATTCCATCCAAAAACAGCAGATTACACTTTCTTCTCAAGTGCGCACGGAACATTCTCCAGGATAGACAACATCTCGGGTCACAAATCAAACCTCAGTAAATTTAAGAAAATTGAAATCATATCAAGCATCTTTTCTGACCACAACATTATGAGATTAGAAATGAATTACAGGGAAAAAAAAAAACATAAAATACACAAACACATGGAGGCTAAACAGTACGTTACTAAATAACCAAGAGATCACTGAAGGAATCAAAGAGGAAATCAAAAAATACCTAGAGACAAATGATAATGAAAATACAATGATCCAAAACCTATGGGATGCAGCAAAAGCAGTTCTAAGAGGGAGGTTTATAGCTATACAGGCCTACCTCAAGAAGCAAGAAAAGTCTCAAATAAACAATCTAACCTTATATCTAAAGGAACTAGAGAAAGAAGAACAAACAAAACCCAAAGTTAGCAGAAGGAAAGAAATCATAAAGATCAGAGCAGAAATAAATGAAATAGGGCTTCCCTGATGGCACAGTGGTTGAGAATCTGCCTGCCAATGCAGGGGACACAGGTTCGGGCCCTGGTCTGGTAGGATCCCACATGCCGTAGAGCAACTAGGCCCGTGAGCCACAACTACTGAGCCTGCGGGTCTGGAGCCTGTGCTCCGCAACAAGAGAGGCTGCGACAGTGAGAGGCCCATGTACTGCGATGAATAGTGGCCCCCACTCGCCACAACTAGAGAAAGCCCTGGCACAGAAACGAAGACCGAACACAGCCAAAAATAAATAAATAAAAATTTAAAAATAAGAAATAAATGAAATAGAAACAAAGAAAACAATAGCAAAGATCAATAAAACTAAAAGGTGGTTCTTTGAGAAGATAAACAAAATTGATAAACCATTAGCCAGACTTATCAAGAAAAAGAGGGAGAGGACTCAATAAAATTAGAAATGAAAAAGGAGAAGTTACAACAGACACTGCAGAAATGCAAAGCATCCTAAGAGACTACTACAAGCAACTCTATGCCAGTAAAATGGACAACCTGGAAGAAATGGACAAATTCTTAGAAAGGTATAACCTTCCAAGACTGAACCAGGAAGAAACAGAAAATACGAACAGACTGATCACAAGTAATGAAATTGAAACTGTGATTAAAAATCTTCCAACAAACAAAAGTCCAGGACCAGATGGCTTCACAGGCGAATTCTATCACACATTTAGAGAAGAGCGAACACCCATCCTTCTCAAACTCTTCCAAAAACTTGCAGAGGAAAGAAGGAAGTCAGAAAGAGAAAAACAAATATCGTATATTAATATATGTATGTAGAACCTAGAAAAATGGTACAGATGAACCGGTTTGCAGGGCAGAAGTTGAGACACAGATGTAGAGAACAAACATATGGGCACTAAGGGGGGAAAGCGGCGGGGGCGTGGGTGTGGTGGTGTGATGAATTGGGAGGTTGGGATTGACATGTATACACTGATGTGTATAAAATTGATGACTAATAAGAACCTGCTGTATAAAAAAATAAATAAAATAAAATTCAAAATTTAATAAGAAATAAGAAATCTCAAAATAATAGTGGCTTGAACACAACATTTTATTTTTTGTTATCTTATGAAGTAAGTCCAGATGTAGGTGATTTCATTCAGGTGGATTCACAGGATGGGACCCAGACCAATTCCCTCTTCCTTCTCTGCCATTCTTAGTGGGTAGCTTCCTTTAGTCAGATCACTTTATGATCCTATATAGCTCCTGGACCTTCAGACAGTTCCACTGCATTCCAGACGATAAGGAACAGGCAAGGGTAAAAGAGAATCCCTTCTAGCTGAGTTAGCTGAGTTCAGAATAATTGTTCTGAAAGTCTTACTCAATGACCTTCTTATTCTCCTTAACCAGCATGCAGTCATTTGACCATACGTAGCTTTGAGACAAACTGGAAAATGTAGTTTTTTAGTAGTGAAAATTGCTAACTTAAATAATATAAGAGTTCAGTTATTCAGAAAGAATGGAAGGTAACCATCTGAAGTTCACATGGTTTTTAAGACCACATCATACAACCAAATACAGCAAAGCTGTACAACCAAGCTCTACCAACACTTTTCACAAGAAGGATACATGACTGGAATATTTTTAAGCCATTGCAAAGTATCACACTTTTTCTTTTGCTGCCCACATAAAACATAATTCCACTAAGTATAATGTGCTTGGGTCATAAGCATTACAAAAATCCCTCAAAATTCTATGTGTTGTTCCTTTATCATCACATTCGGTGTTTTACACAAGCCTCAAAGCCAGGCTTAATTTTTTCTTTCTAAGTAACCTGTTTTAGTTATTATTTTTGTTTTGTTTTACTTTGCTGACTCTGTACAAATAAGACTTGTTTATTGATACATGGAATTTATTTGGCAATGTTGTTGTCTGCTAATATTTTATCATACAAAAGTATATGGTACAAAAAGTAATTCTTTGTAGCTTCCTGAATAAGAAGTTTTAATCTAAGTGTGGTTTTTTCCCATGGAGAAATAAAGTATTTCTTATGGATGGAGAAATAAAGTATTTCTTATGGATGGAGAAATGTCAAATACCCTTGCTGAAATTTTTAACTTGCCTTTATACCCTAAACCTTGATATTGGAAATCACCCAAGGTAAATTTAAAGAAAATCTGTTACACTATCTTTAAGACAGTGCCTAAAAGTAGATACACTCCATTCTCTCTGAAATACATTTTCTTAGGAATGGAATTAAATTCTGTCTGCTGATTTAGGAAAATGGGTAAATTGTCTTTACAATGTTTATTTATAGTGTGTACTGACTAAAGAATATGTTTTCTTTTTCTGCCTAGTAAAGGGCAGTATCTTCAGAAACACTGGATTTATAATTAATGCATAGAAGTTTTTTAAAGTGTTAGAAACTTATTGAGGTAATTTGTATTATCTCACTCCATGAGATATCTATTGCTGCATAAAAAATTATCCCAAAATTTAGTGACTTAAAACAATAGTATTAATTACATCACAGTTTCTGTGAGTCGGAAGTCCAGGCATGTTCTAAAATTTCTCAGACAATTGGGATACATCATCCCATGGGCAAAACCAAGTGAAAATATTTTATAGTTTTCCTTCAAGTGAAAAACCATTGCAGTAAAAATACTAAGCATGCATACATATATTTTTTTCTCAGCTTAATTATATTTTCTTGAATCTTTTGCCTTTTATTTTTGTTTTTACTGCTATATACAGTGAATAATTGCTACAATGGTAGTCAAAAGAGTATTTTGACTCTTTTAAATATTCTCTTAGTGCCAACTCTGAAGGAGCAAAACAGCCATAAAATAAATTCTACTGTTAGAAATACTTTTATGAAAATACCTATATTGTTTTGAATTTTCAGAAAAACTATGTTTGAAATATGGTACCTAAACTAGCAACCTATAGCCCTAATATTATTGAGAGGTGAATATAATTTCTGAGTCATTTAAGTGATAAAGACTGATCTTAATTATACCCCAAATATACCTAAAAATATTTCTATTTAATGACCTGGAAAGATATACTCTAAGTTTAACCCAATTTGTATATTTAATATTGGACTATTTTCCATACAGTTATGATAAATCTCTTTTTATTTTTCTTTCTTTTTGGCCAACTTTTGGAAACAGACTAAGATGCTTAGTGAAGCAGCTGGAAAAAGGTGATGTTAACATCGTAGACTTAAAGAAGAATATTGAATATGCAGCATCTGTGCTGGAAGCAGTTTATATCGATGAAACAAGGTAAGTTTTAACCTCTTCTCACTTTTAACTTTTTGCCTCTCTCTTTTTTTCCCTTTTTCTTGACCCTCCTTTCATATCTTAGCCATGAAACCAAAATCAAAATCTTATTAAAACTTAAAATGTTCTTCTTCATGTAGCTATGGAAGAATTATGATTCTTTCTTTAAAAAATACAAATTTTAATCCAAATGCTTGAATAATAAAAAATAGTCGATATAAAGTCAAAAAATAAACAAATTAAAGTCTCCTTTACCCCTACTCTCACTGTCCTTAGGCCCAGATTTTTAAATGTCAGAGACAGTGTAGGCTTACACTGATTTTCACTGACGTAAGAATTTTCCTATTATCTCAAGATTGCGGAGTTCCTTCTGAGAAAATGGGTGTCACATGCCCACATATTCTCATGATAGTTATCTATCAGACCCTCTGTGCAGGGCTTGCTAAGGGGCAGTCTCCAATGTGTGTTTGATTATCACCTAAACCCCATCACCCAGCCTGATAATTAGCAGAATGGTAAGGAGATTAGGAAATGGCAATTCATTTGAAGAGTGTTGTTAGCCTAGTGCTGTGGCTCTCAGCCAGGCCATTTGCCTTCCAGGGGTCATTGGGCAGTTTCTGGAGACGTTCTTGTTTTGTTGATGGGGGCGTGCTACTGTTACATAACGGGCAGAGGCCAAGGATACCACTAAACATCCTAAAATGCACAGGAAAATCTCCCACAACAAAGAATTATCTAGCCCCAAATGTCAATAGCATGGAGGTTAAGAAAACTTGGCCTAAAGGGAGGACTGTAAAGAGGGACCCTGTGGAGGGAGAGACATGCACTTCCAGACTTTAGCACAGAAAAGGTACTGAGTTTTTTCAAAGTCATGAGGCAGGTGGATTAGAGAGGTCTTTTAAAGGTATTGACCAAAGGATACCGACTTCAGAGGGTGGAAAACAGCCTTCATGGGGTGATTGTTGATATAGAAGCCAGGGTAGGAATTGTAAAAATTCAGCCCAAATGTCAGAGAACAAAGTACCCTCTTGGTGTAGTAAGCTGTCTCTGAGGGACGCACAAAAGCTTCCCAGGAGAAAAAAATAACCAACATTTGGGTATTTGTCACACAGATGACAACAAACACACCAGTCTTGTAAGACCTTTTGACCCCTTCCTCCTCTCCAGATTGCTGGGCAAGGAGAAGCAGCAAAGTGGGTGGGACAGGGGACGGGGCATGGAGAGTGAAGACATTCATCATGCCCCTTCTCTTCCACAGGTGTCCCTGCCTGTATCAGGCCTGATCATGGGCAGGTGAGAGACGTTAAGTCAGATGTGAGACAGGTTTTTATATATCAATGTGTACTGGACTTAGAGACACACACACACATACAACAATTTATTTAATAGGTAAAAAATTCACGACTCAAAAATCAAAACAATGTGAAAAGGTATGTTATGAAAGTCTTGTCTCCACCTGTTTCCCAGTCTACTCAAGTTCCCCAAGTCATAAATTTCTTATGTATATTTTCAGTGGTTTACTATAAATTTTTATTTCATATTTTCCCTCTGCCTTTCATAGAAGGTAACACACTATTCATAACTTCAAAACTTCTGATTTTTTTCCCCTCAAAAAGGAAACTTGATCTTCCTATATCATGGACTGACATTTAAATTTTAAACAATAAGAATTTTTACTGGCAACTGATAGAAAAGTGCATGGTGAGGGCCATGCTGCACAGGTGATTCTTTGTCCTCAGAACAGAACTCTGTTAAAGCACAGTATGAAGTCATAACTTAAGAAAAAAAATCATAGATATGCTTTTAGAATGATTTTTTGGTTAACTTTCACTGAATATATATAAATGTATATGATTCTTCTATGTGAACAGAGATTCAAAGTGTAAATTTTTTTAAAATCAGGTATTTTTCCTATAATTTCCTTGCCTTCATTTTTGTGTGTGCTGTTTCTTGTTCACAAGTTGACTGAACTTAATGTATTTAAGATTTCTTCAATCTGTCCTGGACATTTCATTTTTTATACTTATTTATAAAACTGAAGAACTTTTACCTTTAATAATTATTTGGAGATTTACACTATACATCTTGTAATGACATAATGCAACTATCCATTTTGTCTGAGTGTCTCATCTTTCATTTGATAGACTATTATATGCTTTATCTATTAATTTGTTGTATTTCCTTTTCCAGAAAATTATGATTTCATAGATATTTTTTAACTTAGTTCCCCAAGATCCCTAATTCACTTAAACATATGTTACATTTCAAAGTATAGTTCCTTTTCTTTTGGAACTTGCTCTTTTGTGGGAAGGAAAAAATGCTTAACTGCTTCATGATACAATGTGGGGTTTTTTCCTCTTTACAGCAAAATATCCCAGCTGTTAACAACACATCATTCCCAACTTTTACTCAAATGGCACAAAATTTTTCACTCTTTTATTTTAATGCCTCCATGGCATCATGAATTTTAAATTGGATTAATGATAATACCCCACATTTGTACCATCTTCCAAGAGCTCTTAGCTTCATTATCTCATATTAATCTCACCACAATCCTGTGCAGTTGGCAGGGTGGTCATTACTTTCCATATTTTACTAATGAGAGAGCCAAAGCTCTTGAAGTAAACTGGTTTGGCAAAGGTCACAAACCTAGACTTTGGCAAAGCTGTGACTAGTAACTAAGGTATGACTTTTTTTTTTTAACATCTTTATTGGAGTATAATTGCTTTACAATGGTGTGTTAGTTTCCGCTGTATAACAAAGTGAATCAACTATACATACACATATATCCCCATATCCCCTCCCTCTTGTGTCTCCCTCCCACCCTCCCTACCCCACCCCTCTAGGTGGTCACAAAGCACTGAGCTGATCTCCCTGTGCTATGCGGCTCATTCCCACTAGCTATCTATTTTACGTTTGGTAGTATATATATAAGTCCATGCCACTCTCTCACTTCGTCCCAGCTTACCCTTCCCCCTCCCTGTGTCCTCAAGTCCATTCTCTACGTCTGCATCTTTATTCCTGTCCTGCCCCTAGATTCTTGAGAACCTTTTTTTTTTTTTTAGATTCCATATATATGTGTTAGCATATGGTATTTGTCTTTCTCTTTCTGACTTACTTCACTCTGTATGACAGTCTCTAGGTCCATCCACCTCACTACAGATAACTCAATTTTGTTTCTTTTTATGGCTGAGTAATATTCCATTGTATATATGTGCCACTTCTTCTTTATTAAGGTATGACTTCTTACTTAGTGCTCTTCCCTCTATAACTGGCTTCTCTCAGAGTATTGCTATCAAACAGGATGGGTTTCAATGACCTCTGAAAGATTTAGATGACAATGTGGAAAACATTCTGATGAGTGGAATTGTGAATTCTCGAAAAAACAATCCCTAACATTTATGACTAATAGCCTATTATTATAGCTATGTGCCAAGAACTCTCCTAGGCATTTTAATGCACTATTTTATTTAACCATCACAGCAATTCTAATGAGATAGAAACTTTATTATTACCATTTTACATATGAGCAAAGAGAGTCACAGGAAAGTGAGATGGCTTATGCAAGGTAACACAGAGGGCAACTTAAAGAGTGGAGTTAGGGTCTTGGCAGCCTGACTCTAGAGCCTGGCTTTTAAGCACAATTCTCATCTGCATCCCTTTAGCCACTTCTGACCAAAAGGTGATTTCAGAGACTTATTGGAGGTTTTGATAAAAGCTCACATGATGTCAGGGTTGTGGGACCCAGTGGTGTGTGGACTGTGGTTACATCTTTTCCCAGCTCTTCCTTCAGTGATGTCATATCGTTAGCTTGAAATTGGCTACAGGGAGAGTATTTATACCATGGAAATTGGCAAATGCTACAAATCAGGACTTGTTTTTATTCTGGAGAGCCTGTCATTAAATATTGTCATCATGCCATTGGTTAGACCCAAGATTACCTTGTACATATCTTCTAAGACTGTGATTTTATGATTAAAATATCAGTTTAAGAAATTTTAAAGCAAAATTACTTGATGTGGTTTGATTTCCTATAGACCTAGTAAAACACAGCAGTAAACTGAGGATTTTTTTGTTGAGATGTATATATAATTATTAAAATTGCATTTGCCTTAGAAATGTTAGTAAAACAGAGATAATTTAGAATGAGGAGGGATGAATAAGCATTTAGTTTCTTTTAAACCTTAAATTTAAAAACTGCTGACTTTTGAGATTTTTTAATGGAAAATTCTCTTTCTAGAAAAAATGTTTCAGTAAGTATTCAAGAGAGGCATTTTTTTGGGGGGGGGAAGCTGGATTACAAAAAAAAAAGATTAAAACATTATAAAGCAGAATAAAACAGAAATTATGAATTGGTTTAAATCCCCCCCCACTACACACACACATATATCTTTTCCCACTAAGCCTTAGCAGGATTTCAATTAAGAAAACAAATCAAAACACAAAATGTCTCTTGAAACATGATATGAGTAAGAAAAATAGAAAAGAATTTCTGATAGAATTTGAATTCTGACCTTCTTTGAGGGATGATAGCACAATTCCCTAATGAATATAATTATTGGTTTTTTAAGAAAACACTTTCAAATGCAAATGCCAACATTTTATGAGTTCTGCTTTCAGATGTGTCCCTAGAGCCTATTGTTTTTCAAAGCCGCATAGTTATAATCCAGAAACATGTGACTTTAAAAAAAATAATTCTTTTTGATCATCCTTATTTGGATTTGGATGCTGCCAGGAAAAGTAGCATCCTTGGCCTCATGAATTGCTATTCATGAGGGTAGGCAGCTGACTGGGAGGCATACTTTCAGTGATGGATATTATGCTTATTAATACCTCCCTACAACACAATTTATAACTTTATTTTCTTAATGTGAACCAATCTAAGTCTTATGATTACCACAGTTTGATCACAGACTCTGGATTCAGAAAGAATGAGGTGATGAAAGTCTGGATGCTCCACTCAGTACTCTCTTTCTTTAAGCAAGTGACTCAACTTCTGTACTTTCTAGCTTTATCATCTGTAAATTAACAATAATGACAACGCTTATTTTCTAGCTTTATCATCTGTAAATTAACAATAATGACATGCTAACCTCACAGGGTTGATTTGAGGATTAAATGTAGCACCGTATCTGACAGAGTAAAAGTTAAATAATAACCAATTTTTGTTGTACTAATAAAATGCAGATACTTCTGGGTACATAACACAATAAAGATGTATAATTTATAGAAAAATATCAAATAATTTATTGAGAGAAATTTTTTTTTTTTTTTTTTTTTGCGGTATGCAGGCCTCTCACTGTTGTGGCCTCTCCCACTGCGGAGCACAGGCTCCGGACGTGCAGGCTCAGTGGCCATGGCTCACGGGCCCAGCTGCTCCGCGGCATGTGGGATCTTCCCGGACTGGGGCACGAACCCATGTCCCCTGCATCGGCAGGCAGACTCTCAACCACTGCACCACCAGGGAAGCCCGAGATAAATTTTTGATCCTAAAAAAATGAAGTCAGGTGGGCTCAAGTTACCAGGAAGTGAAAGCAAAGTGCAAACTGATGGAAACAAACCTTAATAATATACACATCTTGATTAAAAAAAAAAATCTTCAGTTGACTCCTATGTCTTACTACGTCTAAAGGTCCTTAATTTTGAGAGGTTGTCTTGAGTGAGAATGCATGGATGTCAATCAGTACTTCAAGAAGTTAGTCTGCTAGCAACTGAGTGAAATCCAGGGCACCTTGAAGTCTAAGTCCCTTGAAATCATCAAGTACTGGAATTTACTAAGGAATATTCACTCATGACACAAATATCTATTGAGTATGTGAAGTGAATACCAGGCACACTGGTCATCAGAATCCAGACTACAACCGTGCAGATAGCTGCTGGTTAGAAATGAGTCAAGAGGTGGGAAGATAAATGGAGGAACAAGGACTAATACCACAAACAAGAAACAGGGATATTCGGAGTTAGAGAGAGAAACACAAGCACATTGACAGATTACAAGAAGAAACACTAAGTAGCCTCAGTAAATTATATACAGAACATGGGTATAACATGGTATAAAAACTGTAGAGTCAAGATTCCAAACCAGACATGGTTGGACTTGCTGAATGTTAAAGAGTTTAGTTCCCTGGCAAAGTTCCCTATGCCCATTCTCAAAGACATGGCTTCTAACAAAAGAACTTAAGGTTAAAAAAAAAAAAAAAAAAAGGTCTGGAATGCACTAGATATATGGGCCCTAGAGCTCAGAAATATGGTGCCATATTACAGATGTGAATTTGGGGATTATAATCCAGGAGTCTCAGGGTTTTTTTTTTTTTAATGCTTTATTTCAATTTCAATATTTAGAGCTCCTATACTAATTCAATATGTTTCTCAGCCCAAAGTTTTTAAGAATGCCCAGTGAATGTTTACTTACTTAACCAATTTGTCCTGGCTGTCACTTTCCTCTACAGCCAGCTCTCTGGCTTCAAACTACTGATTTGTTCCTCTGCAGTTCACCTATTTCCCCCTCAAGTCCAGCAATCCACAGGCTGGTACTGCTCCCAAGCATGAGCTCAATCTCTTCCTCCAGTTCCCCAAACTGAAGCTAGCATCAGCTAGGCTCACTATAACTGCTACAAGACCTCTCAGAACCCACAACTCAACCCCTTCCATAGAGGTCCCCTACCAGGCATTTCTCTGCATCCTCTAAGGTCTAAACCCATCTTGTAAAGCCACCTTACCATCCCCTATGGAAGTGTCTTTCAACATGTTTTCCTACCCTGAATTCAGGATCTCCAGCTACAAGGCCAAGAAAAAGGAAGTGGGCTATCAAAATTAATGTCAAGGTGTGCATTCATCTCCAGGATCAACACCTATGCTCAAAGACTATGCAGTCTAAATCCATATTTAGAAAAAGAGTGACATTTTCCCAAAAGACACAGAATCTGCAGTGATGTAGCTGTGCTCACAGTGAAGATAATTATGCACATTACTGTTCAGAGTTGTCTAGTCTCTTGCAGTCACATTGTCTCCGTCTTCTATGTGCCAGAGTTGAGACTTGACTTTATTTTTGTGTAACTTAAAGACCTATTTAAAAGATTTTTTCATAAGACAAAAGAGCAGTCTGCCTCTGAAGGTAAAATAAAGCCTCTGCAGAATAAAACAAATTATTTTTTGACTTTTCAAATGTCAGTTTTTCTCACCTCCTACTATTAAGGTTTTCAAAAACTCTTGGAGTTCCATCTCAAAATGGTCAACATGTTATCCTTGTAACTGAAGTCAAGGGAGAGGATGAAAATGCCAAGTAGAGGTGTGGAGTGAGAGGGTGGTTATGGAGGGATGTGGGAACACAGCATTTAAAGTTAGGCATGGAGCTACTAAAGAGGATGCTCAGGAAGTATAGACATAGAAGCTGGAGGCAGATCTGTAAAATATGGAGTAGCAAAAGCCGGCAGAGAGTGGGGTTACTAAATATTGTAAATCACATGCCACAGGGAGAACCACTGGATGCAGTTAGGAGATTCCTGATGCCTCTGAAGTGCAGTTTCACAAAGAGAAAAAGGCACCTGCCAGATTATGGAAGTATGAGGAACTGAAGTGAAATGGCTCTGGAAGAAAGCAATGTGGACTGTTTTTCAAGAATTTTCTAGTAGGAAAAAGCAGCAATAGAACAGTCTATTAATGGGGACATAATTTTTTTCATACTTTTTTTAGAGTGGAAACCTTCCATTAGCCTTGCAATAGAGTTTAAAAAGAAATTTTGGTTAAAGAGAAATAATAACCATAGAAAGATTAGGTCAAGAAATTATTCCTTGTAAGTTGGTGTAGCCACTGTGGAAAACAGTATGAAGGTTCCTCAGAAAACTAAAACTAGAATTACCATATGATTCATCACTCCTGGGCATATATCCAGACAAAACTATAATTCAAAAAGGTACATGCACCCCTATGTTCATAGCAGCACTATTCACAATAGCCAAGACATGGAAACAACCTAAATGTCCATAGACAGATGAATGGATAAAGAAGATGTGGTACATATATACAATGGAATACTACTCAGCCATAAAAAAGAACAAAATAATTTGCAGCAACATGGATGCAACTAGAGATTATCATACTAAGTGAAATAAGTCAGAAAGAGAAAAATACCATATGATATCACTTATATGTGGAATCTAAAATATGACACAAATCAACCTATCTAGGAAACAGAAACAGAATCATGGACATAGAGAACAGACTGTTGGTTACCAAGGGGGAGGGGGTTGAGGGGGGGATAGAGTGGGAGGTTGGGGTTAGCAGATGTAAGCTCTTATATATAGAATGGATAAACAACAAGGTTCTACTGTACAGTACAGAGAATTATATTCAATATTCTATGATAAACCATAATGGAAAAGAATATAAAATATATATGTATAACTTAATCACTTTGCTGTACAGCAGTAATTAACACAACATTGTAAATCAACTATACTTCAATAAAAAAGAAGTTATTCTTAAGTTATCTAGGAAAACAGACAAATAGCCAAGCATAGGTGGAAAATGTGGGTGAAGATGGAGCTAACTAGAGCACAGCTAAGGGTCTTCAAATAAGCAAAACTTGCGTAGCACTGTAAAATCAAAAAGGTTAGTAAGCATTGATTTTAAACTCAGTTGCTCAGCAGGGGTAAGAGGTGACAATAATTTTTACCAAAATATAGACCATGGGCTCTAAAACTCATGGATCAATATGATGTAGAGAGTAAACCCTGGGTGGTTAATCACTACAACCGGCAAGTCATGATGGCACTGACACACGTGTACTCCTTAAACCTTTAGAGCAAGAGTAGGGAAGAAGGAAAAAAGAAAAGAGCTGGACTAATGAACACCTTTCATTAACATTTCAGTTGTAAGTGACAGGAAACCCAACCAAACCATCTTAAACTCTCATTGCTGAAACGTTGATGGCTAATGCTGACTATAATCACAGGTCAATCAGGACAAAAATGATGTCAAGGGATCAATCTCTCTGTTTCAATTACTCTGGAATGACCTCCTGATGCTTTAAAGGTAGCAAAACAAGACAGGCAGTGTATCCAAGCGTTACATCCTCACACCTTCAAGTCCAGTGGGAATAAGGGAGGCTTTCCTTCCCAGAGGCTCTAACAAACACAACTTTTCTGTTTCATTGGCTCTAGTTAGGTCATATGCCTATCCCTCAAACTATCATGCCCAGAAGAACTGAATATGCAAGTTCATTGGTCAATCATCTCATGAGGCAAGTAGGAGGTCAATTTTATTTAAATCACATGCCTAAGAATTGAGTGGAAGAGAGTGCTTTCCTAAACAACAACTATGTCTCCTCTAGAGTGAAAACTAAAATGTTTATGTTAGTACCGCGTGCAGTGGGACCTGGAACAGGGTCTGTGCAGGACGTTGAGCAACTCCTGTCCTAGGTTTGCTCCTACTAATGACAAGCCTATGGGCAAGAGATTTTTTTTTTCTCTAGTCATTAGTTTTCTTACACAGAGATGAAGTCACCAGTCCCTTCCTGTTCTGGAATTCTGTGGTTTTATCCACAGTCCCAAAGTCCCTTGTAAAGACTTGCTTATGCCTAAACTACCCTGGCCCCCAGGAGGGTGACAGAGCCTATTGTTTATCATATGCTTAGTGGGGGAGCATTTATAAATTTGGGCTCCTGTATTTTTTAGAGTTGTTTCCATTTGGAGGAGTCCCTGAGGAAATCAATTTGAAGGGCATGTGCTAAGACATTGCTAGAGATCAGTGAATCATTAAAAAGCAAATTATGATTTTTATGAATTCCATTTTTATGGTGTGAGTTGTAGGGAGGGGTGGCTGTTCGGAGTGCTGTGTTTGTAGGCTGTTCTCACCCTGTAGACTGAGTGTGAAAACCAGGCTTAGAAAAAGTTGCAATACATTTTGGTTGATTTTCATATTTTCTGCCATCTGTGGTGTGTTACTTTCTGCAAACTTTCAAAAACAGCCTCCCTAGTGAAAGGGGAAAAAAATAACCTGACCAGATCTTTTGAGAGATAACTGACATAAAAACCTCCACATATTATGTAAGATCTTACTGTTGTGATATTTTAGATCAATAAAATATAAATGAATATGTCCTGGATTTGAAAAAGATAAAAATTTTATTATTCTTTTCTAATGATGATATTAATAACAAGATTATTTGATGGTTAATTATATCCAAGGCAACATATTATGCAATTTGCATATATGATTACAAGTAAGTCTCAAAAATTCTATGAATTAGATACATGTATTATTTTCACTATAAAGTTAAAAAATTTGAGACATAAAGAAAATAATTCACTTGCTTAGAATCATATAATCATTAAGTATCAGAGACAAGTTCAAACTGAGATGGAGCATACCCAACATCAATTGTTTTCTTCCTTGGCAATAGAACGCTTTTTTTTTTCAATTATTCGCTCTTCTCTGCAAAGCCAAGTGATTCAGGGGAGACCAGTCATAGCACCAGGCTCAGGATGAGTGTGTCCTAATTGACCTAAACCAGTAATTGGTTTCCAGTTTCCTAACCAATGAGTTTGGATATGGACATACGTTACAATTCTGGCTGATGAGACTAATGGGGGTTCTGCAAAAGATTTCCTCTCCATAGAAAAGGAGTCCTGTATGTCTGGGGATTCTATCTGTATACCATGCTTGAAAGTGATACAAACATCTGGCTACAAGCTTAGAGCTAAACCTAACACTGAAGTTGGCAGCATAGAAAGATGGAGGAAACCTGAGTCCTTGATGATATTGTTGACCTGCTGATTTAAAAAACATAAATCCCTGCTGGAGTCTACCTACCTTTAACTTTCTTATTAAGAAAAATAATAAATTCCTCTATAATTTAAGCCACTTTGGGTTAGGTTTGATGTCACCTGCTATTGAGAGCATCCTTCTAGCCACATAGGTCTGCCTTGCTCCAAAGCCCATGTTCTTAATTTCTAATCTTTGTAGGTAGTCACATTATCCTAATAAGAAATCCTAACACAAGTGCTTGTTATCTAAGATAGCTACTTAGAATCTATTTTCCCATAAAACAAGGTAAGAGGTTGATTGAGTTTCCAAGGCAGCTCATAAAACATACTGATCCCATGATACAGTTAAACAGCATAGGTGGTTCTTGGGCAAGTATCAGGTACTGGATGTCAGAGACTTAAGTTTTTTCTTAGTAAATAAAAGGGTGGGGTTAGGGGGTGGAGGGGGCATCCAGCATCCTTCTGCTCCAGGATCCTAGAAATGTACTGTGGTGTTCCATTTCCCCACTCAGTGTTTGTCTTGGTTTGGAGAATTTCAGGTTGGACTCAGTGTCCCTTCTCAAAATCTCTTCTATCTTCCTTTCTGACTCCTCTGGCTTAACCTAGGGCATCTTTGGATAATAATAGGAATGGAAACTCTGCTGTGACTCATCACATACTCTTCCATTATCTTGGGCCTTTCCTCCTTCCCTGGGACCTAGATTTTAAAACTCAAATCCAGGAACAGGAGTTTTTCCTTCCCCAGGTTATTCTGTGTCATACATGAGTCAATGAATGAAGCCATGGCTGACTATATGGACAAAGGGCCAGGGTAACAGGAACTTCTTTTCTAATTGTGATATCATCTTTGCACACATGAAGCAGACCTGACTAAAAATGACTTTATTCCTCACCAAACCACTGTAAATATCTTAATATTTTATAACCTCTAAGACCAGAGACTCTCTGCCTATGTTTTTATACATTTATTCACTTATTCAACAAATATTTATGAAGGACACTATATACATTGATAATTATTTTGTTATTCTGTTTGGCCCTTGTTAACTCCTTCTTGTCATTGCCCCTACTCTTTTAGCTTCATTGGTTTAGAAAGAAATATATTCCTTGTCTTCACTCACACCCATGTCCTTCAAATATACCCCAGTTCTTCTTAGTACCCCTTCTCTGCTCCCATCCCGAGAATTTGACACTTCTGTATAGCATGGTGACTATAGTTAATAATACTACAACACATTTTTAAGAGTTGCTAAGAGTAGATCTTAAAAATTGAGAAATTGACTCTTCTATTTTTCAGTTAAGTAACATACAGATCATTCTTATTCATAAAATGAGTATAAAAGATTCACTAATTAAGATACTTTTACTGAGATTCTTCTGCCAATCCCTTCCTGTATTGTTCACCAGCACTATCTCTGACAGTGAAATAATGGGCAAATGGACATAAGCAGTACTGCTAAGTCCACATTATAGAAAAGGATTAAACCTTATGTTCTTGGCAGAGCTCTTCCATTAATTGACACGTCATGAATGGATAAGAGCAGTTCTCCAAGTGTTCACAAGAATCACCTGGACGGCTTGTTAATTCAACAGGTCTGGAGTAGAGCCCTTGAAGTTCCCGTTCTAACAAGTTCCCAGTTGCTGCTGATTCTGCCGGTCCAGGGACCACACTTATAGAGGATGTCAAAATGAGGCTACAAAAGGAGAGATGTACAGAGAATGTTAGAAACCTAATGGTTAGAATTTTAAGGTCTTATCAAAGGAGTGTGGCCCAAATATTGCCCTAAGTTGTATATGAAATGATCCTGGGAGCTGAAATGCCTCCCCGAGTCAGGAAACTTCACCACCTACTAGGAGCAAAAAGCAAGGGGCGCTGGAGATTAGCAGCGCCTCAGCAGCAACTCTTGGGCACAGAAGAGGGAGCCCTATCCTTTAGTCCATGACGTGGGCACCTCTCCCAGATCTGGGAAACCATAGCCCTTAGGCTTCATCTCTGGGCTGCAGCCCCAACCTTTTTCTTCAGCCTGCAACTCAGTGATCCTTGGAACAACACTTACTTAGATGGAGCCTGGAATACCCTCCTCTATGTCTCATTCCCTTGATTAGAAGAGGCAAAATATCATTCCTGAAAAGTAAGGCAGGGAGAAGATGGTAGATATTGTATTGATAGTATTGTCATAAAATATAAATGTACCATTTTAACAATTTTCAGTGTACAATCCAGTGGAATTAAGTACATTATTTACAGTGTTGTACAACCATCCCACTATCCATTTCCACAAACTTTTCATTATCCCAAACAGAAACTCTGTACCCATTAAACAATAACTCCCAGTCCCCCCCTCCTCCCCTCAGCCCCTGGTAACCTCTATTCTTTCTGTCTCTATGAATTTTCCTATTCTACTCAGTAAAATTTTAAAGTAGGTAAAAAGTAGTTTTGGAGGTTCCTCCCACTGCCTCCTCACAGCCCATAGAATGTGTAAGTTGTTCTTTGGCTCCCCCAAGTCCACTTTGACCAATTTCTTCCTGTAATGTCTGAAACACTTCCATCCCCAGACACCTTCCTTTTACTGCACCTCAGAAATAGGAGATCTGCTTGGACTAATTCATATGGATGTGTAAATGGCTGGGAGTTTACTGTGTCAGACACTGTTCTAAATGCTTTCTGTGCGTTTACCCATTTCATCCTCCAACCCCACCACTAGGGATACTATTATTATCATCTCTATTTTATTGACAAAGAAACTGAGATTCAGACAGATGAAGTATTTTTTCCAAGACCACACAAGTAATAGGTGATGAAGCCAGGATTCCAACTCCTGAGGCAGTTCTCCTAACCACAGAGGATGCTTACTAATCAAAAAAAAAAAAAAACGATAATTAGTGGAATGTCAGGCTTTGAGCCTAAAGGAATATTTTCAAAGATATTTTCGAGCCAAAAGGACTTCCTGGTGGGAAGCCAAGAGCCATCAGAGAGGCCTAGGGCAGTTTCTGCTTCACCCGTTCCCTCCACTTTCATCTCCAAACTAACTCCCAAAATCTTGATGCTAACTCTCTGAGATCCTAACCCCTTCTCAGAGCCCTCCCCCAACATTTCTTGGACCTTCCTACCTGTCTCGGGGGACGACCCTCCTCTGCTGGATCTCTGCTTCCTCGGCTGGATACAGAAGAGGTTCAGAGCTCTCTGCAGGCATTAGCTTGGAGAAAGCCACATCTAACTTTAACACTCTCCTTTGTCAACTTCATTTTGGCCAAATTTGCCTCTTGGAATTGAGCTAAGGTCAGCATAACTGACTTATCTACCCAAATGTTCAGTCTTCAGTCGCTCAGATATAATACTCATCTTCTCATAGTTAAAAAGAAAAAGATTGATAAAACCAAAGGAAACATTGAACAAAAGCTATTAGGTAGGCAGAAAAAGAAAACTGCCCCCCCCCAAAAAAAACCCACAAAAAAATGTTGAAATAAATCTGTGAGCCTGCCATTTTATGTCTCTTTTGAAACAAGGCAAATAATAAATAATAAATAAATAAAAGTGCATGGGTGGTGGCCTGGAAAAATTAATTCAAATGTATTTAGTACTCAGGAAGTAGGTTACTGACAAGTTGATAAGGCTTTTCAAATGTATTACCTCTTTCCATCCTGACATTTAATTTATTGCACTTCAAAGTACTGTGAAATTCTACCATCCAGATACATTTCTCTCTGAGAAAATGATTCAACATACCAATCATGGAAAATAAATTTAAACTTCCTCCAACCAAAACTCTGGTGGACCAAACTCCTTTAAGATCAATTATTTTTAACCCTGAATTTCAAGGTAGAGATGGGATGGAGAATAATGATTACTGATATTTTTTATTGTTTCAGTGTGAAGGTAGTCTGGGCACTTAGTAAGCAAAACACACATTTGAGGTTAGGGATAGCTCAGCAGTTAAAAACTCAGACCCTGAAATCAGAGAGACTTGAGTTCAAAAAATAGCATGGCCACTTCTGGTTATATGATTTGAGCAAATCACTTAGGGTATCTGTGCGTCAATTTATTCATCACTAAAATAGGGGTACTGATAATAATTGTGTCTCCCACATAGTGAGGAAGGAATGAAGTAAAGCTTGGAAGATTAAATGAAGTAAACCTTGGCTCCTTGCCTGGTTCGTAGTAGGTAAGCATCCCGTATCCTGGGCACTGAGACCCCAGAGTTCTCTACCCAAAGGTCTCCTAGCCTGTCTCCTAAGTCTTCATGGGTCTCCTCCTTAGGTCTTTCCTCCTGAGGGGGCCCAGGACACTGTTGGTGTGTGCACCCCTCCACCCCTAAAGAGTGGCCAAGAAGCAGCTGCTTTCAAGGCTGATGGGTTGATGAAGATTGTACTGGGGCCATGGCATCCACCTGCTCATATAGTGAGGACCTGAACAGGAAGCAGGCAGGTGCAGAGAGCCAGCCATAGTCCACTGGCCCAGCCCTGTCACACAAAGAGCTGAGAATTCGCAATTCCAATACAACTTGTCAGACTTTTATGAAACATTAAAAGGTAGAAGGATAGAACAAATATCATATTTGTTCACTTGATATATAACTTTTAAATATTTAATGTGGTATTTCAGAGAAATGTGCTCCTACCCTGAGCCCAGCAGATATTAGAAGCAGAGTTGAATGAGTTTCTTGTTGAAGTGTGTTCCTTTATAAGAATAATAAAGCAGGAAAAAGAAAATTTCAAACTTGAGAAGCCAGTTTCCGGCAATTATGCATCCGGCAGATGAATTTTAGTACTTAATAGGTGTAAATGTGGGCACCGATTGCCTGGAAATAACTGTGTGGGTACACGAGTGTAACCATTTTCCAAGAGTCTACTGTGGACAGAAATATTCTCACTGATATTACTGTGAGTCAAAATCCCATGACCTCTCCTTCTGTGGCTGCCTCTTTCTTTATGCCCTTTTCCTACAAACTTTCTAGTTCAAAATATAAGCCCTTTGGGAGTTGTGTCATCTGATTTGAAGAGAAAATTTGGAGTATAAATAGCTCCCAAAGATCAGTACTGCGCTGATTGGATGCAGGGTCAGTTTTCACAGCTTGCCGGCCCTGCATCGACCCACAGCTTACGTTTAGGGACCCCTCACTTTCTGCTTTATTGACTCCATTGGGACTAAAAAAAAAGAGTTGCATCAAACACCAGTTGAAGCATTTTTCAGAGGTCCATAGTGTTAACATTTTACACATATATTCCTATTGTTCTTTTCTGTAGAGTGCATTTTAAGAATTCCCAAGGAAAATGTACCAATGATTTTTTTTTCATGTTGTAAGTTTCTTAAACACAAAGTCTTAATTTTTAAGAGCCCTCATGGAGTAAGCAATTCTGCTCACCCTGCCATCCAACCCTAGGATGAAGAGCAATTGAGCTGTTGGATGTTTTGGAAGCAAGATTCATTATAGTATTTGAGATCTCATTTTATCAAGCTTCTTGCACAAATTTATGTCAGAAATGAAATGAAGGCAGAATGTAGTCACATGTTTTACATGTGACATAATCTTATATAAGTATTTAGATATCTTCACATCTTAGATAAATGTATAGAAAAATTGTTTCTGATAATTCTCTAACAAAAGCCCAGGATTACTATTTGATATTATACTGTAGTTTTCATTCCTGACCTATCTAGCATGGTCAAATGAAATCTGAAGAGCTCCTTTTGGTGCTCAGAAGAAGAAACAGTATACAGGGCAGGTGCCAGGGAAAGGGAAAATAAATAAGGGAGAGAGAGGAGAAATATGTGCCATTAGGTGTGTCGGATTATTTTTTAAATTCATTTAAATTTGTTTTATCTACCTGCCTTTCAACTTTCTTCTATCCAAACTTGAAAAATTATCTTAAATAGTTTGATACAAATTATTTGTGTCTTTATTAGGAATTTCTTACCATACTCTACTTGATAGATGAGCCTAAAAGAGTTAGTTCTGATAACTGATACTTAACAGAGATACTGAGGTCCTTAGTTGAAGGCATGTAAACAGTGCATACAATTTTAAAAATGTTTCTTTCCTGGGCCATTAATTCAAAATGCTATTAGAAATGTTTAATATCTTTTCTTTTTTTACATTTTTTTATTGAAGTATAGTTGATACACAATGTTGTTTTAGTTTCAGGTGTACAGCAAAGTGATTCAGTAATACATACATATATATCTTTTTTTTTTCAGATTCTTTTCCCTTATAGGTTCTTTTATACAGCTGAGTAATATTCCATTGTATAAATATACCACATCTTTTTTATCCATTCATCTGTTGATGGACACTTAGGTTGTTTCCATGTCTTGGCTGTTGTAAACAGTGCTGTAATGAACATTGGGGTGTAGGTATCTTTTCAAATTACAGTTTTCTCCAGATATATGCCCAGGAGTGGGATTGCAGGATCATATGGTAGCTCTATTTTTAGTTTTTAAAAAAACCTCCATACTGTTCTGAATAGTGGCTGCATCAATTTACATTCCCACCAACAGTGTAGGAGGGTTCCTTTTTCTCCACACCTTCTCCAGCATTTATTATTTGCAGACTTTTTGATGGTGGCCATTCTGACCGGTGTGAGCTCATACCTCACTGTAGTTTTGATTTGCATTTCTCTAATAATTAGTAATGTTGAGCATATTTTCATGTGCCTTTTGGCCATCCGTATGCCTTCTTTGGGGAAATGTCTATTTAGATCTTCTGCCCAGTTTTTGATTGTTTTGTTTTGCTTTTTATTGAGCTGTATGTGCTGTTTGTATATCTTGGAGATTAATCCCTTGTCAGTCACATCATTTGCAAATATTTTCTCCCATTCTGTAGGTTGTCTTTTTGTTTTGTTTATGGTTTCCTTTGCTGTGCAAAACTTTTAAGTTTAATTAGATCCCATTTGTTTGTATGTGTGTGTGTTCTTATTTCCATACTCTAGGAGATGGAGACAAAAAGATATTGCTGCAATTTATGTCAAAAAGTGTTCTGCCTGTGTTTTCCTCTAGGAGTTTTATAGTATCCAGTCTTACATTTAAGTCTTTAATCCAGAAAAATGTCTAATATCTTTTCCATGTCAAATATACATTTCCCTATAATTTGCCTCAAAAATTGTAAAGAGATTGTTCAAGGGCAAATTAACCTAAAGGCAATGAAGAGATGATTAACAATAGTGAACTACTCCCAGGATGCTGCTGCTCTTATCAATCAAATAATATGGGACTCTAAAAGACTAAACTTCCTTATACCATCTCCATTCTCACTCCACTCCTCAAAGATAGTCACTTGTAATAGTTTAGTGTAAATATTTCTAGATGTTGATCCCCCCAGTCTGTGCCATGCACTGTTGCACATGCTGGTGATATAACAGTGCACAAGAACAGACCGACTCTCTGATCTTGAGGGTCTTTACAGTCTAGTGGATAAATCATAAAATGAATGAACAAACTAATAAACATATGGCATGACATCAGCAGTGGTAAGTGCTAAGAAGAAGTCTATAGAAGGATAAAGACAATAAAAGTGTTTACTCTTTGAGTAGCGGGGTCCAGGAAGCCCTTTCTACCTAAATACAATGAGGAAATGATCCACACATCTTGAAAAAGAGATTCTAAGCAGAGGGAATGGCAAGTGCAAAGACCCTGAGCAGAAGAAGCAAGCTTGGCAGGTTTGAGTATACCAAGGAGGCCAGCATTGCTGAAGCAAAATGAATAAGGTGGAAATTGTTAAAAGATAAAGGTAGAGACATAGCTTGTGGTGAGCTACATAGGGCTGTATGAATTAGGCACTGACATGGTCTGACTTATACTTTAAAGGAGGCTGACACTGGCTGGAAATTCTGACAGCAGTAAATGTTGCAATCTTGAGTCTGAAAGTAGTCTGGAGGCAGGATTACTTCTTTGGGGGACCTCCGCCTTACTGCTTAAGGCCTTGAATTGATTGGATCAGGCCCACTCACATTATGGAGGATAGTCTGCTCTACTCAGTCTATTGATTTAAATGCTAATCACATCTAAAATATACCTTCACAGCAACATCTAGACTGGTGTTTGACCAGACAACTAAGCATCATAACCTAGCCATGTGAACATATAAAATTAACCATCACAGAGGTATTTTTTGTTTTTCCAAGATTTCCTTTTTTAGTTATACAATAGAATATTTCATGCTTTTCTCTTTATGTACTCTCCTCCTTTATTTCTATATTCATTAATTAATCTATATCACTCTTTTTTCCCTGAAACTATATCTTATTTCATTTTCAATAAATGACATCATGCATCATGACTAAGGGATTGCCAGACTCCTGGGTACCACATCCCTATATGAACTCTCATTTTCATATGCTAATTTTGTCATATTTGATGATCTGTCATGGATAATTTATGATTTTAGGACATATAGTCCTAAAGTCATCCACATCAGATTTGCAAAGGAGCAATTGACAACCATTACTATGTGTCTGTCATCGTACTTAGAGTAGCTAATAAAACAAGATAGCAGTAGAATTCCTGGAGCATGGTGACATCACAGGATTATAGCACAATGATTCCCATTCCATCTGTCCTGCTCTGTGGTTTTATCTGATCACTGCATGAGGAATAATAGAAATGGCATAAGCCCTGAAATTTTCAAACCATGTAGTGTAGTGACTTGCCGTAATTGGCTAAGGAATCTAATTTTAAATGGTCAAAAGTAGAAAAAAAATATTTTGCTTTGAATTACGATGTCCATGTGTTAAGTATAAATGAAAGTCATCCAAACGTAAGAGCCAAATGAGAATTAAATATGATTTAGGTTAAGTATTAATCAATATTTTTTAATATCTTTATTGGAGTATAATTGTAATGCTGTGTTAGTTTCTGCTGTACAACAAACAAAGTGAATCAGCTATACGTATTCATATATCCCCATATCCCCTCCCTCTTGCTTCTCCCTCCCACCCCTCTAGTTGGACACAAATCACCGAGCTGATCTCCCTGTGCTATGCAACAGCTTCCCACTAGCCTTCCATTTTACACTCGGTAGTATATATATGTCAGTGCTACTCTCTCACTTCGTCCCAGCTTCAATATTAACTTCCAAGTATGTCTTTTTTATCTTCATATGTATAAATATAATTTTACAACTCCAGCACTTAAGTTGTATATAGTTTTTCATAAGGCATTTCATAAATGCATTCACACTTATTTAGTACTATGAAAAATAAATATTGGCAAATGACTGACATCGATATGCTTATAAACAGTAGCATATAGAGGAAGTCATATTATCTTTTGAGTCTCTTTTTGGTAGTTTTTGCTCTCTGGAGATGATGTGTGACTTGTTCTGAAGGCTGTAGCACTCGCTGTCATCTCTGGCTACCTTCCTTCCATCGGCTCATAATCCTTAGGCCTCACTCTGTGCAAAGAAATTTACTAGCGCGAAGGGAACCCAAAGATCAAAGCTAAAGTGCGCCAAAAATAGCTCTGAGTTATTAAATTGGTGCGCCAACAAGGAAAAAACCTAGTCAAGCAAAGGGCAGAGCTGACCTGTATTCTTCCTGAAGGCGAAGCTCAATTGCTCTGTAAAGCCCCTTTTGTATTTTGTGGGGAGCCTTTCACACTATCTTGCCAGTTCAGACCTTTAGGAAGTTCTGGATCACTGGAGCTGCCCACCCTTAATGCAGCTATTGTTACTGGTCAGTCCTGTCCACATCATCTACCTGGAGCTTATACTGGAGAGTGGCAGGGCAGTGCTTTCAGCTCCTGGTCACTTCCTCCTCACACAGCTGATTTCCTCAGCCAGCAGTTCTAAGCCCATCAGATCTCCACCCTCAAGACATCATTTGCTTTAACTTTTCCACCTGACACTGGCTAAATCACCTAAAATTAGCTTTCAAAATAATCCACTTGTTTTCATCTTTATTTTTCAAGTTATTATTTTCCTAAAATTTAGGGATACCCATCAAATAAAATAACACATGTGAATGAGTTCTGTAAACTCCAAGGCCTTATTCAAATAGCATGTACTTTCTGTACTGAATATACACAAGCTTATTAAATATAAGACAACTTTTATAGCTTCAACTCCCCTTTTTCTTTCCACTCCAGTTGCTTCCTTTAATAGACCTTTGTTTACGAACTCTCTTCCCTATCTTATATTAGTTTCATTTATTATTGGAATAATATATTATATATTAATATATTATAAATAATATAATCGATATCTCCAGACTCATATCATTGTACTTAAATGTTTGGGAATGCTCAAATGTTCAAGTCCATTTGTCTTTGCCCTCAGAAGATGACCAATTTGAGAAATTCAGAGATTTCAAAATGTTAACCCAATCATTTTTTAAGACAGTTCATATTAAAAGATGATCAGAGAGTGACCTGCAATACTTTAAATCCTATTGCCATGCTTGTTTTGTTATTAGTTTTTCTTCACTTTTTCCTAAACTTTAACCACTATAAATTTTTGTAGAAGACTGCTGGATACTGATGATGAGCTCAGTGACATTCAGTCGGATTCGGTCCCATCGGAAGTCCGGGACTGGTTGGCTTCTACCTTTACACGGAAAATGGGGATGATGAAAAAGAAATCTGAGGAAAAACCAAGATTTCGGAGCATTGTGCATGCTGTTCAAGCTGGAATTTTTGTGGAAAGGTAAGTGAAGTTGTTGGTATCTCAAGACAAAATTTAAAAGGCAGCAAATATACTTACTATGTCAAAGTTATAAGAGTCCTGTATTTTATTTATTGAGCAAAACTATAATCATAAGTATAATTGGAATGAACAGATTTAGGACTTTATGGTGAATTTACCTATAACAAAAAGATCTTGTCCTGGATTTATTATTTTCATTTATTTTTAAATTGACATAAAGACTAAAAGCAAAGGCTTTTGAATGACCATTCTCCTCAGATGAACTTTTGTGAATAACTGTTTATAATACATTTATAAACACATTTATATGCTTTACACCTAATAATACATTTATATGCTTTACACCTAATTTTACCCAAATACAATGTAACACCCAATAAAATAAGTTCTATACTACATACCAAAATCAAGCAGGCCTTTTCTTGGCACTAAAAAGAAGACCATTCTCTTACCATTGTGGAATAAAGCTCTCTCATGTCCACTTTCCTTGAAGAACTTTTCAACCTTTCTGTCACTGAAGCATTTCTGTCACTTGCTGGCCCCTAGAAACACCAGAGTTTCTAAAGTGAAATACACGTTAATATGACCCAATTTAAATTCTTTAGCCTTTAAGAGGACAGCTTATTTTTCTGTCTGGAAACAAGATGTTTCAGAACTAAAACTACGAAAAGACTTGAAATAACATCTAATATCTGACAATGTTGAAAACTAGTTCTTAGAAATCCCTTGGATTAAAAAACAATTACATTACATTAAATTATACATAAAAAGGTTATTTTAACATTTTTGAAACAAATAAAATCGAGGAACAGAGAAATTTTTTATCAATGTATCTAAAATTAAATTTAAGGGAGACCACATCATTTTTTATCTTCAGACGTCTCTAGTCATTACCTCTAATGAACTTCAACTTCATAAACTTTCGTTTTCTTCTTCTAACAGAACAATGAGAAGCACTCTTGGGTTTCTAAAAATCTAAATGACAATGCATTGCAAGAAGTATTCGAGGTGATTTAAAGATGTATTATAACCATAAGACATGAAGCATCTAGGATCTTGGTTTATGACTATATTACCCAAAATAACAACCACTCAGTGATTATTCAAATTATTTTGACTATTTCTTGACTATATCTAGTTGGCTTTGATAAAAGAACCCTCATAATAACCATTATGAGCTTATAATCATGATGAGTTAGGTGAGATGACAACCCCCCCACCCCTAGTGCATAAACTGCTCCCAGCTCTGCCAGGTGGGACCAGAAATCTGAAACAGAGAGGTAGAGAGGGCTGGAGAGAAATAATTTTTGTAATTATGTTCCTATTTTTTAAAACAACTTAGGCAAGTGTATGACGTTATTGATTTTCCTTAATATAAATTCGAAAACATCTAAATCATAGTTCAGAAAGTCAGTGAGAGAATCAGAGAAAAAAGAGTGCATGTTTGCTTTAATGAAGGAATGTATATTTTGTCTTTTTTGTTTAAGAAAATATTGCAGAACTTGGCAAACTGAAAAGAAATGTAAATTATTAAAGTAAACCAACTAAATTTCCATTCCCATTAAATAGAAAAATCAAGACAAATTCTGTGAAATATATTGACACGTTAAACTTTCAGTTTTTTTATATGCTACACAGAAATATCAAAACGTACTTAAGGTAACTAAATTAGCAAGCAGTCTTAAAGAAATTAATGTGCTAAAAACACGTGGAAATGAAATTTTTAAATTACTTTTAAATCCCCATTAGTAAGTGTGTAAACAGAGTGAGATATGTTTATCTTGAATTTTCAAAAACAATCATCTTCAGTCTTGAAACTTAGAAAGTCTTTTTGGATCTTCTCTCAAGCAGCCCCTCCCAAGAATCAATACCTCAGCAAGTCCAGGCAATTTGCTTACCCCGGTGTACCCTGAGCCTACTCACTTTCTCAACTCCACTCCTGCAACCCCAAACTAAGCCTTTGTCACCTGCCATCAGAAATATGACAATAGCTTTCAACTCTTCCTCACTTGCCCTCTCCAAACAAGTCATTCTGTAGTGATTTTTAAAATATAAATTAGTTCCTGTCATTCTTAAGCTTAAAACCATCTGATAGTTTTTACCATTTCACTTGATATATCATTACACTTGGTATTAAAGGCAACTTCTGTATCATGGCTTTGCATGACTAGGCCCCCTTACCTTCTAGACTCATCTAATGCTACTCCACCCTTACCTGAATATATTTACTAGTGTGATTTCAACTCCATGAATATCCTTAAACTCTTGCTTCCCTTGGGACCAGTAATCCTGCTATTCCCTCTATCAGAAATGATTTTCCCCACCCTTCACTCTGGCTAGCCCTTTCTATCTTTCCAGAGGCCTTTCCTGGTTACTCTGTATACTGTTCATCACTTTCTCTATCCCAACCAGTGGTTTACCTCATAACATTTAGTGCTGTTTTTAATCATATATTATTTCTTATTTATTGTCCCTCTTTGCCACTGAATTAACCCCATGAAATTTTTCTTGTTCTTCACTGAATAGTCTCTTGCTTAGTACTGTGTCTGGCATAAGATAGTGGGTTTTTTTTTTAAGGTCTTGAATTATATTTTGTAACTGTAGTAAAAACCTTCCAAGAATAATCTACCGTATTTCCAGCTGGGCTTTAACCACCTATAGGAGAACAGGAAATCCATTATTCTTTTTCAGCATCTTGTAATATAGTGACTATTTACTCAAGTGTGAGGCCACAGTATTAAGGTTTCTCCCACATTCATTTGATTCCAGAATGAGTAGTCCTAATTTTCCATCCTAATTTTCTATTTCTAAGTTTTCATCCTAATATGCTATTCCCAATTATAGGGTTAGAAAATGATAATGGGGAGGTTTCTCCTTCTCCTTGGATGAGTAATCTTCTTCCTTGTCTTTCTTTACATTCCATATAATGAGAATATACAGGGATATTCATTCCTCAACCTGCTACAAGTCTAAGAAACATCAAAGTTCTCACTGAGTCCAAAGAGCCTTGAAGAACGTCAGAATTGGAGCCAGTGGTATTGATGAGAACAGTAACACTGATAATAACGGCTTTCTTGTATCAAGTACTTATAATATTATGCTAGGCCTTTATATCATTTACTCTTCATAAAAAGCATGTAATTATCCTCATTTTACAGATGACTGACATTAAATAGCTTTCCAGAGGTCACACTAGTGATTGGCTAACCTGCGATCCAAAGCATGTGTGCTCTTTGCTCCATCATACTGCCTTTTGTGCCATGAAGTCACACTGATTTAGTTACTTAATTTTTAAGGTTCCTTATTCCTGACCTTTTTATTTCCTCACCTATCATCCTTCCATTTCCCCCATATTTCCATTTTTTAGTAATGATTCAAAAAATAGATAGAAAAGACTGTTTCCTGAAAAAAAAAAAAGGAACTAAATATCATTACTGACAGCAATTATTTTCTGGGTCTTTTGTAGTGTGATTAAATAGTTTCCTTGCCCTGCATTATTAGAATAATTATACCTATCTCAGTGGAGTAAATAACACAGGTATTTTTCTTATAAGAAATCTTCCAATTGAGATAGAGGATAAGGATAAATTTTTATGATAACTGATTGCCACACCTAAAAATTATTTAACGTCATTTAAGATAAACACAAAATGGGAACATGGAAATAAAGTAACAAGGTCTCTGTAATAAAATGGGAAGATACTTTATCAAGGAAGTCTAGTCTCTATGTTAGTAAATACAGTATTTTAATTCTGAGCTTCCAAGAAGTGAAGATTAAAAAGGAAAACATGAAGAATTACTTGGCTCTTATTATCTTGATAAAAATGATAGCTTGTACATAGAAACTGAGTAATATCTTAAGGATTTTTAATATAAGGTACTTTGAATCAAAAGGTTAGTATCTCCCATAGTGGTTTTATAAAAGATGCAGAATATTTTCTTATGTTCTTATATTTCTTATATTGACCCCCAATATAAATTAAAGATATAATCATTAAATTATGGTTTTGTCCAGGCATCTTGGGAAGAGAGTTTACTGCAGTATAGTCTAGGAATGCAGCTTGCTTGTGGACTAACAATATAAAAATTAAGGGACATGATTAATAATCAGTTAAATTCTTTCTTCACGGGACTTTGTGGAGGAGCCATGTTCCTTTCAGTCCTGATTAGAAACCTATTGCTATTTCTACCCATTAGGGTATCATGTTGATTCTATTTTTGCATGAATCAATGGAGGAGTTTCTTATATTTGGTTTAAGTCATCTTGGTTGTCCATTGGAAGCTGGAAAGCTCCAACAAATTACTGATTAATAAAAAAATATTTTTGTTATTGATGCTATTATAAAAATAGAAGCACCCTGTTCTTTCTGGATAATCTTTATTAAATAATATTAAATGACAATTTAAACAAACTTAAGCAATTTTTGTCAATATGTTCTCCTCCAATATTTTTAACTTAAAAAAAAGGCTCTATAAATTCTGATGAGAGTGCATATTCCCTCCTATAATTTTTACTTTGTGGAAAAAAAAACCTATCAAGGAAACATGTCCATGACATTCAGCTTCCAGACTGAGAATTTTGGAACACAAATAGACACAAAACAAGACTACTGTGCTGTCATGCATGTGGTGGCATGCTAAAAGGTGTTGTTGCTGCCCGGGCAAAGGACAGTCTCTGTTTTTAATAAGATCACGTTTAGGGAAAGACCTCTTCACATAGAATCTAAAATCACACTGACTTTGTGGTTGTGATGCAAATGTACTATTTGCATCTGTCACATTGTAGATGCTTAATAAGCGGTGACAATAGTTATCATTGTTGCCACAAAAGGAGACTGTGACATGATACAAGGTAAACACATCAAAGGTAATTTTTTCTTTGTTCTTAAGAAATAGCTGAAAACTTTGAGTAACTGATTTTTACATATACACTTATTTTTCTTTTTCAGAATGTACAGAAAATCCTATCACATGGTTGGGTTGACATATCCAGAAGCTGTCATAGTAACATTAAAGGTAAAAAACATGTTCAATTACTTTAGTTTTTCAACTAGTCATTTTTTCTAATCTCCTTAAAAGGACTAGGAGAAAATGAGAATAGGTCTTTGCTGCAGCTTACATGTTGGAATGTAAAAAATATTTTAACCATTTACAAAATGTCATGTGTTTCAAGTCATGACTCATTGTAGATTTAAATGAGGATCAATTTACCCTAACAAACTATATCAATACATACATATACACACACGTGTATGTGATGTTTTCTTCTTCTTCATGCTCTATTTAGGTGGATCTTGAATTCAATTTTGAGATGGCACCAGCAGTTGTCAGAATACACATATTTTGTTACTATATATTATGAAAGAGTTGAATACTTTATAAATAAAAAGATATTTCAGTCAAATATGGTTAAAGGCAAAGCTTATATGGAGTAAAATTGTTTAGAATTTTAGGTCCGAGAAAATATAAAAAGTAAGATAAAATTAAGAAAGGAAACAAAAAAGAAATTCATATCTTTTGTCTCTGGCTTTCCCTGTGGCTGCCCTAGTCTGAGGCCCAACTGCAGTATTATATGTGTTAGAAATAACTAGAGCTGAAAATCTGAAGTTGTGAAAGTTTTTGACTTGCTTGTTCCCATTGCATGTGTGTGTGTGTGTGTGTGTGTGCACGGGCACACTATTCCTAGACTTTATTACTAAAGAGGCATTTTGTAGGCTCACCGTTCTGCATTCCTTATTTCATTCCATCACTTAATTTGGGTAGGAAATTCAACTTTGTCTCCTCTAACAGTTTTATGGTGGTTTTCCTGTATTAACCACAAATTTAAAGAATACTAGCAACAGAATATACTGGGTTATTTTATTTTTGATTTATTAAACTCCTTTCCTAGTTTAAATCTATATTGCTTTCTTTTGTTCTTTAATTTCCTTTAAAGCATCCCCTTTGCATTTGTTTTTTCTCTGCTGCATATTAGATTTTAATCTTATTCATTTAAAAAGGTAGTTTGTTTTTCTTAGAAGCTTTTTTATATTCATGTTTCTAAAGTGATAATAGAGACAAGTATATAACTGAAATGTCACATTATCAGATATTAATTACTCCTTGGCTCTTGAGAGATTTTGATTTCCTCATTATTTCCTGAACTGTGGGCATGAAAATTACTTATTTTTATTTATTTTTCTTAGAAACCAGCTAACAGAGTATTCTGGTATGAGAGAATGTAAACATTTTTCTAAAATGTAGTGTAGGGAAATCATGAACTAACAGGTTGAAGAGAATTATCACTAAGTTAAGAGTGTTTTAGTAATTCTAATTTCCTGAGATACCTCCTTGTCTTGTTTGTTCTCAATCTGACAAAGTAAAAGCCAAGCATCTGCAGTAGTTTACAGATGTAAATCACCATTGTTGATTTAAAAAATCCCCCAAAATGGAGAGCTAAGCTTTTACTCAGTGGGAAACCCCTACTGGGAACTGTAAATAGCAGCCTGTAACATTCTGAACTAATTCTGTGTTAGCTTTGGAATTTGGTGAGATTTGTTGGTCTCCTTTGAGCTTTATTGATGGTAAATGCCTTCTAACAAAACTTTGAGAGATTTTTAAATTTACAAACTGATCAAGCAAGTATTTCGCGATCAAATTAGGGCCAAACGCAAGGAATTTAACAAAGGTACCCAAGGAAACCAAAAAATATTTCACTGGTGTTTTGAAATGATTAAAAACACGTTTGATGTTATTGTTGCTATTTGTGGAAAGAAATAGTTTTAAGAGATGGTTTGGATACTTTTTATCAGATTTTCAGTTTAGGTTCAGCATGTTACAGCATGTATTGTTGCCCTCTGTGAAATGTGTTAAATGAATGAAGTTCTAAACAGGGCCTGCTCAAATTCAAAATTAATGTATAGCTTTAAGGTTGTCCACTTACTGTTCAATACTAAACCTGTTGTGTGTATGCAAACACTAGACCTTCTTTACTAATAATTTATGATAATCATTAGAACTGATTTTGCTGTATTTCTGTAGATTTTTAAGTTTCAGTGATTTATTTACTGTTGCAACTCAAGCTTTACCTTAATGTACTGATGTACTTAATACCTCCTTAATGTACTGATACCACTTGCTACAAGTCCATTTTGTGGACCCCTCTGCAAGTTTTTGTCCTGGAATCACCTGAATTAAAGTCGTGAGGTGGCTGGAGTAGTTGGATATACCTGCTCATTGCCCTCTTTTCCCACAGTTAAGGGGGACTTTCCTAGGGTATCTATTTCCCTACAGGCCTGGCCACTTCCCCGGGGAATTGCCTGAAATGCCAAAATTCCTAACCTCCCCCTCAATCAAGAGACCCACTTCCTTTATCTTACAATCTGGCCCTGGTAGAAAGTAAAAATGAATCAGCCAAGGTTAGAGTGAGTAGTAAGGTAGTAGTACTCTACCGAGAGAGAGAGCTCTGTCTCTCTAGGGCATCTTCATCTTAAAAAAAAAAGACATAAAATATAAAATCTTTAACCAATTAGTAACTTTTAAACGGTAGAATTTCAAGCAACGTAGCAGGTGGGTGGGTGGGTGGGAAAGATAAATTGGAGCTATCTTCCCTCTCTCTCTCAATTACATCACCCATATAACCTGCAATTGCGTCTTGAAATGAGGCCCACTCTGGGAAAATGATTTATGGCATGCATTTGGAGAGAGACTAAGAATATGGGCAGTGTTATAGAGTTATCAGGTTTACTGCATCATATTGGATAACCTTGGGATTAAGGGGAAGATCTTAAGCATTATTGACCTCACTTTTGTGGATCCACAGATACTAAGTGTCCCTGTCACATCAGACGCTGGTAAAAATGAAGTTTGATGTGCTGAATTGAAATCTGACCTGCTGGATGTACAATGCCTGAGCTTTCCAAGAATTTTTTCATAGAAAGAAACAGAATCATATGATATTGCCAACTAAAATATTTACTTTTTTTCCTACAGGATGTTGATAAATGGTCTTTTGATGTATTTGCCTTGAATGAAGCAAGTGGAGAACATAGTCTGAAGTTTATGATTTATGAACTATTTACCAGATATGATCTTATCAACCGTTTCAAGGTCAGAAACATGGAACAAAAGTAAAATGCTCTTAGAATGAGTTATCTGAATAAGAATGAAAATGCAGAACAATGGGTCATTAATCAATTCATTTAAAAATGTTTCTGGATTGTCAAATCACAGAACTAAGGGGATGAGTTCACCACTTGAAATAGCCATTCTCTACAAGTCACTGACATTTCTGTATATCCACTGGGGTATCATAAGGCCATGATAGACTCATTCCAACAAGATACAAACATCCCCCTGAATTATTCACAGAACACTCATGTAAAGATTGGAATCTATGTCTTAAAGAAATATGATTTTCCTAAAATGCAGAATGAACCATTATTGGCAGCTTTTTTTAAATTGAAATGAAAGGGTTTCTAATTAACTTCACTTAGAGCCATCTCAGCAACAGATTTGATTCAGATTTCTGAGCCCGTATCTATGGAATCATGTTATTTTTAGAGTTAGAATTTACTGGGAGGTCATTTATTTTAACCCCCTTGAATTACCAATAGAAAAACTAGACTTCACCAGTTGTAATTGGAAAATTTTACCCCTTTAAGAACTAGCCTTCTTATCTGACTCTGGAAGATACAAAATTTAAAGATTGCTATATGGGTAAGACTGTTATTTCATCTATCTTAATTAAACACTTGGGGGTTATAATCCTTCTCAGCATTGAAAACTGACAGGTTAATGAAGTGTTTTTTCAGAACAATCCACATTTAACTTTAAGAAACTACTGCCCACATCTGACTCACTAATGTATCCCATCCCAAACGTCTTTGTGCTCATGTTGATTTAGTGCCACTCTTTTGGTCAAAATATAATCATAATTGTTACTTTCTGCAGATTCCTGTTTGTTGCCTAATTGCCTTTGCAGAAGCTTTAGAAGTTGGTTACAGCAAGTACAAAAATCCGTATCACAATTTGATTCATGCAGCTGATGTCACTCAAACTGTGCATTACATAATGCTTCATACAGGTATCATGGTAAGAAAGTCTTTGTAACTGAAGTTTGTTAGTTTGCAACATCAAATTCCATTCCCTTCTCACTGTCTCTTTAATACTCAAAAAAGTATTTTAAGTAATAATCTTCTGGAATTTTGAGGGTTAATGAGTTATTTACAATATTCATTTTTCAAAAAATATTTTAACTCAGTGAATAAAGATCTCCAGAAGGAAATGAAAATAGACCGCAAATTTTTCAAAATTTGGACTATGTAACATTTTTCATTTGTAAATTCCTTTTCCCATAGGTATCAACCCCCAGAAAAGTGACCTAGAGAAAAATTCTTTGGAATAAAAGTTAGTTGTAGTGCTCTCCCCTCCTTTCATCACCCAAGCTGAGCTCAGTAGCTTTTTCTCTTTTACATGTTTGCATTGCTAATTACAATCAAATCCTAATAGGGATTTTTGGAAATTATTCATTTGGATTTTTCCGAATTCTTCTTCCTTCTCTTTGTATTTGAACGAATCAGTTGATGAGTGAATAAATGGTTCAGCAGTGCAAATCCTGGGACAAAAATGAGTAGATGTTTGGAAGTCTGGGACTGCCTAGAATTTCTATAGTGTCTTAGAGCATAGGATTACTTCCAAGGGATAAAAAGGGACGGGAAGTCCTTCCTTCTGAAGGTTCCAAACTGGGATGGGTTCAAAAGGGTATGAGCCATGTGAGATCCCCAGAATCTGAGTACATTTTTGATTCCTCATGTATCAACCTAGGCTGAAGCAGTACCATAAAATGCATATAAGTAGAATGGTCCACCAAACCTCATAATTTACATTGCCTACCTGTTTAGATTTCAAAAGTCACATTCTTTTTATTGGTAAGTCTCATTGGCATTCAGATCTGTGTAACTAGTACTCCTCCATATCTCATCATTCTGCCCCAGAGACTGTGTTCTTTACCTGGTCCCACACAAAGCCCTTAGGGCCACAGTATAGAGTCCTGAAGATCTTGAAAACTTGTAGCAGGTACATGATTCTCCAAGTTTATTGTATACAGATGATAATTGTATACACTTTCCCCCAGAATCCAGTGTGTGGTTTCCTACACATAAGATCCCTTTGCTATGATTCATCCAGAGGTGTCTCACGTGATGAATGAAAAAATTATGTATTTTACTTCTCCATCTTTTTGCCTCCCAAATGTTGCAGATCCGTCAATGCCTTGGGCTCAGATTCCACTCCTACCCCGTGTTCCAATTATCTGTTTTCTCCAGAACAAACTACTCTAAACTCAGTGGCTTAAAACAATAATTTATCATTGTTTCTTATGGGTGTCTGTAGTTAGAAGGGTCCCAACTAGAAGGTTCTCATTTGGGGTCTCTTGTGTGATTGTGACCAGCTAGCAACTATGGTCAAAGACATCTGAGGACATCACTGGGCAAGACATCCACAGTGGTTCACTCACATGGCTGGCAGTTGATAATGGCTAATAGCTGGGAGCTCAGCTGGGATTTTAATGAAGAAGTTTCTTCAAATATCACTACCAATTCAATAGAAATATGCATTATATTGGCAGGATCACTAAGTAATTATAGCCTGCTTTGGAGTTAATGCCTACTATGGGGAGGTAAAAATCTCAAAAACCTTCACTGATGCATGACTCTCTTGTGGCCTTCTAGAAGGCTGAATTATATGTGATGTTAACCTTATACCTTTGTTTTCTCTTTTTAAGATGTAAATGTGGCTATCACCCAGTTAAGATATAAATGGGCCCATCGAGCCAAATCAAATGCAGTCATGGCTGAACTTGGTCCTTGGTTGAAATTTACTCACCATTCATTCCAGGAGTCTGATTTGACATTTAAAGGGAGGGAGTAGAACTTAGCAATAATAAGTAGAAACTCAAACTTTCAAAGATATAGCTTCAAAATATTGTAAGCTTTTTTAAAGTAGTGTATAATTTTCTGTTTCTCTTTCTAGCATGTGTGCGTGTGCACACACACTTACACACAAATTATTTTAAAGCTCTGTTGGTTTAATAAGTCTTCATTGTCAGAGCTGTTTCTTGAACTCTGTTTTCATTTGGTTTGATATACATGGCAATTAGTGGGAAGAGCAAAGTGCCTCCTGACAGCTGCAAATGCTGTTAACGCTTGAAAAAGTTGCTTTAACATCTTCCTGGTTAGATTTGCTTTTCCTTTCTAAGGCCTTGGAATTAAATCTGATTGTGAGGTGGTTTTCATTTCAAGTGTTTGGCATTTCCTCTTCCCTGAATTCTGTGGCTTTGAAAAGTTAACTGAAAAATGAAATATTTAAGTGTTAGTCTGAAACAGAAACTGTACTAATTAAATTTCCTCAGAACAAAATGGAGTGGAAAAGTAATGCCTACTTTGGTATAAAAAAAATCTCTGCTTTAATTATGAAGTACAACCAGAAGATATATGCCATTTCAGGCTGTTAGGAAACCAGGATTTTGTTTTGAAATACATTTTTGCTTAAGTACCACAAGTGTAAAGGGAACCAAATAAAAGACTCCTAGTTCAGCTTCAGAACCTCTGTTCTGAAGGTGACATTGAACAGATGAGGGATGCTATATTGGTGGGTAAATAGAGAAATGTAAATCTGCAATGTGCATTTACCCTCAGACTTGCAAGGAAGACTTACTTGTTCCAGGATGTAACAAGCCATTCCAACTTCTCTGGAAAACTGGGGAAATCTGGCCCAGCCTGGCATGACTCTTAGAAAGCTAAAGTTGTTAGTAAAGATCATATAGTCACTTTTTGAGATATATAACTTCACTCTACTTTAGCAGGTTTGGTTTAGAAACATTTCTTTTTTTTTTTTTTTAGAAACATTTCTAAATTTATTCATCCTTTACCAAAAAAAGTGTTGGTGGAATCTTCACTTATCCCTTAGTTTGGCCATTACAAAAATAGTCGGGTGGGAGACTGTCAGTGTTGTCCAGGATTGGGAAAATATATTTAAACTAATGAGAAATTTTATGATTGATGATGAAAGGAAAGGCAAAATGAATTTTCAGTTTATTGACTATTTTGTCAAAACTATGTTACATTGCCAGCTTGAGGGTTTTTTGCAAGTTATTTTAATAAGCTTTTCTTTAGATTAAAAAAATGGTAGTAGGAGAGTATTAGTTTTCATACATATGAATGTGTTGGTTCTTTGAAACAAAAAACAAAGCATTACAGAAATATTCATTTAACTGAAACACCTAGGCTTTGATATGGAGAAGACAGGGTCACTTACTTTAGTGTTTTAGTCATCTCCTGCTGTTTCAAGATGGTCTTATCAGCATGACATTTATGGAGCACTCCAGTAGCAGCCCAGCACTGTCAGATAACTAGTGCAGCCTGTCACCTGCAAAATGTTCGCAGGACCATTGCCTGAAAGGGATTGGGATGAAACCATTGTCCTTCAGTTTGTTAATGTCATATTGGGACACTCTCAGGCCTGGGAGTAGGCAGTGCAGAGAGGATGCCAGGACACCCTCTGTCTCCCTCTCTCTCCTTTTGTCACTTAATTAATTTGTAGCCACATGTAGTGCCACGGTGATAAGGGTGTGTGGTAGCTCGATCCATTTGCTAAAGAGCAAATGCTTCACCGAATGCTGCCAAGCCACTTCCAAATGTCTTTTTGAATATGAAATCATCTGAGGGCCTTGGCAAGGGAACACTCGTATTTGAGGGCTCCTGGCACTGTGTTCCCTCTAATACTGAGAGTAGAAGAAAAAGAGATAACTTGAAAACTATTCCTTTGGAACTTGTAGTCCACTGACTACACCCAGAAATAGCCCCTCACACTCTGAAATTACTTAATTTTTCTCCAATCTACAGAAATTTGCCACTATGTCTCTGTTCTGCAAACTACATGGAAATTCTGTTCTTGTAAATGGCTTCCGATACAACAGTGTTTGGAAGAGTGGGAAGAGTGTGGGCTTTCAAGGCAAGCAAACACAGATTTAAAACCCTACTTCCCCACTTCCTAGCTCACTTGCTCTCCATATCTGTTCCCTTGTCACTAAAATGTGGTTAATAATACCAACTACCTTGTAGTACAACAGTGAGGAGTAATGATATCATATGTGTAATCCTAACCTAGTTCCTGAAACATAATAGCTATTAGTAAAAATTATTAGTAATTTATATATTATATATTAACTTATGTGTATTATATGTTAATATTATTATAATATACTCACTTTCCATATTGAGTAAGCTATAGCAAAGTACTTCAGTCTATTCAAAGGGATAGAGAAAAAAAGGTCCAACCCTACCTATCATGTAAGCTAAAGGGGTTGTTAATTACGCCCTTTTAGACACACCGGCATCTAATATGTCAATGTGATTTTCTGACCTAAAATTCTCCCAGGCCTATACATATACACATATACATTCTCTATCATACACACACACACACACACACACACACACACACACACACACACAAACACACACACACATTAAATAATTCAGATATGAAAATTACATCCTAAGTCTTAAAGCTTTGTTAGCTTCTCTACCTATCAGTATATTTAGTTAAATTATCTAGAAATTCTGCTTTTGAAATCCTAGAAGAATGTATTCAGCATATTACCACCCTGGAATAATGAAGGTTATTGTCATCCATAGAAGGAAGGAATATTGTGATCTGTGGAAAGAACAGAAATTTTGGAATCAGACAGATTTTAGTTTGAATTCCTGCTCTGCCACTTGAGAACTATGTGACTTTTGGCAGGTTGATTCAATTCTTTAGGATTCAGCTGTGTTATTTGCCAAATAAGATTTAAAACATTTACCTAGTAAATGGTAAATAGGGTGATTATAAAAATTAAATGAAACCATCTACCTAAAAAGTCCAGTTAATGTTAGTTCTTTCTCCTTTCTTTCCATCAACATTGTACATGCTATTAATGGAAGTCAATGCCTCTCTCTGGTATAATTTGAGGACTGCGCTTTTTACAGCAAGTCTACCTGAGCAGTTCTCTAGGCAAACTGCAGTTTAGATGAAGCACAATGTCTACACTGCTCATGACTCTTCATTTTAACCCTTTATTTCTGCCCATTAAGAATCAGAAGAACTTAGGTTATGTACTGACCACTGTTCTAGTTGGGAAGAATGATATGATTCAGACTTATTCTCTCTGACTTGTCATCATGAGTAATTTACAAAATTCATGAATTTAAGCAACCATTTTCTGAGTTAGAATTCTCATTCAACACCAGCGTAAAATGAATTGTCAACTAAGGACATAAAAATCAGCCCCCAATTCTACTTTCACTAATATGAAATAGATGTATTTTTCAATTAAGTGTGAATGTTCAATGTTTCTCTCTTCCCAAACTAGTTTATAATGTAAACTTAATTGTTAAGACTATACTGTGGCAATAAGTAAGATGAATTGATGAAGGAAGTACTATTTATAGGAGGCAGGGATTAATGAGACTAAAAACAGGAAACATGTATAATCAATTTTGAAAGTTAGAAAGATAATAATTTTAAATACTTATGAGATAATCTATAATTAAAATTCAGCTCTTATTTCCTAATTTAATTATTTTTACAATTGCGCTTCATATTCTATATTATCGTAGTAGATATAGAATATTGCTTTTTAAAAATCACAGGTAAGTCTGTAAATCTTAAATATAACTAATAGGAAATACTTAAGAAAATAGGTGATTTTTTTTCTAATAACAATTTTCTTTATTAAAACAATGGATTTCTGGGGTTACAAAATCTGGTTTAACTTCAATTGCTATTCAGTTCATGGTGTTTAATTCCACAGTCTCAGTGGGGACATTGGAGGCTCAGTCCCAGTTCAGCCTCTAATATAGACCTTTAATGAGGTAATTTCCTTCCTTTTAATGACTCACAATTAAATGCACCTATAAACACAGTGCAGCTAGTTATATCAACTCTCCTTAGTTCTAAAAATTATTTCTGCTTCAGTCATCCAACTGTAAGACATTTATTCTTGAATTGCAATCACTAAAGATATGTTAGCTCATTATTATTTTCCAGATTCAATACCTTAAACAATGTATTTAAAGTAATAAGTTCAGTAAAATGCCATTTATTCTGTATTTTACTGTATATTAAGACTTGTAATAGGCACAGCACATACATCAACTTTAAATTTCTTTTAAAGTCCACAGGGGAATGATCACTAATTTTATTTTCATGGAAACTGTGCCTGAGAGGGTAAATAGCTTATTTGCCTGAGGATTAACAAGGCTTAAAATCAGGATTCTCTGATTCCACAGTCTCTTTCCACTATTCCCAATTAACTCCTCCAAGTGCAAAACTAGTGAAATTCAATTCAACAGACAAATGCCAAGTTCCTACTATGTGCCAAATACCATGATGGGTTATATGAAAGGAGCAAAGATGAATAAGACTGTGCCTTTAACAATCATGAGACTCAACAGTGTCACCTCCACTGTTAGACCCATGGACCTACAGTGGCTTCCTGTTGCCTTTTATTCAAAATCTTAATTCATCAGCTCTAATCAAGGTAGCTTATCAATTCTTTCCCATACTCCATCTTCAATCTCACTTCACTTGACTCTCCAACACAATTATACTATTAGCAATTCAATTACCATACAGGCCTCTATAGTATCATTCCATATTTACTCTTTCTATTTAGAATCTCTCTGTTTCCAACCTTGCATTTAGCTACCAATCTTTGTCCATCCTTCTTCCAAGATCCACTGCCACCAAATAGGTGTCCTAACTGCCCTTCTATTCTGTGAGTTTTCATCAAGTATGCATGTACTTTATATTCTGCTGCTGCTTTGTGCAAGGTTTTTGTTTCAAGTATATGGCATAAAACCACTAAGAGCAAGTTCCACATCACTTTGGATCCTCTATTCTTACCATCAAGTACCACCTACTTACAGCGCTCTCCAATGGAACTTCCTGTGGTGATGCAAATATTTTGTATCTGTACTGTTCTATAAGATAACCACTTACCACTATTGAGCAGTTGAAATGTGGCTACTGCAACTGAAAAAGTGAACTTAATTTTACTTAATTTTATTTATTTTTAAATAGTCATATGTGATTATCATATTGAACAATGCAGTTAAAGTGTTATGCAAAATGTGAGTAATGAATAAACTATCAAATTACCTAAATGGACTTATAACAGTAGAGGAATTTTATTAAAACCATCCAATTGATAACAACAACAACAAAATCAATGTATATGAAGCAGTGCTCTGGATTTTACGTGAAAGCATTTATTCTTTCATTGCTATTCAGTTTAATTGTATAGTCAAAGAATATATGTATCATGAAGAACAAACTTGATAAATTCTTGGAATCTCTTCTAAATCTCTAAATATAAAAACTAAGTTCAGTTTCTCTGATGACCAAAGTGAGTATTTTCAACTCACAGGTGGAAAATTTTCTAATAGTAGGGTCTTCTACAAAAGTTGTGCTAAAAGACATTTTAGTGTTGTATGAGTTATATGTTAAAAATCACTAAACTGAAATGATTTCATGAGATCCCAAATTGGTAAGGCTGTAAATTCAAAATCCATTTAGAGTTCACCTTTTAAATCATAGAAAATTACTTCTTTTCCAATTAACAAGGAAAATTATAATGTCTGAATTTTTAACTTAACAAGCCATGAAACAATCATCAGCCTCATGAAGAATCCATTATGCACAATTAATGGAGGTAAAATAGGGGAAAATTATTTAAAATTCATATAACAGTTTTATATATTGATTTATACTGTGTGCAATGAAAATATTTATTTTTTAGAAAGACAGCATTGACTCTGCTTTTTGATATGATGGAATCTTTGTTTAATTTAATAGCACTGGCTCACTGAACTGGAAATTTTAGCAATGGTCTTTGCTGCTGCCATTCATGATTATGAGCATACGGGAACTACAAACAATTTTCATATTCAGACAAGGTAAGTTAGATAAAGGATTAACTTTTCTAAGTTAAAACTTGAAATGTATTTTTCTGAATATTACTTATTTTTAAGAGGATTTCAAAATAATAATGAAGATGTCTAATAAGAATGGATTTTAGCAAAATGCCTTAAGCTTGAAACACCTCAATCAGCAATTCTTATTTATCAAGAATCTTGTATTTTGGTGACATATTTAGCAATTTAAAGAACATAAAAATGTATAAGATAATTTTTCTTTGCCCAGAACTTGCACTAAACTATCACACAAGTCAGACATTTATTCACGGGGACAAATCTTACCATATTATTGTTCACGGCATCAGTCTGGTGTCATTATATATTTGAAAGTAATGAAGTTCCGCTTCTGAAAAAAAATCTAAAGATCAAATAAATCTTATTTCCAGGTTAGCATGCAATGTTAAATTTAAACTAATTAGAAAATTGGATTTTTAATTATGGTGATAATGGCAATTATTAGAATCAAAATACCAGAGTAGAGGTGCATTAGTCTGTTATGAATGTTACATAATACTACAGATTGGGTGGTTTAAATAACAGATATCTTCTCACAGTTCTGAAGACTGGACATGCAAGATCAAAGTGTTAGCAAGTTTGGTTTCTTCTGAGGTCTCTCCCCTTGGCTTGCAGATGGCTGACTTCTTGCTGTGTCCTCACATGACCTTTTTTCTGTGCTTGAACATACGTCAGGGTCTCTTCCTCTTCTTATAAGACATCAGTCATATTGGATTAGGGCCCACCCTTTGACCTCTTTTAACATTAATTATCTCTTTAAAGGCCTTATCTCCAAATACGTCACATTCTAAGGTACTGGGGTTAGGACCATAAACATATAAATTTGGGGGAACACGATTCAGTCCATAATAGAAAGGGGCTCTAACCTCTTTTTGGCTGAAAAGAGATTTCAGTACCTGGGAAACAGAATTTGGTTTAAGACCCATCAGGATCCAATTCACTTGTTTACATAGGATCCTGAATTTCTATGTCTTTCACTAGTCAGAGATGCTTAAGATGGAGATGTAAGTCGAGAGACTGGTTTCTTTCTGGAACTACTGTAGTGCTCTCTATTCTTGTTGAGGGAAGACTAAACCCAGTTAATTTTTTTTTGTTCATTTTTTTAAATTAATAGACTTTATTCCTTAGAGTAGATTTAGGTTTACATAAAAATTGAACAGAAAGTAGAGTTTCCACATACTCCTTCCCCAACCCCACATTTTCCCCTAGTGTTAACATCTTACATCAGGTGTGGTACATTTGTTACAATCGATGAACCAATATTGATACATTATTATTAGCTAAAATCTATAGCCTGCATTTTGGTTTACTGTTTGTGTTATACATTTTATGGGCTTTACAAATGTATAATGCCATGTATCCACCATTATAGTATCATCCACAATAGTTTCACTGCCCTAAAAAGTCTCCTGAGCTTCATCTTTTCATTCCTCCTTCCCTCCTTCCCCCTTTACCCATGGCAATCACTGATCTTAAGATCTCTAGTTTTGCCTTTTCCAAAATGTCATGTATTCGAAATCATGCAGTATGAAGCCTTTTCAAACTGGCTTCTTCCACTTAACAATATGCATTTAAGGTTCCTCTATGTCCTTTCATGACTTGTTAGCTCATTTCTTTTTACTGCTGAATAATATTCCATTGCATGGATGTACCAGAGTTCACGTATTCTACTATTGAAGGATGTCTTGGTTTCCTCCAAATTTTGGCATTTATGAAAAAGCTGCCATAAATGTTCATGTGCAGGTTTTTGTGTGGTCTGTTCATTTGTATTTTAAGAGCAATATTTCTAAAAACTGATTTTCCAGCTATAGGAATTTGTTGTTTTGATGTGGAGAGCATGGAACATTTTATTAAAATACTGAACATTTTAGGGCTTCCTTGGTGGCGCAGTGGTTGAGGGTCCGCCTGCCGATGCAGGGGATGCAGGTTCGTGCCCCGGTCCGGGAGAATCCCACATGCCGTGGAGCAGCTGGGCCCATGAGCCATGGCCGCTGAGACTGCGCGTCTGGAGCCTGTGCTCCGCAACGGGAGAGGCCGCATTAGTGAGAGGCCCACATACCGCCAAAAAAAATAATAATAATAAAATAAAATACAGAACATTTTAGAGCTTCAAGGGATCCTACAGTGACTGAGGTCCACATTATAGATCATATGGTCTAAGCCTCACAGTCTAAGAAAAGAAAACAAAGATCTTAGTAGGTGAAATTACCTAACTATATGCACATAGTCAGCTGGTGGCAATAGCAGGGTTGAGAAGCTGAGATGAGGGACACTTACTCTCAATCCAGTCTATTTACATAACTCTGCTCCCATGGGCAGAGACAGACATGTAACAGTAAATCTTTTACAGCCTTAAATGGATGGACTTGAAAATTATGGCTCCTTGACAGAGACAGAAGGAGAGTTGAAATTCAAACAACGAAATGTTGGGGAAAGCATTCTGTCTATCCCTAGAGTCTCCCACATTGACAGAGCATAAAGTGAAAAGGAAGACCTTGAAGTCTGGTTGTACAGCAGGGGTGTTATTAACCTACACTTTTGTAGAGTATAGAGATATCCTGTTTTCATTTGTGTTAAACATCAAAGGAAAGGTAAACTATGCAGATCATTTTTGCTTAGCAAAGGCTCTTCTATATCTACCAAATTCATAATAAGTGGGATTTTAATTAAAGACAGCTCATTACTGAGCCGGGCCCAGTGTAGGACCACAGTTTTAGGAATTGGAGAAAGGAGCAAGTGATTTGCTTCCAATAAATATTTCTTGCTCTTTCTATTTTTTTTTTTTTTTTTTTTTTTTGCTGTACGCGGGCCTCTCACTGTTGTGGCCTCTCCCGTCACGGAGTACAGGCTCCGGACGCACAGGCTTAGCGGCCATGGCTCATGGGCCCAGCCGCTCCGCGGCATGTGGGACCTTCCCGGACCGGGGCACGAATCCGTGTCCCCTGCATTGGCAGGCGGACTCTCAACCACTGCGCCACCAGGGAAGCCCTCTATTTTTAAAAGTAAAGGCAATGGACTGACCTCCAGCAGCAATATTAAATTATCACTTCTAGATTTCTCCTTTTGCCATTGATTTACAACTGGATGAAGAGTCCTAATCTACTTATCCTTTAGACTGCAGAGAAGGAAAAGGAGATGGAGAAAAGGAGGAGGAGAAAGAGCAGAGAGAGGAGGAGGATGAAGAAGAACACACTTTTTACCATTTTATATTAAGAAGCTCTGTATAAACACTGGGGAAGGTCTATTATTTTACTTATTTTCTTATATATTGTCTATCAGGATCAATTATTTAATAGATTAATTCTACAAGAACTTGAACATTTTATGAACAAAAAAGTTGTAATGATCACAAACGCAACAATATGATGTGCTTTTTGAAATTATTGGCTTCACATTTTGTCCAAGTATATATTGGTTTTATGTTACTGATTTCAATAATTCTATCGTATTTTATATTATTCATTGTTACTTGGATTTAGAGTTGCTTTTCTAATATGGAAACCTACTTACTGGATAATGAAAAATGACTGAAAAATAATTTAAAACATAGTGCAAGGCTAGATTTGAGTTCAATACAGACATTATAATTCATACAATCCTTGAAAGTGTAAATAAATAGAAATAATTTCCTCTTTGTGAAAAGAAAATGCCAAGCTACATGTAACCATGGACACTGGGTATTGCTTAGAATCTTGTTCTTTCCATAGCAGTCAAAGATTATCTCAAGCATTAAGACCATTCTGTATTCTCAGCGTCCTTTTGGATTTATGAGACAAAATCACACATAATTTGCTACAATTAAATCTGGTTAAAAAACACATCTTTGCTTGTTGCTGAGAGAAAGAAATAGTGATACTTAGATCCACATCATGCAATAACCCTGGCAAAACTGCCATGGCTAGATTTGAGATTGTATGATACAAAATATGTGATTTGCAAATCACAGTTTTCCCCATGATCTCAGCAAATTTCTGGAGATACTTAGACAAGATCTATTTAATTTTCTCTCGAACAAGGATTGCATGTATGCTCTCCTAGTTCAGTTTTCTGTGTATTGAGCTATGATTATTGCTAATAAAATTTTTAGGCCAAGGCTGGGATGATTAAAAGAAAATCTATTTTGGGGTTATATGCTATTAGCTAACTACATATGTTATTCTACTTTTATGATAGTGCTAGGAACAAAAGAGGAAGTAATTATTCCACTGCCTGATAGGTCATTTCCCCTATATTGGATTAATAATCAAGCTTGGTTTATCCACCAGACTATTAGATACAGATCTCAAATAGGTTGCTTGCTACAGAAGCCAGATTTCTTAGTTCTTTCTTTTATTTGTCATTGTCTACTCTTTGGTAAACTTTCAGTGCTAAGGTCAGTGCTAGATCACTACCCACTGAAAAGCCTGAAATAGTCTTAGTGAGACATTTTTAGTGCTGACAGAATATGTGTCTACAGGAGAAAGGAAAGGTGAGAGGAGTGTGTTGTGTGTTGGTGTAAGTGGTAGCAAAATTGTTACAGGTTTCACCTTGACTTTCCTTTGGTGCTATTTTTACTGCCTACCTACAAGTTGTCAACTTATTTGCATGGGACACTGCACTGAACATAGTAGCTCTGCTTCCATTCCACACTTACAAAATGATCTGGCAACTTAAGGGGATAGAGGAAGAAGAAGCAAGGGCTCAATTATACAGATTTGGGAACACTTGGAATATTTCACACTTTATGCTAGAATACCAATTTCAATAGTGCAACTTAAGTACTTTATTTGATGATCAAACGATATAAAAATACAAACAGGCGAGAAATAAAAGCCTTCCCTTAATGAATTCATCATTTTAAAATATAATGCCCATTATAAATTGGTGGTGAAACATACATTTTAAGTTTTGCTTTACAAAATGGTTTTCCCAGTTTAACGGTAGAGGACCTATAATACTCAAATCGAATTACAGCATTATAAGAGAAAAAAATAGAATCATAAATAGACCAAATGATTTTTAACATCCCCTCTGCCTTCTACCCAAAGTAAATTTAGTCCAAGGGAGTAAGGATGGTAATCAACTATATAGAATAGGTACAAAAGGGTTGGTTCATTCAGTGATTAAATGAGGATGTTAGGTGATTTTTTTCTCTCTCTCTTTGTCATATCTAGATCTTGCAGTCATCTGGCTTGCAAATTGAAAGGAAAAGGCATAAATACATTTAAATTATGATAATACAAGGAGACTAGGCACATGACCAAGTAAAATTTATGCCTAGGTTTGACATTAAAAATTCAATTGAGGTAACCCATCATATCAATAGGCTAAAGAAAAAAAAACACAATCATATCAAGGCTAAAGAAAAAAACACACAATCATATCAAGATGCAGAAAAAGCACTTACCGTAATCCAATAGCTATTCACGATAAAAATATTCAGTAAATTAGGAATAGAGGGAAACTTCCTCAACCTGACAAAGAATATCACAAAAAACCTACAGTTAACAGTGAGAAACTCAAAGCTTTCCCACTAAGATCAGGAATAAGGCAAAGATGTCCCCACCTATCTACTGCTTTTCAATATCATATTATACAGGTTGGGAAGGAAGACAAAACTGTCTTTGTTCATAGATGACATAATGGTCTATGTAGAAAATCCAAAAACTCAACCAAAATACTTCTAGAACTAATAAGCAATTATAACAAATTTTCATGATGCAAGTTTAATACACAAAACTCAGTCACCCTCATATATACTGGCAATGAGCAAGTGGAATTTGAAGTCAAAATTTAATTAAAAAAATTTAAAACTAAAATTCAATAATGTAAAATATCATTTACATTAGCATCCAAAAATTGAAATATTTGGGTATAAATCTAACAAAATGTACAAGATGTATATAAGGCAAACTACAAAACTCTGATGAAAGAATTCAAAGAAGAACTACATAAATGAAGAGATATTCCATGTTCATGGATAGGAAAACTCAATATTGTCAAGAAGTCAGTTCTTCTCAACTTGATCTATAGACTTAATGCAATCCCAATAAAAATACCAGCAAGTTATTTTGTGTATATCAGCAAGCAGATTTAATGTTTATATGGAGAGGCAAAAAGACCCAGAACAGCCAACTCAACATTGAAGGAGAGAACAAAGCTGGAGGATTGACACAATCCAACTTCTAGACTTACTATAAGTCTACAGTAAACAAGACAGTATGGTAATGGCAAAAGAACAGACAAATAGGTCAATGGGGCAGAATAGAGAGCTCAGGAATGCACTTACATAAATACATTCAACTGATCTTTAACAAATGAGCAAATGCCATACAATGGAGCAAAGATAGTCTCTTCAACAAATGGTGCTGGAACAACTAGACATCCACATGCAAAAAAATGAATCTGGACACAAACCTTACATTCTTCATAAAAATTAACTCAAAATGTATGATATGGCTTCCCTGGTGGCGCAGTGGTTGAGTCCACCTGCCGATGCAGGGGACACGGGTTCGTGCCCCGGTCTGGGAAGATCCCACATGCCACGGAGCGGGTGGGCCCGTGAGCCATGGCCGCTGAGCCTGCGCGTCCGGAGCCTGTGCTCCGCAGTGGGAGAGGCCACAACAGTGAGAGGACCGCGTACTGCAAAAAAAAAAAAAAAAAAAGTATGATAGACCTAAATGTAAAATGCAAAACTCTAAAACTTCTAGAAGGTAACATAGGAGAAAATCTAGATGATCTTAGGCGTGGCAATGACTTTTTCAATACAACACCAAGGCACAATTCTTGAAAGAAATAACTGATAAACTGGACCTCATTAAAACTAAAAAATTATGCTTTATGAAAGGAATATCAAGAGAATTACAAGATAACCAAAGAGTAGGAGAAAATATTTGCAAAAGATACATCTGATAAAGGACTATTGTGCAAAATATATAAAGAAGCCTTAACACTCAACAATAAGAAAATAAAGAACCTGATTTAAAAATGGTCCTTAACAGATACCTCACCAAAGATACACAGATGGCAAATTAGCTTATGCAAAGATGCTCCATATTATATGTCATCAGGGAAATGCAAATTAAATGAGCTATCACTACACATCTTTTAGAAAGGCCAAAATCCAGAACATTGAGAACACCAAACACTAGTAAGGATGTAGATCAACAGGAACTCTCATGCATTGCTGATGAGAATGCAAAATGGTACAGCCGCATTGGAAGACAGTTTGGTGGTTTCTTAAAAAACTAAGCATGCTCTTACCATGTGAGCCAGCAGTCACTCTCCTTGGTATTTACCCAACAGAGCTGAAAACTTATGTCCACACAAAAACCTGCACAGAGGTGTTTATAGCAGCTTTATTCATAATTGCCAAAACTTAAAAGCAACCAAGATGTCATTCAGTAGGTGAGTGGATAAATAAACTGTGATACATCCAGATAATGTAATATTATTTAGTGCTCAAAAGAATTGAGCTATCAAGCCATGAAAAGATATAAAGGTAGCTCACATGCATACTAAAAGGTTCAAGAATTCAATCTGAAAAGGCTACGTACTGTATGAGTCCAACCATATGACATTCTGGAAATGGCAAAACTGTGAAAACAATAAAAAGATCAGGGGTTGCCAAGGGTTCAGGGGATGGGAAGGGAAGGATGAATTGGCAGATCACAAAAGATTTCTAGGGCAGTGAAAATACTCTGTATGATGCAACAATGGTAGATGTATGTCGTTATACATTTGTCCAAACCCATAGAATGTACACCACTAAGAGTAAACCCTTTATGTAAACTATGGACTCTGGGTGATAGTGATGTTCAATGTAGATTCATCAATTTCAACAAGTGTACCACTGTGATTGGGGATGTTAATAATGGGGGAGGCTGTGCATGTGTGGGGACCAGGGGGTATATGGTGAATCTCTGTACTTTCTGCTCAATTTTGTTATGAACCTAAAACTGCTCTAAAAAATAAATCTATTTTTAAAAAAATTATCATACAGTAAAAAACAAAAAGAAAGGAAACTAAGTACTTCCATAAGTCTAGGTGTTTAATTATAGGATTTTTACGGATGATATTTTGTCTTGTGACTTGAGTAGTTTTCGAAGACGCTCATGAGGTCTAAAGAAATCCTCTACTTGGCATTTTGTTTTTAATTCTTAGGTCAGATGTTGCCATTTTGTATAATGATCGCTCCGTCCTTGAAAATCACCATGTGAGTGCAGCTTATCGGCTTATGCAAGAAGAAGAAATGAATGTCCTGGTAAATTTATCCAAAGATGACTGGAGGTGAGTTTCAGAGGAAACCTAGAGGAAATGTAATTTTAGGGAAAATGTTAAGTGATGTAAACTGAAGAAAACAGATGAAAGTCAATCCTTTACTCACAAAACAAACTCAGTTCCCTTTGACTGGATGATTCTGAGAATGATTAGTGCCTAGAAGACTCAGGAGCCAGGCTCTGTTACATGGAGCTGAACTATTTCAAGGCCAATTCAACATCTATATGCATCATAGCCAATCCATAAGATTATGTGCCACATAAGAAAAACCTTAAAATCCATAACTACATACTCCTGGGAATGGAGCTCTGCTCAGCTGTACCAATATGTGGTCCTACATGAATTCAGAATTTTAGCATCACACTGATCCCTTCATATATTACTTTTCTATATGTGTTTAGCTTTTCTAAAAATCAAAGAACTCACTATTTGGGGAAAAAGTTATGAATATAACATACTAAAATGACCTAGATGCAAAGGGTAATCTTACATGTTTCTCCAAGGCATCTGTCTTCTTAAAAAGAAAAAAAAAAATTACGTGAAATGGTATTGCTTATTGCCATGCAGGGAAAAATAACAAGATGCACCCCTACTGCTCAGCATAACATTCCCTCCTTTCTTCTTGATCCTCAGGTCATCATCATCCCCTTCATTTGACTATAGGCTTGCCAGATGTAACAAATAAAAATAAAGGACATCCAGTTAAATATAAATTTCAGATAAACATAGACATTTTTTAGTGTAAGTATATTCCTAATTTTCTGTGGGACCTACTTACATTAAAAAAAAAAAAAGAAAGCCTTTATCTTTAACTAAGATCTTGTTAAAAGTCAGTTATTGGGCTGAAAAAATTCCTATTCAAATTCAAATATCAAAGTGTTGTTTAGGTTTGTTTCTGTTTTTGTTTTTTTCTTTAAATCAAGGTGAAAAGAAATGTCCAAAGAAGTAACCTGGAATTAAGATCTGCCTTAAAATAAATAAATAAAAGTTTAATTCAGGGTTTAAAACAAGCCCTAATTTCCCATGGTTACTTCTCCAAATATTAAAACTTCCTGGATTTTCAAGGCTGGAAAAAATATGGGCTCACTTTTGCAACTGTAGAAAAAGCTCTGAAGTCAGGGGAAGGAGGCATTCTGTTTTGGGAACCCAATTCAGGCCTCTCATTTTATGCCACAGGAAACAATAGCACAGTTGGGTCACCAACCTAGGAAGGCCAGGATCTAATTGTGAAGCCACCACTGCTGGGTATGGGGAAAACAGAAGGGCAAAGGTAGAAGCAGGGACACAAGTGCAGAGGTGTTTCCTAAGGTCCGAGAGATTGACTGTTTATATGTAGAGTATTAATTTATTTCTTCATCAGTGATTATCATTCCCAGAGGTAACATTTGTATTATTAATTTTATTCTTTGAATTAACGTTTTTCTTCTCAAAGTTATTCTGTTGCTATTTCAGTGTGATTTTTTTCTATTACACTTTGTTCTTTAACATCTGTATTATTTATTCTCATAATTTACTCCTCTAATATTTTATATTTTTGTACAGTAGCTAAGAATTTACTGTACAAAACATCCTAATTGAGTGTTTTTATAGAATTTTTCTTTTCAGCCGCTCCACAAGGCTTGCAGGATCTTAGTTCCCCACCCGGGGATAGAACCCGTGGCCCCAGCAGTGAGAGCACCAAGTCCTAACCACTGGACTGCCAGGGAATTCCCAAATTTTTTTAACACATACTATAATATCACATGATTTATGATTTGATTTATCATATGATTTAACACTGTTTCCAAAAAGCTGTAAAAGATTTATTTAATAGTATAAACTTGATACTATTTTACCAAGAATTAAAATATGGATAGTGGGACTTACCTGGTGGCTTAGTGATTAAGATTCCACCTGCCAATTCAGGAGACAGGGGTTCAAGCCCAGGTCTGGGAAGATCCCACATGCGGTGGAACAACTAAGCCCGTGTGCCACAACTACTGAGCCCACGTGCCGCAACTACTGAAGCCTGCGCGTCTAGAGCCCATGCTCCACAACAAGAAAAGCCACGGCAATGAGAAGCCTGCACACTGCAACGAAGAGTAACCCCCGCTCACTGCAACTAGAGAAAGCCCACACGCAGCGACGAAGACCCAACACAGCCAAAAATAAATAAATAAATAAATAAATAAATTTAATAAATAAAATAAAATATGGGTAGCTAGCTTTTTAAGGGTTTGTAGGTTTTCTGTTTGCAAATCTATTTTTTAAAGTAACTTTAGTAACTATAAATGCAGTAATTTTAAAATTTTGGCAAGAAAAATGTATAAATAAAGTAACATTTCCTTTGTGCACTAGTTTGCCTATTGATATTAGTTGATTATTGACAATATCTAACATTTATTGATTACTGTTAAAAAACAAAGTTCAACTGAGTATATTTTAAAAATCTTATTGGCTTTATTCAACCCAATTCATGAATTGGGCAGCATCCCATCTAGCAAATGAAAAGGAGCTCCAAATAACTGTACAAAATGGCAGATTTTATAAGCAGAAAGAGGAAGACAAGGAAGTTATTCTATCAAGAAGCTGATTATTTCAGGCAAATTCACCTTCCTTTGGGGGATGACAGGGGATTACCTCACTAGTGCTGACCAGGTAATTCCACATTGATTGGTTTAAGTTTCCAATCCTGGGGGAGGTATTAAGTCTTGTTTGGTGATGTGGGCTTAGCACAAGGACTCCATTTTGGGTCTGTTGTCTCTTTTTTAACATCACATCTGCAAAGTACAAAGTATTTATTAAATTTTATAGATTTCATAAAACTTTTGTCTCATTTTTCCTAGTTAACATGAATATTTTGGTACAGTTGGTATTGTAACATGGGTATCTCGTAATTTAGAAGAAAAAATGTAATTGAGAATAAGTATTAACTATCTTTGATAGCTTCCATTCCCTTAATATTTGGGTAAAAGAATTCTAAGCAAGCTATACAATATCATGAACAGTAATCAGAGTATTGTTTTCTCATTGCTCCTATCTAAAAATCCAACTGAATTGAGCACCCATAATTTTCAGCAAGAATCTCCAATATGTGGTTGTTCTTAAAAACAAATCATTCAATCATACCATCTTTAGGTAAAATATCTTTGACACAAGATCATAATTCAAGTTTAGCATACACCTGTAATTTAGCTTATTCTACTGGCCACAGAATGAAATAAAATATCATTTCCAGTATAAGTGACTTTTTTACCTATCTGTACTGAGCAAGCAATGAATTGTAGAACATGCAAGCCTTTACTGGCATTACTCATCTCCTGCTTACCGTGAGAATGAGTTATTCATTCATAGGCTTTGTGATATGTTCACCGTATTTGCAGTGTCTTGGTTAAAATTTTAACAGTACCAGTAGCTCTGTCTATGATATGTAGGATCGAGGTCCCCAGGGCTTAAACAGAGAATTCCCGCTCACTTATAGCCTTGGTTTCTCTGGAGTCCTCATCATGGAAGCTTGGTACAGTGGAGTGATCCAAGTGTCAGCTTTGCTAGTGAGAACTCTTGGGGGTGAATCTTATCTCTGCTATGTACTAGCTGTGTGACTCAGCAAACAACTCAATCCCCTCTGGTGGGAAATAATAGTACCCCCTCACATAAAAGCACCTAGAACACTGCCTTGATTGAATAAATACTGAATAAATGGTGGTGGTTTTCTTAATTACAAATTCTGCCTTTAGAACTCTTTAAAATTAGTTAGGATTCTTTCTGATATTATTATTTCTAAAAATAATATTTAGAAATTATGAGTGGGGGAGGGATGTAGGTGTGGGAGGGAAGGCATCCAGTTCTTTAAAAGGAGATGTTGCATCATTCACAAATCACTCTCCTGGCAACATCCTAAAGCCAAACTTTCGTAAGCTCTTTTATATTTAAAATGTAGCATCTTTTGTGCTCATACCATTAGAAAAAATAAAATGTAATTCGCAATATTAAGGAAATATTTCACTTGAGAACAAAAAGGGGCCAAACAAACCTTTCTGCTTTTGATGACTCCACAGGGATCTTCGGAACCTAGTGATTGAAATGGTTTTGTCTACAGACATGTCGGGTCACTTCCAGCAAATTAAAAATATAAGAAACAGTTTGCAGCAGCCTGAAGGGTAGGTGTTTTTTTTTTTTTTTTCGTGTTAAAGGTATATGGGCTTGGACTCAGAGGAGACTGTAATTGGTTACTTTGTTCTGATAATTTGAGCATGTCCTTGTTTTGACAGGCTTGACAAAGCCAAAACCATGTCCCTGATCCTCCATGCAGCAGACATCAGTCACCCAGCCAAATCCTGGCAGCTGCACCACAGATGGACCATGGCCCTGATGGAGGAGTTTTTCCTACAGGTGCCTCTTTCATGTTCTGTGTCTATGCAAATGTTTTTGGAAATAGTGACTGTGCATATCGACGTACATCTTCTCTGTAAAGAATCCAGACCTTGTGACTTGCTGTTACCAACTTGGCCACAACACATTCTTGGGACTTCAGGCAGAATTTATTAATCTTTCAAATAAATGTATTAAATAATCCTATGCAGTATAATACATGTTTTAAAGAGGGTCAAGTCTTGGATCTCAGATGCCAATCTCAAGAGAGAAAGAAATTAACAAATGAGTCGCTATCTGCTGTTAAAAGGTAAAATGCTAGGGTTAGGTTTAGGGTTAGGGTTTGCAGAGGCAGCAAATAGCTTTCACCATAAAAAGAGAAAGGGAGGATTTATAACACTTCTGCATACATCTTGCTGGTTAGAATTTAGTTATACATGCATAGTTGCAAGGATGGCTGAGAAATATAGCTTTTAGCTGGGTGAACATGTACCTAACTGCAAAAATCTATTGTTATGTGAAAAAGCAAGCCTGGATATTGTTGACAAAAAATTAATCAATAGCCAATCTAAGAAAGAAGTGGAAAATTTTATTTGAGCCAAACTAAAGATTATAACCTGGGAGACAGTCTCTCAGAGAGTTCTGAGAACTGTTCTGAAGAGCGAAAGGGGGAGGCCAGTATATACGTGATTTCGGCAAAAGGGGCGCGTGCGATCAAGTACACGTCTCAGTAGAAGGTTGCTGCTAGTCACAAGGAACAGACATTTTAGTTAATGGTTTTAGTGCTTTTCTAAGTATGGGAAGATGCAAGAATCCAAGTTCACAAGAAATTCCTCCTGAAAATATCTAACTATCTGAAGGCCAGTTCTGTCAGTTTCCCCCCAGCACAAAGCACCACATCCTGATCTTCACCCTGAATTCCTTTCAGGGTGTATTGTAAGTCAGCAGCTTCAGTGCCTGATGACTTGATTATCGTAGGACTGGATGGTGGGCAACATTCTTTATTTTACAATCTCTCACCTTTAGGTCTTAATTTCGACCAAGATTTGGGAGGCATTTCATGACCAATTTGTTCCATGGCGCTAGGAATACTCATTCCCAGGTTGGGCAAGAATTTCGTTGTTAGGCCACTCAATGTACTTATTGGACTAAACCCTGTTAACAGTGGCCAAAAACCTCTGGAACTCCTGTCATACTAGTCTCTTATGGTTCAGGAAATAGTTCCCTCTTGTTGCTTCTTCCCATATCTAGAGTTACACTATTGTAATCACTGATCTTATAGAACTGTATATTTGGTCAATTGTTTCAAGTTGCCTAATCATCATTAATTTTATCACAGTCACACATTTAGTAATGCAAGAAACAATCTTGTAAAATAGGCAGAATACAAGTACTAAGGTCATAGTGAGTACTTAAGTTAAAAACTTCCATTAGGTGTGACCCAGTATCTCTCCAGGTCATCTGACCAGTCTGCTTTGCACCAATCGCTATCTTTAAGGGAAATGATGCATTGGCATTGTACGTAAAGTGCACCAAAGATGTCTGCACATACGAGGTGAGCAGTGGGTCATCTAGACCCCTTACAAGATTGCAAAAAGCAATGTTAATTTCTAAGGAGTTACATGGCTGGTGCCAGAAGGAAAAGAATTGATCTTTATGATTGAGCAGGTGTTTCTGCCATTGGGGAGGTTTGGTTAATGCATAATGCAGATACACAATGGACACTAGAGGGGAGGGAAGAGGCCCAGATGGGCAGAGCAAAAAATATGTTTAAATTTTTCTTGTCTTGCCTTAAAATGTGAATTTTTATTTCATCAATATGGAGAATGACCAGTGTTCTCTACAACAAGTATATGTTTTTTTTCTCTATGGTGTCCTTGTTCTGTTTCTACTCCCACTGGGGTACTACAGTAAAATGAGCCAAGTAACTCAGGAAAGTGCTCTACTTACAATTATAGTTTTATTATAAAGAATACAACTCAGGAACAGCCAAATGAAGAAGTGCATAGGCCAAGGTCTGGAAGGGTCCCAGATATGAATCTTCCACTCTCTCTCCCCCCGTAGAGTCAGGGTGTGTCACCTTCCTGACACATCAATGTGTTCACCAACTAAAATGTGCCACTGAGTTTTGGTGTCAGGAGTGTTTATGGGGATTCATTACATAGGCATGACTGATTAAATCATTGCCCATGTGATTGAACTCAACTTCCAGCCCTCCTTTCCTCCCAGATGACGCTGCCCCAATATTCCAACCCTCTAATCATGTGATTGGTCTCTCTGGTGAGCAGCCCTATCCTGAAGCAATCTAAGGGGTCTTATGCCATGAGTCACATAATTAGCATAACAAAGAGTCTCCTATCACTCAGGAAATTTCATGGGTTTTTGAACCTTTGTGCCAGGAACCAGGAACAAAGATCAGATACATTATTTATGATGCCACAGTCCTGTTTAGAGAAGCTCTTTTTTAACTTCTGTATTTTCAGATTATTTGATTTCTCAACATTGTTCTTTATTTGTAATCTTTATTTTTTAATGTTTCACTTATTCTGAAAACATAAAGACCAAATACATTACTGTAGTTAGATGACTATGGTTTTTGTCTCCTATTGTCAATAGGTATATGGTTTCGCTTTGAAATAGCGTTGCATAGTCCTAGAGAAAGTTACTAAGTAACATCTTCGAAATTCAAATATTTTTACATTAAAAATGTCTTTAGCGCTTCCCTGGTGGCACAATGGTTAAGAGTCCGCCTGCCGATGCAGGGGACACGGGTTCGTGCCCCGGTCTGGGAGGATCCCACATGCCGCAGAGCGGCTAGGCCCGTGAGCCATGGCCTCTGAGCCTGCGCGTCCAGAGCCTGTGCTCCGCAACGGGAGAGGCCACAACAGTGAGAGGCCTGCATACCGCAAAAAAAAAAAAAAAGTCTTTAAAAAATATTTTAATACATTTTGTGCTTAAAAATAAAAAACCAAATGTTAAAATCTGTTCAATTCTAAAGGCAAGCTGCATGCTATGGCCAATTAAAAATTATAATTTTAGTTACTCAACGAATCATCAGACAATGGTAGATATAAAATAGAGAGTTTTAATAACAACATTCTCACATTAGAGATGAAAAAAACAGAACCAGGAAAAGATAAAATGACTTTTCTTGGGTTAAGAAGAAATAATAAAATATTTTTAATTGAATGACCATGAAAACACAACATATGAAAATTTGTGGGATGCAGCTGAAGCAATGCTAAGAGAAAATTTTATAGCTTTAGATGCTTATATTAGAAGAATGTATAAATCAATTATCTATGTTTCTACCTTACTAAGTAAGCTAAGAAAAGTTAAGAAAATTAAACCAAAATAAGTTGACGGAAGGAGATAATAAATATAAAAGCAGAAATCGATGAAATAGAACAAGACAAACAATAGCAAAAATTAACAAAAGCAACAGCTGTTTCTCTGAAAAAAATAAAATAAAATTACTAGGAGGATCAAAAAGAGAAAAAAACAGCATAAATTGTAAAGGAAAGAAGAGATAACATTACAGATCTATATATATATCAAAAGGATAAAGAATGTTATACACAATATAAATTTAATGACTCAGATGAAATTACCAAATTATTTGAAAGATACAAATTACCAAACAGACACAAGAAAAAAACTGTAATCTGAATATCCATATATCTGTTTTTAAACACTGTAGTTTAAACTCTTCCTGTGAAGAAAATTCCAGGCTTAAATGGCTTCAGTTTTTAATTCTCGTTTCAATTCTTAATTCTCAGTTCAGCTGAGAGAGGGTGAATTCTCTCAAACTTTTCAGGAAAAAATAATGCCAGTCTTACACAAATTCTTTCATGATATGGAGGAAGAGGGAAAATTGTCAATATAACCCCTGACAAAAGCTAACAAAGCCTTTGCAAGTAAGAAGATTGTACACCCATATCTGTCATGAACCTAGATGTAAAATTCCTTAAAATATTAGCAAATCCAAGTCAGCAATATAGTAAAAGGGTACACATCATGACCTCCATTGACTTACTACTCAAAAATCATTTAGGTACTTTACCATATTAAGAGGAAAAAAGGGGGGGGAAATCCTATTATCATCTCAATACTTGGAGAAAAAGCATTTGACAAAATTCAAAAGACATTTATTATAAAAACCTTCAGCAAACTAGAAATAGGAGACCTCTCTCAACCTGGCAAAAGGTGCCTATAGTTAACAATACTTCATGGTGAAATATTGAACACTTTCATTCTAAGATTTGGATGTCTACTCTTACCACTTCCATTCAACATTGCATTTGAAATTCTGGGTAGTGCAATAAGGTAATAAAAGGAAATAAAGAATAGATTGGATAAAAATAAATAAAACTGTCTTATTTCCAGAAACATGAGCATCTACATAGAAAATCTTAAAGAATCTGTTAAAAGCTACTTGGACTGATAAATGAGTTTATCAGGGTTGTTGAATCAATTGTATTTCTATATGCTAGCAGCAAAAAATTTGAAAATGAAAAGTTAAAAACAATATTATTTATAATAGCATAAAAATAGTAAACTATATAGGAATATATTAATTAAATGCATATAAAACCTTGATACAGAAAACCACAGAATATTGTTGAGAAAAAAATTTTAAAGATCTATATAAATGGAGAGATATACTATGTTAATGGATTGAAAGATCTAACATTGCCAAGATGTCAGTTCTTCCAAAATTGTTTAATATATTTAACATAAATTACAACAGTCTTCTTTATAGAAGCTGAAAGAAAAGCTGATCCTAAAATCTCCATGGAAAAGAATCTAAAATAGCCAAAATAATTTTGAAAATGACTAAGAGTTGAAGGACTTACACTTCCTTATTACACAACTTGGTATAAAGCTACAGTAATCAAGGCAGTGTGTTACTGACATAGGGACAGACAAATAGGCAATAAAATAGAATAGTGATTCCAGAAATAGTTCCATACTTAGACGATCATTTGATTTTCTACAAAATCACCAAAACAGCTAAATGGGGGAAAGGGAAGTCCACAAATAGCAGTGGAACAACACATTATATGTATGGAAGAAAAGGAACCTGCCTGTCCTCTACCTGTACCATGTATAAAAGTTAAATTCAAGATTAACCACAGGCTTAACACAAAACTATAAAGTTTCTACAGGAAAACTCAAGAGAATGTCTCTCTAATCTTAGGGGTAAGCAAATATTTCTTAGTGAAGACACATATAGCACTACCTATAAAAGAATAAATTTGTAAAGTGGACAAAAGCAAAATTCAAAACTTCTGCTCTTCCAAAGATACTATTAAGAAAAGGCAAGCCATAGACAGAGAGAAAATATTTGTACTACAGATATCTGGCTACAGGCTGTACCAGATTGCATAAAGAATTGCTACAAATCAGTAATAAAAAGAAAAGCAGCCCAATTTGATCAGACACCTCATAAAAGAAAATACACAAATGGGTAGTAAGTATGTACAAGTATGTTCATTTTCATTACTTATCAAAGAATTGCAAATTAAAAGCACAATGAGATACCACTACACCCTCACCAGAATGGCTAAAATTAAAAGGACTGACAATATTAAGTGTTACTGAGGATGTGGATCCACTGGAAGTCTCAGGCATTGATGGTGGGAGTATAAATCATTACAATCCATCTGGAAAACTACTGGTTGACATCTATTAAAGTTAAACTTAATATCGCCTATGACCCAGCATGTCCACCCATAGGTGTATAACCTACATAAATTAATGCTTATGCTCACCAAATGTCTTATGTAGGAGTAGTTGTAATGGTATTACTTATGATAGCCCAATATTAGAAAAAGTCCAAATGTGCATCAAAAATAGTAATGCATAAGTAAATCATAGTATAGTCATACAAAAGAATGTCATACAATAAGAAATGGACCAATAATATGAACCACAGTGAACCTCAAAAAAATGGATACTATAGGGCTTCCCTGGTGGCGCAGTGGTTGAGAGTCCGCCTGCCGATGCAGGGGACAGGGGTTCGTGCCCCGGTCTGGGAAGATCCCACATGCTGTGGAGTGTCTGGTCCCGTGAGCCGTGGCCGCTGAGCCTGCGCGTCCGGAGCCTGTGCTCCGCAACGGGAGAGGCCACAACGGTGAGAGGCCCGCATACCGAAAAAAAAAAAAAAGGATACTATATGATTCCCTTTATATGAAGTTCAAAAACTGGCAAAATTAATCCATGGTGATTGAAATCTGAACAATGGTGGCCTGCCTATATGGGGTAGGATTCACTAGAAGAGGGTAAAGGAACCTTTTGTGGGTGATGGAAGTGTTCTATATCTTTATTGAGTGTTAGTTACACAAGTGTGTGTTCATGATTTATACTGTTAAGATTTGTACATAAATTTTTCCTTAATTTAAAAAAGGAATATATCAGAATGAAGGTGCTTCACTAGTGACTTAAACAAAACCTCTAAAAAAATTTAAAAACTCTAATAAATCCCAGAAACTCTTGAAAATTACTGTTAGATCTCCAAATAACACCATGACTTGTATTACCCATCTTTTATTGATTTAAAACCAAAGATTTTCATGAATTCAATGAAATTGAGGCCTGATGATTTTGAAGTTCACTACCTTATTCTTGAATTTTCTAGAAAGGTGACTGATAACTGTTAATGAAACTCCTGGCATGCAGTAATTTTTGACATCTGAATTTCAGGGTAGAGGCACTTTGTTTTGTGAGGCTACTTAACTCCTCTGTCATTCTCAGAGCCTGGTAAACAGTGACTCAGATATCTGAATACTAGAGATTAAAATACATCCAACACAAAAGGTCAAGTCTTGGAATAGGTATAGCATCATGCTGCTTGGAATGTTTTTGTGATCTTCATTTTTCAGAATGAGTTAGAGTGAGGAGGTGTCAGGTTTTCATTTTGTTTTGTTCTTTGATAGGACTCTTGGCAATAATAGGCATTCATGTAACCCCAAAATATTCAGAAATGACAGTCTTTGCTTGAATGACCTTAACATATAAGGCACGATACTTACAGCCCAAAGGAGAGGAAATTGTATGTGTTAATATGGGCTATTATAAAATCAAAACATCTCTGCTTGCATTGCCTCATCTCTTCAACTATGAAAATCTTCTCAGATCATAATAAATTAATATAGGACTGAGTTTTAAAATGGAATCATATTTAATAATGGAATCTTAGATTTTCTCTGGATTTTTAAAAGTAAATGACTTTTTCTTCCAGTTTTTTATTGAGATATAATTGACATCCAGCACTGTATAATTTTAAGGTGTACTGCATAATGATTTAACTTACATACATCATGAAATGATTACCGAAATAAGTTTAGTAAGCACCCATCATCTCATATAGATAAAAAAATTAAAGAAATAAAAAAATTTTTTCCTTGTGATGAGAACTCTTAGGATTTGCTCTCTTAATAATTTTCATATATAACTTACAGAAGTGTTAACCATATTTAACATGTTGTATATTAGATCCCTAGTACTTATTTGTCTTACAACTGGAAGTTTGTACCTTTTTATTACCTTCATCCAATTGGCTTTTAAATCCCCTTCAGAAATATATTTAGCAAAACAGGAGAATGTAGAGCTAAAAGTCAAAATAAGTGAGTTTGCACTAACAGCGATTATGTTTTACAAGCAAAACAAGTTTATTTTTACGAGACATACTAAAATATGACTGACTCCAGAAGGAATCCATTTTTTATCCTTTCAACTAACTAAATGAATCTCTCAGTACCCTTAATTATCTTAGCCATACCACATATTTTAGCCTTTTGGAGGTAGATACAGCAATGAATCTGAAACCGCTTGGTTTGTGCTTTGCTCTGAATATTTTTGACATAAGCTATTTAACTGGATCTATGTATCTATGCAGATGCCTTAGAAATTGGCAAGACTGCAATGGTTTTTCCATGTTTCTTCTTATTCTTGCTCATCCTCACATAACCACCTGTAACTATCACTTTGTAGAACCCACAGTGCTAATAAATAACTTCTTGGTATGGATCTAGCCAAGATAACAGGTTTTTTTAAATTAAAGTATAGCTGGCTTACAATGTTGTATTAATCTCTGCTGTACAGCAAAGTGATTCAGTTATATATATATATATATACATCCTTTTTAAAATATTCTTTTCCATTATGGCTTATCACAGGATATCGAATATAGTTCCCTGTGCTATACACTAGGACCTTATTGTTTATCCATGACAGGTTTTTTATCTCAGTTGAAACATCACGTTTATAAAGGCATTTGAAAATATATTCCTTTATTCCTTTAGAATGTACTAAGAATCTAAATTATGTAATATGTCACACGATCTACTGGTTATTCTAGGGAATTTGAGGCAAATCAGACAAGATCTGCCCAGAACTCATCGCTTCCCTGAGCTGCAGTAAAAATGTAAACATTTATGTCTCTTGTTAAAGAAAGTATTTGATATACATCGGGCAAACATAAGAAGTCTAATAATGCAAAGTAAGTGATCATTGGACTTGGCTTCAGAAAACCCAAGTGTGAACATTAGCTTTCTATCTTTCCAGCAGTGGTGGATATGAGCCTTCACCTTCTTACCTATAATAAGGGATTAATACCCATTCTGTCTCCTCCCCAGGATGGCTATGAGGAACAAAATGATACAATGAATGTGAGAGGTCTTCTTACATTATAGACATGATACAAATGTGAGGAATTGGTATTATTTGTTATCCTTCAGGTCTATGTTAATTTCCATATTTTTCCTAGGTCAAGTATCAGAGAGCCATTGACTATGAAATATTTTATTTGACAGTCACTTAAAGCCTTTGACTGAACACAGGTTTTAAAACACATTCCCTATACAACCATGAAGCTTAAAAAGCAGCCAGTTAAGAGAAGCATTTTTCTTTTGCTATGAAAAATATAGCACTAGACTTGAAATCCATTCAATGGGTTTTGAGCAAAATTAGAGCCTGGATATAAATTCAAAAAATTAGTAAAAGTACTCAAAGGAAGGAGCTAATTTTGGAACTTTCAAGAGCAACAATAAAATTTATGTGTGTGCATGTATGTGATATATATATAGATAGATATGTGTATATATATGTGTGTGTGAGTGTGTGTGTATATACATATATGTATATGTTTTAGAAAAATCCAGAAAAAATTTGGGATGCATTGTCTCCTAAGTCAATTTTTCATTAATTTTTCTACAAAGTTCATTTTAACTAACAAATGGGCTTAAATAGACATTAAAAATTTTAAAACACAATGTATTTCTGGAGGACAAACCAATTTCTGGATTCAAAGCTTTTGTATCATCCTTAAAAATCTCATCAGCTTTACCCTATTCTTTGGCGTAACTACTTAGGTACACCTTGTAAAACCATGGGAAATTGTAACCAGAAGAGATTAAAATTGAATCTAGAATTTGCAGTCTTGACAAATTTTTATTTCTGATTCTTAGTAAGCAGCTGATGGTAAAGGAAGTAAAGCACGTCCCCATCTCTGAGGCATGTTTCATAGCAAGCTTGTGATATTCATGAATGCAGTTAACACACTCCCTTCAAGTGTTCGCACAGCTCGACACAGTTGCCTCTGCCCCCGACTGTAATGGGAGAATTTGGAAGATGCTGCATTCATTTCAACTATGACTGATAAGACTGATAGATTAGAGGTGGAAGTACTAGTCAAGAAAATAACCATTAGTAGAGGAGACAGGTTTTTTTGTTTTTATTCTTTTCTTGAACATGTTAGGTTGGCAAGATAACAGGAAGTTAATACAATTAAAATTTTTTAAAAATAGTTTCCATTAAAATGTGTTCATATTTTATACTATGTGAATTTTTTCCTTCTTCAACTAGTCCTTTTGTGTGATACATGAAAAAAGAATCTATATCTGAGCAAAATCTACATTTGCCAATAAGTATTACTTTATCAACAAGGAGAAACAAATAATTGGAAATGCAAGTTATTTGGAAAGAAAGGTCAAAATGGTTATTTTACCCTAAATTGTATACAGTAAGACCCCTCTATTTTCTTCAAAATTGCTAGAAGTAGTATAAAGTGTGTTATTTCAAAATAAATTGTATTTTCTGTAGCAATAAAAATATATTTAGTTAGTACATTCTCAGCTGAGGATCTGTCACTAAAAATAATAGATACAAAAAACAAAAAAAACCCCAAACTTCACAAACATACAGAACTGTAGCCACGAGCCAGGATAAAAAACCAAAGCTTATAGTATTAAGAGGCATAAAAGTGTTACAAACATTGATTACACAGGGGTACTAATGTCCTGCAAAATATTTATAACACAAAAATACAGCTATACCATATCATAAATACAGCTATACCATATCATAAATTTTACTGAAAGTGAATATGTTACTATAATAATCATTAAACTTTTATACAGTTTGGGGGCTTTCTTAGAATTTGGAAGGGCCCATTTTTAGAAGGAATGAAGGAAGGTAATTAGATGAGCTAAATCCCTTAAGTAAGTTGTTCCAAGAAGGCCAAACTAGTGCATCTTCCCCTCCTTTCACAATTAAATTTGACGGACTGGCAGTCCCTCAAATTCTACCCTCGGCCTTATAATCGCCTCCAAGCCTGTGGTCAGGAGCTTCCTATATACTTCCTGTTGATGTTGCTTCTGAGATCAAAACCTCTTCAACACAAGAGGTTTCTCAAGATATCTGTACTTCACCCTTTCTTATCTTCTGCATTTCTTTAAAACTATAGAAATTGTTTTGGCTTCACAGAAAATGCAGAAAGGGAAAAAGAAAAAAAGTTGCCACTAAATCACTAGATTTGACACCTTGTTGACAGCTATCAGAGTATTTCACACCATTTAGGAAAGCATAGAAACAATTACAGGCATAACTCATTTATTGTGCTTCACTCTATTGTGCTTCTCAGATACTGTGTTTTTTACAAATTGAAGGTTTGTGGCAATCCTGCATAAAGCAAGTCTATCAGTGCCATTTTTCCAACAGTATTTGCTTACTTCATGTCTCTGTGCCACATTTTGGTAATTCTCACAATATTTCACACTTTTTCATTATTATTATATGTATTCGTTGTAGTGATCTCTGATCAGTGATCTTTGAAGTTACTATTGTAATTGTTTTGGGGTGCCACAAACCACGCCTATACAAGAAGGTGAACTTAACTGATAAATGTTATTTGTATTCTGACCGTTCACTGACCAGCTGGCCATTCCCCTCTCTCTCCTCCTCAGGCCTCCCTATTCCCTGAGACAGGGCAATATTGAAATTAGGCCAATAATAGTCCTTTAATGGCCTCCAAGTGTTCAAGTGAAAGGAAGAATTGCACATCTCTCACTTTAAATCAAAAGCTAGAAATGATTAAGCTTAATGAAGAAAGCACATTGAAAGCTGAGATAGGCTGAAAGTTAGGCCTCTTTTGCCAATTAGCCAAGTTGTGGATGCAAAGAAAAAGTTCTTGAAGAAAATGAAAGGTGCTACACCAGTGAAGACATGAATAAGAAAGCAAAATAGTCTTATTGTTGAGATGGAGAAAGTTTTAGTGGTGTAGTTAGAAGATCAAAAAAGCCATAACATTCCCTTAAGCCAAAGCCTAATCCAGAGCAAGGCCCTAACTCTCTTTAATTCTATGACGGCTGAGAGAGGTAAGGAAGTTGCAGAAGAAATTTTGAAGCTAGCAGAGGTTGGTTCATGAGATTTAAGGAAAGAAGCCATTACCATAACCTAAAAGGGCAAGGTGAAGAAGCAAGTGCTGATGTAGAACCTGCAGCAAGTTATCCAGAAGCTCTAACTAAGATAATTAATGAAGGTGGCTTCACTAAACAACAGATTTTCAATGCGAGGAAATGGCTTTCTATTGGAAAAGATACCATCTAGGACTTTCATAGATAGAGAGGAGAAGTCAATACCTGGCTTCAAAGCTTCAAAGGACAGGCTGACTCACTTGTTAGGGACTAATGCAACTGGTGACTTAAAGTTGAAGTGCTCATTTACCATTCTGAAAATTCTAGGGCCCTTAAGAAGTATACTAAATCCACTCTACCTGTACTCTATAAATGGGACAATAAAGCCTGGATGACTGCACATCTGTTGACAACATGGCTTACTGAATATTTAATTTATTTATTTATTTTTGGCTACGTTGCTGCACGCAGGCTTTCTCTAGTTGTGGCGAGCAGGAGCTACTCTTTGTTGCTGTGCGCAGGCTTCTCATTGTGGTGGCTTCTCTTGTTGTGGAGCACGGGCTCTAGGCATGCTGGCTTCAGTAGGTGTGCACGTGGGCTCAGTAGTTGTGGCTCGCAGGCTCTAAAGCGCAGGCTCAGTAGTTGCGGAACATGGGCTTAGTTGCTCTGGGACGTGTGGGATCTTCCCGGACCAGGGATCAAACCCATGTCCCCTAAACTGGCAGGTGGATTCTTAACCACTGCACCACCAGGGAAGTCCTACTGAATAGTTTAAGCCCACTGTTGAGACCTATTGCTCAGGAAGATTCCTTTCAAAATATTCCTGCTCATTGACATTGCACCTGGTCACCTGAAAGCTCCGATGGAGATGCACAACAAGATTCATGTTGTTTTCATGCCTGCTATCACAACATCCATTCTGCAGCCATGGATCAAGGAGTAATTTCAACTTTCAAGTCTTATTATATAAGAAATACATTTTATAAGACTATACATGCCACAGATAGTGATACCTCTGATGGGTCAGAGCAAAGCAACCTTCTGGAAACCTTCTTGAAAGGATTCACCATTTCAGATGCCATTAAGAACATTTGAGATTCAAGGGAAGAAGTCAAAATATCAACATAACAGGAGTTTAGTAAAAGTTGATTCTAACCCTCATGGATGATTTAGGGTTTCAAGACTTCAGTGGAGGAAGTAACTGCAGATGTGGAAATAGCAGGAGAACTAGAATTAGAAGAGGAGCCTGAAAATGTGACTGAATTGCTGCAATCTCATAATAAAACTTTAATTCATGAGGAATTTCTTCTTATGGATAAGCAAAAAAAAAGGTTTCTTGACATGAAATTTATTCATGGTGAAGATTCTGTGAAGATTGTTGAAATGACAACAAAGGATTTAGAATATTACGTAAACTTAGTTGATAAAGGAGCAGCAGATTTCTAGAGGGTTGACTTCAATTTTGAACGAATTCTACTGTGGGTAAAATGCTGTCAAACAGCATTGCATGTTACAGAGAAACCGTTCATGAAAGGAAGAGTCAACTGATGTGGCAAACTTTATTGTTGTCTTACCTTAAGAAATGGCCACAGCCACCCAACCTTCAACAACCACCACCCTGATCAGTCAGCAGCCATCAACATTGAGGCAAAACCCTCCACCAGCAAAAAGATTACAACTCACTGAAGGCTCAAATGATGGCTAGCATTATTTAGCAATAAGGTATCTTTTTAATTAAGATATGTTCATTGCTTTTTTAGATACAATGCTAGTGCACACTTATTAGACTACAGTATGGTGTAAACATAACTTTTATATGCACTAGGAAACAAAAAAACTCATATAACTCACTTTATTGCAATGTTTGCTTTATTGTGGTGGTCTGAAACCAAACCTACAAAATCTCCAAGATATGCCTGTACTAGTTCTTTGTTATGGCCTTTCAAATAAGAAACTCCAACAAGTCCCAAGGGAATTGCTAAGCTGGGCAAAAACTATCAGGCCTCAGCACAACAGGCTATCTTGTGTTTCCAAGTTGATGAAACCACTTTCTGTTCCTCTCTACCTGCAGGCATATCCCCAAGAAAAGATGCAGAGATCCAGGGGCATAATTAAGTGGTTGGTTAATTAATTGAGTTTAGTGACCTAGGAACCTATAATTCTGCTGCAACCACTTGTATGATTCAATACACCAGAACTTACATGTATTCAGTAAATTATTGATTTTTAAAAGTATATTTTTGACCTCCTATGAGCAGCACCCTCAAATGAAAGAACAACCTCCAAGAAAAATATAAACTAGTTGATGTACACAACATCTATTGCTTTTGACCTCTGATTTCATCTTGATGAAAAGTAAATGGGAGAGAATAAGGAAAATTGTAAAGTTTGTCAAACTTATATTCAGGTTTCCTGACTCTCCCTTCACATATCTTTTCCCCTCCCTTAGGAGAACCTCCCTTGTCCTATTGGGTTTCTGATTCCCTCATAGTCTGGCTACAGGGCCCCCTACTAATCTTGCACTCGTGGTCTTTATTCACCCTAAAGAATAAATGATACTTTGAAATATTTATAAATAAGTTAAATAATTACTGCACTATAGCATTCAATGTGCTTAGCAATGGAAACTTAATATTCTAAATCAATTGTGGAGTACAAGAAGCAAATAGAATATAGAATCTCCCACTTCATCTGTAGGAAGATCAACCCTGCATATGTCTGTCATATGCTTAAGTCCTATATAAAAATGTTGCTATCCAGCATTCCATGAAATTTAACTCATGGAAGGTAAATCATCACAATGCCTTTTGCAGGCCCAAATAATAATTTTCAGGTCAAAGAACTTAAGTGATATAAAACTACATCTTTTAAAATATCACCAACACCTTAACTAATAAAATCAATGGATCATCTTTGCATACATCAATTAAGAATCCCTGACTGAAGACTGCTGCTGTGTCTTGCCCTGGTGTTCTGCCTGCCATCTGCTGCAAACAGTGGGGTGTCACTCCAGGACTTTGCTTCAGACAAATTGTTTAAGATGGCAGAGTAGAAAGATGTGCGCTCACTACCTCTTTTGAGGGCACCAGAATCACAACTAACTGCTGAACAATCATCAACAGGAAGGCACTGGAACTCACCAAAAAAGATACCCCACATCCAAAGACAAAGGAAAAGCTGCAATGAGATGGTAAGAGGGGCACAATCACAATAAAATCAAATCCCATAACTGCTGGGTCGGTGACTCACAAACTGGAGAAAAATTATACCACAGAAGTCCACCCACTGGAGCGAAGGGCCCCACGTCAGGCTTCCCAACCTGGGGGTCCGGCAATGGGAGGAGGAATTCCCAGAGAATCAGACTTTGAAGGCTAGTGGGATTTGACTGCAGGACTTCTGCAGGACTTGGGGAAACAGAGACTCCACTCTTGGAGGGCACATACAAAGTAGTTTGCACATCAGGACCCAGGGGGATGGAGCAGTGATCCCTTAGAAGACTGAACCAGACCTACCTGCTAGTGTTGAGGGGTCTTCTGCGGGGGTGGGGGGCGACTGTGGCTCACTGGGGGGAAAAGACACTGACAGCAGAAGTTCTGGGAAGTACTCCTTGGTGTGAGCCCTCCCAGAGTACACCATTAGCCCCACCAAAGAGCCTGTAGGCTCCAGTGCTGGGTTGCCTCAGGCCAAACAACGAACAGGGAGGGAACTCAGCCCCACCCATCAGCAAACAAGTGGATTAAAGTTTTACTGAGCTCTGCCTAACAGAGCAACTCCCAGCTCTACCCACCACAAGTCCCTGCCATCTGGAAGCTTGTACAAGCCTCTTAGATAGCCTCATCCAGCAGAAGGCAGACAGCAGAAGCAAGAACTACAGTGCTGCACCCTGTGGAACAAAAATCACATTCACAGAAAGATAGACAAAATGGAAAGGCAGAGGACTATGTACCAGATGAAGGAACAAGATAAAACCCCAGAAAATCAACTAAATGAAGTGGAGATAGGCAATCTTCCAGAAAAAGAATTCAGAATAATGATGGTGAAGATGATCCAGGACCTCAGAAAAAGAATGGAGGCAAAGATAGAGAAGATGAAAGAAATGTTTAATAAAGAACTGGAAGAATTAAAGAACAAACAAGCAGAGATGAACAGTACAATAACTGAAATGAAAAAATATACTAGAAGGAATCAATAGCAGAATAACTGAGGCAGAAGAATGGATAAGTGACCTGGAAGACAGAATAATGGAATTCACTGCTGTGGACCAGAATAAAGAAAAAAGAATGAAAAGAAATGAAGACAGCCTAAGAGACCTCTGGGACAACATTAAACTCACTGACATTCGTATTATAGGGGTCTCAGAAGGAGAAGAGAGAGAGAAAGGACCCAAGAAAATATTTGAAGAGATTGTAGTCGAAAGCTTCCCTAACATGGGAAAGGAAATAGCCACCCAGGTCCAGAAAGGGCAGAGAGTCCCAGGCAGGATAAATCCAAAGAGAAACATGCTGAGACACATAGTAATCAAATTGACAAAAATTAAAGAAAAATTATGAAAAGCAACAAGGGAAAAATGACAAATAACATACAAGGGAACTCCCATAAGGTTAACAGCTGATTTCTCAGCAGAAACTCTACAAGCCAGAAGGGAGTGGCACGACATATTTTAAGGATGAAAGGAAAGAACCTACAACTAAGATTACTCTACCTGGCAAGGATCTCATTCATATTCAATGGAGAGATCAAAAGCTTTACAGACAAGCAAAAGAGAATTCAACACCACCAAACCAGCTCTACAACAAATGCTAAAGGAACTTCTCTAAATGGGAACCACAAAAGAAGAAAAGGACCTACAAAAACAAACCCAAAACAATTAAGAAAATGGTAATAGGAACATACATATCGATAATTACCTTAAACATGAATGGATTAAATGCTCCAACCAGGGGCTTCCCTGGTGATGCAGTGGTTGGGAGTCCACCTGCCGATGCAGGGGATGCGGGTTCATGCCCCGGTCTGGGAGGGTCCCACATGCCGCGGAGCGGCTGGGCCCGTGGGCCGTGGCTGCTGGGCCTGTGCATCCGGAGCCTGTGCTCCACGGCAGGAAGGACCACAGCAATGAGAGACCATGTACCGTAAAAAAAAAAAAAGTTCCAACCAAAAGACACAGGCTTGCTGAATGGATACAAAAACAAGACCCATATATATTTGGTCTACAAGAGACCCACTTCAGACCTAGGGACACCTACAGACTGAAAGTGAGGGGATGGAAAAAGATATTCCATGCAAATGGAAATCAAAAGAAAGCTCGAGTAGCAATACTCATATCAGATAAATTAGATTTTTAAAAATAAAGAATGTAACAAGAGACAAGGAAGGACACTGCATAATGATCAAGGGATCAATCCAAGAAGAAGATATAACAATTATAAATATATATGCACCAAACATAGGAGCACCTCAATACGTAAGGCAAATGCTAACAGCTATAAAAGAGGAAATCGGCAGTAACACAATAATAGTGGGAGACTTTAACATCTCACTTATACCAACGGACAGATCATCCAGACAGAAAATTAATAGGAAACACAAGCTTTAAATGACACAATAGACCAGATCGATTTAATTGATTTTTTTTTTAAGAAGATATTGGGGGTAGGAGTTTATTAGTTAATTAATTTATTTTTGCTGTCTTGGGTCTTCGTTTCTGTGCGAGGGCTTTCTCTAGTTGTGGCAAGTGGGGGCCACTCTTCATTGCAGTGCACGGGCCTCTCACTATCGCGGCCTCTATTGTTGTGTAGCACAGGCTCCAGAAGTGCAGGCTCAGTAGTTGTGGCTAACGGACCTAGTTGCTCCGCAGCATGTGGGATCCTCCCAGACCAGGGCTTGAACCCATGTCCCCTGAATTAGCAGGCAGATTCTCAACCACTGCACCACCAGGGAAGCCCCGATTTAATTGATATTTATAGGACATTCCATCTGAAAACAGCAGATTACACTTTCTTCTTAAGTGCACATGAAACATTCTCCAGGATAGATCACATCTTGCATCACAAATCAAGCCTCGGTAAGTTTAAGAAAATTGAAACCATATCAAGCATCTTTTCTGACCACAACGCCATGAGATTAGAAATCAATTACAGGGAAAAAAACATAAAAAACACAAACACATGGAAGCTAAACAATACATTACTGAATAACCAAGAGATCACTGAAGAAATCAAAGGGGAAATCAGAAAATACCTAGAGATAAATGACAATGAAAACAAGACGATCAAAAACCTATGGGATGTAGCAAAAGCAATTCTAAGAGGGAAGTTTATAGCAATTTAATCTCACCTCAAGAAACAAAAAAAATCTCAATGTAATCTTACACCTAAAGGAAGTAGAGAAAGAACAACAAACAAAACCCAAAGTTAGTAGAAGGGAAGAAACCATAAAGATCAGAGCAGAAATAAATGAAATAGATACAAAGAAAACAATAGCAAAGATCAATAAAACTAAAATCTGTTTCTTTGTGAAGGTAAACAAAATTGATAAACCTTTAGCCAGACTCATCAACAAAAAGAGGAGGAGGATTCAAATCAATAAAATTAGAAATGTAAAAGAAGTTACAACTGACACCGCAGAAATACACAGCCTCATAAGAGACTACTACAAGCAACTCTATGCCAATAAAATGGACAAGCTGGAAGAAATAGACGAATTCTTAGAAAGGTATAACCTTCCAAGACTAAACCAGGAAGAAATAGAAAATATGAACAGACCAATCACAAGTAATGAAATTGAAACTGTGATTAAAAATATTCCAACAAACAAAGTCCAGGACAGATGGCTTCACAGGTGAATTCTATCAAATATTTAGAAGAGCTAACCCCCATCCTTCTCAAACTCTTCCAAAAAATTGTAGAGGAAGGAACACTCCCAAACTCATTGTACGAGACCACCATCACCCTGATACCAAAAGTAGACAAAGGTATTACAGAAAAAGAAAATTACAGACCAATATCACTGATGAATATAGATGCAAAAGTCCTCAACAAATACTAGCAAACAGAATCCAACAACACATTAAAAGGATCATACACCATGATCAAGTAGGAGTTATCCCAGGGATGCAAGGATTCTTCAGCATACACAAATCGATCAATGTGATACACCACATTAACAAATTGAAGAATAAAAACCGTATGACAATCTTAGTAGGCGCAAAAAAAGCTTTTGACAAAATTCAACACCCATTTATGATAAAAACTCTCCAGAAAGTGGGCACAGAGGGAACCTACCTCAACATAATAAAGGCCATATACGACAAACCCACAGCAAACAGCATTCTCAATGGTGAAAAACTGAAAGATTTCCTCTAGATCAGGAACAAGACAAGGATGTCCCCTCTCACCACTATTATTCAGCATAGTTTTGGAAGTCCTAGCCACAGCAACCAGAGAAGAAAAAGAAATAAAAGGAATCCAAATCAGAAAAGAAGAAGTAAAACTGTCACTCTTTGCAGATGACATGATACTATTCATACAGAAATCTAAAGATGCTACCAGAAAACTACTAGAGCTAATCAATGAATTTGGTAAAGTTGAAGGAAACAAAATTAATGCACAGAAATCTCTTGCATTCCTATAAACTAACAACAAAAGATCAGAAAGATAAATTAAGGAAATAATCCCATTCACCATTGCAAGAAAAAGAATAAGATACCTAGGAATAAACCTACCTAAGGAGGTAAAAACTTGTACTCAGAAAACTATAAGACACAGATGAAAGAAATCAAAGATGACACAAACAGATAGAGAGATATACCATTTTCTTAGATAGGAAGAATCAATATTGTGAAAATGACTATACTACCCAAAGCAATCTACAGATTCAGTGCAATCCCTATCAAATTACCAATGGCATTTTTTACAGAACTAGAACAAAAAACTCTTAAAATATGTATGAAAACACAAAAGACCTCAAATAACCAAAGCAATCTTGAGAAAAAAACGGAACTGTAGGAATCAGACTCCCTGACTTCAGACTATTTTACAAAGCTACAGTAACCTAGACAATATGGTACGGGCACAAAAACAGAAATATAGATCAATGGAACAGGATAGAGAGCCCAGAGAGAAACCCATGCACCTACGGTCAATTAATCTATGAGAAAGGAGGCAAGGATATACAATGGAGAAAAGACAGTCTCTTCAATAACTGGTGCTGTGAAAAGTGAACAGCTACATGTAAAAGAATGAAATTAGAACACTCCCTAATACCATACACAAAAATAAACTCAAAATGGATTAGAGACCTAAATGTAAGACTGGACACTATAAAACTCTTAGAGGAAAATATAGGAAGAACACTCTGACATAAATCACACGAGATCTGTTTTGACCCACCTCCTAGAGTAATGGAAATACAAACAAAAATAAACAAATGGGACCTAATGAAACTTAAAAGCTTTTGCACAGCAAAGGAAACTATAAAGATGAAAAGACAACCCTCAGAATGGGAGAAAATATTTGCAACCAAATCAATGGACAAAGGATTAATGTCCAAAATATATAAACAGTTCATATAGCTCAATATTAAAAAAACAAACACCCAATCAAAAAATGGGCAGAAGACCTAAACAGACATTTCTCCAAATAAGACATACAGATGGCCAAGAGGCACATTATCAATAATGTGCTCAATATCACTAATTATTCGAGAAATGCAAATCAAAACTCCAGTGAGGTATCACCTCACACTGGTTAGAATGGGCATCATCAGAAAATGTACAAACAACAAATGCTGGAGAGGGTGTGGAGAAAAGAGAACCATCTGCACTGTTTGGAATGTCAATTGATACAGCCACTATGGAGAACAGTATAGAGATTCCTTAAAAAACTAAAAATAGAATCACCATATAATGCAGCAATCCCACTACTGGGCATATACCCAGAGAAAACTATAATTCAAAAAGACACATGAACCCCAATGTTCACTGCAGCACTATTTACAATAGCCAGGTAATGGAAGCAACCTAAATGCCCATAGACAGGTGAATGGATAAAGAAGATATGGTACATGTATACAATGGAATATTACTCAGCTATAAAAAGGAATGAAATTGGGTCATTTGTAGAGACGTGGATGGACCTAGAGATTGTCATACAGAGTGAAGTAAGTCAGAAAGAGAAAAACAAATACCATATATTAACGCATACATGTGGAATCTAGAAAAATGGTGCAGGTGAACTGGTTTGCAAGGCAGAAATAGAGACACAGATGTAGAGAATAAACATATGGATGCCAAGGGGGAAAGTACGGGGTGGGGTGGGGGGGATGAAATGGGAGATTGGGATTGACATGTATACACTAATACGTATAAAATAGATGAATAATAAGAACCTGCTGTATAAAAAAATAATTAAATTAAAAACAAAGGAATCCCCAATATCACATTTCCCATGAAGTCTATGAGTAGCCTTATTTCTACTTTAATAATAGTAATATCATCTATATTTTAGCAAGTTATTAATATTATTCTTTCACTTTATTCTCAACATGTTAAAATCAAATTCATAATAGTCTTTAAATCAAGCCCTCATCCAGATCATCTTATTTCTATTAGTGGCCCCAAAGTCTCCTTTTCATTCAGGTTTGAAGCACAAGGCTCACCCTTAACTTACCCCAAGCCATCTCCCACACTGCCGACAAATTAGTGTTTCAAAAGTAGAATTACTCTTATGTCAATTCCATATAGAATAAAGAGGGGAAAAGCCAATGCCTCTCCATTACATGTAAATTAAGTAGTAATCCTTTTCCTTGTGGTTTAATACCATCCAAGATGTGCTTTAGACTTCATAAATACCTCTAATTTGCACAGCTCTGTGTTTTAGCTAGTATTATGAATTATGATTCTTATTAGCTAACATTTAATGACTATTGACTATATATTAGTCAGTGTCCTTAGGCTTCACATAAATTATCTTAGATAACCTCAGGATAACCCTATTAGGTAGATACTATTATATCCTTATTCATAAAAACAAGTCAACCTAAATCACCGAGTTGGGTAACAGAGGAGAATTCATTTCGGCAGTCTGTGATGTGTCTGAAGTAACAGAGACAGCCTGTTGAACAGCAGTGATTTAGCTCTGTGTCTTGTGACTCCAAGGCTAATGACAGTAATTTCTGCCCCCCCCGCATCTGTCCCTTAAGCCAAGTATAAATATTAATTCCAAATGGAATGGATGTTATTCTCTTGGGGAATGGTGAGGCTTGCTGGGAGAGGTCACAGAAATTCTTGCCCTATTTTCTCTAAGTCATGACATAGTGAAACATTCCTATTTGTAGCTACTTTGCCTGCTTCTTTGGTGACTGTATCTAGATTTTTCCAAGCAATTCTCATTTCAAACTTCCTCTCCCTTCTAATCAGAGGCATAGTTTAGCGTAAATGCACTAGAAAACATCATCAATAAAAACTTTAAAGCCACATGTTGACATAAAGTTGTAAAGATCATGATGAAAAGCTGCTAGAGGAAGCAAAGGAAACTGAAGTTCTCAGACAGATTTGCCTTGTAATATGGGCTCTTCTACAAAGTAAAGGCCACTCCCTTTTGTCCCCTGATCTCAACCATATATTCTAAGTTGTGGTCTTATGCAAGGCCAGTGTACCCCATGAAGGTATACAACCAACAGATTAGGAGAAAATAGAACCCAAAGCATTCTTTCAAATGTCTGGGCAGTTGAAGTGAATGGGGCAAGTGAAGTATCCTACCTCCTTTTTCTTTGTGAGCACATCTTGAATGCAAAGAACCAATGTTTGATAAACCTTATCATGATAAAGCTTTGTCCAGAGCAGCCACCTTTATTTCAGGAAACGAAAATCTAATTATGATGTTAAACCCAAACAAAAACGGAATTCTTTAACCTTTGTGCTCAATCTACAATTGATAAGACCAAATAATAAAAAATCATTGACATTTCAATTTTCTCTGAGAAGAATACATTAAAATAAAATCTATGCACACATAATGTAAGAATGTTGCAGATATTCCTCATTACTTACTGTAGGAGATTCAGTAAAACTTGGTTAATAAGTAAAAAGATGTTTCAAAATGCTCATACACTTTTAAATTTAAAAAGCCATCCAATCATGAATTCTTGATACTGAAGGTCTGCTGATGTATTTGGCATGGAAAAATGAAGCAGAGAAATCCATGAGATGGATTGTTAATTAAATGCCAAATAACACACCGAGATGACTATTTTATGGTGACTTTAGAAAATTCCAAAGAGCAAAGGTTTGTCTCTTTATAATCAAGGGGTTGTAATACCAATGTGGAGTCTCTAGGTGCTGAAAATGTTCATGTTTTTTTACTTCTGCAATGTGTGCCATATGCAACATATCCCCAAAAGGAGACCATGTGAGTAAAATTATATGAACTTGAACAATAGCTTTTTGTTTTGTGATAAATACACAATGCTAATTAAGAAATAAAATATGCAGCTTTTTAAGCCTTTTTATCTAAGCTGCTTTTAGTTTCTCCACACCAAGTCTGTACTAATGGGCTTTCCTTTCCGCAGGGAGATAAAGAAGCTGAATTAGGGCTTCCATTTTCCCCACTTTGTGATCGGAAGTCAACGATGGTGGCGCAGTCCCAAATAGGTAATACTGAGGATTGGTGGTTGAGGAGAGCGGGTGTGTGCCTGTCAGTTTTCAAATGGTTACATGATGTTTTTCACCCATGAAAACCTCACTCTATATTCATGACGAATTTGATCTTTAGACTGATCTATATGGTGGTGAATGAAGAATTTTGAAACATTCTCACAAAATGAACTCAATAAAGCAGTATTAGTGAATAATTGTTATTCTCTTTGTAATCCTTTTACAAAATAGAGGACTTTCTTCTTTTGCAAGAGACAGCATTTCTTGTTGTTTTGTTGCTGATTATTTTCTGTAATTTAATCCTTTGTATTTAGGACAATCCAATGAAAATATTAATATATCTGTTATCACTGTTTGCATAATATTCTTAATATACTAGCTCATATTCTTTTGGGAAAAAAAATTCTTATGATATGAATAGGGAAGCCAACAACAGGAAATCTGTAAAATGATATTGCTCCCAACCATATTTATCCTTTTCATTTGTGCTTATATTGGAGACTTCAAGTCCAGCCCATGATTAAAACATATTATTGCTATGCTGCATGGTTCATATATTTGTAATAGTTATTCCCTGGGCCAGCATCTTCATTACTGATCTATATGATCAATAAATATAAGGATGACTGCCTTACCTCTCTAGTTGGTCTGGTACCACCTCCTACAAAGTGGTGGTCAGCTGTCAGAAAGCTTCTTGCTCTCACCTTTCCCCTCTTCCTACCCATGTTCCAACAGCTGTTTTCCTAGCTACCGTAACACAGGTGACTCTTATAGTTTAGAAGTTGTGAATATGTCAGGTTAAGGACCTCCTTGGGCAAGCTGAGAAGAATAGAAGTGTGTGAGGCTTATTGCCGTAATGTAAATTGCTGCCGTGTTCGTAGAGGTGACTCATTTGATAGTCTCTAGATCCCAGGCATTTAAAACCATAGACAAAACGTGAAAGAACACCCTGGTGGTCAATTAACATTGACTCAACTTGAAGTCATCAATTCAAACACAAAACTATTGAAATTTTTGAATTAAAAATGCATCTTAGGGCTTCCCTGGTGGCGCAGTGGTTGAGAGTCCGCCTGCCAATGCAGGGGACACGGGTTCGTGCCCCGGTCCAGGAAGATGCCACATGTCGCGGAGCGGCTGGGCCCGTGAGCCATGGCCGCTGAGCCTGCGCATGCAGAGCCTGTGCTCCGCGACGGAAGAGGCCACAACAGTGAGAGGTCCGCATACTGCAAAAAAAAAAAAAAAAATGCATCTTAATGTATGCTACGGTGAATACAATTACTTGAAATGTGAATTACTTTATGCAAGTTTCTGATGGATAGGATACTTTTTAAATATAGATATCTCCCAGGACACTATCATTTAAAAGGCATCCCCGCAGTGTTCTCTTATATTCAGATGGTAGTCTGTTGCTCCCAGTTGTGTTTAAGGCAACAAGTGCTTGATTTCCAGCACCACACCTCTCCTGGGACCTCGGGTGTTGAATGTACACAGAGCTTGTCTCCTCCTCCACCTAAACACAGGTGGTAAATGCTCCCTAAAGGACTGTGCCCCACTCTCTGTGTGTGTCATTTTCTAGTTTGATGAGTACTTTCAATGTAAAATTCTTTATTCAATCCTGTCATCTCAAAGTGGCGGGATTAATGCTGTTCTCTGTTCTGATTTAACAGAATACGCCCACACGCTGCGAACTTAAAGCTTTACATCCTGGGAATAATAAACAGCAATTTGAAATATTAACACACTGGCAGAAAGCTCTGACTGATACAGTGTGAGAAAAAAAAGTGGTTGCCTTCCTGTGGCTTGAGAAAAAAACTTCAATTATTTAGTTTCTTTGGAGCTTACATATTATTTCTTGTTAGTCAATAATAAAATTCAACGAACAAGTGAAGACCTTTCAGAAAGAAGAGTGATCCCTCTCATTAACAGAGGAAAATAGATCGACTCTGGTTAGATCTGAAATTATTGTTAACAATAAGATGAGGCTGAATATTAAGTAGGAAACCCAACACACTTGAGTTAGCAAGCTTAAATTGTATCACTTCCACTGCTTGAGAGATGATTTTGTAGAACAGTTAAACTCTCTCTAAAGATTGTGTTCTTGGATTAAAAATAATTGCAATGGGCTTCCCTGGTGGCGCAGTGGTTGGGAGTCCGCCTGCCGATGCAGGGGACACGGGTTTGTGCCCTGGTCCGGGAGGATCCCGCATGCCGCGGAGCGGCTGGGCCCGTGAGCTGTGGCCGCTGGGCCTGCGCGTCCGGAGCCTGTGCTCCGCAACCAGTGAGAGGCCCGCATAAGGAGAAAAAAAAAAAAAATTGCAAGCGGTAAGCTGAACCAATGTTGTAGTTGAAACTTGTTATCAGGAGCATCAGAATCTCTGCATTATTACTGTTAGAATTCAGGAAATTGTAACACTTGAATATATATTTATTTATGTTTTTGCTTTTGTAGGTTTCATTGATTTCATAGTAGAGCCGACATTTTCTCTTCTGACAGACTCAACAGAGAAAATTATTATTCCTCTTATAGAGGAAGACTCAAAAACCAAAACTCCTTCCTATGGAGCAAGCAGGTTTGATGTTATCTTTTTTGCATCTTTTCCTTTTTACTTATGATTATCTTTATTATTCCTTACATTAGGCAGGAAATTCTTAGAAGAATTATTAGGTAGTATTGCCACCTAATGGCTCTGCAATATATTGCATCTGCCTTTGAAATTAGGAATTTGATGTCCACTACAAAAAACATCAAAGTACTAAGGAGTATAACAGAATTGTATTCAATACTCAAGAGAATAAATATTATTTTAATTTTCATTAAAATGTATGAATTATGTCCTGTATATAGTAACATGTCTGGTAGTGGTGGGCAGTTGGGAGACGGGCATTGTGTTGGCTTGCTAACAAATCAATCACAGCCCAATTGTATGTCTAGAAAGATGCCTACATCAAAGTTAGCCTTTTAGATGACATGAATACAGTGGATCTGTATAACATGTAACTTAAAATATTTCAATCTAGATTTTTTTCAATGATAAATGTGTTAAGGGATGTTATTTAAAACTTCCAGTTGCAGAAAAATTATGCTAAATTCTTGTCCATCTGAACACATAGTTTTTCCAAACAACATACCAACATTTCCTAAATGTTGCCCTAATGAGGAAACTGAGGGAATGTTCTACCTGAGAAAGATCCACATTATCCTAGAGATTAAATGGTGACGGAAGGGCAGGGACCATTACCCCACTTTTAGCTCCAGAAGGGTGATGCCGCTGTGCTGCTCACTGGTAGACTCACCGCTAAGTCAGCTCATCTCAAGGTTCTGCTGCTCTAATTAGGCCTCACCCACCCGCACCCCGTAATACATGTGGGCCCTGACCTGCTGCTCTGGGAATCCCAACAGAGCCTGGCCCTCTCCATGAGGGGAGGAAGGTGGGAGGTGAGCAGCTCTGACAGGCGCTCAAAACTGGGCCTGAGCAGCTGCCTTCCTGCTTCTGTAGCTGGTTTTGTAACGTGTTTCAGGCTTTGCTTCCTCATCCCATATACTGCCCTTGGTATTTCCTGTTTTCTTTGGTGGTTACTATTAGCTCAAGCACCTTTATGTTTATCACATCTTTCTCATTCCTCTAGACGATCAAATATGAAAGGCACCATGAATGATGGAACCTATTCCCCAGACTACTCCCTTGCGAGCGTGGACCTGAAGAGCTTCAAAAACAACCTGGCGGACATCATCCAGCAGAACAAAGAGAGGTGGAAAGAATTAGCTGCTCAAGGTACGGTTGTTTATGAAGGCTTACTGCCGTCTCTCTCTGTCCTAACTCCTCCTCTGAGATATTGGATTTTTTCCCCCTAGATTTCTTCTTTTATAAAATATGCAAGCCCTTGGAGGTGTTTAGAATTTGGCTACCCTTTGACTACTCATAAGAAAATTGGTTTGTATGTTAAATAAAAAGATATTCTGCTCTGTTTGTGCCATGTGGGCTGCAGAAGTATTGACATGGGTGGCAGTGAAGTGGATGTGAAGGATGGGACAATAAAAGAGCGACAAGACTTTATGTGACGCAGTAACGTCCTGTTCATTTCTAGAGGTGCTTTTGATCCTGTGTTTTAGGCTTTCCAAGTAGTTTTGTGTTGCATTAGGAATTCAACACTTAGTGTTAGAGATTTGAGTATATGTTTTTTCAGCTTTGCTAAGTTACTTCTTTGGCTGACAGGTTCACGGATGAGTTGGGAGAATCGTTTGTAATCGGCTACCAAAGAAAACAAATGGGAGGCTAGCTCTGTATTTCTGACATGTTTTTTATTCAGATTAATTAGTCTATTTGGTTTCCAAGGCATGTGAGTTAGTATCAGTCATTATCCTTCATGCAGGAAATTAGCTTTCAAATTCCACATCTGGCCCATCTCCTTTCATGCTGCATCCCATAGACCTATCTCTCTCATGCTTTATACTCCCTGCACAGTGGCATTCTGGCAGGTTCTTATAATACCCCAGGGCCTTTGCAATGATTGTTTCTTCAGCCAGGAATTCTCCTCTTGGAGCTTTTGCAAGGCTGATTCCTTCTTGGCTGGCTGATTCATTCCTTGGCTGGAGTGTTCCTCCCTCTGCAATCTGTATTTTATTTCTAATTTGAAAAACACAGTACTTAATAACTTTTTAAATTCTCACATGGATCTTACTGTTATCATTCCCATTTTACAGATAAGGAAACTGAGGCAGAGGACAGTTATGTGACTGGCCTCAAATCCCACAACTAGTAAGTGAAGGAGCTGAAATTCATTCTTTCTCTACAAATGCAGTGACCTAAAACCCAATGCTCGGCCGCCCACTAAAGAGACCCTCCTTGACCACTAAAAGTAATGTCCTCTGTCCTGGTTTCCCCTATTCAAACCCAGTTTAGTCATTTCAAAGTGGTATCACTAGTCCATAATCAATGATGTTGATTTATTCCTTTCCTTATCCTCTGTCTTCCACATGGGAACGTACAATCCTCAAAAGTCGAGTCGTGGTCTGCTGTGTTTCCCAGGGTTTCCTCAGCTCCTGGTACAGTGCTGGGCATATCACAGGCACTCAGTAAATATTTGTTTAATTAAATAGTTAGTTAATCCTGGATGGGGCTGCATTATTTCTCCACTTCTGCTATTAGAAAACTTTAAAAAATACCAACCTAATGCCTTCATCTGAGTCTGTAACTCGTGTTCTCCCAGCCACTTAAGTCTGATCTTAGTTGAAAGGAAACAGAGTTTCCCAAACATTTGTGGCTCTATACAGCCATTACAAGGACCACTTCCTCGATGTATAACCTGTGGGTTCACACAGTTCCTCCCCCACCCCCCACTCAGAATGGCCCTATGCATAATTAAATACTCTAGTATCATCATCTTGAAATTCTTAAAAAATTTGGAGCCAGGGGCCTTATTTTTATTTGGCACTGTGCCTTGCAATTATATAGCTATTCCTGGCCCTTACGAAGGGTCTTTGTAATGATACATTATTGTCACTCAATAAAAAACATCACACAATACAAGATCCAGATGACCATACTAAAACATTTTCAAACCCATCTAACTGGAGACTTCAAGTGACTAGAATTTCCCCTCTATATGAACAAATTATACTCATGATATCGACCCTGAAGCACTATAAGATATAAATCGCTAGACCATAAGCTGTTTGAAAACAGGAACAATATCTATTGTATTGTCATTATTTCTCAGAGCTGGCATGTCCCTGCCATACTACAGGTGCTGTAAAATTATTTACTGAATGTGGTTTTGAATGAAAGAATGAATGAAAACTTAAACTTCACTTTGAATATATTCATTCAGAAAGGAAAATGAATGAATATATTAGATTTTCAGCAATGAAGGGAAGAGAGGAGGGAAACAAGATTTCTGAAACCCCTCCTATGTACCAGGCATTTTAGACGTATTGTCCTATTTTCTCCTACAACCTTGTGAAGTAGAAAGTATTATCCCCATTTTATACGTTTGGAAACCGAGGATCACACAGCTTCTAAGCACTAGAGTCAAAACTGATTCTTTACACCAAGGTTTTTCCTACTCCCTCCTATTTTACTCTCCCACTATCTTTCAAGAAAGTTTGAAAAAATTGACTTGAAATATTTATCTTCAACAAATCCAAAGAATCCAATTGACCAAGATACACTCTGTTCTAAGAAAGTTTAACTAAAATGAACAACAGTGAACCCCAAATATCAACCCATCACCTGGAACCTATTTGTCATAAAAGAAAACATTGTGTCAAAATTGTATTAGGGCTACAATTGCTCCCTTTCTAATAAACTTTCTGGCACTGTGCTCTATTGAATGTTGTGTTGCACACAGAGGTAAATTTTAGATTTGCATAAAGTTTTCAACTTACATTTCTGGAATTGAGTAATAATAACTCAGTTCTGCAGTTAGAAAATGTAGAACCAAGATTTGAGCACAGGAAGTCTGGCTTTAAGCAAATTAAAATTATAAAGTATTTTGATAATATAATTTCCAAGGGGTACTTGTGTAGAGTACACATAGTTTGAATAAAGCAAATAATGTCCAATTTTCATTATTTATAAAATTGTACACTTGGTTTCTATTTCCCATGCAATGGTGATCTAGATAAACTTAAAGAAATATGGTAAAAACAACTAACAATGCTGGATGAAATATTGTTGAAAAGAAATTGACACCCTTAGGACCTGTCCAAATAAAGATAAAACAGAAATTCAGAGAAGTAAGGAAACTTTGGAGCCACAATCTCTCCTGAGGGCACCTGTTTACCTCTACTGAAGTCATAGGTTTGCAGACTGAATTTATTACCACATCGGGTTTATGCCAGAAGTGCCAATTTGATTTTACATTTAAAAATTCTATTACTGCAATTCACCGTATTAATGATAAAAGGTGAAAAATGCGCCTTAAAGGATGCAGAAAGAACATTCAAGAAAATTCAATATCCATCCATTTCTTTCATTCAGAGGGATAGTCCTAATCTACTATTTTTTTTCCCCACTTTTCTTGCCTTCATTTTTACTGCTTAAGTTTTTGTTCTATCCTAATTTATTTCCTTTATGGTTTGAAACATTTGCACTCTATTCCTATTATTCTCATAATTAATTAGAAGATTTTAAATGTATAATCAATAGTAAATAACAAAGAGGTTAACCAATAATTTTACCTTTCCACCAAATAACACAAAAACCTTAGAAAACTTTGTAACTGATATTTTTTTAAAGTTTTAGAAATACAGACTTTATATTTAATAATTAACATTTAAAACATCTTCTTGAAATTCAAGAATATGAGACTGCTTTCTAACATTGTTTTGAAAAATCAGACTAGTGCAGGAAGACCCTCTCAAGGTTCTTCCTCAGCCAGTCAGAGATGTTCCTCAGATAATCAGTGGAGAGCTATCTCAGCCCTTCCAGCGCTCTTTGATTGCTAGGATTTTTCTCTTAAATCCTGCTGGTCTACCAGTTACCCCAAACTTGGACCACAATCTCAGGCTTGCAAAGCTGTGGGTTTTCCCCATTTATTCTAAACTAAATCCACCACTTTATGTTGGAGAAAACAGGGTTTTGTTTCCCTCTTGTCCCAACCCAAACTGAGTCTACCTCCTCTGGCAGCAAAGCTGTTTTCCACTCTCAAGCTGGGGTTGGCGGAGGAGGTTGGGAGTAGCTCCAGGCAAGAAGGTCACAGGTTCCTCTTGTTCTTACCTGAATCTCCAGAAATTTTTCAATAAATGCTTCTCAGAGTGTCGTGTTGCCTTGATTGATTTCCGGTGTGATGGAATAGTTGTTTTTGTTAATGTTTTCCAACTGTATACTTGTTTTCTGTGGAGCGGAAACCCTCGGCCTCTTTACATCACTGTAACAGGAAGTCCTCTCTCTCCACATCGGTTTTTGGGAGAATTAAATGAGTTGATTTACGTAATCTGCTTACAAGTACCTAAAATAGTAGCTACTACATGAGTTGGCTTTTATTATTGTAATTATTATTTACTGTGCTTCTGGGATACAGTAAAAAACTAAAGAGACAATAATACCTACCTTCATGAAAGAATGGGAATTAGGAGCAGGATTGAAGTTTTAAATAAGGTGGCTAGGAAAGGCTTTACTGAGAAAGTGATAATGTAAATAAATACATGGAGGAGGTTAGAAAGACTTATGGGGAGGTCTGGCATAAGAGGTGGGGGAATAAGTTTTCAGAAAGAGGAAATGGCTAGCACAATATCTGGGATGTGGAGCTTGGCTGACATGCAAGAAATAACAGGAGGCAAGTGAAACAGGGAAATTGGGCAAGTGGGAATAATGTAGGCAATGTGTTAGATGGGTAACATGATGTCACATCATTGGTTTGGGTCCAAGAGAGATAGGGAAACAAGAAGAAAAGTAAAAATGAAATGAACTGGGGCTTCCCTGGTGGTGCAGTGGTTGAGAGTCCACCTGCCGATGCAGGGGACACGGGTCGTGCCCCGGTCCAGGAAGATCCCACATGCCGCAGAGCAGCTAGGCCCGTGAGCCATGGCCGCTGAGCCTGCGCGTCCGGATCCTGTGCTCCACAACGGGAGAGGCCACGGCAGTGAGAGGCCCGCGTACTGCAAAAAAAAAAAAAGAAATGAACTGAAAATTTAAAGGGATTACTTGGCTACAGAATGGAAAATATTATGTTTCGTAGGCAAAAATGGAAGAAAAAAAAAAAAAAGGAGGCAAGGAAGAGGCTGTTGTTAATAACCCAGAACAAAGATGCGGGCTCAGATCAGGTGGTAGTGGTGGAAGGAGAGTGTCTAAATTCTGGACACATGATCCAAGTAAGCATAAGTAGGAAGGGACAACAAAGAGAGATTGGATTCTGGACATATTTTGAAAGTAGAACTGATAGAATTTGTTAATAGATTAGAAGTGCAATATGGAATCTAGAGAAGAGTCAAGAACGATGCCAGTTTTCGGTTTTCTTACACATTAATTGTGGATATGTACATTCCTATAGTCATTTTGCAGAACACTGGCATTCTCTAGCAAAGCTGAAGATGCACGTGCCATATTTCCCGACAATCTCACTTCTGTATTTTTACCTTAGAGAGACTTTTGCTCATGTGCATCAGAAGACATGAGCAAAACATCCATTGCAGCATTGTTCATGAGTGCAAAAAATCTGCAAACAGCAGTAAAATGAATTCATAAGCTGTGATTCATATTATGAACCAGCATACAGCTGTTAAGAAAAATAAAACTTCACTGTGAATATCAACAGGGATGAAAGACACAAATAATATTAAGCAAAATATGCAAGCTGCTGTAATATAGCAAGATGCCATTTATAGAAAGTTTAAAAAAACTAAAAACTGAATAATAGGTTTTAGAATACACACATGATAAAACTAAAGAATGATGGGGAAAATATTCAGAATGGAGAATCTAGGGAAAGGATGGAGAATTTATTTAGGAGTTAGTAATATTTTACTTCTTTGGTTGGGTTCTAGACATACATGTTCATTTGGTGATTATGGTTATACCTAACATATATGCTTTATATATGTAAATATCCATTTTTTATGAATAGAATATTTCATAATAAAAATTTTTTAAATGTGATCTGCTGTGAAAGCACAGCAACTAGAATAGACATCTATTTTAAAATCAGTGTGTATCAGATACTGCCATTGTAATTTCCCATTGCCATCACCTCTGGTTTTAAATATACTGAAGATGAAGTTTTCCTTATTGCATTGAGATGAAAATAAGCAGGTTATATGATGCTTGATTAAACATCACGGTTCGGAGCAGAATCCCGGATGTTTGGTCATCATCATGCCAGCTCTGAAACTATATTTCATAGTTGTCTCAAAAACATCCCACTAATCCTAGAGCAGTAGAAGGTATGGATGCTTAGGCCCCAAGGTATGTAGCTCCTAGGTCATCAATAAAACAAAACACTTTTTTAAAGAGTCATTTCATTCAGTAAGCCTTCTATTAAGGATCTGAGAACAATCTGTTTAAGAATGTTGTATGTAAATGCATTCCTTTTTGACACAGTGTGTTTTCAAAAAGTAAAGCCAGTGAATGGCAAACACAAAAAGGAAAAAATTCTTTCTTCCTACCCAAACTGTTTTTGGTTAAATTTATCCATTTAGTGTGAGGAAAATGCCTTCATTATCTATTCAGCTTTCCTCAGCATCTTAAGTGTCTGCCCAGTCTCTATGTTTTTCTGTATTACTTAAGAGCAAACAGGAGATTTTAAGAGGGTGTGTGACTGTCCTCTAGTGAGGCAGGTGGAGGCAAATGGTGAGGAAAGTCACTTTTCTATTTCTACCTATGGAGTCTCAGGCCAATCACATAACTTTTCTTACCCTCAGTGCATGTTATTATTGGGAAAATCCTATTTGTCCTAATGAAGGAGCAGACATTCCCATAAATTCTGACCAATCCGCATTTATGCTCCAGAGTTTTGAATGTCTGTGATGCAGCTTTGAGAACAAGGCACCAAGGAAATGAGAAAAAATGAGTACATTTGCCTATACTGATGGCCAGTGGGTGAGAGATGCCCCCAATTAACAACCAAGGAAGTCCTATACAGGAAAGAAATGCATACATTTTAAAGTGCCATATAAAAGTAACTCATTTTCACTGGTGGCCTGCCATCCTGCGTCATGAGCAACACCTTGGTCTGAAGCTGAGCTGGAGTAGATTAGGTTTTGTTTAGAACAGTACCTGAATGGCAAACACAAATATCTGTTCTCCCTTGAAGCAGAAGAGTTGCTTTTGTAAGTCACCTGAGAGACTGGTTCCTCTTTAGACACAAGAATTCCAAATTGACCCAGGTCCACCAAATCCACCTAGATTGGAATAAAAACCATAAATCAATCCCAGATCTGTTTTCTTTTCCATCTTCTCAAAGAGAATGTGTACTTGAGAAAACTAGTTATGTCCCAGAATGAAATCTGGGTGGTCAGTCTGGAATGGAATGCACTATGTTTTTACTGTACTGAGTAATTTTCTGATTTATTTGATATTGATTCAGACCCCAAAATACTATGCTCAAAGATGATTAAGAAGTGAGAAAAGGAAGCAACATGGGAACTGAGACGCTACTGGAGTTGCACTGTGCCCAAATCACAGCTGTTTAGAACCAGAAGGAAACCTAGAGCTAGCTTAAGGCAATCTTGACATTTTAGAATATGTATTAAAAATCTCAAACATAGCAGTGTTTTCTAGTTTCTTTTTGTGACTTACTTCCTACATAATTGCTTGAGAGTCATAGAATATGTTCAATATAATATTATTCATTTGAGCATTTTGAGACCTGCTTTTGGCTTAGTAGCTCATCTGTTCCACCAAAAAAGAAGGAAAAAAATAGGATTTTGATTAGAATTTCTTTGATATCAGTTTGGGGAGAATTGTCATCTTTATGGTATTGAGTCATCCTATTCATATATATCTTATCATTCCTATGTCTTCTTTCATGTTTCTCAGAAAGCTCATTTTTCTTTGATAATAATAACAATAGTAATGATGATGGAAAATATTTGATAGTGATATTAGATGTTAGGCACCATACTAAGCATATAATATATTATGTAATCACCTAATATTTATAATTAACAAAACTATATTTTAAATTTCTGAATATATTTTGTTGGATTTTCCATCAGTATTTAATATTTTTTATTGATTTTGTGAATGAGTATTTCTTGCAGGTGTATACAAATCCAATTTGCCTTTGAATACTTGTCTTCTGCAAATAATGACAGTTTTTTCCTTTCCCAAATGTATATCTTTTATAATTGTTTTTCTTGAGTCAACTGCACTAGCAAGTTTATCCAGAATGATCTGAAATGGAAGTGATAATGGCATTCAGCTTGTCTCTGAATTTAAAGGGAAGATGTTTAATGTTTCAGCATAAGTGTGATATTTCTTACTTTCTTTGATCTGCTCTTTATGAAGTTAATTTCCCATCAATATTAAGAAAATAAATTTAAAATAAAGTGTTTAGTTTTAACAAATGTCTTTTCTGTAGCTTTTTAAAATAATTCACTATTTTTCTTTTTAATTGGTTCATACAGTGAATTATATTAATAGATTTTCTAATGTTGAACTATCTTGTATTCCTTGGATAAACCCAACTTAATGGTTAGGTATTAACTTTGTAAAAGTGTATGTATTACTTTGGCTGGCATTATAAAATTTATATTTGTGGGTGAGATTAGCTGTTATTTTTCTTTCTCATACTGACCTTGTCTAGTTTTAGTATTGAGGTTATTCTAGCCTCATAAAATGAGTTGGAGTTTTAAAATTCTTGAGCTTATGTGAAATTGGTAGAACTATCTTTAAAAACCATTAAGCCTAGTGTTTTATTTGTGGGATAATTTTATCTGCTGATTCAATTTCCTTAGTGTTTACATAGGATTTTTAAAGTTATTTAGTTTTTTTTTTTAATTGTGAAATATAGTATACTGAAAAGGAATACATAAAAACATATGCACTATTTATAAGTAAATAACAAAGTGTACATTCTTATAATAGACAATCATTATAGTGGCCTACAAAGAAGTAGTATGCTGGCAAAGTTTAACAACTAGTTCAAAAAAAGTATGTATATATACACACATATATATGTATATATATGTGTGTATATATACAGGTTTATTATTACTATACAGGTTTATTAATATAAAGAATGAGTAGCACATAATTTATAAGTAATAATAAAATATACAATAATCTATTACAAATTCTATACAGCTAATTAATTATCACAGAATGCTTTCACTGATTTTTGACAAACTCTTGTGTCCATTGTCGACTTATGGTTGCAACAGACAAATGGGTGTCATTCAGACTGATATTTTCATTTCTATCAAGGAGTAAGATGAAAGTACATAAATATATGTCAGAACTTAGAAAACATAGAAGGCATATATCAACTTTACTTGTTCATCAGAGATGCAAATGATTTCTTGGTCGTTTAATTGGTTAGTGGCATTTGAATGCTGGAAGAAAATTCCCTCAATTTTTGTGCTATTTATAATATAGCAGCTATAGACATGACACAGTCTTAAATTCAATCTCTATTTTTATCATTATCTCCACCATTTTAGACATCAATAAAACAATAATTTGAGCCCCGATTCGGAAAGTTTGATGATATCCATGGTGTGAATATCCCCACCATGGCCAGTTTCAAGCTATCCATATAATTTCTCTAAACATGGAGTTGGGAAAAGGTGCATGTTATATATTTGTATTTTACAGATATGGTAGAAATAACCTCGCAACACAGATAATAGTAAAATGTATCAAAATAATTAGGCAATGATGAGTTCTGAGTATTTATCACCTTTTTTTTGAATACAGTTTATTTAATTGTAAGTTTATATAATTTTACTTTTCAGAAGTAGTTTTAACAAATAGTTTGTAAAATTTCTGAAATGTAACAATTGGGTCTTGGTGCAACATACCGCTGCCCATAAAGCTTTCTGTGATCCACCCTCACCTCCTTTATCTTGCTGAGTCAATTTGCATTTCTCTTCTCCTCACCTGCTTGCCTTACTCCAGACACATTGACCTCCACACTGTTCTTTTTTTTCCTGTCTTACAACATGTCAGATACCTTTCTGCTTTAAGAGCTTTGTACCAGCATCATTGTTAGAAATGCCCCTCCCCCAAATACAACATAGCTGCCTCCCTCTCTGCTTTCAAGTCCAGCTTCAGCTGTCACCTTGTCAATGAATGACTCCTCCCCTGGAAAACATTTTCAAATTCCACCCATGTTCCTCCCTTGCCCCCGATAACCCCCACCAACTATTTCCCCATAACACAACACTGTCTAGTCTATAAATAATTGCCTTATTAGCCTTAATTTTTATTGTCTCTCTTACCCCATTAAAAATAAGGTTCATGAGAACAAGGATGTTTGTTTTGATCACTGATGTATTCCAAGCTCCTAGAACAGTGAATGTCATGAATTCGAAATTCAAACAATTATATGTTGAAAAAAAAATAGGAGAGACAGAGAGGGGGAGAGAGGGAGAGAGGGAGGGAGGGAGGAACAGAGGAAAGGAAGAAGGAACAAAAGAGAAAGGGAGAGAGGGAGGAAACCTACCATCTAGGCCAAGAAATAGAATATTGTGCCGTGCCTTAGTAGTTCTATACGTCCTTCTCTAATCATTTCTTTCCTTCTCTTCCTTCCATGATCTAATCACTACCCTGAATTTTGTGATAATTATACCTTTGTATAACCTTAAACAATATATAGCTTAGTTTTGCTTATTTCAAAACTTGGTGAAAATGGAATCATGTCATATAAATTCATTTATGTTTAGCTTTCCACTCAATGCCATGTTTTTTGAGAATTATCCATGATGACCCAAATAGCTGTTGTCTCATTCAGCAGAGATGTTTTCTTGGATCCTGACAGAAAACATGAGATAGAAGAAAATGTATCCAAATACTGTGTAGATTTTTAAAAACTATTAAGTATTTAAGTTTTTCAAATAGTATATAACTATACTATTTCTTAGGCCACAAATCAGATGCACAGATAATATAACTTCCATTATTTTTCTGTGACCAAACATAGTTTCCAGCTGAAGTCCCCTTTGTTACATGTTTGTAGAAAGCATAAGCTTATCAGTCAAATGTTTTAATTGAATCAGAGTAAGCCTGGTCAATTTAGGATACTGGGGAGGAAAAATTCAGATTTTTTAACCTCCTTTTCCTTCTTCTTTAGATAACATCAAAGTCCCCAGAGACTAATGAGGTGTTATGGATTTGGGATAAGTACCAGTCCTTGTTTGACTTCTGGACACTCTCCCTCTCATCTTCCCAGACCTATACCCTCCCATCTGCTTCTGGCAATTATCAGCTCCAGCTCCTGCTTCTGACACGGGACCCCTTGTTTCTACCATTATAGGCTGTCAAACCTTTGCTCTCCCCAGCCTGCTTACTCTCTCTCATTCTTCTTTCCTCTTGATGCTTCTCATGGCCTGAGAACAGGCTGCTCTTCCTTACATATGACTGAAGACTGCAGGGTTCTCCCAGGCTCTTTACCCTGACCTTCCATATAGCCACTACTCCAGTCCTTGTACTTGAGAGCACCTACCTTGCGGCTACCTTTCAGAATTCCAGATATGGGAATTCTGAGGAGACAAGGTCTCCTCTACTCCTAGATGCCTGAATTTATCTATATCATACTTTCCCACTTAGAAATAACCCAAAATGTGACAGGTCTGGCTAAACCCGGGGTCCTGTCTCAGAGGCTGTAAGTTTCTAGCCCTCTTGTATCTTCCATCTCTCTTCTCTCTCCCATCTTCCTCTGGTTCCATAGGAATGGAAAAAATTGCCACTGGAACAATGAGTCAAACCTGTGCCACCTCCATTCTGAAGGCTACCCTTATCCTTCTTGCTACTCTTGGTAAAAACCTCAGTCCATATCCAGGAAATGAGAAACCTAGATATCTTCTGGAGGTATGAGTGGGGAAGTATAGAACTTGACTAAGTATTTTCCAAGAAACTTTGTCCCATTGATGGATGTGGCTTATGAATCTGAAGACTAAGAGTGTATGCATTGTTTCTGGGTACTTCACTAATAATATCTATGTCTACTTGTCTGAATGGGCATGGACCATGGTGACCAGTGGGAACAAAACCAGATAAGTTAACAGTTCACAGCATCAGCTCAACAAGACAAACAGCTTTTGCAGTTGTTTCAAAAGAGAAATTAAAAATAAAGTGATTGTTAAATTGACTTTATTTAAAACAATATTACTCAATTAACATTTATCAAGTGTTTTTCACTACTTTGCAAGAAAAAAAAAGATTGGAAGTTAATTTTTCATTTAATTTGAATGATTTAAAACTAACTGAATCATGTGTTACAAATTGAAATAACTTTAAGTTCTTTGAGGTTTTTCAGGGTGGTTAGTATTTTTAAAAATGTTTCAGAGGGAAACTGACATTTTTGATCATAGAGAAATCTATTTTAAAGATTAAAAAAAATGAGACAACGTTCTCTGTTTTCTACCAAGGTCCAGGGCAATCTTAAGACATGTTTAGGAACTTTAATTCAGTTAAACTATTTTTTTCCAAGAAAATACTTACAGGATCCTAAAGGCCTCTTTTAAAAATTGAGTGCTATAACATAGTGCTATAACAAATAGCCAATTTATTCTCATTTTCACTCAATGTCTAACTTAGGGAACTTTAGGGACAAATGTAAGAAACTGTTGTCACACACACACACACACACACACACACACACACACACACACACTGACTCCCACAGATTGTCCTGTCCGTTTTGAAAGTTCCACTATTTAAATCGGGCTGATTCCTCCTTTTGGTTTCAACATGGTGTGAGAGAGTTACCACTGGAGCAATCAGGAGTAATCCCATCTGAATGCCACCCTTCTCTTCCTCCTTTGCTTCTCTGGGGAAAACCTGGATCCGTGTCCTTGGGTGTCATCAGGAAACAAGGCTGAGGGGCTTCAGACTCTATTCCCAAAATCCTTAGGACACTTAGAGAGGCTTCCTCAGTAAATCATCTTTAGAGCTGATAGATGATAAACTGCTCGGGAAGAATAAATTTTTAGCCCAAGCATCACACCCAAACCAGTTACACAGCAGTACTTTCACTCCCACAGACCTGTATCACTCTGCACTCTGATCTAGAGCTTTGCTAGACTTTTTTTGCTTTATTTGGCAGCAGTCCCTATTAGTCCCTAATAGCGCACCTCACTCTTACATCTGTTGCTTAGAGAAAATAAAAATAGATTTTTTGAAAAGAACAAAAACATGCCATGTTACTTTGTATTGAATTACTTTAAAAGGTTATGTTTATAAATATTTTTTCACAAAATATTTAGTTACTCCTTTCCATTATCTTTTAATAAAACATAATGCATTTATTTACTTATTAATTTTTTTGGCTGTGTTGGCTCTTTTGTTGCTGCACGCAGACTCTCTCTAGTTGCAGCAAGCAGGGCCCACTCTTCGTTGCCATGCGCAGGCTTCTCGTTGTGTGGCTTCTCCCGTTGTGGAGCACGGGCTCCAGGCACGTGGGCTTCAGTAGTCCTGGCTCATGGGCTCAGTAGTTGTGGCTCACAGGCTGTAGAGCACAGGCTCAGTAGTTGTGGCGCACAGGCCCAGCTGCTCCACGGCATGTGGGATCTTCCCGGACCAGGAATCGAACCCATGTCCCCTGCATTGGCAGACGGACTCTTAACCACTTTGCCACCAGGGAAGTTCCCAAACGTAATGCATTTTATGTTATAACTCCTAAACTCCCAGGATAGTTGAGGCATAGTTTTCAGAAAATATTTGCATAGTTTTATATTTCAGAAGAGACAAGTAATCAACCAGAGAAGCAAAGTCTTTCAGAGATAAAAACTAGAGCTCACTTATTTTCACTAGAGCTCACTCATTTTCTAATTATGGTTCAAAAATGTAAGCTAACAGTTTAAATGAGATCTTGCTACTATTTTTAAAATAATCATATTTTAAATTATTTTAAATCATTTAAAATCATATTTTAAATTATTAGTAAATTAAATTATATATTAAATTGTGTATTCTATTATATATTTATTGTATTGTTCCTATTTCTAATTTAATCTCTTCAGCTAGCAATCTACATTATATGATTAGTGCAGTAGAGCAGAAATATGCATTTGATGGAATGGAACATTTGGAAGATCAGAATTATAAAGTTCTAAGAGGTGGCATTCACCAAAGTCGCTTAACCCTAGAAGAGCTTAAGTGACAGTTCACACAATGGGTATGTGCTTGTGTGTTATTCATTCATTCACTCGCTAATTTATTGTAAAGGTATTACTCAATAGTTTTCAACCCTGTAAGCATATTAGCATCATCGGGACTACTTTATTTTTTAAAAGTTCGGCATGGCTTATCTCCAGTTCACAGAATTAGGTCAAAAATAGAACACTTCTGGGCTTCCCTGGTGACGCAGTGGTTGAGAGTCCGCCTGCCGATGCAGGGGACATGGGTTCGTGCCTCGGTCCGGGAAGATCCCACATGCTGCGGAGCGGCTGGGCCCATGAGCCATGGCCGCTGAGCCTGCGCATCCGGAGCCTGTGCTCCGCAACGGGAGAGGCCACAACAGTGAGAGGCCCGTGTACCACAAAAAGAAAAAAAAAATAGAACACTTCTGTGCGTTTAAATCAATGCAGAGGACATGAAAGGGAGAGCAGGAAACTTGATCAGCTCATGGTCAAGACAAGCCAAGTACAGATTACGATCTGAGCCAGCTTCACCCTGGCCAGCTGTACGCAGAAAACAGCAGTATGTACCTTGATGATGCTGTCCCTTAAAATATCTGTCTTTGGTCACATGTCTCTACCCTGGAACATTTGCCTTCTCCTGGAAAAGTCAGTGGACTTTCTCTCTACCCTTATCCTTGTTCTTTCCTCCTCATGGAATGCACTTCTTGCACCCCTTCCTGCACTTTGCTTACTAAAATCCTACCTATCTTCCAAAACTCCATTAAAATGCCTTCTCCAAGAAGCCTATCACTTACATAATAAGCATAGCCATCTTATTCGTACTGCAGTTGGAATACTTATGTTCTGCCTTGCAAGTCCCAGAATGGGAAGAGAAAAATGTATTCAAAAGGGGTGTTCCAAAGTCAGTGTTGGCATAGGAGTAGGATTGGAGGAGATTTAGAATATGATTCCAATTACACATGCCTTAAGATTCTGACATTTCCCTTTGGAGATGTGCACCATCCTCCACCCAATGAGAACCATTGCATATGATGAGATATCACAATCAGAATGTGTTACACATGCTAAAACTACAGAGTCTGACAAAATATTGAGAACTACTAATGAGGTCATTCCAAAAACATTTAGAGGCCTACTGGGTGCAAAACAAATGCCTATAGATTTTTTTGAGAGCTGAACTCATGGGATGTTCAGCTTTAGATCTTTAATGGTTCCTGCTCATGGCTGGGTAAGAGCTCTGTCAGTGTTGAGTAGGGGAGAGTTGACTTGATTCTAGGGAAGTCTCATTTTAATGGTGAGTTCATATAAATGAAATGGTATTACCCACTATATTGTACCATATTTTTCTTTGTTAGCTAAAAGATCTAAAATAAATCTACAGATAAATGGCAAAAAAGAAAACTAAATGTGGGGGACATTCCCTCAAAGCTCCTCGCTTTCTTCAATGCCTGCACTTGCTACATTTTCAGGCACCCAAAACCTGATCCCTAGCTCTAATTCTACTTTGCAATAAACTGCAATAAATAAGTATAAGAGCTCACAGGAGTTTTGTCACCTCTGAAAACTCTGGGGTAGGGAGTGTGACAGTGGATATTTGGGGAATGAAGAAGCTGGTGATGGGGAAGCGAGTTGTGGACAGGATGCTGCACAGTTGAGCAGAAGTGATGGGGGCAGAGGAAGACTGAAGAGTTGGGGCATGAGGTAGGCAACAGCTCTTTGAGACAGTTCTCCCTTTCAGGTCCTACTCTCCTCCAGCAAGTGTAACTAGACTTTGTACCCAGAATTTGACTGAGTCCTTCACATTGCTCACACTCAGCTAGGTTCAAGACTTTGTCAGTTTCCCCCAATAATAAACTCAGTTCCAAGTACATTGGAAGATTTATTGTCTTAACATTATGCTTCAGAGCAAAATTTAAATCATCATTTGTCACCACTCACCTCTGTTCTCACTCCAAAACCTCTAATCTTTCATTTCTCTTGACTTAAGGTCTCTCCTCCTCTCTTTCCTCTCTCTGCCTCTAAAATCCCCTCAGCTGCACAGAGCAATTTAGTTCTGGCCTCAAATTTAATCCATTCAACAAAACAAAAGCCTAACAATTGGCCTAAAATGATATCTACAGTTCTTGAAATAAGTACCTTTTTTTTTCAGAAGCAAAAACCAGTTCACAGAAATGTTAAGTTTTCCTGATCAGTAAACATCTTTAACATCTTTAAGTAAAACCTCATGCATGGTAACAGCTCTAATTTGACCAAAAGACCTGGAGATTTCAGTCTACTTGCTGGAAATCTATGGGGCCCTGTGAGAGAAAGGGGATTTCTGCAGATTGTTTAATTGGTGTCACAAACCACATAAGTAACAGCTACAAATTCCTTGGTTGACCTGGCTCAGCTGCTATGACATCAGCATCTTTATGTTTTCAAATATCTGTTTAAGTGGCATTTTGTAGCATTTCTCTTTACTAACATGGTGAGTGTCAATAAATTTTCTTTGAGCAGCTAATCCCTAATTTTGTCATTTCTGCAATAAAGTTTATCCATACATTTTCACTTTGGATATCCCCTTTCCAAAACACCAAAAAGGTAATGTGACTTTCATAAACTAAATTTACCTTTTATATTAATTCTACCATTGTCAGGCTGAGCAAATGCTTTAATAATTTTCTGCCATTGAAAAATGATTTATAAAAGTTTTACAGGACAGATATCTTTGAAAAAATGTCTATATTTTAGTAAGTGTGAACAACAGGGGAAAAATGGCTTAATATATTGTTTTTTGTGAGATTTGAGAATGACTTGTCCAATGTATAATTCAGTTTAAGGTTAGCCAAGGTATTTTCCTCCTGAAAAGTTTATTTTTTTGAGAATTGCTCTTCTACCCCTTCTTTACTGTGATCCCCTAATAGTTGACCTAATGGTTATGGTACTAGACTAGTAGGAACACCCCAATAATTAATTAGCTGAGACTGGCCGGTGTCTAATATTGAAGAATGTATTTTCACAAAGAAGTTTATTTATTCTTACTCTCTGGCTCTGCCTTCAGGAAAAAAAAAAAAAAGGCTATCATTTACCAATCAGATGTAATTTCAAAGATGAGGCAGATAATTATACTGAGGAAAGACAAAAAAACATAGCCGGTATTAAATTACACCCAAAAAGGCTGCATAGTAGAGTATAGAACCCTGGAAATGGACTATCTTATTTGATCCTGTTCCCATCACTTATTTGCTACGTAATCAAACAAGTTATTTAATCTGTTTCAGTTTGCTGATTTCTAAAGTGAGGATCATAAAAATAGCTGCTGTGGGAATTAAATGAGTAAATACTTGTCAAGTTTTTAGAATTTAGTGTTTTCTACTATAATTCTTATTATTCTCCTGCACTCACATATATGTCTCCAAACTATATGGAGATCTTATAGAAGGCTTCCTTAAAGAAATATACTATGGAAAAACAGTACCTGCTCATAAAAATTTTGATATGAGTTTATGCTTAACTCATGAGAAAATATGCAGTGGATCAATTCCATCAATCAACTGAGTGAATTGCTGTACGGTAAATTGATCGTAACTCTTCTATCAACTTTCATTCTTAGCTTAATCCATCAAGATAGCCTATAGAGTGTATCTCCCAAATATCTCTCAGATCCATACAGTTTTCTGCATGAGTGAATGAAGGAATGGAATTGGCTTATTCTGGATATCTGGTAGAGTTACCCAATTTATAGAGCTGAAATGAACCACCTTTATCTAAATACGTTCTGTTGAGGACTCTGCCACTTAAGATACTTGCCTTTACTTTTTCTTGGCATAGAACCCTTTAGGAAAACAGAACAATTCTAAAAAAGAGTATTCTGCAGACCTAAATGCTCTCAAAAAGAATAAATTTTAGCTAATCCAGCAAACTTGGTTTGGGGCAATTCACTTCTTTCCCAAAAGAATATTTTACCATCGTAGTTATTATCCCCTAAAGTATGCCTAGATTTAGGCCTTCTATACAGCCCAAACTTTTCATTTCTGAGTTTACTCCTTCTAGGACTGTTGTTCATATTTTGCCTAACATAATTTTCCCTTGTTAACTATAGGAATCTAGGAAATTCCCAGAAATCATGCAAAAAATATTTATAGCTGAAGTCTTTGATCTTTCTTAGATATATTTAATTCCTCTGAAGAAATTATGAAAAATGAAGGGGAAAGGAAAAGTGATCCAAGAAATCTCTTCAGGTGAGGGTTAGTATATAAGCCCTCTAGGGAAAATGCTGAAAACCTTCAAGAATCTGATGCTCAAACTTTATTTCTATATCATTCTTCAAAACCCAACCTAGGCTAATTTTTTAGCAAAACAACTTGCAGTGAATGATCTTGGAAGACATGGACTAATTGTGATTTGTATCAGGAAACTTTTGTGAAGGTTAAGAGAGAAGTTCAGCACAATAATATTATCTCATTACTCTGGACATGGTATTCTTTCAGAAGGGGTCTATGTTTCCATATCACCCTTCTATCCGGACTAAGCTTCTGTGCAGGTCTGTTGGTTACAGAAAACCCAGAGTCATCAGTAAGACATAGAAATCTCATCAAATAAAAGAAGTTCAGCAAAAATAAGGCAATAGTTTTTTTGTTTGGTTTTTTCGTTTTTTTACAACTTTATTGGAGTATATAATTACTTTACAATGGTGTGTTTCTGCTTTATAACAAAGTGAATCAGTTATACATATACATAATTTCCCATATCTCTTCCCTCTTGCGTCTCCCTCCCTCCCACCCTCCCTATCCCACCCCTCCAGGCGGTCACATAGCACCGAGCTGATATCCCTGTGCTATGCGGCTGCTTGCCACTAGCTATCTACCTTATGTTTGGTAGTGTATATATGTGCATGCCTCTCTCTCGCTTTGTCACAGCTCACCCTTCCCCCTCCCCATATCCTCAAGTCCGTTCTCCAGTAGGTCCGTGTCTTTATTCCTGTCTTACCCCTAGGTTCTTCATGACATTTTTTTGTTTTCTTAAATTCCATATATATGTGTTACCATACAGTATTGGTCTATCTCTTTCTGACTTACTTCACTCTGTATGACAGACTCTAGGTCTATCCACCTCATTACAAATAGCTCAATTTTGTTTCTTTTTATGGCTGAGTAATATTCCATTGTATATATGTGCCACATCTTCTTTATCCATTCATCCGATGATGGGCACTTAGGTTGTTTCCATCTCCGGGCTATTGTAAATAGAGGTGCAATGAACATTTTGGTACATGACTCTTTTTGAATTATGGTTTTCTCAGGGTATATGCCCAGTAGTGGGATTGCTGGGTCATATGGTAGTTCTATTTGTAGTTTTTTAAGGAACCTCCATACTGTTCTCCATAGTCGCTGTACCAATTCACATTCCCACCAGCAGTGCAAGAAGGTTCCCTTTTCTCCACACCCTCTCCAGAATTTATTGTTTCTAGATTTTTTGATGATGGCCATTCTGACCAGTGTGAGATGATATCTCATTGTAGTTTTGATTTGCATTTCTCTAATGATTAATGATGTTGAGCATTCTTTCATGTGTTTGTTGGTACTCTGTATATCTTCTTTGGAGAAATGTCTATTTAGATTTTCTGCCCATTTTTGGATTGGGTTGTTTGTTTTTTTGTCATTGAGCTGCATGAGCTGCTTGTAAATTTTGGAGATTAATCCTTTGTCAGTTGCTTCATTTGCAAATATTTTCTCCCATTCTGAGGGTCGTCTTTTGGCCTTGTTTATGGTTTCCTTTGCTGTGCAAAAGCTTTGAAGCTTCATTAGGTCCCATTTGTTTATTTTTGTTTTTATTTCCATTTCTCTAGGAGGTGGGTCAAAAAGGATCTTGCTGTGATTTATGTCATAGAGTGTTCTGCCTATGTTTTCCTCTAAAAGTTTGATAGTTTCTGGCCTTACATTTAGGTCATTAATCCATTTTGAGCTTACTTTTGTGTATGGTGTTAGGGAGTGTTCTAATCTCATACTTTTATAGGTACCTGTCCAGTTTCCCAGCCCCACTTATTGAAGAGGCTGTCCTTTCTCCACTTTCCTGCCTCCTTTATCAAAGATAAGGTGACCATGTGTGGGTGGGTTTATCTCTGGGCTTTCTATCCTGTTCCATTGATCTATATTTCTGTTTTTGTGCCAGTACCATACTGCCTTGATTACTGTAGCTCTGTAGTATAGTCTGAAGTCAGGGAGCCTGATTCCTCCAGCTCCGTTTTTCGTTCTCAAGATTGCTTTGGCTATTCAGGGTCTTTTGTGTTTGCATACAAATGGTGAATTTTTTTGTTCTAGTTCTGTGAAAAATGCCAGTGGTAGTTTGATAGGGATTGCATTGAATCTGTAGATTGCTTTGAGTAGTAGAGTCATTTTCACAATGTTCATTCTTCCAATCCAAGAACATGGTATATCTCTCCATGTATTTGTATCATCTTTAATTTCTTTCATCAGTGTCTTATAGTTTTCTGCATACAGGTCTTTTGTCTCCTTAGATAGGTTTATTCCTCGATATTTTATTCTTTTTGTTGCAGTGGTAAATGGGAATGTTTTATTGATTTCACTTTCAGATTTTTCATAATTAGTGTATAGGAATGCAAGAGATTTCTGTGCATTAATTTTGTGTCCTGCTACTTTACCAAATTCATTGATTAGCTCTAGTAGTTTTCTGGTAGCATCTTTAGGATTCTCTATGTATAATATCATATCATCTGCAAACAGTCACAGCTTTACTTCTTCTTTTCCGATTTGGATTCCTTTTATTTCCTTTTCTTCTCTGATTGCTGTGGTTAAAACTTCCACAACTATGTTGAATAAGAGTGGTGAGAGTGGGCAACCTTGTCTTGTTCCTGATCTTAGTGGAAATGCTTTCAGTTTTTCACCATTGAGGATGATGTTGGCTGTGGGTTTGTCATATATGGACTTTATTATGTTGAGGAAAGTTCCCTCTATGCCTACTTTCTGCAGGGTTTTTATCATAAATGGGTGTTGAATTTTGTCAAAAACTTTCTCTGCATCTATAGAGACGACCATATGGTTTTTCTCCTTCAATTTGTTAATATGGTGTATCACATTGATTGATTTGCATATATTGAAGAATCTTTGCATTCCTGGGACAAACTCCACCTGATCATGGTGTATGATCCTCTTAATGTGCTGTTGGATTCTGTTTGCTAGTATTTTGTTGAGGATTTTTGCATCTAGGTTCATCAGTGATATTGGCCTGTAGTTTTCTTTCTTTGTGACATCCTTGTCTGGTTTTGGTATCAGGGTGATGGTGGCCTCGTAGAATGAGTTTGGGAGTGTTCCTCCTTTGGCTATACTTTGGAAGAGGTTGTGAAGGATAGATGTTAGCTCTTCTCTAAATATTTGATAGAATTCACCCGTGAAGCCATCTGGTCCTGGGCTTTTGTTTGTTGGAAGATTTTTAATCACAGTTTCAATTTCAGTGCTTGTGATTGGTCTGTTCATATTTTCTGTTTCTTCCTGATTCAGTCTTGGCACGTTGTGCATTTCTAAGAATTTGTCCATTTTTTCCAGGTTGTCCATTTTATTGGCATAGAGTTGCTTGTAGTAATCTCTCATTATCTTTTGTATTTCTGCAGTGGCAGTTGTTACTTCTCCTTTTTCATTTCTAATTCTATTGATTTGAGTCTTCTCCCTTTTTTTCTTGATGAGTCTGGCTAATGGTTTATCAATTTTGTTTATCTTCTCAAAGAAACAGTTTTTAGTTTTATTGATCTTTGCTATTGTTTCCTTCATTTCTTTTTCATTTATTTCTGATCTGATCTTTATGATTTCTTTCCTTCTGCCAACACTGGGTTTTTTTTGTTCTTCTTTCTCTAATTGCTTTAGGTGCAAGGTTAGGTTGTTTATTTGAGAAGTTTTCTGTTTCTTAAGGTAGGATTGTATTGCTATAAACTTCCCTCTTAGAACTGCTTTTGCTGCATCGCATAGGTTTTGGGTCATCGTGGCTCCATTGTCATTTGTTTCTAGGTATTTTTTTATTTCCTCTTTGATTTCTTCAGTGATCACTTCGTTATTAAGTAGTGTATTGTTTAGCCTCCATGTGTTTGTATTTTTTACAGATCTTTTCCTGTATTTGATATCTAGTCTCATAGCACTGTGGTCAGAAAAGATACTTGATACAATTTCAATTTTCTTAAATTTACCAAGACTTGATTTGTGACCCAAGATATGATCTATCCTGGAGAATGTTCCATAAGCACTTGAGAAAAATGTGTATTCTGTTGCTTTTGAATGGAATGTCCTATAAATATCAATTGAGTCCATCTTGTTTAATGTATCATTTAAAACTTGTGTTTCCTTATTTATTTTCATTTTGGATGATCTGTCCATTGGTGAAAGTGGGGTGTTAAAGTCCCCTACTATGAATGTGTTACTGTTGATTTCCCCTTTTATGGCTGTTAGTATTTTCCTTATGTACTGTGGTGCTCCTCTGTTGGGTGCATAAATATTTACAATTGCTATATTTTCTTCTCAGATCGATCCCTTGATCATTATGTAGTGTCCTTCTTTGTCTCTTCTAATAGTCTTTATTTTAAAGTCTATTTTGTCTGATATGAGAATTGCTACTCCAGCTTTCTTTTGGTTTCCATTTGCATGGAATATCTTTTTCCGTCCCCTCACTTTCAGTCTGTATGTGTCTCCAGGTCTAAATTGGGTCTCTTGTAGACAGCATATATTTGGGTCTTGTTTTTGTATCCATTCAGCCAGTCTGTGTCTTTTGGTGGGAGCATTTAATCCATTTACATTTAAGGTAATTATCGATACGTATGTTCCTATTCCCATTTTCTTAATTGTTTTGGGTTTGTTATTGTAGGTCTTTTCCTTCTCTTGTGTTTCTTGCCTATAGAAGGTCCTTTATCATTTTTTGTAAAGCTGGTTTGGTGGTGCTGAACTCTCAGCTTTTGCTTGTCTGTAAAGCTTTTAATTTCTCCATCAAATCTGAATGAGATCCTTGCTGGGTAGAGTAATCTTGGTTGTAGGTTTTTCTCCTTCATCACTTAAAATATGTCCTGCCAGTCCCTTCTGGCTTGCAGAGTTTCTGCTGAAAGATCAGCTGTTAACCTTATGGGTATTCCCTTGTATGTTATTTGATGTTTTTCCCTTGCTGCCCTTAATATGTTTTCTTTGTATTTAATTTTTGACAGTTTGATTAATATTTGTCATGGTGTGTTTCTCCTTGGATTTACCCTGTATGGGACTCTCTGTGCTTCTTGGACTTAACTATTTCTTTTCCCATATTAGGGAAGTTTCAACTATAATCTCTTCATATATTTTCTCAGTCCCTTTCTTTTTCTCTTCTTCTTCTGGAACCCCTATGATTCGAATGTTGGTGCGTTTAATGTTGTCCCAGAAGTCTCTGAGGCTGTCCTCAGTTCTTTTCATTCTTTTTTCTTTATTCTGCTCTGCAGTAGTTATTTCCACTATTTTATCTTCCAGGTCACTTATCCATTCTTCTGCTTCAGTTATTCTGCTATTGATCCCTTCTAGAGTATTTTTAATTTCATTTATTGTGTTGTTCATCGTTTCTTGTTTCATCTTTAGTTCTTCTAGGTCCTTGTTAAATGTTTCTTGCATTTTCCCTATTCTATTTCCATGATTTTGGATCATCTTTACTATCATTATTCTGAATTCTTTTTCAGGTAGACTGCCTATTTCCTCTTCATTTGTTAGGTCTGGTGGGTTTTTATCTTGCTTCTTCATCTGCTGTGTGTTTTTCTGTCTTCTCATTTTGCTTATCTTACTGTGTTTGGGGTCTCCTTTTTGCAGGCTGCAGGTTCATAGTTCCTGTTGTTTTTGGTGCCTGTCCGCAGTGGCTAAAGTTGCTTCAGTGGGTTGTGTAGGCTTCCTGGTGGAGGGGACTAGTGTCTGTTTTCTGGTGGATGAGGCTGTATCTTGTCTTTTTGGTGGGCAGGTCCACGTCTGGTGGTGTGTTTTGGGGTGTCTGTGGACTTATTATGATTTTAGGCAGCCTCTCTGCTAATGGGTGGGGTTGTGTTCCTGTCTTGCTAGTTGTTTGGCATAGGGTGTCCAGCACTGTATCTTGCTGGTCGTTGAGTGAAGCTGGGTGTTGGTGATGAGATGGAGATCCGTGGGAGATTTTCGCCGTTTGATATTATGTGGAGCTGGGAGGTCTCTTTTGGACCAGTGTCCTGAAGTTGGCTCTCCCACCTCACGGGCACAGCACTAACTCCTTGGCTGCAGCACCAAGAGCCTTTCGTCCACATGGCTCAGAATAAAAGGGAGAAAAAGTAAAAAGAAAGAAAAATAAAAGAAAGAAAGAAAGAAAAGATAAAAGAAATAAAATAAAGTTATTAAAATAAAAAATAATTATTAAGAAAAAAAATTTTTTAAGTAAAAAACATAAAAATACGGATAGAACCCTAGGACAAATGGTGAAAGCAAAGCTCTACAGACAAAATCTCCCACAGAAACATACACATACACACTCACAGACAGAGGAAAAGGGGAAAAAATAATAAATCTTGCTCTCAAAGTCCACCTCCTCAATTTGGGATGATTGGTTGTCTATTCAGGTATTCTACAGATGCAGGGTACATCAAGTTGATTGTGGAGATTTAATCCGCTGCTCCTGAGGCTGCTGGGAGAGATTTCCCTTTCTCTTCTTTGTTCGCACAGCTCCCTGGGCTCAGCTTTGGATTTGGCCCCGCCTCTGCGTGTAGGTCGCCGGAGGGCGTCTGTTCTTCGCTCAGACAGGATGGGGTTAAAGGAGCCACTGATTCGGGGGCTCTGGCTCACTCAGGCCGGAGGGAGGGAGGGGCACGATATGGGGCGAGCCTGCGGCGGCAGAGACCAGCAGTGACGTTGCACCAGCCTGAGGCACGCCGTGCGTTCTCCCGGGAAAGTTGTCCCTGGATCCCGGGACCCTGGCTGGCGGGCTGCACAGGCTCCCCGGAAGGGGGTTGTGGATAGTGACCTGTGCTCACACACAGGCTTCTTGGTGGCGGCAGCAGCAGCCTTAGCGTCTCATGCCCGTCTCTGGGGTCTGTGCTGTTAGCCGCGGCTCGCGCCCATCTCTGGAGCTCCTTTAAGCAGCGCTCTTAATCCCCTCTCCTCGCGCACCAGGAAAGAAAGAGGGAAGAAGTCTCTTGCCTCTTCGGCAGGTCCAGACTTTTCCCCGGATTCCCTCTCGGCTAGCCTTGACGCACTGGCCCCTTCAGGCTGTGTTCACGCTGCCAGTCCTCTCCCTGCGCTCCAACCGAAGCCCGAGCCTCAGCTCCCAGCCAGCCCGCCCCAGCGGGTGAGCAGACAAGCCTCTCGGGCTGGTGAGTGCCTGTCGGCCCTGATCCTCTGTGCGGGAATCTCTCCGCTTTGCCCTCTGCACCCCTGTTGCTGCGCTCTCCTCTGCGGCCCCGAAGCTTCCCCCCTCCACCACCCTCAGTCTCCGCCAGCGAAGGGGCTTCCTAGTGTGTGGAAACTTTTCCTCCTTCACAGCTCCCCCCAACTGGTGCAGGTCCCGTCCCTACTCTTTTGTCTCTGTTTATTCTTTTTTCTTTTGCCCTACCCAGGTACGTGGGGGCTTTCTTGCCTTTTGGGAGGTCTGAGGTCTTCTGCCAGCGTTCAGTAGGTGTTCTGTAGGAGCTGTTCCACGTGTAGATGTATTTCTGATGTATCTGTGGAGAGGAAGGTGATCTCCGCATCTTACTCTTCTGCCATCTTCCCCGCCGTCTCAAGGCAATAGTTTTGATGTTTTCTTTGATGTAGAGATAGTAGAGCACCTACAATTTATTTTAAATGAGTTCATCATGAAAATAATCCTGTTGTATTAGCCATTATAGGTTAGAGATAGCACTGCTCCCACAACCCTGGCTAAATGTAGATCAGTAAAGTACTTTGTGACTAACTGCTTAAAGTGCTTTTATTTTAAAGCGTGGATTTGCAATTTATAAAGGAGTGCTGTAATAGGAGTATTGCATACATGACCAAGAGAAGCAATTTATTCCACTACTAACTTCAACAGCTGTAAGTAGATAAGGCTCTCTCCACACGTTTCTTCAAAATAGCCCCTCAGCATAACCAGCCTAAGTCAGACAGGAACATGTACATAGGAGAGAAAAAATAGCATGGAAGGCATTTTGTAAGAACACTAGTGTTTCTCATTCCAGGTTAAAGGATAGATGATTATGTGAGATTGATTTCTATTTTGGCTGATTCTTAGACCTTAGTTAATGTAGTTACCAACTAAGCCCTCTAAAATTTGGTGACTAAAGTTAAGTAAGACAGAAAAAACAATTGTTTGGGAATTTGGTATCACCAAGTCAATTTAGTTTATGCATTTGTCAAACAATATGTTTAGAATATCATCAGGGGCATCTAAAGCCTCCTAGAATTTTGGATTATGCATGTCCCCAATATTTTATGAATCATTTTTCTGTAGTAAGTACCTACTTGCTGAAAATTATGTATTCAACTTGATGAAGATTGTAAGTAGTTTTTGTATCCAAGGGGAAAATGATGAACAAATTCAAAGGAGACATACTTTCCTGATTCTTTCTTCTCTCATCTTCCCTAGATGCAAACTCATGCCAAAAAAAAGTGCTCTCTCCAGTGAAGAATTTGATCATAAACATTAAAAAATTAGTAATTTGTGATGTTTGCCATCTTAGAGTAGAAACAATTCATTGCTCTTGCTATGCATGAATATGCAAGGTAAACAATGTGTGCAGTTTGCGATCCCTAAGATCTAGACTAGTTGGTTGGCTATGGTATTACAGAATGGCTAGTCAGAAATCATTGAGACAAAAATGATGGTGGAGTTTTCACATTTACGCCTTTTGATTTTTTTAAGCATAGATATTTACCTCAGTCATATATTTATGCTGGATTTTAAATCGAGTAACTTCTCATTATTCCTGGAGTCAGAAATTTCTATTATTTCTTCTCCATGGTATGAGAACATGGCAAGAGAACGTCTGGGTCCTTCTTGCAGCCCTTCACTTTGAAATCCTCCTGAGTATAGGCCTGTGTGGGTCTTGGGATTTGAGTCTTTCTTAGCCTGTCTTCTACTGCAGGTGTTACTACAGGAAGTAATAGTAAAAAGTGAGTTTTGTTTTGTAGGGAGGGCTGCTTACTATCAAACTACTCATGCTTCTCTGAAAAACTGAAGTTTGAATTTTAGTAGCTTGTCAGAACATGAAGATTAAAAATGCCATGTTTTTTCAACTTGAATCTTTGCAATTGCACTTCTCCAGGCAACACAAAATGCATTCACTCTTTCAGATCCAATAGAAACTTGCCCCTGTGGGTCAGGGAGTTAGTACTGGGTGACCAAACTATTCAGGTTAGTACATTGAGGCTGAAGGCTCAGCTCTGCTCCTTAGATGGTATGTGATCTCGGGCAATAGAAATTGTTGGCAGGATTAAATGATAAAATATAAGAAGCACCTGGCATAGTTCTTGGCACGTGGTAACTATTCCCTTAATATTAACTACTGTTTTTGCTGTTGCTGCTAATATTATTAATAGTAATAAACCGCAGTTTTTACTCATTAATCTGTATCTTTCTAACAGATCACTTATGATTTAATAAATCAATATGTAACAGCATATTCATGTTAAAATACATGTAGAGAGATTATAATAAGAATTTGAAATTTAAAGTTGTTTATGTAATTGTATCCTTTTTAAAGGTTTTGTGTGAAGACCTACAGTTTAAAATCTGATCACACCTTCTTCACATCCATGTTTGGATCCATTTTAAAACACAAGAGCTCAGAACCTTATGGAAAATTGTAGGCCAGAGATTGTGAATAAGTGGGAAGATATATCATGTACATGCCTCATTGATTTTTCTTTCTGACATTATTAAAATTGAGCAATTTGAGAAATAATTTTCTGATAGTAGTAGCATTATGTTATAAAATCTCACATTGAAAGTAGAACTTTCAACTATTTTTTTAACTTTCAAATTGAGTAGAATTGGTGACAAAGCAGTAAAATCAAGAATTGATCTTTTTAGTAGTTACCTAGAGCCACTAAACATGAATGATACTCTATTCTACATGTATAGGAGAGTGAGAATTAATGGCTTATGTTTAGAACAATAACCCTCAGGTTTTTTTGCAGGATTATCTATCATTAAAACAAGTTCAATTATGTTCAGTATTTTCCATTTAGGCACAAAAGTAGGTGTACATATTGACATGTTTAAACATTTTTACTGAAAGCAATTGAAAAATTTTTTTCTTAATCTAGCCTTAAATAGAAAACCCAATTAACTAAAATACTAAAAGCAAAGCCAAAGTGTTTCTATCATTTTACAATTTTTTTTCCAAGTTTTAACTTTTAAAACTAGTTTAGATTACCTAAAATTAGTACTCTTTATGTATTTTTTTGCTTATAAAAGATAAAGAAAATGTGAATTTTTGTTGCACCTCTCAGATTCAATTTTCATCCCATCTTTTCCCTGATTGAGAAAGTAGAGAAGACCCATACTGCCTCTCACGTTAAATTGGCTCTAAGAGCCAAATCTTAAAATTTCCGCAACTGTTCCCACCACTCTTTACAGCAGACAAAGTATGATTTGAGTGGTCTTCATTTCACTACCCTAGACCTTCTTTCTCCATTGCTACCCTCCCAACTTCCCTACCTTCAAAGACAATCAATGCCCTTACTTTCTCACCATCTCCCTGCCACCAGAGCCTGCTTAAAAAAGAAAATAAAAGATCTGTTATTCAATCAGACAAATTCCATCTGAGAATAAGAGCATTTCAATAGGTGTGAGAGCTTTCCTCTAAAAGAACGAAGCTGAAGGAGAAACCATTACTTTAGTCAGTGGGCAGGAACTCTGAGTCAAGTTTTCGCAACTGGGCTTCACTTCTTCCTTGGCACAATTTTTTCTTTCCAATCTGCTGCCTTCGCTCATATTCCATTCCGCTCTTCCATCTCACCTCCTCACTCCCCTCACTAGGAGAATATTCCTATCCTCATGCCACCAAAACATATACATCCTATAGACCCAATTTTAGACTGAACTCTTTCAAGAAGGCATCTCACTACCTGTCTTCATTGTTTAAACTCTAGTTTCTATGGAACCTTAAGATTTCTGGCTGTTTCATGTGCTATTTGCTCCCCAAGTGGAATGAACTGTTACAGAATGGCAGATGAATATACATAGAGATCGTGCATTCATTTTCCACAGATCACCTCTGATCATCTCTGTGCAGAACTCACCACATCTTTAGGTGCTTAATACATGTGTATTAGGATTCATTCACATTGCTAATGTGAATCGGTGTGTCTTGTACTGCTTTAGTTGACCAAGAAATAATTTAGCCTTTTCTTGATTTGTATCTTATATAACACTTTATGAAATAAGACATTACTTCCTCTAACTTTACAGGGTTGAAACTAGCACATTTGGAAAGAGGTGGAATTTTTCTTCAGCAGCCTCACCTCTTATTTTCTTCTCATCTCTCTTGGTATTTAGTGTTCACTCCTTCCTTTGCTTACTGTTACCTTCATGCACACAGCAAAATTTATCCTCAGGCAGAAAATACACAACAGTTTCCTCTCGAGAGGCATTTAAATGAAAAGTATTTTCTCCTGATGTGAAGATTTCTTATTCCCAACGTACAAGGCAAATCATATTATACAGATGTCAAAACACCGTTTAGAATCAGAAGCTCCGATTTATCCCACATTACGTTTCTCCAGTAACTATAACTTTCAATCCTAGATCATCAATTCTTTCTAGTTATTGGCAACATAAGCTACATAAATGGACCAAAAATAGAACTGAATCAACCTAGACAGATCTGCCTGCATGAGGAAATACTGCTATACATAGCAAAGGTAACGTTTTTCTTATGAAGAAATGATAATGCAGTACAACGCAGAACTAGTATTTCTGCTGAAAGGACTACACAAACCAATTTTTGCCAAGTATTTTTCAAACACTATTTGCTGCTTCTGCTAAATATGGAAAATTAACTGGAGTATTTTTTAAGGGATAATATGGGGGTCTGTCTCCCACACTCTCCCAGGCCATGGTGTCTTGGAGTAGTCAGTCATTCCTTCTGACCATGTGTTCCTCATTTCTAAAATGGAAATTATGGTGATAGTTTTACTACTCCATGCAGGGATTGTTGAGTCAGATAAGTGAGAAATATATGAGGGCAAATATAAACCATTAAATTAAATCAATTATTGTGTTTATAGAAGAAATTATCTTTTTGCTAATTATGAATTCTACATGTTAGGAAAACACAACAAGCACATCAAATCTGTTATATCTTGGATATTACTATTCAGGACAAAACTAATCTTTGAAAGGAGAATAGATTTAAAGTCTGTGTAAAGAAAAATATTAGTAACTAATAGAATAAATGGCGTATAGATATGGCAGAAATGGTAAAGGTGGTATGCAAATAATTGTAGTTTGGGAAATGGAGGGCAAGATTCCGGTTGGACTTCGTCAGAGAGATTCAGCCACTAGACAGCCTTGAAACCTTGGTCAGATGACTCAACCTACATATCAGTTTCTACACTTTGCCGTGAAGATTCAGGTAATTAAGATAAGTGAAGCACTTAAAATAGTGCCCACCACCTAGCAATTGTTCACAAAGTGTTATTACTGATATATTTTTAATTGTATAATAATTTATCCTAGCAGATTATTTTTTAAATACTAGTTCAACAAGACCATAACTGGACAACTGGAGTCTCTAATACCCAGCTGATCATGTGCCTTACATTATTCCCTGCAAGTATTATTTATATCATCTACAAAGCTAACATATTATGATTCTAATATAATAATAGTGAGCTCAAATTGCAGGCTAAGATTTAGATTAGCTAAATTTAAAGGATTTTTGTTTATTTGTGTAGATCTGTCCCTCCTATGACCTCCATCCCCTCCTTGCACCCTTCTGATTTTACACTGTGTTTATAAAGCAAAAACCATATTTCCATCATCTTACAAATTACTTTTTTCAAATTTCAACATTTAGATGAACAGCTAAAAGCTCTTTGAGATGAACAGAATTATCCAAGTTTCCTTACTTTCACTGCCTTTTTCCTGGCTATCAACCAAGCTTCTATGCACCTGCTTTGAACAAACCCATTGCATTCATTCCTAAGGTGTAGCTTCCTATGTATGGGAACTTGCAAATCTCTTCAGTAAAATGAAATTCCTAGGTCAATTTATGGATCTTGTTGACATAATAGTGACTTAAAAGCCAATAATTTTTACTTCAGGTTATCTATTTGTGATCTACACTGAAGTAAATCACTTGATTATTCTGGGCCTGTTTCTTACCCATAAAATAAAGTTAGACTAGATCAAAGATTTTAACCCAGGTTATATAGATAGAGCCTGTACACTTGGAGAGTGATTTTTTTACTAACCTTTAACTAAAATTTAGGATTTCCTTCGTTTGCAGGCAAAAATGCACAGAGTAACACTTGGGGTATTTGTGTCTGTCACCAATAGAAATCATCAATATTTTCATAAGATATTTAAATTCATGGGGATACCTTGAAGTATTATTTGATATTATTTCAAAATTACTCAGCTGATAGACCTGCAGCTAGACCTTGTTATTTAACTCATTGGTAAAGAAGCACATGTATTACTGTATCACATGTTAAGGATTACTTAAAGATGTTGATAATTGTATTTTAATAAAAATGAAGTCCCTTGTAATCCCATGTATTTCATTTCATTTATTTATGACTTTTACTTTAAGGAGGTCATACGTTTCATCAAACTAAAAGAGGGGACTCTGATTCAAAAATGTTTGGAACCTTGGATTTTAGGGATGCTTCTCAAGGTCTTTTACACAGATCACTCTTGGGTCATGAAGATTATCTAAGATGATCTGTAATGAATTGAAAAATGCAAATCAGTTCTTCTTTTCTGTCAGAATGATATATCAGAATGATATTGCTTTCTTTTTTTATGAAAGCCTAAGTGTTACTTTCAAGTAATCCAAGTTAGTTGTAAAGGCTTCTACAACTAAAGATTTATTAACTAAAAGTAATGTGATTTGAATTTGAATTTGCTAATTCAGTATTTTCCTAAGCATTCTGGCTGCCATGCGATTGATTGGCAATGTTGTATACCTGCCCCTGAAAACACCTGGAATTTTACAGTTTCAAGGAATATTTTTTTTTCCAGTGCTTCAAAAATCTTGTCTTGAATTGGTCATAGTTTTAAATCGCTACTTTTCTAATTGCATGTATGGAATTACTCTTGGCTGTAGTCTATGTAACATTTAGGGATTTTTTTTGGTAATTGCTGCATTTTAACCATTTGCCAGTTTGCTCCTCTTCCACTGTTTTGTTATTGGTGAGTTCTTTATCCACTAGAAGTAAGAGCATAAGATTATTGGTAAAGCTCAGTGTCCTTTGTCCATTGTAAAAGATTCTCAAAAATTTTGAGTAACAGAGAATTAGTTAATTACTTATTCCTTTCTTTTTAATTCAATCTATTTTTTTCCACTCTGTTCCATTCTATTCTATTTTGTTCTGTTATAATCTAGTTATAAGTAACACGATATTAAATCAGAAGTATAAGCCAAGACTAGATGTCAGAAATGTCAGAAACAAATTGACCTGGGAAGCAGAAATTTCACAGAAGATCCAAAAGTCAATAATAGGATGCTTATAACCTTCACCCAATTCAAACAATTGAAAGGGCCAGGTTGTTGATGGTTAGAATAGGATTTGTGAGGAAGATTTCTTTAATGAGTTCTCTGCTATTGGGAAAGATGTAGAAATGCTTCCCTCTTCGCCTCAGATCAAAGGAAGACAGCTTCACCCTTGGAGAGCTTGAAGTTAGGGGGATATTGGAAATGGAATCTAGTTCCTACGTGAGAGGTCTAAAAGGTTAGAAGGTGACAGATAAGCTGAAGGAGAGGAAGCTGTATAGGTTTCAGCCTTTTCTCAAGTAATTTATAGGAATAAAGGCCTAGTGAATATTCCATGTGAACCAAATGTAACCTACCTGTATTTGTAAGCATGATTGGACCTCAGGAGACAGAAGCTGGAGATGTACCAACAAATTTCCAGGGGCTGTGGACATTGTAAAGGAACCAGAGTTTCATATGTCCATACCAAGGTTGTGCTAAGTCTCCAGCCATGGTCTTGGCAAGAGGTCCCTGGAGAGCCCATGAATGTGCTCACAGAATAGAGTCAGCTCTAAACACCTGCCTGGTCTAGTGAGTGCAAAGCCATCCTACAGTAGTACTAGTCATAGAGAAACTTTGCTGTTCTTCTTAGCCTTCTTCTCTCCCTTGCTCCAGCTCAGGAGTCCAAGGTAGCCAGTTGAGGGAGGGCAAACAGGAAATGAAAGAAACATCAATCATGCCCTCCTCCTCCATCACCACCCTTTCTAAGCTCTGCAACAAACCCAAGGTTGGGAAGAAGTTTTATCTTTTTTTAAGATCGATGTGTATTATATGTGACCAGACCTAAGACACTGGCATTTTAATGTTATCACACGATGTTTTTATTAACTAAGAATGACTGGAAAAGTCCTGATACTCTCTGAAAGATTGAACTTGGGACAGAAGATAAGTTTCTCCCACTGAATATATTTTAAAGAGAAAGTAAGGGACAAAATAATTTTGCTTTGTGATAATACTCCCTAAGTTCTATATGTTCACTAATTTTATAATTATATAATTGTTGGAGAAATGATCTCAAAATCAGTTGGTGCAAAGTTTAATTGTTAGTATATTTTCAATCAAATTTCAGATGGAGAGAACATTCTATCATATGTGACTGTTTTCTGAAATATCAAGTCATATAGTCATATATAGGCATCATAATTGACTCAAAAATTAATTTCTGCTCATTTTTTAACTTTCTTATATAATAAGACTCTTCTATCTGTACATTTTGCTTTACGTTTCTATTTTTGATAGATTCTCTGCAACCTCTCGAAATGTTGGAACATTTTCCATGCTAATTTTTTTCAAGGTTTATATAGAAGCTGAGTGATTCTAAGATGATAAATTCCAATAGTTTGTTTCGGCAGATGATGACTTATCTTAAACATTACATTCTCTTGTACTCATTTGTTTTAAATTCATAGCAACTAAGCAATGTGTGATAAAAGACACTGAACATCAGAGGGTTTGTTTAAAAGAATTTGTTTCAATTAAAAATATTTGGGGAAAACATGCATAATTTTTATGTTTGATTTAAAGCATATTTAAACATGTTTCATCTGTTTCATTTCTGTATTCCCAGATTAAATTGCAACTTTACAAATTTGTATAACCACCAGAAGATGATTTGTTATATTCTATAAATCCACAAGCTGAAAAGAAAATGTTTGGTATCTTTGGAGAAATGTGCCACAGATCCATTGTAAAATCCAGTCTTCAACATTTTCCTAATTGCTTTAGTTTCCTGACCTTATTAGGTTTTTTTCCTCAGACCTATTTTGTTTTTGTTTATTTGTTATTTGTTTGCTTATTTTTTAGGTGAGCCTGATCTTCATAAGAATTCAGAAGATCTAGTAAGTGCCGAAGAAAAACATGCTGAGACACATTCATAGGTTTGAAACACCTTAAAGACTTCTGTCATTTTAAACATGAGAGGTAATTTTATTTTTTAGATGAGAAATTTATTTCTGAAGTGGATGGTTTGTAAAATATCATTAGAAACAGTTATCTTACTTAAATGTCCTCCTGGATTCTTCTTTTAAATCTCTATTTTCTGGAGCAAAACATTAACAGGTAAGCTTTAAATATTTAACTTTTAAATTTACCTTTTCAAAGGATTCTTGACTTATTCATCCATAAAAATTATATTTACTGAGGCCTTTTAGTCTTTTAAAAATAATAAGCTATATCCTATGGGGAGGTTTAATCCTGGTTTCTTCCACTATTCCATAAAAGAAATATGAATGTTTTATACCAATTTCCTTTTCTACATCATGTAGGAAATATGAACGTTTACACTGAGTGATAATAACAAAGCAAGTACATATTATGAAACAACATCAATATTTGCTAAAATCCGTGGACATTTGCATCAGTGATTCCCTTTTTAAAAATTCAGCTTCTACAACCTAAGTGTCCATCAACAGATGAATGGATAAAGAAGATGTGGCACATATATACAATGGAATATAACACAGCCATAAAAAGAAACGAAATTGAGTTATTTGTAGTGAGGTGGATGGACCTAGAGACTGTCATACAGAGTGAAGTAAGTCAGAAAGAGAAAAACAAATACCGTATGCTAACACATATCTATGGAATCTTAAAAAATAAAATTGTTCTGAAGAACCTAGGGACAGGACAGGAATAAAGACACAGACGTAGAGAATGGACTTGAGGACACGGGGAGGGGGAAGGGTAAGCTGGGATGAAGTGAGAGAGAGGCATGGACATATATACACTACCAAATGTAAAATAGATAGCTAGTGAGAAGCAGCTGCATAGCACAGGGAGATCAGCTCGGTGCTTTGTGTCCACCTAGAGGGGTGGGATAGGGAGGGTGGGAGGGAGACCCAAGAGGGAGGAGATATGGGGATATATGTATATGTATAGCTGATTCACTTTGTTATACAGCAGAAGCTAATACACCATTGTAAAGCAATTATACTCCAATAAAGTTGTTTAAAAAAAAAATCAGCTTCTAGGGCTCACCTTTGATCTACCAAATTACCAACTCTGGGAGTGATGACTTAGGAATCTGAATTTTTAATAATTCACTCTACTGCTATTTCTGTACACTAAATTTGAGAACTACTGTCTTGGACCAACAGAGAAGGTGCAGGCAGTTAGAAGGGAGTTAGAAGGGAGGAATGTGTTTTTTATAGTAGAAATGTCTTAGTATCTCCTTAAAAAATATATAAAAATGAGTCCTGCTCTCTTGTACCTTGATGGTAGGGACAAGAGAAAATGCTGCAGGTACCACGTCAAGCCTTTGATATACTATCAGTAGCTCCTTAAATGTTGTTTTAGATATGACACAGTTAAAATGTGATTAGCTTTTAAGATGATTCATTTCTCAGTATTCTTGAGTTAGTTGTAAGACTCTTTAATTAATAATAATAGTTTCATTAATAGCAACTATCAGTGTCAGGCACTGTGATGAACATCTCATATGTATTATCTCATTTAGTCCTATCAACAATTCCAGAGTTAGTGACTGTGATTACTACTTTACATAGGAATTGTAAATAGAAATCAAGCCACAAAGTTGATGGAAATTTTAAAAACCAGCTCTGTATTAAACAATTTAAAGATATTGTCTCAATTAGCTACAGCAATTTTTCTGCATACCCTCCATCCAAACTTTAAAGATACATAAATACACACATGCACGCATGCACGCACGCACGCACACACAGAAGAGACAGGAAGAATTCCAACTGATTTAAAGAATCTATTATCTACTGATAAATCCCTTGTTTTTACAAGCTATATGAAGTCCAACATGAAATTGCCATTCAGTGATTGATGCCTATATATGACTAAAACATGATCTTCATTTTCATTTGGATTTTATTTCAGGATAATGAGAACAGCACTAAAATATCCTAAATCCTCAATTTTCCACAAACCTATATTCTCCTCTTTCAACACACACTTGGAAACAGGCCATTTTATGGACTCATACAAGAGAAGAACATAAATTCTGAACTAGTAATTCTAGCCAAATAAATACACTCAATGTTGCGACCAGAGATTTTGGCCAGTGCTTCTGCCATTGCTCTTCCTCCACAATTTGGCCTTCTTCAATCAAGCCAGAGAAAATTTTAAGACAAAAAGTTGGACAGTTTTAATTTTTCATCAGTTTGAACCCAGTTACTGCACAGGCAACCGTGCAACATGTGTGCAGAAGTTGAGGCATTTTAAAATTTTACTTTCTTGCTTTGTTTTATACAGAGTGCTGTAACTACAGTAAATTTTTCAAGATGTTAAGTAAAAGGAAAGCAAAAACAAAATTATAGAAAAATATTTTTTGCAGCTCTGAGGCTATTTAGATTGTCCTTGTTATTTTAAATACATGGGAACAAAGTGAGAGCCGGGGCTGCTCAGAAGCTGTGGTTGACGCCCTCTAACAACAATGGAGCATCAGAGCCCTGGCTCTGTGACCTGATGAACTCTTCATTGTGGCGCTCAAGCTGGGAAACCACAGTGAAACCTGCCCCTGAAAGCAGTGGACCAGCCTGCATCCATCCCTGTGATTTCAAAGCACTAATGCATCACCTACATGGGCGTCATCACAATGCAAGTCACACATTACCTACGATCCAAGATGACAAGAACCTCCAGCCATTGTTGGAGACAGACACTAGAACTGAGGATGGAATTTGCCTTCTGGGGTGTTGATCCCATCAGGATGTAACAAAATATATCACAGGCCAAGGGATAAGTGACAAGAAGTGTGTGTGTGCGCGTGTCTGTGTGTGTATTCAAAAATGTCTATGAAAATGGAATCCCACACTTTTCTGTACAGATAACGTTATTTGACGTGAGTTTATAATTTTACCACACAGAAACAAACTGCAACGCTTGGAGACTCTGCTTCCTTGTCATGTTTTGCCTGAGCATGTGCAGAGCCTTGCCTTTGCTCCAAACTGAAGAGCTACATTTATTTGTTATTAGCTGACAAGAAAGGTCAAGCACAAGTAGGTGTTGTAACTTTTCACTGTACAAACTCTTCAATGATTGTGAGACTAAGCGAATATGTCTTTGTGAGTGGTAGAATTGGGTGGAGAAAATTAAGAGTAGCCATCAACTAAAGAATAAAGTGAAGGTGGGTTGTCCATCCTAATGAGTTTTCTGTCGCACATGCTTCTTCCCTGGGTTCCACAATGCTAAGCAATATTTTAGAAATGGATGCAATCACAAGCTTTTAAGTCTAAGTAGTGGGACTTTATAACTCACAACTTAGATCTCTTTTCATGTGTAAGCCATATTCTGTATGCATATTAGGTATGCATTTTAATTTAAGATATATTTGTGCATAGACTGTGTATAAGATGCTTTTAAATGTTCTGTGAATAAGTTCCTTAGATTTTGTTTCACCTGAAGCATATGTAGAACACAGCTAAATAATTGAATTGTATCATAGACATTATAATGCAATTGATATTTTAAATGTAAGCAGTAAAGATTGATCTATAATGATGTGTTGGGGGAAATTTATAGATACGTACGTCATGGTGACTTTTTGTCCTACAATGGATTTCTTATTTCTATTTATGGGGAAACTGCAACTACTGCTTTTAATGTCTTTTTTAAGGTAGCTATTTACAAGCTAGAAAATATTCTGCATTTAAGATTAGAATATGACTGTCAGGGAAGTCTAATTACTATTGTTCCTATTTGAGCCAGGTGTCTCTCAGTAAAGCTATAGCGTCTCTCAACAGAGAAATAAATTGAAACACTGCTTCTTAATTGTCATAAGAAACATGTCCACTTTGTTCCTATTAATACTTTAAGATATATAGACTATTACTAAAAAAATAGAGGAATATAATGAAGTCATTATTTTCTGTATATGGGGTTTAACCTAATTTTCCAGGTTATGTAATTTATAAAGCGCTGTGACGGAACTTCCAGGGGAGTGGAGAAAACTCGCTCCATCTCTTCAGAAGAGTTGTCACGCTATTGATGCACTTTTTTTCCCCTAATCTCCCTCCCTCACTCCCTCTTTTGCTCCTTCCCCACCCTTCTCTCCTGCTCTCCTTTGTATCTTCCTTATTCGTTCCTTCCTCTCTCTAAGACAGGCACTAACTCATGTTAATTAGCGGGAAGTCAGAGCACAAGGTACCAGTGCCCATCCCTTCTGCCAACATCAATGTTGAATCCATCCTAAAGAGAGGGATGGATGAATTCGGCTGCTGAGCCTTAAATGGCCTGCTTTGCATTTGTATCCTCAGCTACTCAACATATATCTAACAATTTCATATGCCTCTTTATTTAGCTTGTATCTCTTTTATTTAATTTTTAACATGACAAGCTTCAATTCTTGTGTTTTTATTCTGCTGTAATTCTCTGTATTTCCTATTGTATATGATTGTTAAATAAATCATACTTGAGGGAAAATATCATGAACCATTTGGTGCCTGATGTAATTCAATTTGGTGGGGCATTGAAAAGTTGGCAAAATCAGGGAGAACCAGAAGTACACCATCTTGAAAGTTGATATGAGTTCAATCAGAAAGTGATTTTTGCTCTATGAAAGAAATGTTCACTGAGCATTTACTATTGCACCTATTATTTGCATACTCCTGGCTAGATGCATGGCACATATAGGATTCTGGAAACCTGAATCTTTCCTCTAGAAATTTCCTACTTTATAAAGGAGATAATCTATACCCATGAATAACTAAAATGCCACATGTGAAAGTAACCACGTGTAAGTAAAATGCACCTCCGGGTATTAAAGGAGGTAAAACCTGCCTCCATCTTCAGGGCTTCCAAGAAGACTTCTTGGAATGGATGGCACATGAGTTGATGTTTCAGTAACAAATAATAAACCAAAGCTCATATTCATTGCCTATTTTCTATGTACAGGCTCCAGGTAAACACTTAACAAATATTATCCCTACTCCTCAATAATCCAGCAAAGTGGGTATTAATATGAGTAAGGAAACGAAGTCTCAGAGAAAGAGCCTTGTCTAAAGCCATGTGGGTCTCAAGCAGCAGATTCCAGACTGGAATTGGTCCTAGAACACTGACACCAAAGACCTCTTTTTCTTTCTACTACATCTGTGTAGGATGGGACAGAAGCACAGTGGAAAGGACAGCTCTGTGAAGAAGGACAATGTGAATAAGGTAATACCAGAGAATAATAAAGAAGCAAAGAGTGTCAAGTCAAGGTGAAGACCTAGAGAGTTTTCATTAATTGAATTAAGAGTAATCGGCACAATATGTGTCACCTCTCAGGCTGTGTCTCTGTGATGCTAAAACATCTGATGAAAATGTAAAAATTTATCTAGTCAGCAGATACATGACACTTAACTGAACTTTTTACTTTAAATGTGATTCCATGATAAGTTTTCACCTAATATCAAAAAGCTTTCAAAAGCCACATTTTAATTTTGAAAATAATTTAATTTTGTTTAATGTAGATATAAAACACATATTTCCTTTGGAAGCTACGTTAAGCCTTGTATCTTCTGTTTAATTGCTTTCCTAAATATCACAAAGTTTATCCATCCTTTAGTACAAGCCTTAAACTACAGTGAAAACATACATTTTAGAGTCAAAAAGCAAACACCTAATTATGTCCCACATTACATACATGCAATTTCTTTGGAAGGAATTCCAAATACTTAAGATACAAATCCCATGTATGGACCAACATGTATATTTAAGGCTCTTTGGGGGGCTATTTGTCCTTTAGTAACATTAATAAATTTCTAGGTTATTTCCTTACCAGTTGTGATGGTTGGAGAGCTTCCTTTGCATCTCAGGCTGATACCTTTTTATCTCTGATAATTAAAGATTCAATTATTTAGTTCTTTTTACAGTCTTACTACTGCATTACATTATTTGCTGACATTATCTCTTTTACTCCCTGTAACTAACTGCTCTTTGAGGATTTGTTATCCCCATCTATGGATGAGAAACCATGGCAGAAGAAGGTAACTAATTTGTGTAAGATCACATAGCTATTAAGTTGAGGACCCTGGATTCGAAGTTGGAGTGTGGCTCCCCAAACCACTAGATAGACTGTCCCTGGCCACTATGGGAGGATCGGTCCTGTCTTCTCCACCCACTGTATCCATTATCTTCCTTTTCTAACCTTTATTCCATCCTATGCTTTATTCTCTATCCAGGCACTTGTCCCTAAAAACTACCACTCTGAGAGGACAGAATTTCCAGTGAAACACACTGCAGGGGCAGGTGTGCTTTGGTAACCAATTAAATCATGTATTACGGCAGAAAAGGTGCCTTTGATTTCTGTGGATGGAGGAATTATTTCCCATGCTTAATATGTGACCTTAAAAGTTTGCTTTTCAAATAACCACTGGTGTTCAGTCTAGAACTTTGCTACTGAAAGTGTGGTCCCTACTTGGGAACGTCTTAGAAATGAAGAATCTCAGGCCCCATCCAGAATTTTGAACTGGAGTTGGCCTTTTAAGAAGATAACTGGTTGATTTCTATACATATCACTCTTCTATGCAATAATTAAATATTATGGAGACAATCTGAAATACCCACTAAGCACTTAGAGATTAGGTTTTTTCCTCTACACTAGACAAGAGCTCCAGAGTTCATGCTCTCAACACTGTCCTACTCCCTCAAAACTAAACCAAACCAAACCCCAAGAAATTGCTGAACTGGACACAGTCTATGATTTCTCCAGTTGTTGAGAACCTTGCTATGGCATAGCACTTGGGTCAACTGAAAGTTAAGTTATATTGTTTCTATAAGTATTAAAGACCCATTTCCTTTTTTCTGCTCAAACAGCATTGCATGGTTTAGATCTTTACGATCTCACTTGTGTTCCACATTTGGCTTCTCTGCTTCTAGCTCTTTTCAATTTTTCTTTTCTGCGTACTGTTATTATATTAAATGTCCTTAATTCATTCTTTGGACCTATCACTCTTCTTCTCAAAAACAGTTTCTCCCTGTCTACACCAGGGGTCAGTAAACCTTTTCTATAAAGAATCAGGAAGTAGATACTTTAGGTTTTGCAGGCCGCATTCCATCACACTCTCTCCTCTCCTTTTCGTCCACCTCCTTCTTCCTCTTCATTTTCTTCTTCTTTCTTCTCTTCCTTTTCTTTTTTTTTACAACTCTTCAAAAATGTAAAAGCCAAACTTAAAAACTATGTAAAAGCCATTCTTAACTTGGGGGACGGGAGTGGCGCACAAAAACAGGCCATCTGGCAGATTTGGCCCCTGGGCCGACACCTGCTTCCTTTTCAGATCAAGGAGTTTGTACCCTAGCATGAAAGAGAGAGGTTGCTAGTGTAAGTGGCTGTCATCGCTAGGAGCTCTAGCTTCCCCAGGGCCTGTGTAGCTACCCTGAGGATAAGGGAGATGATGACTTCCAGTACCCCTGTCCCCCATTCACGGCCCACAGAGCAGTTTAGCAAGGCTGACTAAAGCACTGGTTCTCAACCTGTAGCAGGCATCAACATCATTTGGAGGGTCTGCTAAACTGCAGATGCTAAGCCCCACCTCTCAGAGATTCTGATGCGATAAGTCCGGGGTAGAGCCTGAAGTGATGCTGATGCTATTGGACTGGAGATCTCACTTTGAGAACCACAGGCCTACATGTGAGTAAGGTTTAAACCCTTTAGCATAATACTCAAAGCCCTTCACAGTCTAACCCCAGCTATCTTTTTTGCCATAGCTTTCACTACACCACTCACTACTCCTGGATCTCTGCTATGCCTCTGCACAGGACGCCTCCTCTGCGTGGATCTTGCGGCTCCCTTTGCCATCTTTACCTGTCACTGTCCCCCCTTCCTCCAAGGACCTGAGCACATGCCAGCTCTCCCAGAAAGCCTCTTCACATCGCTCTGGTCAGAACTCTCAGATCCTCTTTTCTGGACGAACACATCTCATACCCCTCCATGCTGGAAACTTGCAGCTCCCCATGTCATATGTTTGCTGCCAGATTTTAAGGTAAAGAAGCACTTAGCCTTACACATAGTAGGTATTCAGTAAATATTTGTTGAATAAATGAATATGAATAAATAACTGAAGGCAGGAAGGAAAAGCTTATTCTTGTTTGTCCTAAATGTTTGATATATGATTGAGTTAATCCTTTCAGAGAACATCTCTAGTTAATTCAATCAAAATGAGACTCACTTTTCAAGCACTTCAGGTCTACATAATTCCAAGAAACCATTTATGTTTTTTCTCAGAGCAGACAAATGGGGAGTGCATCAATTCTTAATTAATTCTTAATAGCATGCTAAAAGCAAACCTGAATTATACGAGAAAAACATTGTCTCCCCATCTGTCTCATGTCTACCCTTGGGAGGTGGGTCTGCTGGTGCAGAGATATATTAACTGTAACTAATCTTACCTTACCAACTTTGCTAAGGAGAAAAGCTCACATTTCCTGGTTGATTTCCTATAGCCTTGATGATTAATAGTGGGGACCATACAAGCTTTGGAGCAACAGTGACCTCAATTGTCCTTGGTAGTTGGTAGCTGTTAAGCTTAACCTAACCTCTCACCACAAAGACTGATAGAGTGATAAAATAATAATGAAGAATATTTAAAGGATCTAGACAGTACTTGACACATTGTTGGTTCTCAGTTAACATAAGTTCACAATATTATTTTATATTTATATTTTATATTTATCCAGATGCTGTTATTTCTCGTTGAGTTCTTCTGTGGAAGACCTGAGGCAAGAAATATCTCACCCAAGGACTGAATTTGGCCCTTAGTTCAGTTTCAGACTTTGTCGGTAATGGTTTCTGTGATCTTGGACAAGCCTCAGTTTTCTCACCTATGAAATGGAGAGTAAGAGTACCTATTTTATAGGATTATTAGAATGATTAAATGAAATGGCCCATGTAAGGTGCTGAGAATATTGACTGACACACTGAGAAAACTGAAATAGTATGAACTATAAAAATAAGAATCTACCAGGAGCTCCACCTGCTTCCTTTAAAATTAACTCATGCTTATAGTTGCACGGTTCTGACTTCAGTAGCAATATCCTAGGAGTCCACGTAATGGGGAGGTTGTTCCATGTAAAGAGTAGTCCAGTTGTTTTATAACAGAGATCATATCATTGACTTCAGCATTTATGTCCTTGCTTTAGAAAGACAAAACTACATATAGATACATTGAAATACATGTCAATATATATGATATATATATAGAGACAGATAGCTATATTGATATATATCATATAGACATTCGATTTTAGGGAAATTTTTAAAATGCAAATATTAAAAAGAAAAATATTAGCGTAAAGATAAAATAACAATAACTTCTAGACTTCCTGGATGACATGTTAAAACGCATGATTAGACCATCCAGGTGCACTTAGAAGCAACAATAGCAGTTTCTAAAAAAAAATTAGTAAAACAACAACAACAAAAAGTGCAGGCACACACCCCAGCAAACCCCAGCATTTCACAGAGTCCTTATTAGCAAAATATAAAAGGCTTTCTTTGGCAGAAACAAAAAACGGAGAGGAACTTTGATAATGTGGAAATCATGTGAGAAGAGCAGATGCATCCACTATATGTGGTAAGTCAGATGCCATCTAGAAGCCAAGTGGGTCAACATTGAAACCATAATCTTCCAAGCCACCGGAGACAAGAGGGCTGCTAGAAATAACCCTGGTGCAAAAGACACATTCAGATGGAGATGACTTGGCAGCCGTGGGCAGGAACTTACTAAGAGCAAGTTGTGTGGCCAGGGATGGGGAGAGAGAAGGAGCTGGCCTCGCCTTTTCCTGGGGCTCTCTCCCTCTGGCTCCTTTCTCTTTCCATCTCCCCTGGCGCCATAGCCCTTCACCTTTCCGTTGAGATAGCCTCCCTTTCTTCCTTTCGTCTAGCTTGTTCTAGCTTTCCCACCTAGCTTTCCCTTAATAGAAAATAACATGGAAATGATAACTTAGGGAAGTATTTATTTTAAAAAGTTTTAATTCTCTGTGCTTAATAGCAAATGGGTTAAATCTCTTCTCGCTCTTTAAAAAAAGTTTCCTTTTTTATTTCAGTGTGGTTACATTATATATATGTACATATATATTTGTACACATACGTATTTTATATACATACGTATAGAGTCTCCACACACACATATATCCTCAATAGAAAAAAATGTTGACTCCACATTATACAATGAAAAAAAGATTTTTATGAGTTAAGTAAAAATTTATTGATTTTGACAATTGTGTTTTTCTCAAAATATTGCATTAAATTATTTTATACCAGTACAGCTTTTGGTGGTTTATGATGATAATGTCTAATTTTTAATACTTTTCTGCCCATATTATGAAAAATTATTTTTTTAAATTTCATTTAGATATCAACCAGTTCCAATAAACTACTTCCTATGAAAACTTTATTTATACTGACAATGAAAATGGATAGCTCAAGTGTAGTATCATACAGAAGTTCAGGGTAATTATACTAGTATAGCATGGTTAGTAGTAGTGTAATGAGTAATATAATTCCTATCTTAGTCATAATTGGCCTTCATGTCAAATTTTAATCTTTAGACTGTTGAGTGTTTTCAAAAGCAAATAAAGGACCCACATAATGTTTAAAACACTGGACAAATATAACAAATAAGTGACAATTTCAAAATAGGAAATCTATGTCCCATTAGGGCAAAGAAGAAAGTGAGAGCAACATCTGGTAATGTAATTAGTACGATTAGGGAAACACATCCACAGAATTTACTCTGCAGGGGAAATGTAATGGGAAACCACCCATTTACTACAGTGCCTTAGCAAGTGCTAGCCTCTAAAACATAAAGAAGAGAGAGAAGATATTCTCCTATAATTCTTTAAGAGATGTTCAACCATCTCCAAGTAATTTTTGTAAGGTTCTTATTGTTTCACTGCTTTGATTCATACAAAGCCACGTTATACCTTTGCTACTGTAACTGTACTGTGGCGGAGGAAAGTTATTCTCACCTCTTAGGGTTCCTGGTTGGGTCTAAACATTAAACTGACAGAGACAGATTAATAGGAAATAAGTATGCAATGTATTTAATATACGTTTTACATGACACAGGAATCTTCATAAGGAAATGAAGATCCGAAGAAACAGATCTGAGTGCCTCTGTGCTAGCATTTATGAAGTATGGACAGCTGTGGAGGAATATGACAGGTTAAGGAGTGTAAGGTAAGTATAGTAAACTGCGGGAAACCCAGCAAGGCCTCTTTGTTTGGATTCTTCTCCGTCCCTTTGTCTTCAGAGACAAAGATGCTCCTTTCCTCCAGGTATAGGGAGGACACCTTTCACATGAGGGTTTTATAGCCTGTTTCAGGGGAGAAGGACAGTGGGAAGGTCACAGTGAGCCTCCGGCTTCTGTTTTCTCAAACTCCTCCAACTTAAAATATTCACTGTGCCAAGGTGCCATATTTTGGAGTAGCATGTCCTGAATCCCATCACTACTTTTGAGAAAAAAGGATTTTTAAATTCCAGGGAAACTCATTCCTCAGTTAGCTTGAGGAGAGTATCAGTTAGAATATTCTCTTTGGTTCCTCCTTAAGCAGCATGTTGTTTTTTTAATACCATGATATATATAGTATATTCTACGATTATGCATTTAGGTCTGAGGTAATTATGCTCATTTACATTATTTTTACTTTCTCGGCAATACAAAATCTGGGAGATGGTATGTGAAAATTATCATTACTCAAATTCTGGGGGTTGGGGAGTGCAGAGAAGATGAAAGGTAATAATAAGAAATAGCAATTTGTGAAATTATTTTTATTTTACAATTTATTAGAAATCAAGAAAAAGAAACAACTTAAAAAGATTGATGTCTTGCTCTCTAAGAAGATATCATACATAAGATAAGATTGTCATAAATTTGGCAATTCTTTTTTTTTAAGATATTAAAGGTTATTTTAAGTATAGATTTAAACATAGAAAAGATTTTTAAATGAGCCAAATACTTCAAAAAGGGTTTCAAATTTGACTTTTTATTGGCCGTAGGTCATTTTAGTTTGAAGTCGATGCCAAAGAATTAAACTCAGATTCCTCTTCCCATCCAGCCTCATTAGCAAAATTATCCCCGTGTGCTTCGTGTATGAAATGTAGAAAGCTTACTTCTAAGTGGATCTATAAAGCACTATAAGAAAACGTAAAACTCTATTGTTCTTAAGGAGGATGTGTTTTTTCATCCTAAAAACTATTACAACTTCTCAAACAAATCATAAGCTAGTGGAAGAGTTTGTTGGACTATGGATTCATTTAGGGCCACTTTCTTTGGACTCTAGTTTCCTGATCCATAAAATGAATCCTACCTGTCATACATATTTAATGTGATTATTAGCTGAGAAACATAGGTGAGGCCACTTTATTAATTGTAAAGAACTAAACAAAGAGTTACTAGCAAGATGGCAACAATACTAGCCTTCTCATTTTTATAACTCTAACATTTGAATCAGTAGTTGGTATGTAGTAGACTATCTATATATATGTATTTGTGGAACTAAATAGAATCAAGACCAATAGAATTTGAAAAAGAAACAAAGGAATAAAAAAATACAATGGAATTTGAAAAGCAAGCAAGAAAATATATTTAAAAGCCTCCTTATTGTAAGAGAAAGCTTGTATTCCAGAACTAGAAAAACTAAAAATGAATCACTTAAAATTTACTCAAATTCAAGATCACACTTTTGGTTATAGAGAGAAATAAATTAAAATGAAAAGGAAGAATTTGGCAAATAGTGCAGCATCAATGATTAGCAAAAAAAAATGAAGGAACAATTTCTGGAAAATATGTCAGTATTTATGTATAACATATCTAAAGTGCTTCAGAAAGCAATCCTGGAGAAAGAAAATAACACACGATGATGGAGCTGGAGGTGATGGTGGTGATGGTATTTGTTTTGTGTTGGTATTTTTCCAAGCTCAAGTAGGAACACAGCCATGACAAGTCAGCTTCTGTTTGTTATCAACTCATTTTGCACCTGGAGGAGAAAAAGAAAATAACTACTTCAGAACACAGTGGAAACATTCCAGAGAATTTAATACCATGTCATGTAAATCTCTGCAAAGGGAAAAATCTGTTAAGCATCACTTAATGGCAACAAACTTGTATGCTTAAATAGAGTATCCAATTAGTCATTTGCAGCAGGAAATTTTTCCTGGCAAGTTTCCTTTTAAATCTTAAAACAAACAAACAAACAAAAAACTGATCACCATTTTTTTAGATCATTTTCTAAGGATAAGTTGTAAAAGAAAACAATTGGTTACAATGCTAAGGTTGTTACCTACATACATACTATACATGCATACATACGTGTATGAGTATTTCTAACTCAGTTTTGTTCTGTTGGCTGTCAGACAAGCATGCAAAGATACACCTTTTCTCTTCTGATTCCATCTTCCCTTAATGCTACTGCTTTCTGTCTGTTCCCACCTCTTCTCTCCTTTGCTGCTTGCCTGCAGTTCCTGAAAGAGTCAGAGGGAGAAACAAAGATCTTAGATTAGAAGGAGCCTCACATGATCATCTGGTTACCCCTCCCCCATATCATTCTCCACATTTTTACTGAATAGGAAACTGGGTCCCAGAGTAATTAAAGAACTTCCTCAATGTCACACAGTTATGACAAAGAGGAAATGACACGCTCTGCTACATCACCTCTTTCTATTTCCTTCTAGGAGTTTATCACTATCTGAAATGATCTAATTCACTTATTAATTTACATATCTATTGACAGTCTTCAAATACTAGAATATTCATCCATGAATTTAAGGACCTTAACTATCTTGTTAACACCTGTGTCCTCAACACAATGTTTAGCATGTCATAGGCATTCATACATATTTATTGAATAGTAAACCAGAATACTGGTTTCTTGTTTCCAATGTACACTTTTATAAACTACACCAAATTATCCCATGAAAAATAGTATAGAATAATTAAGGATGTCTGAGTTTTCTAATTCACACAGCAGTGAAAAGATGCCCTCCATCATTTGCCTAAAGCTCTTCTTCCTCCGAAATTTAGTTCTTCAGAATGTTATGATAATAACATATAAAATCTAATAATTTAATTTCTTTAACAGATTTCACATTTCAGTAACATAGACATTTTTAATGATTAATGTATCTGCTGGAGCTTTGAAGACTGGTTTTTGGAATCAAAGACTTGGAAAACCTAAGGACATTTTCTTCCCCCATCCTCCTTCAGAGAAATCAAATGCTCAAAATTACATGTAAGCATAAACACTTTAATGTAGTTAGACAAGCTTTTCTATTATCAGTTTGCACTTTACACTGTTTGCTTTTAGATGTGGGTAAAGAAACAGAATTTTTAAATCAATACAATATAACTGGTTTATTTATGAATTCATAAATCCATATTGCGACTAAATAAACTCTGCAATACTTGCACTTATTTGCTATGACAATACTCCATACCGGTGTTTCCAAAAACTTCACTCAATGGTGTATCACTTTTGTGATTTTGAGGTACCATTTCTACTATGGTTATTTAACATTTTTTTTTAAATTGATTTAAAATACACTAACACTTTAAGCTTGTCTCATCCTAAGCAACAATAGCTTAGGGGCTGGTGATTATGTATCTTTTCTAATATATAATAGTATTTATAAATATAAAAAATAAGTATAAAAATAATTTGTCCGTGGCTAACCTAAAATAATGTTTCCACAATATAGAAAGCATTGCATAATTGAATTAAAATTTTAAATGGATGGTGTAAAACTTTTTGAGAATAGAAAATAGTCTGAGAATTTTGTTTTTTTCTAAAGATGCTTACCTTGTACAACTCTGGGGTTAGAAAATCACGGTTTAATAGAAAGAACTCTGGCCTAGAATCCTGCTCTGCCCTTCTACACTCTCTGCTTCAGTTTCTCATGTTTAGGGGGACACAAAAAATACTCAGCTTGTTACTGACCAGGATTCTTGGCCTCCTTCATCAATAGAAATTGATCAGAGGCCAGACAAGAAATTCAGGCAAGGCTTTATTGGGCCACCTGCTGTGGCAGGGTGCAGCGAGAACAAACAACAGGTTCCCTTGCTTGCTGGCTACGGAGAGGGTCGGGCTCATTCCTTATATGGAATGAGGGTAGGGGTGTGTCCAGGGGTCAGGCCAGAGGGGTGGCTTAGGTGTTTTGCCCACCCCTTAGGTGGTGGTGTGTGCAGGGGGCATGTGCAGTACCCTGCTTTTGCTCCAGACTTTTCAAAAGTGGCAGTTGGGTTTTTTGGTCTCTTTGTATCTTTTGTCCAGAATTTGCCCCAACTGCCCAGACATGCAGTTGTTTTTAGTCCCATACAGTTTCTTTGTATTTTGTTGCTTGAGGAGAGGGTGTGTCCAGGTGTAGGCACTGCAGCACTGCAGCAAAGGGTCCAGGTCCCAGCCTGTCTCAAACTTATCCACCTGACTTAATCTTTCTCAGATTCAGCGTACACAATTGAAGAGATACAAGAGCGAGCGGGCCAGGATGATGAGAAAAGATTGGGAAGAACTGGTGATACTTTATCACAGAGAGGAGACCACTTAGGAGATGACACCAGAGTGTTCTTCAGTATCTGAACAGCTGTGCCGTAGGAAAGGAGGTAAAGTATAGGAGAAGGAGAGAGTTTAACACACAAAAGAACAATTAGAGCTCCTTGTCTGGGTTTGGGGTTCAGCTGGAGCTATTCAAGAATTAGAGAAGCAATCAATCACTTGTCTGTGCTGTTGGAGAGGATCATGAACTAGAGAAGGTTTGGATAGATAGTCTCAAGTCCTTTCTCATTCTAATAATAATTGCACCAGTTATTAAATGCTCATTATGCTGGGCTGAACATTTTATAGGTGTTTTCTTGTTTAATTTTCAAAATAATGCAATACGGGTAGGTATGATCGTACTCATTTTACAAATAGAGAGACTGAGTCAAAAATTTGGTAGGTGTTGAATTTGAACCCAAGTCAGAGTGACTCAAACCCTGTCTACTAACTATTATATTATATTATAAATGTTGTCTGGAAAAGATAAAGGTTTTGTTTTGTTTTGTTTTGGTCAGAAACTCTCTTTGCCCATTCAGCCAAACGGAAGCCAAGTTGTCATCATGAAAAAAATTTTGTTGTAAACTGTAATTGTGTGAAAAGGAAACTGAAAAGCCATTATCTCAGCTGGTATCCTTCAAATTTCTGAGAAAGTCAACACTTTTCCAAAGGAAAACTTATGCTTTTAATTGTGATCTCTGTGTTTTGAGAGTGGAGAACAGAATAAAAGAAACCAACATTTCTGAAGGAAAACTTATTCTTTTAATTTTCATCTCTTTTCATTTTTAAGAATGGAGAACACGATGGAAGAATCCAGAAGCCATTGTGTTTATTTCCCCATGTGTTTTTTGCTGTTACAAAGTCAGCAAAAGCTTTTCTTTTGTTTGTCTGAATCCTTTTGAAAAAACATTTATAAAAATGTCTGTTCATGCGGAGGGAAGGGCAGTTTTATTTTTTAGGACCTCAGGGTATCTCAAATTATCTCAAGGGGTATCCGGGATGTTTTACAAACACAAATAATCCAAAATCACTTAAAACAAATATGTGTCTTAATCAGATTTTAAGTAGGGAGAAACTTTGAAAATCAAATAAACAGTCACAGCAGGTGGTCTAGAAACACAGCAGGTGGTCTAGAAATTTTTGGTGAAACTGGTTTAACAAAAACAAAACAAAACAAAAAAAGGCCAGGGCAAGGGAGGGAGAAGAGAAAGGAAGGCAGGAAGGATGAGAGGAAGGAAAGAAGCAAAGAAGGAAGGAAGAAAGGAAAAAAGAAGGAAACTTGGAACAAGTACTCATAAATACTTGAGATACTACTTATCAATGAGTTTTGCGTTTATTTTCTTGGGGAAAATATACTAAGGAAAATTATCATTATCTCTATTGTATTGGCTTATGGATTCACGCATTTCTTTTAATCTCTATATTATAAAACTCACGGTCAAAATTAAAAACAGTACTTTTACTTCTTTGAGTCCTGATTTTACGATCCCACGGTGGATTTTGCATTTGATTTTTTTCTTCCTATCTTAATTTACCTCTTTATTGACTTTTGAGAAATCTTTTCGTCTTTAGTTTTTTAATCCATGAAACATTTGAACTTCACTAATATCATTAATGTGGGAAGCAAATTGGGCATTCCTCCACCTCTACTAAATTATGTGGTGTAGATACTTTACATTGAAATGCAATAAATAATTGTTCAGGATGCCAGAACTTTGAATTATCAAAAGCCATGTTCAGTAAATACACATGGTCTTGTAAAACCTTGCTTTGTACTGATGCTTATCTTCTCTGCCAGTTCTGTAGGGGAGAAATTATCTTTCCTTTATTTTCATAACACCCAGCAAAGTGCCTTCCTAGAGATGAACCCATAAAAAATAGTTGTTGAATTAACGAATTCATGAATTAATGAAATTTCTTATGATAATAGGAGATTTATAAAATCTAATGATTCATTAAAATGCAATAGGAAACACCCCATATTTCCAGTAATAGCCAAAAATAAGTGACAGGGGAAATTTGGCATATTTTATTTTAGATTTATAATTTTTCTTTCTTAATAACTAGTGGAAACGATGGAAAATACACCTCTCACAGCTTAAAAAATGAAGAGAAATCTGTGGTTCTTTAATCATTAACGTGTTGTTGGAGGGAAAAAGATGTTTAATATCTAAAGAGTAATACATTTTGATCTTTTGAATCAAGAAATCTGGCATTTCTCCATCATTCGGAAATAAATACCATGTACCATTCTGTATAGAGCAACAGGATAAATGCAGATCTTAAAAGTTTCATTAAACATTCCTCTGTAAGTTAAACCCAGACGCACACTCATGTCTAAATGTATTTAATATTTATTTTTTACTTTTAAAGTGATGCTATTTACATTTGACATTAGAAGGCAAATCTTATCAGTAGGACATCAGGGATTAAGCTGGGCAGTATTAAAGTTAGAACACTCACATGTTTGCAAATGTCTATGTTGTTAGAAAGAAAATCACTGTTGTAAAATAAATACTTATTTTTTAATTGTAAGTAATATGGAACGATCTGTAGGTAGTTCTAAAGTTCCATCAAGGGGCGCTTCCCAGGAGGTGTATTACTATTTTGTGAGTGTGGAGAGCAGAGATAGAAGTCAAGCAGTGGTGTTCCATGGGATATTCAGAAAAGTTAATAGTTCAGTTATTCCCAAGAAGACTTCTTGCTGCAGACCCGTTATTAATGGTCCCACTGCTCTTCTCTCTCGTTCACACCTTCTTCTTCTTCGGGGAATGCTGATTCATTCTGGCCTTTCATATGCTTAACCCCTGAAATTATAAAAATTATGCTCAATTTATTTCTGGCAGATTCACTGCTTTGCTGCAAGAGGTAAAGAAAATGAGTGGAACGTTTTCACTGGTGTATATGTGTTTTCTCCAAGGATCTCAACAATCTAATCTTATATAAACCTTTTAATTCACTGAGGAATAAAAACACACCCAGCCCAATTTCCATTCGAAACAGAATGTCTTTTATAGTAATTAAATTTTCTCCATTAAGAATTGCATCACTGCCTATTAAAAACCTGTTAACTAAAAATCTGCTCACAGGCTCTTACTGCTCCTCTCAGGAGCGAGGAGGTGTGTGCGTGCCATTTCTGTAACTTTCAAACAACAAAAGAATCAGAATACTGTTAGTCTTCTTTAGGAATCAAAACATACAGATTTGATTCTGAAACTTTTGTATTAAAAATTCTTCAATCACTTCCCCCAAAACCTACACAGAGGAAAACCATTGGCACACCTTTGCCTGATATATAGGCTATGTGACCTGGCCTCTCCCTACCTATCTGGCCTCATTTCCACCAGCCTTTCCTGCTTCCCTCTTTCACAGTAATTTGTGCTTTAACAATACTAACCTGCTCTTCCACATTACAGGTCACTCCAGGCTCCCTCAAGCCTCCATGTCTTTCTCATTCTATTCTCTCTGCCGAATAGCTTCTTCCTACTCACCCACCTGATAACCTCCCACTCATCCTGATAGCAGCTTGCCTCCTCTGTGAAGGCTCCCCCAGTTCCCCAAGTAGACCTAGCTAGGTCTTTCTCATATTTCCCCCTGCTCTTGGATCACTTTCTCTTGTATCAATTACTTTATAGAACAGTATTTGTTTACATATTTTTCTCATTAGAACAAACTTGCTGATGTCAGGATTATGGATGGGGTTTCACTTTGGGGTCCCAGGTACAGAGCCTGGCAAACAGTAGGTGCTCATTAATATTGATTGCATAAATGATTGATGGAATTAATGAGGTGACACTTTGGTATATGTCTTTGGCATTTCCACAATAATGTATATTCAGATTTTTTTCAAAATTAACTCAAGTTTGGAGTATAAATCATAAGGCGACTACTACAATCATTACAAAATCATCTTTCATTTCACTTGGGTCTATTCTGTTAAAACATCATATACTAGCTGACACTCTGCATATAGTGATGTGTAACATGGAAAAGTTTATAGATTTTTATATTTTAGTAAATTGGTTTATGAGATTTTTCTAAATATTACTGAAAAACATTGCAGTTAGAATTGATAAATGAAAGGAAGTCACTGCTCATGTTTACTATGAAACAAAGAAACTAAAAAAAGGAAAAAAACAGAGTGGGTTTGCATGTACTGCAGTCAGCAACCTCAGAGTGCCATTTGGCAAGGAATGACACCCCTGGACTTGGTTGATTATCTTGCAAAAATATTTGATAAGTTGTAATAATATTTATATACTGTAATTTCATCTGCAAACACAGATCACTCACAATCACCACAGAGAGAATTTTGTTGTTAACAAGTGGAACTTATTTCATCATGTTATAGATTACACAGGAGAAAAAGAGGTCTAAATGCTAAGAAGGAAAAGGAGTTCAATGAGCATCCAATCAGTCACTCTGCCGGAGTCTTACATACCTGGGTCACTAAACCTCACAACTCCACGAGATAAATACCTGGATGGTGAAATCTAGACTTCAAGAAGATAAATGATTTGTTCAACTTTACAAGGATAGTGTGGTTCTAAAAGAAGTTCTGACACATCATAGTCCCTCAATATAGACTGACTGACTGACTCACTGACTCACTGACTGACTGACTGACCGACTGACTGAGTGAATGAAGCATAAAGTTCCATTGTCAGGAGACCCCAACTCATTTTCACCTTTAGCTTTTTGGATGCTAATGTAGACTCACCTATCAATCTCTAGGATTTATTTACAGTACCTACTAATCTGGTTCAAACCATCTTGGCATTCCCTCTGAAGTATTAAAGCATAGTAATCATTCAGCCGCCTGCCACTGTTTCCTGAGCTAAAATTGTCTGCACCACCCAGGATTTGCAAAGGTTCTACTGCCTCCAGGGCTCATGCCTTTTAACCTCAAAGTAACTACAGAGTAATGCAGTTGTGTTCAGACAATTTTCCTTAAATTAGGTTTAACTTAATGCCAACATTGATTTGTCTATATGAGGGAGTCAAACATTTAAAAAAATGGTAACCAAATGTCCAACTTGTTAAACCAATAATCATCCACTTCCCATACTTGACTATAGGTCTACTCACTTATTTATTTTATAATGATAACGGCCACAAAGTTATACGAGAAAGCCTTCTTTAAAGTAAAATCACTCACTTGAGCAAACCTTGGAACGGGCTTTTCTCGGTTTTATTTGAGTGTGGCATTAACTATTGCCAGGTGAAAGATTTTGATGAGGCAGGAGTAGGTGACGTCACAGAGTTGTTCTGCCGAACCTCTCTACAGGACCACAGATTCCTTGGTTCCCAAAGCAGTTTACACTAACGTCATCTTTCCATTGGATAACGGATGGTTGATTAATTCGTGTTTTGAATTTTTCTTTTCAGCAATGTTTGTTTGGTTATAGATGCAATAAATGCTGAGATTAATGTGTGAAGTCTGTGAGAACTGTCTAATAATTTTTCTCCCCGTGCCCCTCCTCCTATCCCCAAACACACATATGCCTTGTATTTAAATTTTCTTTGAAGCCTCATTCAATATTTGAGTAATTCTGGAGGTGGAGGAAAGTAACTTGCTCTGGAGGTGTTGGTGAAATTCTCAGATTCTCCTCTTCTGCCAAATGCTAACGAACACGCAGGAAAACACCTCACCTGAACGTGAACTGATTCCCAGCATGTGGCAAAGGGCCTCCTGGAGCAAGAAAAACACAGGCAGCCCTGCACTCGGGCAGAAGGCAGAGGGATCCCCAAAATGCACAGAGGCTCTTTTCTCCGTAACAAAATGAACACACAAGAAAAGGAGCCATATATAAGACAAGGATATGTGGTATGAATACATGAAGGAGTGAAGAAAATAGAGTTTGAGGAAAAGAAAGACTGAGTAAAAGAAGGAAAGGAAAAGAAAGAAATGTTGTCCCTGCACAGAACATTATACTCGTGCTCTTCTCCATTCTGTAGATCAGGAGGTTAAATGTGAGTTGGATGAAGTTGTAAAGTGACTGAGTGAAGAATTATGAATAATTAATCCCTAAAGGGAGGCTTACATTTGGCAAACCACACATCAATATGTTTATCGGTTAATTCAGAGGGGAAAAAGGCAGGTTTATCACATTTGTAGATGACATGAAACTTGGAAGAAAAGATGACATGATGAGTGAAAAACTAGTATTCCAAAGAGCTGGAAAGATGGCCTAAGCAATTAAGGTAGAGGTCAAAGGGAGTTTTGTTTTTAGGAAGATTATTTTGGTTCTAAAAGATAGAGAATGAGGACAACCTAGATTGAGTATAGTTAGGGATTCAGGTGACCACAATTTCAACATGACCCAACAGAGTCACCTGTTTGTAGGAACAGAGCTCTTGGCAGTGTGGGTGGCATTTCTAACAGGAGAGTCAGCAGTTTAAGAGAGGAAACTTCTCTCTAACCATGTGTTGTTCAGACTTTTCTGGATTATGTTGCCCAATTCTGGATTCTGCATCTCAAGAGTTCCATCGAAGGAAGTAATTGAGATTAAAAGCAGTTTTATGAAATCTCTTCCAGAAGAATTGGATATGAAACTGCACTGTTTAGCAAAATTAAGAGAGGACAAAAGAGGCTGCCATTGAATTCCTAAAAGCCTGGAAAAAGAAATAAAATTTATCTAAGTGGCGACTGAGAGCGGCAATAGTGTCAATAGCTGACATTCATGTGGTGAGGGCAGAGTACAGATCTTCCTAGATTTACAATGGGGTTACATTCCAACAAACCCATTGAAGATATCATAAGTGGAAAATGCATTTAATACGCCTACCCTACCGGACATCATAGCTTAGCCTAGCCTACCTTAAACGTGCTCAGAACACTGATGTTAGCCTGTGGTTGGGCAAAATCATCTAACACAAAGCGTATTTTATAATAAAGTGTGGCATATCTCATGTGATTTATTGGATACCATACTGAAAGTGAAAAACAGAATGGTAGTATGGGTACAGAATGGTTGTAAGTGTACTGTATTTGTTGTTTACACTCATTACCCTGTGGCTACCTGGGAGCTGGGCTCACTGCCCCTCCTGGCATCACGAGACCATATCCTACTGCGTGTCACTAGCCCAGGAAAAGATCAAAATTCAAAATTCGAAATACGGTTTCTTCTGAATGCATATTGCTTTTGCACCATCGTAAAGGCAAAAAATCTTAAATCAAACCATTGTTAAGTCAGGGACATTTGTATGGCTCAATATAAAGAAGAAAATTTCTAAACTCTTTATGTTTGCCCAGCAATAAGCATGTGAGTGAGCTCCCCATCACTGTGTGTGTCCAAGTCAAAGCTAAATTTCCATCTCAGACGAGAAGGAACCCTGGATTGAGTAGCAGGGCAGGCTCACAAGCTCACCAACCCTGAGATGCATTCATATACAAAGGAGATCTTCTTTCCTACTGAAAATTTTGCTTTACTCTGAGTACTGTAAGTTACAAAAAAGTAATTCTAACTTTAAATGACTTAAGCGGCCCAAATCCACATTTTAAAACAATTCACATCGGGAGTAGCAAATGTAAATGGATTCTTTTTTTTTCAACCACATACTTTAGAAGTTTGAAATCATTCTAAAGTCCTCTGGGGAATTTGTGGGTGTATTTTGAGAGCCTCTGACCCTCTTGGAATTCTATTTATACTTGTTTCTGTGCCTCTTCAGTGAAGAAGGTCCATAGTTTTCAGCAGAATCTCAAAGGGGTTTCTGACTCACAAATAGTTGTGAATATGATTCCTAGTCCAATCTCTTCACTTTAAAGATGAAAGGACAATTTCAGATGGCAAAGTGACTGCTTAAATTCACACTGCAATCATAAGCTGGGCTGGGACACAAACCTCGGCCCCTAATTCCTACTGGGGGCTCTTCACCTGGGCCACCAGGACTCAATCTACCACCACTGTTATTGATCTTTTCCAAAGTTAAAACCTGAAGGAAAATGTGGTGACTCGAGATCATAAGGCTTTTTTCATTATCAAATTCTTTCAACTTATAACTGATAGATTTAGATGTAACTTTTCAGTCTTTTTTGTCATCATTGCTGTTAGTGTTTTTAATAGAGTTTGTAAGCAGGAAGATGTACAATTTAACTTTGCCCAGCAACATTCCCAGAATGGAACCAAGTTACAAATAATGTACATGTTATTAGAAAAGAAGCAATAGGAGTTAAATATAATAAAGTTCCTACTGTGTGTTGAGCAGGAGAGAGGCACAACTACAAATCAGATGGGGATGTAGGTCAGGGGTGATGGCATGCACATAAATGAAGTTATTTAATGAAGACATGTAGAATTAAAGCATTTGGAGAGTTCTGATGTGGGAAAGAAGAGCTCCAACTCAGGAGATAGTAATTTGGACAGCCGTTGACTGAGCAATACACTGGTTAGATTAAGGGAAGCAGTGAGTCTGATTTCTAAATGAGAACACTATTTGCAAAATACATTTAACAAGCCTTAGTTTTCTGAAGGCCTACTGTGTACAAAAGAGTGAGTTCAGTGGCCCTAAAAGAATGATTTTTCTAATGGTTGCTTGTATATTGATCCTTCAAATTTTATCAAAAAATCATGCTAGATATACTCAAGGACTATAATTTAAGCTATAATATGGGACATCAAGTCTCCTCAGTAAAGGCCCACCATCTCTGATTGAAAATGTGCTTTGCATTTCCCAAAATGCTTTCACATGTATTTTGTTTAATCTTTTTGTCATTCATTTATAATAAATAGCTCTACATTAATATACTGAGGGTCACAGAGATCAAGTGACATATTGATTTCATCCCAAAGCTAAACACACATCATGTCCTGAACTCATCTTAAATCTATCCCTTTCTACTTCATTTGGAGTAAATTACATATAAACAGCACAGTTGATCTCTGCTCTAATACGATGACTGTTCAGTTAATATAAACTGCAAATCAACACAGGATCATTTCACTTAACCACCCATTACTTACAGAAGCATTTCTCTGCAGAAGAATAAATGTATAATGTGCTTCTCTCTTCATCATACATGAGAATAGGGGCAGCATGTTTATATGGTATTCATATGTATTCATGAGTATTATATATTTATGTATATTTTACCTATCGTATATTTTACCAAAGCTGTTGCCCAAGAGTAAAACCTAGGTGAAAGATTTAGCAGTATATGCTGAGGAGAAGATAGGGGAGGAGGTATACTTACCTGCTATCATTAGAAGTGTGAATTCAAAGAATATCTTTGGAGAGTAATCTAGTCTCACTTACCAAAATGTAAAGTGCCCACATCTTCATCAGTAAGTCTGAGGTTGGAGCCAGGCAAGAATATGTTTTTTAATTTTGCAAGGATCCTGCTATTCAGCCTAGGGTGAGAATCACTTTGATAGACTGAGTGCTTCTTTTGCTCTCTACAGCTAAGTGCCCTTCTAATACCCCCTTTCTCTTCAAAGCTAATGCATTCCATGAACTCAGAAGTAAAGTTAAATTTTTAAGCCTACACATAATGGAGCTAAACAGTGTTGGGCAATTTCACTTAAGAAAGAGACAGAATGGCTATCTCACCTGCCGGACTTGACTGCCATTGATTGAACAAAATAGCATATCTAAAATAAAGACTGCATCAATCAACAGGAGTCCGTGGTTAGCCTTGAAAGCACTAAAAATAAAATAACAAAAGGAGAGTTGCATTTAAAGCCACAGAACAAATGATGCCTGTGTTTTTTAAGTGTGTCCACAGAAGGATGTCCTGTGCTGGCATTTTAGAAGTCTGTGTCTTCCAAGGAGAGTACCTTCCTATTGAAGCAACAATAGTCAACTATTGGCTACCGTAGCCTTGAAATGCAGCAGGGCCCTATGGTCCTTCCCCCATTTCCTCAGCTTGCCTTTTGTCTGTAGAAAAACTTTAGCCAAAGAATAAGTTTAGTCAGAGAAGTGAAAAAAATGCAGTAGTAAAGGAAAGCAGTCAAACAAGACCAAATAATAATAGTTTAGTCATCAAAGTCAAGGACCTTTAGTTTCTCCTCAAGGGCTGTAGATAATATTCTGAGCCATATCCTTTGAGCTGTCTTGTAGATACCGAAACCCCCACCAGGTGGAAGAAGTTAACTACATGATGAATCAGACTGTAGCCATGACATAAGCTGCCCTAATTCTGAGAACTGGCCTCAAAGAAATGGGAACAAACCGACCCTGGAACTGAAGACTAACTGTACTTCAAACAATCAAGATGACACTGGTCAGTCCACCGCATGGCCAATTTCAAGGTGACGGTCAGAGCTGCCTGTGCTATTTCTGCATGTAGCCCCTTCCCTCCACCTATAAAAGCTCTTTCCCACTGATTGTCAGTGGGGGGAAGTCAGCCTTATGGTATTAATTAAGCCACCTGTATCAAGAATCACTTTGAACATCACTGGTCTAAATGCATCAGAGATTGTCAGATGGTAAGATTTCTCACTCCTCAAATCTCCAGTAACCCCATACTCTCTTCACACTCAGCTGATTTTCTCAGGGCTAATTGAAGTAATCATTAATGAGTTGACAACAGCATGGCCAAATCTACCAAGATATTTGAATCAGTGCCCGTATCTCTGCCTCCTCTCATAAGCCTCACCTCTCATTTTTTCCACCCCTCTTTTTCACAATATCTCTTACCCTTTCAAAGAATTCTCCTAAAATTAAGACCTCTCTTTCTTGCGTCATCAGTTTCTTCCATTCTACTAAAATAGTCCCATAACCACAACATTTCTTCCGTTTCAAGAAACTGTCTCTTGACTCCACTCCACCTCTCGTCACTGCCCCTTCTCTCTTCTTTAGAAAACTTTAGAGCAAAACTCATTATAGTATAATAAATAGACTGCATCACGTTATAACCTCTCCTTAACATACTCCAATCAAACTTCTATGTTCATCACTCCATTAATAATTCTTGTCAAGTTTCCCCAACATACTCCATCTGGGGAAATCCAGTGGTCAGTTTCACACCATTTTAGACAAAATCATGGCAGCATTTAACATAAGTGGTCACTTCTTTTTGTTGAAACACTAATTTGACCTCAAGATGACCAAACACACCTGTTTCTCCACTTACCTTATTGACTACTGCTTCTTGGTCTTTTCAGCTAGACAGTCCTACTCATTCTCACCCTACATGCCAGCCAGTTCCAGGACCTGGTTATTGAATGTTTTCTCTATTTGTACTCACTTCCTAGGTGATCTCATCCAATACTATTGCTTTAAATATAATGTATAAATTGATGATTTCCAATTGTATATTATCAGTCCCAGTCCCTCATCTGAGTTCAGGTTCATAAAACCAACAGCCTAACTGTATTCTGACTTTTAAGTGTTTAATAGGTATCCCAAATTTAGTCTATCCAAAACATGATCTTGATTCTGTCCCCAATCTTCAAACAAAGAGAAACAAGCACCTGGCCCCTACCAACCTTCTGTTTTCCAAATCTTTTCCATCTTAGTTAACAGAATATTCTCAGGCCCAGTGTATTCTTTGCCTCCTCTTGTTCCTTTCATACTCCGCTTCCAATGCATGACCAAATTTTGAAGTCTCTACATGCAAAATTGTATCCCAAGTCTAATCAATTTTCATCAGTTCCAGCACTACCACCTTAGTCCCATCCATCACTAATCTCTACCTCGAGGACTTCAATAGCCTTCTAACTTGCTTCCCAACTTTCTCTCCTTCCACCCTACAGTTAATTCCCCAAACAATTTACAGAATAATCTTTTAAAAGATTACATTATTCCTCCGATGAAAATCTTTGATGTCTTCTCATTATCTTAAGAATGAAATTCAAATGCCTGACCATAAACTTATAGTCATTAAGATGCTTCATGATTAGGTTCTGTCTCCTTCTGAACTTATCTCCTTACAACGCTCCCTCACTTGCTTGCCTACATTGGTATTTTACATAGACCTCAAACAGCCTCAGGCCTGTCCTCCTTGCTCTCTTTACTGGATTCCTCTTCTTCTGAGGGACCCACATGTTTTTTTTCTTCACCTCAGTTGGCCAATCAGGTCTTTGCTGAGATGTCATGATTTCAGAGAAGACCACTGACCGTTCCATCTAAAACATCCCTTCTCTTTCTTTCCCTTACTTTCAGCCCACTTATGGTGATTTATCTTATTTTTTTTTCCTTCCTTTAGAGCATTAGTCATTCCCTGGTGTCATATGTCTTTATTTATGGAGTTCTGGTATGCCTCCCGCTAGAATATCAGCACCATGAAATCAGAGTCAATACTCTGTTTTGTTCGCTGACTGATAGCAGAGCCCAGAACAAAGCCTGAACATTATAGATGCTTAGTGCATTTTTTTTTTTTGCAACTCGTAACTTTTTTTTTTGATTTTTACTTTTTTTTTTTAACATCTTTATTGGGGTATAATTGCTTTACAATGGTGTGTTAGTTTCTGCTTTATAACAAAGTGAGTCAGTTGTACATATACATATGTTCCCATATCTCTTCCCTCTTGCGTCTCCCTCCCTCCCACCCTCCCTATCCCACCCCTCCAGGCGGTCACAAAGCACCGAGCCGATATCCCTGTGCCATGCGGCGGCTTCCCACTAGCTATCTACCTTACGTTTGTTAGTGTGTATATGTCCATGCCTCTCTCTCGCCCTGTCACAGCTCACCCTTCCCCCTCCCCATATCCTCAAGTCCATTCTCCAGTAGGTCTGCGCCTCTATTCCTGTCTTATCCCTAGGTTCTTCATGACATTTTTTTTTTCTTAAATTCCATATATATGTGTTAGCATACGGTATTTGTCTTTCTCTTTCTGACTTACTTCACTCTGTATGACAGACTCTAGGTCCATCCGCCTCATTACAAATGGCTCAATTTCGTTTCTTTTTATGGCTAATATTCCATTGTATATATGTGCCACATCTTCTTTATCCATTCATCCGATGATGGGCACTTAGGTTGTTTCCATCTCCAGGCTATTGTAAATAGAGCTGCAATGAACATTTTGGTACATGACTCTTTTTCAATTATGGTTTTCTCAGGGTATATGCCCAGTAGTGGGATGGCTGGGTCATATGGTAGTTCTATTTGTAGTTTTTTAAGGAACCTCCATACTGTTCTCCATAGTGGCTGAACCAGTTCACATTCCCACCAGCAGTGCAAGAGTGTTCCCTTTTCTCCACACCCTCTCCAGCATTTATTGTTTCTAGATTTTTTGATGATGGCCATTCTGACAGGTGTGAGATGATATCTCATTGTAGTTTTGATTTGCATTTCTCTAATGATTAATGATGTTGAGCATTCTTTCATGTGTTTGTTGGCAGTCTGTATATCTTCTTTGGAGAAATGTTTATTTAGGTTTTCTGCCCATTTTTGGATTGGGTTGTTTGTTTTTTTGTTATTGAGCTGCATGTGCTGCTTGTAAATTTTGGAGATTAATCCTTTGTCAGTTGCTTCATTTGCAAATATTTTCTACCATTCTGAGGGTTGTCTTTTGGTCTTGTTTATGGTTTCCTTTGCTGTGCAAAAGCTTTGAAGTTTCATTAGGTCCCATTTGTTTATTTTTGTTTTTATTTCCATTTCTCTAGGAGGTGGGTCAAAAAGGATCTTGCTGTGATTTATGTCATAGAGTGTTCTGCCTATGTTTTCCTCTAAGAGTTTGATAGTTTCTGGACTAACATTTAGGTCTTTCATCCATTTTGAGCTTATTTTAGTGTATGGTGTTAGGGAGTGATGCTTAGTGCATTTTAAGTAAAGAAATGACTAACTTCAATCTCACTTTCTTTAAAAATATTCCCTATTCAACATACAAAGACTTTTCAACATAGCCAAATTTTTTTTCAGATAAATGAACTTCTGCTCAATCCCTTTAAGTCACATCTCCTATAATAAATAGAAAAGGTAGATTATTTTTGGCCTGGAGCTAGTTTGTTCTTCTCAGTCTCCTATAGTATTTTAGATTACCACTCTAGACTCACTTAACAATTATGATTCTGAAACTCCACCTAGTCCAAGAAAATAGGCAGTAAATCTTAAAGATGGAAAGGAGAAATTGTACTTTCTCCAGTATATAATGTTCTGATCACCAAACACAGTTAATTAATCCCATTGGGTACATGGCTTTCACAATATAAGTAATGTAAATGGATTTGATTAAGTATGTTGGTCTCCTCAGTGATTCTCCTGTAACTTAAAATTTTCTTTTATGGGAAAGTATTAATCCTGATGAGTTGATAGTTACATGCAGTCTCAAAATCAGCTCAGTTCTCTCCTATCCTGAGGCTGTTTCCCTCCCCTTTTCTCTGCGGAGGGCCTCAGCTCAGTTTGTTTCTCATTACACAGCTTGCTGGCCCTGGCTGCCAGGAAGCTTCTGAATGACGAGATTGTTCTGTTTTATCCTCCGCCTGACCCAAGGACTTGCAGTTCACACGCTGAGCTTTGCAACTCTTGCTCTGACTCTGCTTTTTTTGCTCAGATTTACCATTGTTCTCATAGGCATTCTTGTGCACAGGCAGTTTTACTCTCTGACCATCCCTTTAAATAATAGCAATTCATTGTATCACCATGGGGCTCGCTGACCTACTTTCTTCTTTGATTTGCTGCCCTACAGTTGGTCTGTTTTACTTGTCTCCCACGTGTAAAATCACAGTCTCTCTTCATTTTACATAGATCTTTAACAAACTCTCCTTGGATGAGCTGATACCACTTCTTTTATTTCTTTTTATTTCTTTTCAAATTTTGATTTTATTAAGAATACTTGATGCAAAGGAGCAATTATATACTCAAATTCTATAGTGAGTAGCCATTTTATATTTACATGAAGAAGGAATAATAGTAGTAACATTTTTGCTTAAAATGGTAATTTTCTGTTATTTCTGCCCTATAATATTTAAATGTAATAATTAGGAAAAATATGTGTTTACTTACCTAATTTACTCAGTTTCTCAACACATGAGTATCAGTTACCTGCGAAAATTTTTTCAATACCAAAATTAGAACACTCCAACACCGCTCAGACATTATAAATTAATTGCCCTGAAACCACGGCTTTTGAATTTCCAAATTCTTCTCTTGAAAGCAAAAACAATCTTACTTTCAGTATACATACATTGCATTCAATTTACAATCACCTTTGTCTTAGAAAAATTCTAAAATTATTAATAAAAATTAATGTAAGCTTTTTCAAAAACCCTTGTTGAATTTCATTGTTTCAGAGGCAAAATTCTCTTAAAGTATGTTTATGGCTTAGCACACCCAAAATTATTTGAAAGTTTTTCAGTTTGTTCCCTTAACTTACTGTGTATCTAGTCTGTTTACCTTTTCTTAGATATTTATTTCATTTCTTCCTCAAATAATAGACACTACTCTGAGGGAAAAAAAAAAATATATATATATATATATAAATATATAATATAAATAAAATAAATATATATATAAAACTGAGAGTAACCATCAGATTTTTAGAGATAAAATGAAATTATTGAGAATGAACACTGTTATTTCTGGCTTGATACACTGTCTAGAAACAGTCTCCAATTTGCTAACACAAGGTAGCTGGGCCTCTCAGAGAAGATACCAGAAGGGCCATTTGGCTAGGGCCTCTTATGCAAAACTGGCCATGATTTAGACTTTTGATATTATCTCCAAATGTTCGTATAGACAATAACAGATATATTTATTGACATATTTATTGACAAGTTTATTGACAATAGTTTTTTAAAGTACCACTCATAAAACTTCACACATACATCTGATTACTGGACCGTACTACCTGGATCATACCATGACTTATTCTTTTTTTATAAATATTATAATTATGAATAGTTCAGTTATATCATATTGTAAATTTTGTTGTCAAATGAAAATATTGACAATTCCATCATTTTTGCAATCCTGTTTTGGCATCTCTTCATTTGTTAATATAGGGAACCTCAAGAAAGGAGCATGACCAGACCCCTTTATCCTCCAGAAGGCTATAGTAAAGGAGCCATATAAACCAATGGACATGGAAGAAGAATAGCCTGTACCCCTGTTCTAATCCCTTCTAGTCTCCTCCCCACAAACTATATTAGCCTAGAGACCTAGATTGAGAAAAGAGCTTTTTCTCAATCATAGAAGCATGACCTTTCAGGGTCGAAAGAACTTTAAAAAGCAGTCTTGAGTTCAAAGGACAGTCCAACTGCCTCTTAACATATATACATACACACACACATACACACACACACACACACACACACACACACACACTGCTACCACCACCACCATCCTATTAAGATGTGAACCAAGGCCTGTTTTCTGAAGTCCCACAGCGAAGAGCAATCATTCAATCCAGAACACAGTTCTTCGGACTTTATTCTGTATTCTCTGCCTTGTGCCACACCAGACACAAGAAGTGACAAAAATGCTGGTGCCTGGGAGTCCCAGGGGACTTCCCTTCCCACCTTCTCTTACCCAACCACAACCTGGCTGCCTGATGTCCATGGAAAACCACTAAGAGGTAAAATGTCTTCCATGGTATGTGGAAGCTGGACACTCTAGGAAGATTCTGTAATGGAGGTTTTGTGAGATTGAAATGGACAGTTAGTATAATAATTTAGGCAATATCGTAGACTGTGTTTCTATAAATTGGCCTGAAAAAAAAAAAAGGCATTGATTCTATGTATTCTCAGTTCCAAATCCCCTTACAAATCAAGTTCTGAGCACAATCCTTTTTTATAATTGGAGGCTGCAATGTTCTGGAAATTCACCAACAGTACTACCAGAATATAATTAGAAGTGGGTGGAATCAGAGGTATAATTTTCTAAGTTTCTAAGAAAGATTTACTTCTCAACAAGTAACATTCCTTGATTTGTTCTTTATAATGAGTGTCTACTGTTTAGTCCTTTTCTCTACTCTCCCCTGCTTATGGGGAATGACTGTTCTCCCCACTCACTTTCCTTCAGGAACCACTCTTCTCCCCACTCCAAACACAAGGTACAAATCAGCAGTGCCTGTTTCGTATATTATCTTGTCCTCTGGCCACTGTGCCAAAGCCAGGGGTATCTGACCCACGCTGGGTTAAGTATAATCCTTCCCCCATGATCTTACTGTCAGAAACCAAGTCATTATAAGAGAGTTTTAATTTATGGATGGTGTACTATGTTAAACTTGTTTGCTCTTGATGGCCAGGTTTCCTACCTAAGGAGATAGCTGGTCTGCAGTGGACCATAGGGAGGATGAAATTGACAGGTAAAATAAAGGAAATGGAAGAGATGGCCGACTTCGATTCTCTTTGTTTCCTGAGGCTCAGATTCCTTTCCTTTCTTTCCTAGTAGTTTGTTTTCCCTTAATAGCATAAAGTAACCAAGTAATCTTTCAACAAATTTCCCTTCTGCCTAAGCTAATTCGATTTGATTTTGACATGTGAAACCCAAAGTGTCCCAAATAGTCTATTCTCTCTTTCTTATGGCTTCCCTGTGATCTCCTTCTGGGATGGAAGACAGAAAAGGAAAATGAAAGGCAACTGGGGTATTCCTTCTCCCCCCCATTACCTCCATCTTTGAATGCAACTTATGATGAGCTGAGAACCAGACAAAAATGGAAAATATTCCGATATGTCTCAGGAGTGACCTTCAAGTTAAATCTAAACCTTACACTAATGATTGGAACTAAAGTAATAAAAAACATTTAGGACATCTTTTACAAAGACAGTAATTGTCTCCCCACAGGCAAGGCATCTTTTGAAGAATGAATATCAGACTTTCAGGGTCAGGGGTCAAAATCATCACAAACTGGTTTCATGCTTGTTTGGTTCCTGAGGCAATAATTTTATTACTACAAAGCCTTGAGCATTCCTGGTCAGTGCTCATTGTATGGATCTGTAAATAACAGATGACAGAATTTGAGTGATTATAAAAGAAGTATTTGCCCAGAATTGACACAACCTACGTTTTAGAATGCTTAAAATTTGTCAGTTTTCTCAGAGTAGACACTTACTTCAGTGAATTGTGGAGAAGACATGCCAGATACTGACACACATGATATCATAACACATTAAAAGCAATCTCCTGAAGATTCAAGGAAAACATAGCAAAGAAAATCTTTTAAAAATCCCCCCAAAATTAGCTCTTGAGCTCCTCCTCATCATTATTTCATTTGGTTTTTGAAATACAAGTAAACAGAATCTATAATTCTTGATACCATTTATTTTGTTGTTTTTGTTCATCTATATTTTCCCACTCACCTAATTGATCCTTGTACTATGATCATAGTTAATTTTAGATAAAAGTGAGGTTCAGTTTAAGCATGACTTACCCCAACCTCTTTGTGGGGCATCCAATCTGTCTTGGACTGGAGGATTACTTTGGAAGTTTCATCCTCTTTCCTTCCTTTGCACCTTTATCCTATATTACCAATATTTATAATTAACACTATCTAAACTACAGTGGGGCTCCCTTCTGTTGCCCCTATTATTCTCCTGATTCTAATTCTATCGTCATGTATAATAATAGTAATAACATATTATTACAGCACTTTTCAATTTTTCAGGGCAAAAAGTATATATATCATTCTATTCTCAACATTACACTGTAACATGGAATGGGCTACTGCTCTTATTCCCATTTCACAGCTAGAAAGTTGTGTCTGCCAATAATTAAATGAGTTTCCCACATGGGCTTGGCAAGTCAATATCAGAACCCAAAATTCCTGAATTTGACTCTACAGTTGACCCTTGAACAACACGGAGGTTTAGGGCACCAACCCCCATCCCCACCCCCAGCACACACACACACACACACACACACACAGAGTCAAAAACCCACATATAGCTTTACAGTCAGCCCTCTATATTTGCAAATTCTGCACCTGCGGATTCAACCAACCACAGATTGTGTAGCACACTAGTGAAAATGAGCAGGGCCCTATAGGGACCTGCCAAGCATAAAAGCCTTTCCATGTCCCCCATTTCTTGTTTGTAAGCAAAGGCTTTCAGCCTCCTAGACCTTCCCTGAGTCCCAAAGGTCAGACTCAAACAGTTACTAATTAGGAAAGTGAGGGAATGCAGAAAGAAACAACAGTGCAGCCATGAAGCCTGATCCTGGTTCCTCCTAGGGGGATGTGCAGATCAATTTGATACATATCTCTGAGTTCTTCTACAGGAAGTAAGACCCCCACCCAGGTGGTGGATGGTAACTTCAGGCTGAGCAAAGAATGTGGACCCCAGGCCGGTTGGAACCAGAAGGCTGATGGTTGAGATTTCTGGAACACCACACTGTTACCTCACCACAAGCCAATCAGAGGAAAGTCACACACCCTGCAGACCTCCCTCCAAATCTTGCCTATAAAAACCTCTTCACTGAAACCCATCCGGGAGTTCAGGTCTTTTGAGCACGAGCCATCCTGCTCTCCTTGCATGGCCCTGCAATAAATAATCCTTTCTCCACTCCAAGTGCCGGCGTTTTGGTTTGTTTGGCCTCACCGTGTGTCAGGCACACAAACTTGGGCTTGACAACAGTAGTACGTATTTACTGAAAAAAAATCCATGTGTAAGTGGAACTAAGCAGTTCAAACCTATGTTGTTCAATGGTCAACTGTAGTTCTTTTCCCACTATGACATCCAATTTCTCATTCCTGTTGGGCCAAGATCTCATTCTTCTAGTCACAATGTATTCCTAATTGAAGATTTACCTCCATTGCAGTATAATATGATAAACATTTTAACAATTTTTTTTTCCTGAAGAATATGACTTCTTTTCTCATAGTTTAAAGAAAGTTTCAAGTGATGGCAATTTTAATCCAGGTGTCAAGAAAGACAATAATAGATGGAGATGATTCAGAAAATCAGGACTTTATATTTCTCCTTACATCATAATATTTAGACAGCTGCTTGTTCTCCGCCTATTTGTAGAGCTGATGCTACTTAGGGATAAGGCAGATATTTTTCCACGACTGTACTAATTTCAAATATTCTGAAGTACTTTTTCCATAAATTATGGAAATGTCCTACTCCTCCTGAACTACTTCCTGCACCAATATTACTGCAAAATTGCAAATGAACTTAGTCCTGATTTTTTTTTTTTCCTAGAAAATGTAATCGCCAAAAGAATGTAGAAAGACAGATTATATCTGTTGAAGAGTCAATTACTGAATCAAATTTTTCAGTTTTTTTTTTTAACAAAGTTATTTTAGGGCACTTATTAGGATAGCCCAATTATTTTTAGATATTTGTTCTTAGGTTAATACTGTGTACACAAATAAGTGTAGATTGGTGTGTGTTGAGACAGAACAGCTTGTACCTTTTTTGCTACATACCAAATATCATCATAAGAAGCCACAACCATCATACTTGAAGAAAACCCAAACTTAATGAGCATTGTTTTTTCTATTTCTTATACTTATGAAGTCTCCAAATTAAGAAGAGCTTGTGTTCCACAAACATGCTTGTAAGGTGTTCAGAACTCAATCTATTTTTCTATAAAGACATGTAAAATGTGGGGAATTTTGTTTTATTTTTCAAGACTGCTGACATACAAATCTTCCAGAGGACGTACATTTGCTGTTTTGGTAAACATTCATTCATTCAGTGGATGCTGGGCTTTGGGACCTGTGCCATCACTGGCACCAAGGATTCAGAAAAAAAAAAAAAAAAGGTAGGTTATTATGCATGTGAAAGAAAAGAAACACGTTTGCTTTTGGAAGAGAAGGGATGGAATCCACAGGAGCTGGGCAGCATCTGAGGGAAGGGAGAGAAGAGAGGACATCTGCTGGATCACAGGAGAGGCAGGAAGGACCTGGAAGACCTGAAAGAAGAGAGATCGCTCACGAAGATTTTAAGAGGGTTTACTTTGGAGTATCTGATATTAAACCCTCCTCTTATTTTATCTTATGAAATTGTTGGTAAATTCTACATTGCTGTTTACATCTGTGTGCAATAAATATACTCCAAGAAGCAGGAAGAGAAAAATGGGAAGAACATAGTTCAGGTTTCATGACAGTTATTCAGGGAAGCCGTCAGTGCCTATTTAACCCATAAAGATACAGAAATGCAGAAGCAACGGTTCCATTTTTTTTTAATTAAGAAGTTGAATATTTTATTATTAAACTTTATTTTCCTGCAAGGCTATTGCTTCAGTGTATAAAAATATCACCAGCAAACACAGTATATTGTAAAATTAAGACAGTGTTGTTCTTTATCTGACACTGTACAACTAACAAAAACTTCTCCACTGCCAGTTATTTCTAATGGGAAGATCATTAGGTATTTTGACCCAAATCCAGGGATGGCTGTAAGCAAGTTACAGTATTATATAAGGCTTAAGATAACAATGTTATCTTTGAATTACATAATTTTTATAACTAGTTTTACCACAGTTTCAGGAATTCTGAATATTATAACTGGAGCCTATCCTAAAAATCATAGGGTGCTGTGAAAAAGATGCATAGTGTTTACATGAAGTCATTAGGAAATTAAGGGGTATTTTTTTCAGGTAACGTGGCAAGCAGTTCCTTTTGCTATAAGCTGCTTTTTAAAAATCTCTCCACCACTAACAAGACAACTATGCTAGATTAAGTTGTTTCAAACTAGTTTATTTAGGGGTTCCATCTTCACTCCTCATTTTATGTATCTCTCATATGCATCTTCACACATCTAGTACTGAAAGGTTAGTGAGTGTCATCTTGATCAGCCAACCATCTTCATAACGAGATACGCTGACAAGCCCTGGATTTTCTCCTAGAACTGCATTCATTTCAGTTACTTCTGCTGAGAGAGGAGACTAGCGTTCACTAGCAGCTTTCGCACTTTCCAAAGCACCAAATGAGTATGTTCAATTTTGTCCCAGCTTCACGCAAACTACAGTAAACAACAGCTCCAAAGCTTCCTGTGCAAAATTGCCAACCCCCACACTATTCCAACAGCGTTTTCTGTTGTTATCCATTCAAGGGCGTCTGTTAATTTACGCTCGGAGAACGGAGGTGGGCCGGTGCGCAGCGCCTGCAAGGCGTCCACCAGCCGCCCACCCTCAGCCTCCAGGAACCTGGGCGGACACTGCAACCCCGGCAGCCTCTGACGCCAGCGCAGAGACGCTGCGCAGGCGCATAGAATTCAGACCTCGGGCTACGCACTCCGTGCCTCGGTGTGCGCAGCACCACGTGCCGCGTGCGCCATGTTCGCCTTGTTCGCCATATTCGACTTGTTCTCCGGGTTGCGGAGCGTCCTTTTAAGGGCCAGATCAACACTGGCCTTGTTTCTGAGACCAAATACATTTCAAGTTACAATGGGAGTGCCAGAAACAATTTCTTCAAATCCCGTCAGTTCCATGGAAAGAATTAAGGAGTAAACCAGTCACTCATAGCCCCACAGTAAGCCAACTTTTAATTTACTTGTCAATTCACTCAAAATTGGTTTAAGGTATGGAGAGGGGAAGGGAGGAGAGGATTCTCAGTATTTGTTCTATGTATGAGTGATTGATTCCTAATATGTTTCTTATGTGCTTTAAAACACGTCATGGAGTATGTGGTGTGTGTACATGTACAGGAATGAATATGTGTTAATTTTATCGACCCTTAGGGTTTATTAGTATTTCAGGTACACTAATCAGGACTAATACTACAGGGAGTGAGTTAGCATTTCAAGGACACTAATGGAAAACTTACATAAGAAGAGCACCGTTTGTAACTCCGATCAATACCAGAAAGTTTTACATTAGCATATAATATGTTAGAAACAGTTTTTCTTCAGGGAAATAAGAGGTGTTCAAGATACGTCTACTGGCTAGATACACTGAATGGATACATTCATTGCATTTGCATGAACAGGGTTTAAGAATCTAGTAAACCTCATAGTGTACACTCTTCAAAGTGGAATGTAATTTCGGAATTCCAGTCTGTTCTGTGTGCGGTCTTTGTCACTTGATTCTGACTAGAAGTTTAAATTAACCCTGCCCCTAGAAAATTGTCCCCTTTGCCCTGAGTAAACCTTTCATGTAAGTCGCTTGTTGGCGATCTTAAAAGGACAGAGGGCTGAGTTGCATTGAGATTTCAGAGCAACTTGTATGGGTCTGACGGAGGGGGCTGCTTGTTGACAAATATTTGTATGTGTGACAGAATTAGACGCCAGCCATGCTGATTATCTGAAGGAAAGAAATTGCGCTAAAGGAAACTGAAAATATAAAGGCATAGAGTCTGGAGGGAGCTTGATATATTTAAGAAAAAGGAAGAGGGCCATTGAGGACAGAAAGTAGGAGTGCATTTAAAGCCAGGTGGAGAGTTGTGAAGGGAGTTCAGTGGATTGGAGCAGCCAGGTCATATAGGATCTAATTAGCCATGGTGAGGAGTTTAATCTGTTTCTAAGGATAAAAGAAAACCCCATTGGAACACAAATTACCTGTTAGTTGAATACTATCAATGTCATGGATTGCAAGCACATTTGCCTAAAAGGCCAGGAGAGATGAAGCAGCCATACTATACAAAATATTAGCTCAAGTTCAATAATAAATGGAAACTGACAACAGATTTAGGGGTTAAGGATACCATAGTGAATGGTGAGGACTTTGGCAAATGAAGATCACGTGCTTTATCTTGTGAACCTATGTCCTGGGTGGTGGTGGTGAAGGGACAGCCTCAAATCAGATCCAGGTGATTGTTGTCATGCTGAAATATGAGTCAGGTATTGCCACATCCTCCAGCTTTCCAAGACAAGCAGTACATCTGAATTGCTGCATTAAATCTAATGTTTAAACGATGGTAACTAATTAAAAAGAAAAATAAATCAGTATGTGGGATAGACAAATCATGAACTTAAATGGGGCTCTCGGACTACCATAAATAATCTCTGATCTATATAGTGAATGTTTACCTTTCAGTATATATGAAATCTCTCTTGAGCTTACTTTCCTTATAAATTACAGCTTAATTATTCCTACTTTGCAGAAAAAGGAATAAAATCTTTCAAGCTAACCCCAGCAAAATTTAATTTCTACACTCCAACATCTTTTCATTTAGCAAGTATTTGTTGAGTGCCCACCATGTTGTAGGTATTGAAATATATGAATGAACAAAAGATAAAGATCTCTGCCCCTGTGAACTTTATAGTCCTGGGAGGACACTTAGATTTAAAGGATAAGTGGGAATAGCAGGAAATGAAGAGGTCACAAAGGAGACTGAGGTGGAGAGGTGAAGAAGACAAATGGTAAAGGTAACAAAAAGTGAATTATATAGTATTATGAAGGTCTCGATGCTGTGGAGAAGAGAGAAATAGAGCAGGATGGGGGTGGGGGTTGGGAGTGCTGATGGTCTTGGAAGGATTTCCACACACATCTCCAATTCCAGAATTCTTAGAATCTGCCTCTGCTCTCATATCTAGAACTTCATTTTATCCTTTCTCAAGTGCCTTCTTCCCCTCAGTTTATAAATGTCCTCAAATGTAGTCAAGTATCTTCTATCCTAAAAATAAACAAACAAATAAAAAACTCCTTTAACCATGCATATTCTTCTTGCTTGTATCTCATCCTTTAAGAAAGGAGCTGTCTAAACTGCTGGTCCCACTTTCTCACATCCTGTTCACTCAACAACCTACTCTGATATGACTTCCACTCCAGTCTCTGTACCAAAACTGTTTATAGATGACCTTTGATTGGCCTCATCCAAACACCGACTTGGTGTTTCTTAAGCTTTAATCTTATTTCATCGTTCCTCAGTCTTTGCCATTGTTAAATATTTACTCTTTCTTGAGGATTCAACTTCTCTTGGCTTCTGAGAGATTCTACCAGTGACCTCCCTGCTGCATTTAATTTAATTACTCCTCCTTCTGTCTCCTTCGTGTTTTATTTTTCTGCATTTACTACCTTCTTCTTAAATGTTAGCATTCCCGCAAGGTAATTATTACTTCTTTAAGGCTAGGAAGTCCTTCACTAACACAGGCATCAGAACCTCAACATATCCAAAACTATACACTCATTTATTCTCTTTTAATCTTGGTTAACTGGTCTTGGTTAACTGCTTTCAGTATTTGTTTCTGCAAAAAGAAGGTAAAACTTTTGGATCATTTCATCTGCCCTGGGAAACATGTTGCTTATTTTTATTTTCAAATTTTAAAGTTTTTATTTTTTAAAATGATGGTTTATATTCTCATGTAACTGTGAAGATTACATGTGTGAATAGAGAATTTGGGTATAAAAAATTAAACACGTGTTATGAGAAACTTATTAGTTATCATCCATCTGAAAGCATTTGACTTTCAAAATCTGGCATATTGCCTACATTTATTCTTCAAGAGATTAAGTTTATATTGTCATTTCTGGAAGATTGCATCTGGAATGTCTTTATCAATTCATCCTAGACTATCATTTTAAATAAGATTCAGTTTAAATATTAAGCACAGCATTTAAAGAAACTGAGCTTATCTAATCATCAGAGGTTAGGGCAGAAAAAAATTATCATCTGGTTTTCATCTGTTATAAATAGCAAATGTCACCCAATTTACTACTTGTGTAAAGTTGAGAAAGACATCCTTCACCAGTTCACTCCCTGCAGCCTTATTTTCAGAAAGTATATTCAACTACATAGCTTCATCACAGATGCACATACACACACACACACAAATTTATAGTTCAAGAGTACTGTTTAACAGTACATTGACATAACATCAGGTGAGAAAATGAACTTTGGCTTTGATTCTGAACTGCTACCCAATCAGAATTAGCATTTATATGTATATAAAATATTATTGGATGGGTTTGTTAGGTCTCCGTAGACAAGAATATCCAAACAAAACGTACATACTATGCACATATACTAAAGGAAAATGAATCCATTTCATCTTGAGAGACTAAATATTTATACTTGAAATGTTTTGCTTTTGGTCAGGTGTTGAAATGAAAACCAAATTCAAATGTATAATTTATAAATATGAGTATTAAGAGAGAATATACTATAAGCATGTAAAATGGAATATAAATATAAATTGTTTAAAAATACATGTGCTCTTGGAAGATAATGCTGCTGCATTATCTTCCAATGAAACAGGAGATTTATTTACCTAGAAAATAACATTATTTATTATAGATTTATTTACCTAGAAAATAACATTATTCAATCTAAATTTTAGATATGTACTATTTTTCATTTTACTGGTAACAAAGCATATAATTAAGAATACTGCCAAATTAATCAGCAATATAGTGATGATTATTGTGATTAAAGGAGATTGCCATCTGGTTATGTTTGAGTACTTTTTTTATACTTTAAATAGTACTTGCTTTGTGCTGTGTAATGAAAATGAGACTTTATAGAAATATCTATACCTGCTTGCATTTTATAAAAAGGCAAAAAAACTACAATGTGAGACAAAAATACACAATTCCACAAACAATTATGATTGTGGAAGAAATACATGAAACATTTATCTCAAAACTGGCAGATTTTTGAAGTTCCTGAAAAAGGGCTAGCTTTTCCAACTTGGAAATACACACTGCCTAGCAAATGTTCATGCTTATGCTTGGAACAATTTGAGACACCAAAAGACTTATAGTGTTGGTAGCTGGGCCAGTTAAAACTGCAAGTGAGAATTAATGCCTTCCTTTTACTATCCTTTCTAAGCTACTGCTGAGTGGGCATGGTCTTGAAGGATTTGGCTTTCTATCTACCTACAACTTTAAACAAGAATTTACTACTGATAGACCTTTCCGTGGTAGTATTTAGTTGTTCTTGTGTTGCGATAATGTAAACAGCTGGGACCTATTTCAGAATTGTCTGGCTCCAGCTGGACATGCCTTTAAAAAAGAAAAAACCCTTTTGTTTAGAGCTGGGTTTTCACTGTAATCACAGAATTTAGTTTACAAAACCAAGACATAAATGGTGTTCCTGCACGGAGCTGGTTTGACTTGGTTGTCTAGAGAGAAGAAACTCCAACTGCTTGTTCTTTCCTTTCCTCTAGCATTTGAGATTGTCTCACTCTATTGAAAAGGCCTAGAGGTCTAGTTCCTAGTGGGATTTTGTTAAGTAGTGTAAGTGAATTTAAATAAGAGATGTTGTGTGCACCAAACAATGATTCTGACTCATTTAGGTCAAGCGTGTTTATCCCATTCTTGCTACTAGAAACTCTATTAGTGAAATTTTTTGTCTTAGTCTTGATTACGTTAAACCAAACATGTAGAGCTAAGGAAAGAACACATTACTGAGGAGCAGAGACAAAGAAATAATCCGTGTAGTTGAAATATCCACAAAACTCTTCAGGGCAAGAGGAATCAAGTGATAAGAAAACTGCCAAACGCTGAGTCAGCCTTGCCTGATTGTCAGTCTCTGTGTAGTCATGGGAAATCACTTGTTCCTTGGTTAGAGCCTCACTCTGTGTCCCTGTCACCGTGACTGCTACCCATGAACTCTGATGACCAAGCAGGCAGAAAACACCACCACCACGGGGCTGCTATGGATGAATATCAGTAACCCTCCTCCAAACTTCGTCAAACTGGTTTCCAGTTTAGAAGTCTATTGAAACTTATGTATGTGGACTAGAAAATTTGTATTGAGTCCATGTTCAGTCCCCTCAATATATGAATCCCAAAACATGTGTGAAGTATCTGTTTTTAATAGTCTAAAGCATGTTAGAATCTACTGATAGTAAAATCCCTGAGTAGAAAGTGGGAGGTTGTTGATACCACTTTACTTGTTATCCCAGTAAAGCACACGGAGTAAATGTTCAAGGCAGTTGCCTAAGAGATCTATCTGTAAAGTTTTAAATCTTCTGTGCAGTGTCAGTTTACAATCAGAGAATGCATGTTGATTTTTAAAGTTTCAAAATAAAAGTTAGGGGGAAACCTGCACAAAGTTAAAGACAGTTGTCTTTTTTTTTTTTTTTTTTTTTGTGGTACGCGGGCCTCTTACCGTCGCGGCCTCTCCCGTTGCGGAGCACAGGCTCCGGACGTGCAGGCTCAGCGGCCATGGCTCACGGGCCCAGCCGCTCCGCGGCACCTGGGATCCTCCCGGACCGGGGCACAAACCCGCATCCCCTGCATCGGCAGGTGGACTCTCAACCGCTGCGTCACCAGGGAAGCCCTGGACCAGGTCATTTTAATGGCGAAGTTTGCAGCAGCAGGTGATTGCCATCGCTCCATTTCCTACTCTATGGTTTCCCTATGGGAGCTCACTAAATAGTACCTTTGTGTAGCTTATAAATTGTAAGTATTTCTAATTTTGAGCAGCAAAGAAAAATATCCACTATTGTAAACTGTGGACGTGTGACCAAAGATTGTGCCATGATTGATAAATCCACTTCTCATTCTCATTCATTCATTCAGCAAGTGCTCATGTAGTATGCTAAGTGCTAAATAGTCTGCTAGGCTCTGGGGATCCAGTACTGACCAACATAGACATGATCACTGTTTCATGACGTTTATAGTTATTGAGTTCATTAATTAACTCAATAGATATTTCTTCAGTGCTGCTGTATGCCAGACATTCTTCTGTAATGGAATATGCAAGTAAACAAAAAAGAAAAAAATCCTGACCTTGGGGAGCTTCTTCTTAGTGGGAAAATCCAGATAATAAGCACCAAACATGATAAATAAGTAAGTGATAAAATACTCTAGGAAGATAAAAGTATCATGTGGCAGTATAGAGGAGGGGAAGGGAGCAGGAGTTCAGTCTGAGTGGTGGTAATTTAAATACAGTGGTCCACTTAAGAAGCTGACACATTTGAGAAAAGACATGAAGGAACTAGGGAGTTGGCCTTGCAGACATCTAGAGGAAGAAAGTATTAGGGCAGCGCGAACAGAAAGTACAAAGGCCATAAGGTAAAGGGATGACTGGCATTTTCAGGGAACAAAAAAAGAAGCCATTCAAAGCATTCTGTGCTTCAAACAGAATGACCTAGTGGGAGAGTAGCAGGTAGAAAGATCAGAGAGGTAACCGGGATCCAGATTCTGAGCCTTGTAGTCCTTATAAGGACTCTAAAGAGTCACTCTTGTTGATGTATTAAGAATATACTGTAGTGTACAAAAGTAAGCAGACCCATTAAGAGATAATTGCAGTAATCCAGGTGCAGAATACTGACAGCTCGAACAAGAGTGATGACAGTAGGGGTTGTGAGAGGTGGTTAAATATCTTTTGAGAGTAGAACCAATGGGATTCCCTGATAGATTGATTATCAAAGGTGAGAGTTAAAAAGAAGTCAAGGAATACTAAAGTTTTTGGTCTAAGCAACTGGAAGAATGGAGGTATCTTTAACTGAGAGGAAGAAGATTGCAGGAGAAGCATGTTTTTTTCCTTTAGTGAGGAAGTTAGTAGGGGACAGGAGACAATCATGGTTTTTGTAAGGGACATGTTAAGTTCAAGATGTCTGTTACATACCCAAGGGAATATCCTTTATATTTCCAAGGTAGTTTGATATGTGAATATGGAATTTAAAGGCTATAAATTTGGAAATCATTTGTACGTAAAGGTATATGGAACCACTAGACTGGATGAAATTACCAAGGGGGTGAATATGGTTAGAGATGAGGACCCAGACTAATCCCTGGGTCACACCACTGAGAGGTCTGAGCGAGGAGGATGAAAAAACAAGAGGAACAGAGAAGGAGCAACCAGTGAGGTAGGAGGAAACCTGGGAGGTGTGGTGCACAGGGGCCAAGGAGAGAAAGTACACCATGGAGGAGAAAGTGATCAACTGTGTCAAGTCCTGCCAAGGTGTGGCAAGATTCCATAACAAGATTTAGCATAGTAAGGGAAAGACAAAAAAAAAAAATCATTAAAAATATGATTAAAGTCATGAAAGACCATTTTTAAGAGACCGTCTTAGTGATACGTATAAATGTTTCTTTTCCCACACTCTCATAAAGTGTGAATATTACCTTTTCAGAGAGAATTTTAAATGTATAGGTTGTTTTATTTTATTTTTCTCCAATTATGAAAGAGACAGCTTTTCTTTTTGTTTGGGGGCACTAATATTTTTCTACAAAGTGTTCACATCTTTATTTTTCTTTTAAAGTATTAGCATGATTTTTCCTTGATTAAGAGAGCTCTTGATATAATGATGATAACATTTTGTCTGCCATGTTTTCCAGTCTGCAATTTATCTTTCAATAATGTCTTGGCTCTCAGAAGTTTTTAAAAATTTATTTCTATAGTACTCTCTCACTTTTTTTCTTTGTAACTTCTTAACTTTTCATTTATGTCTTAGATGTATTTTTAAATATTTTTCCAGACTCAGTATTTCATATGTATCCATCGAATCCATGTATCCACATTGTTTTCTAGGTTATTTTACACTATCATTTAAATTTTTTATTCTATGATCTACCTAGGGTTTACTTTTTTATTTTTCTTTAACACCTTTATTGGAGTATAATTGCTTTACAGTGGTATGTTAGTTTCTGCTTTATAACAAACTGAATCAGTTATACATATACACATGTTCCCATATCTCTTCCCTCTTGCATCTCCCTCCCTCCCACCCTCCCTATCCCACCCCTCTAGGTGGTCACAAAGCACCAAGCTGATCTCCCTGTGCTACGCGGCTGCTTCCCACTAGCTATCTGTTTTACGTTTGGTAGTGTATATATGTCCATGCCTCTCTCCCACTTTGTCACAGCTTACCCTTCCCCCTCCCCATATCCTCAAGTCCATTCTCTAGTAGGTCGGTGTCTTTATTCCCATCTTACCCCTAGGTTCTTCATGACCTTTTTTTTTCTTAGATTCCATATAGATGTGTTAGCATATGGTATTTGATTTTATCTTTCTGACTTACTTCACTCTGTATGACAGACTCTAGGTCCATCCACCTCACTACAAATAACTCAATTTCGTTTCTTTTTATGGCTGAGTAATATTCCATTGTATATATGTACCTCATCTTCTTTATCCATTCATCTGTTGATGGACACTTAGGTTGCTTCCATGTCCTGGCTATTGTAAATAGAGCTGCAATGAACATTGTGGTACACGACTCTTTTTGAATTATGGTTTTCTCAGGGTATATGCCCAGTAAGTGGGATTGCTGGGTTGTATGGTAGTTCTATTTTTAGTTTTGTAAGGAACCTCCATACTGTTCTCCATAGTGGCTGTATCAATTTACATTTTCACCAACAGTGCAAGAGTGTTCCCTTTTCTCCACACTAGGGTTTATTTTTAATGTATTTATCAATACACATTCATTTGACCAAAACACTAAAATATACTGGAGGGCAAAGTAGACCAAACATGCATGTTATGTGATCAGCTCTCTTATCTGTCCCTTCTCTGTTTTGAAACAGTTTCCCTTCAGGCATGTTGCAGTGTAGTTTTTCATTGAAGAAACACCAAATATTTGAACTTCAACAAATATAACTGAGGTCTATTCTGTCATACAGTCAAAGGAGACAGTTGCCTTAGGCAGCAAAAACATTCCACACAGCAAATTCTTTAGGGATTGTTTTTAGTGTGAGAAGCTAGAGGCAATGAAATACAAGGCATTTCCCATTTTGTCTGAAGTGATTAAACCAGAATTTAAATACTTCTTAGAAGTATCATCTTTGGCATCTATATTCATGTTTATATTCCATTGGGGGCTGGAGGAATATAAAGCTACATAAAATACTGATGAACATGTTAGGAAACAATTTAGTAGCTATCCATTTCCTACAATTAAAGGATAAATATTCAGAATGTGTTACTTTTATTGGAAAGAGTTGTGTGTGTTTGTGTGCATGGAGATGAAAGTGTAAGAGAAAGCTTGCAAAATAGATAAGAAAAAATTAATTTTACCTCTAATTATTCATCTCTGTCAATTAGAAGGCTCAAACCAAAAACAAACAATTGGAAATATGAAAATTCAATCTTCTATAATTTGATTTTTCCCAGACTTTAGCGATCTGAGGAATTAATGAGATCTTAAAATCAGTAATATTTCAAATCTCTTTTCACTCTTGGACCCACTTAAGGGCTCTTTAAAAATCCACTCTGCCCTGGGCCTGCCCTAAGGTGTTCAGGTCTTTGTTAGGATGTAGTATGTAGCAGTATTCACAAAGGAATGTATTCCAATCAGGCTGTCTTGTTTCTGTCCCTCCAGGTACCGTAGTCTCCCACTGGGTGTCACCAGACTCCACTCAGTGCTTCAGTTTCCCATCTGGTACAGCTTTGCTCCATAAAGTATGTCAACTAGGATCCTCCTGACACCAAGGCAGAGGGAGATCTGGGATAAAGCAGGATAGAATGTGCTTTCTGCCCTCCTGCTGCAGTTGATTAGAGGAATTCCCTAGTAATATTGCTTAGGCCTTCAATGTCCAACAGTGCCTTTACTAAAACAAATCATTCAGTCTCTTAGTCTCCCTAATGTTGCTATAGCTAGCATAGTCAGCATATATTCAGCACTTATTGAGCCCATATTCTTCTAGGGCTTAGACATGGGCCAATAAAGACAGAGCAGAAAACAGTGTGAGTTACCAAATGTACCCTGTGCTCAGAATCAGGCCGCCTCACTCATTAAGACTCTCTTCCCAGGTCCAGCTGAAACTCACAGAGTCTGGTCCCTTTGTCCTTTAGAACAACTTTCCAACAGTGATTTCTATGCTAAACACATGTAAAGATGCTTTAGAGACAATGTTTCATGATCTCGTCAGACATAATCTGAGTCTTTCTCAAAAACCAGGTGAGATCTTTGCTACAAAATATTTTCTTAACTGTACCCCATCTTATCACCTTTCTAAGTTCTGTCACTTTAAAGGCAAATGACTTACTTCCAGCATCACATGCATGTATTTATCTGTAGCTTTATGTATCTGTAGCATGTGTCTTGCATGGAATTCCTAACCAGTTCATAAGCTTCTTATGAACAAAAAATGTCTTTGTGCCTCCTTATGGGATACAGAACGGTAGGTAAAGGGCAATATATAACCCTGAGTAAATCTCAATACTTTGGGATCTACTTTGTCAAAGTAATAGCTACTAGGGGAAAAAAAAAGACATTTTAAAAAAAGAATGTGTGTGTATATTGTTAGAACTTTTGGGTATTTATTTTCCCATTAACTGTAAAGTTTCTGCATATGAGGCTTCTCTCCCAGCCATCTATGACTTAATATGTGGGATATTGGTAATATGCAGAATAAAATATGTAGCCATAGTGAAATGGACATGACCTTACACAGGATATGAGGTGTATTTAAAGAGTTTTCTGAGTGGCATTTCAACCACACACATTAGACTCAGTTAATATAATTGCTGCTAAGTGCAGTTTTTATTGATAGCACGATATGTTTAAAGGAAGCCATTCAGAAGTCATGAAACCTCACCACTATATTAACCCTGCAAGTTGTATCTCAGAATTAAGGCTTAACTGAGTGACCACTTTCATGTGGTCCAACACTCTTCAGAATCTCAACATTCAGTAGTTGCTGAATATATGCTGATTATTCTAGCATTAGAAATGTAAGAATTTCAAGTTTCTATCACAGTGCTCTAATGCTTTCTGTCCAGATACCTTGTATAACCTCTGCACCATAATGGAATGCATCATCTGTTTTGTTCTTTCGGGTTTTTTTTTCTTTTTAAATAGCCAGACGTTCAATTTTACTTTATTTTTTAAATTTTTATGGGAGTATAGTTGCTTTACAATGTTGTATTAGTTTCTGCTGTACAGCAAAGTGAATCAGCTATACAAATACATATATTCCCTCTTTTTTGGATTTCCTTCCCATTTAGGTCACCAAAGAGCACTGAGTTGAGTTCCCTGAGTTATACAGTAGGTTCTCATTAGTTATCTATTTTATACATAGTATCAGTGGTGGTTATATGTCACTCGCAATCACCCAATTCATCCTAACCCTCCTTGCCCCCCTTGGTATCCATATGTTTGCTCTCTACGTCTGTGTCTCTATTTCTGCTTTGTAAATAAGGTCGTTTATACCAATTTTTTCAGATTCCACATATATGTGTTAATATATGATATTTGTTTTTATCTTTCTGACTTACTTCACTCTGTATGACATTCTCTAGGTCCATCCACGTCTCTACAAATGACCCAATTTCATTCCTTTTTATGGCTGAGTAATATTCCATTATATATATGTACCACATCTTCTTTATCCATTCGTCTGTTGATGGGCATTTAGGTTGTGTCTATGACCTGGCTATTGTAAATAGTGCTACAGTAAACATTGGGGTGCATGTGTCTTTTTGAATTATGTTTTTTTCTGAGTATATGCCCAGTAGTGGGATTTCTGGTCACATGGTTGTTCTATTTTTAATTTTTTAAGGAGCCTCTATAATGTTTTCCATAGTGGGCATACCAATTTACATTCCCACCAGCAGTGCAAGAGGGTTCCCTTTTCTCCACACCTTCTCCAGCATTTGTTGTTTGTAGATTTTGTGATGATGGCCATTCTGACCGGTGTGAGGTGATAACCTCATTGTAGTTTTGATTTGCATTTCTCTAATAATTAGTGATATTGAGCATCTTTTCATGTGTTTGTTGACCATCTGTATGTCTGTTTTTGAGAAATGTCTATTTAGGTCTTCTGCCCATTTTTTGATTGGGATTTTTAAAAAAATATTGAGCTGCATGAGCTGTTTGTATATTTTGGAGATTAACCCTTTGTCAGTTGCTTCATTTGAAAATATTTTCTCCCATTCTGAGGGTTGTCTTTTTGTTTTGTTTATGGTTTCCTTTTCTGTGGAAAAGATTTTAAGTTTAGGTCCCATTTGTTAATTTTTAAAATTTTCATTACTTTAGGAGGTGGATCAAAAAAGATCTTGCTGTGATTTATGTCATAGAGTGTTCTTCCTATGTTTTCATCTAAGAGTTTTATAGTGTCTGGCCTCACATTCAGGTCTCTAATCCATTTTCAGTTTATTTTTGTGTATGGTGTTAGGGAGTGTTCTAATTTCATTCTTTTACATATAGCTCTCCAGTTTCCCAGCACCACTTATTGAAGCGGCTGAATTTCCTCCATTGTATATTCTTGCCTCCTTTGTCATAGATTAGGTGACCATAGGTGCTTGGGTTCATCTCTGGGCTTTTATCCTATTCCATTGATGTATATATCTGTTTTTGTGCCAGTACCATACTGTCTTGATTACTGTAGCTGTGTAGTATAGTCTGCAGTAAGGGAGCCTAACTACTCCAGCTCAGTTTTTCTTTCTCAAGCCTGCTTTGGCTATTCGGGGTCTTTTGTGTTTCCATACACATTGTGAAATTTTCTGTTCTAGTTCTGTGAAAAATGCCATTGGTAATTTGATAGAGATTGCATTGAATCTGTAGATTGCTTTGGATAGTATAGTCATTTCCACAATATTGATTCTTCCAATCCAGGAACATGGTATATCTTCCCATCTGTTTGTTTCATCTTTAATTTCTTTCATCAGTGTCTTATAGTTTTCTGCATAGAGGTCTTTTGTCTCCCTCGGTAGGTTTATTCCTAGGTATTTAAAATTTTTATTTTATTTTATTTTTTGTTTTTGCTGTATGTGGGCCTCTCACTGTTGTGGCCTCTCCTGTTGCGGAGCACAGGCTCTGGACACGCAGGCCCAGCGGTCATGGCTCATGGGCCCAGCCACTCCGCGGCATGTGGGATCCTCCCGGACCGGGGCACGAACCCGCGTCCCCTGCATCGGCAGGCAGACTCCCAACCACTGTGCCACCAGGGAAGCCCTATTCCTAGGTATTTTATTCTTTTTGTTGCAATGGTAAATAGGAGTGTTTCCTTAATTTCTCTTTCAAATTTTTCATCATTAGTGTATAGGAATGTAAGAGATTTCTGTGCATTAATTTTGTATCATGCTACTTTACCAGATTCATTGATTAGCTCTAGTAGTTTTCTGGTGGCATCTTTAGGATTCTCTATGTATAGTATCATGTCATCTGCAAACAGTGACAGTGTTACTTCTTCTTTTCCAGCTTGTATTCCTTTTATTTCTTTTTCTTCTCTGATTGCTGTGGCTAGGACTTCCAAACCTATGTTGTATAATAGTGGTGAGAATGGACATCCTTGTCTTATTCCTGATCTTAGAGGAAATGCTTTCAGTTTTTCACCATTGAGAATGATGTTTGCTGTGGGTTTGTCATATATGGGCTTTATTATGTTGAGTTAGGTTCCCTCTATGCCCACTTTCTGGAGAATATTTATCATAAATGGATGTTGAATTTTGTCAAAAGGTTTTTTCTGCATCTACTGAGATGACCATATGGTTTTTCTTCTTCAGTTTGTTAATATGGTGTATCACATTGATTGATTTGCGTATATTGGAGAATCCTTGCATCCCTGGGATAAATCCCACTTGATCATGGTGTCTGATCCTTTTAATGTGTTGTTGGATTCTGTTTGCTAGTATTTTGTTGAGGATTTTTGCATCTATATTCATCAGTGATATTGGTCTGTAATTTTCTTTTTTTGTAGTAGCTTTGTCTGGTTTTCATATCAGGGTGATTGTGGCCTCATAGAATGAGTCTGGGAGTGTTCCCTCCTCTGCAATTTTTTGGAAGAGTTTCAGAAGGATGGGTGTTAGCTCTTCTCTAAATGTTTGATAGAATTCACCTGTGAAGCCATGTGGTCTTGGACTTTTGTTTGCTGTAAGATTTTTAATCACAGTTTCAATTTCATTAGCTGTGATTTGTCTGTTCGTATTTCCTGTTTCTTCCTGGTTCAGTCTTGGAAGTTTATACCTTTCTAAGTATTTGTCCATTTCTTTCAGGTTGTCCATTTTATTGGCATTGAGTTACTTGTAGTAGTCTCTTGAGATGCTTTGTATTTCTGTGGTGCCTGTTGTAACTTCTCCTTTTCTATTTCTAATTTTACTGATTTGAGTCCTCTTTTTTCCTTGATGATTCTGGCTAAAAGTTTATCAGTTTTGTTTACCTTCTCAAAGAACCAGCTTTTAGTTTTATTGATCTTTGCTATTGTTTTCTTTGTTTCTATTTCATTTATTTCTGCTCTCATCTTTATGATTTCTTTCCTTCTACTAACTTTGGGTTTTTTTGTTCTTCTTTCTCTAGCTGCTTTAGGTGTTAGTTTAGGTTGTTTATTTGAGGTTTTACTTGTTTCTTGAGGTAGGAGTGTATTGCTATAAACTTCCCTCTTAGAACTGCTTTTGCTGCATTCCATAGGTTTTGAGTCGTCATGTTTTCATTGTCATTTGTCTCTAGGTATTTTTGATTTCCTCTTTCATTTTTTCAGTGATCTCTTAATTGTTTACTGGCATATTGTTTAGCCTCCATGTGTTTGTGTTTTTTAGGTTTTTTCTGTAACTGATTTCTAATCTCATAGCATTGTGGCCGGAAAAGATGCTTGATACAATTTCAGTTTTCTTATATGGACTGAGGCTTGATTTGTGACCCAAGATGTGATCTGTCCTGGAGAATGTTTCATGTGCACTTGAGAAGGAAGTGTATTTGCTGCTTTCAGATGGACTGTCCTATAAATATCTAGTCTGTCTGGTCTAATGTGTCATTTAAGGCTTGTGTTTCCTTATTAGTTTTCTGCCTGGTTGATCTGTCCATTGCTGTAAGTGGGGTGTGAAAGTCCCCCACTATTATTGTGTTATTGTTGATTTCCCCTTTTATGGCCATTAGCATTTGTCTTATGTATTGTGGTGCTCCTATGTTAGGTGCATAAATATTTATAATTGTTATATTTTCTTCTTGGATTGGTCCTTTGATCATTATGTAGTGTCCTTCCTTGTCACTTGTAACAGTATTTATTTTAAAGTCTATTTTGTCTGATATGACGATTGCTACTCCAGCTTTCTTTTGATTTCAATTTGCATAGAATATCTTTTTCCATCCCCTCACTTTCAGTCTGTATGTGTCCCTAGGTCTGAAGTGGGTCTCTTGCAGACAGCATATATCTGGGTCTTGTTTTTGTATCCATTCAGCCAGTCTGTGTCTTTTGGTTGGAGCATTTAATCCATTCACATTTAAGGTAATTATTGATATGTATGTTCCTATTACCATTTTCTTAATTGTTTTGGGTTTGTTTTTGTCTTTTTGGTCTTCTTTTGGTCTTCTTCTCTTGTGTTTCCTGCCTAGAGAAATTCTTTTAGCATTTGTTGTAAAGCTAGTTTGGTGGTGCTGAATTCTCTTAGCTTTTGCTGATCTGCAAAGCTTTTGATTTCTCCATTGAATTTGAATGAGATCCTTGCTGGGTGAGTTATCTTGGTTGTAGGTTTTTCTCTTTCCTCACTTAAGTATATGCTGCCACTCCCTTCTGACTTGTAGAGTTTCTGCTGAAAAGTCAGCTGATAACCTTATGGGGCTTCCCTTGTAGGTTATTTGTTGCTTTTCCTTTGTTGCTTTTAATATTTTTTCTTTGTATTTAATTTTTGTTAGTTGATTAATATGTGTCTCTGCATGTTTCTTCTTGGGTTTATCCTCTATGGGACTCTCTTTGCTTCCTGGACTTGGGTGGCTATTTCCTTTCCCATGTTAGGGAAGCCTTCAACTATAATCTCTTCAAATATTTTCTCAGATCCTTTTTCTTTCACTTCTTCTGGGACCCCTATGATTTGAATGTTGGTATGTCTAATGTTGTCCCAGAGGTCTCTGAGACTGTCCTCATTTCTTTTCATTCTTTTTTCTTTGTTCTGCCCTGTGGCAGTTATTTCCACCATTCTATCTTCCAGCTCACTTATCCGTTCTTCTGCCTCAGTTATTCTGCTATAGATTCCTTCTAGTGTATTTTTAATTTCAGTTATTGCATTGTTCATCCTCATAAGAAGAGGAGAGGACAGACAGAGACACAGAGGGCAGGCCACATGAAGACAAAGACAGGGATTGGAGTTATGCTGCCATATGCTAAGGAACAGCTGGGGCCACCAGAAGCTGGTAACAACAAGGAAGGATTCTTCCCTAGAGCCTTTGGTGGGAACGACCCTGCTGATAATTTGATTTCAGACTTCCAGCCCCTCAAACTGTGAGAAAATAAACTTTTGGTCTTTTAAGCCACTAAGTGTGTGGTAATTTGTTAAGGCAGCCCTAGGAAACTGATACTAAGTGTACACTTTTATATCACAATTTTATAAGTGAAGGAAGTGAAGCACAGATGAGGCATCCCATGTAATCTCACAAGGTCATTCAAGCAGAGCTAGAATTCAAACCCAGATTATCTGGCTTCAGACATTTGCACTTAACCACTACCTATACTGCCTCTATTATTTTTTATTACCAGATAGTAAAGAGTGACCTAGCCTCTGTACATAGAACTAGAGATAGCACAGTATTCCCTGGAGGCAGACAGTCGCTCAGAATAGATAAATGTTATGCTTAAACCACTTTTTCCTATCTATTTGATTATAAAACCATTGTTTACTGTCTTGTCAAAACCTAGTATACTAAAATAAACACATTTACTATATATATAGAAAAAGAGAGCTATCAAAGACATCCATTTATTTGTAATAATCTGTGACAACACCTGTAACTGATTACCTAAATCCTCTTCAGCAGAATATGCTATTTACCTAGCTTCTTTTACAGCCCGATTTAATAGGTTTCTGGGACCCACGATTCTGTAGGGTCAACTATATTTCTTATCTTGTCTCCATATTAAAAAATGAATGGGTTTGGATTGTAGATTCTGTTAACTATTAATTTCTTTCAATAAAAATTACGTTTTGTATGATTGAACACGTTTTGTGGCCATACTTTCAGAATTTTTAGAAGGGAAGTTCTCTTTTGCACTCTCTGGATCATTGGGGCAAAAAACCCATATTTCTTAGAATTATGTTAACTACGATTGATATGCATCTGCTACATGCCAGGCTATACGTATATGCATTACTTTATCCCTCACAAGGACCCTAATTTTATCTCCAAATTATTGATGTGAACAAGAGAGAGCAGAAAGGATAAAAAACTTGAAGAATACCACACAGATTTTAATCACCAGAGCTGAGATTCAAGGCCATGTTTTTCCGATTCTCATCCTCTCTCTTTTTCAGCTTTTTGCCTGTACCAAGTAAAGGTGGTCACCAATACCATAGAGATGAGATGCATAGGATTTTAATTGGTCAGTTTGAAAAAGAGGTTCATTTCTTTACACCTTTTGTTTGCCACCCCCATAGATGGAGGTAACTTAAGGCCCTTATGAATAACCCCCTGCCTGATGGAGGGATGGAACTATTAAAGTGGAACTGATAGGCTCATGAAGCTTACTTTGGCTGTAGTTGTTCAGAAAAATTACCATTGTTCTAGAGCTTGCTTTTTATTGCAAAAAGTAACATAGTACAGGCACACATAATAGTAAAATAAAGACAGATGGTGAGGAGGGTGGCTCACAACTTAAGAAAAATAAAAATGAGAAGTTTTTCTGTTGCTTATTTCTTTAGTTTAACCCCATTGCATACCTAGAATTACACTTTCGCCTAGAGGCTCTAGTTCATGAACACTATTTTCCACTTGTCCTTTTTTAACTTCCTAAACCAGCAGAGGGAGCTGTAGGGTCACAAGCAGTTCTTTTTAAAACGATGTAATAAGCACCAAATGTGAAGCTCTTCTTTCTGGTTTCATTGCCAGTGAGAAAATACAACCCCCTTTGCCCACATAGTGTTTATTGAAGGGATCAAAACACTCCTAGGGGGATCTATTGGCCAATTATCAGGGGTAGAACAGAACATTATTTACACGGCACACACTGGAGTGGCTCCATGGGATCTGTTCTGGCCTACCACGTAATTATATAATTACATGAAAAAATATATTTATCTCAGAGATCAGTAGGGATTAAAATGCCTGTCTGGAAGACAAAGGATGCTGATATAAGTGCAAAGAATTCTTTGGTTTGGCTTTACAGGTAAAACAAAGGACCTGTGGTGATTCAACAATTAATCATAATAAGATGAAAGAAGGCTTTGACATTGACAACAGGGACCTGTGATATTTACTTTTGGAATATTTTCCATCACTAATTTCAGTAAATTGATATGTTAATTAAAATTAATTTGCATTAAAATTAAGACTGCAGGTGTTTCTCCAGTTTATCTTGGTTCAGCTCTTAGAAAATGTATCTTAACCAAAAAAAAAAAAAAATTTACGTTCATGACATTCCAAGTTATTAAAAAACAAATAGCATATTGTGGCAATGTTTAAGTTATATGAAACTTGAAATGTATTTAGCCATGCTTTGGGCTACTTTGAGGTAAGGAGCGTTTTAGTTTTCATTTTATGAAGCGTGTATTCATGTTGTACTTCTTTAAAAATTTGAAAATAGACTAGATTTTTTTTTTTCGTTAATTCTAGAATGCATTTGTATGCCCAGGTAATTGTAAAAGGTTAATTAAATAATAATAAAATGACACTTTGCCTACTACTGTCTAAGAAAGCCCAAAGTAAAATTAATTCTATTATTGTTTTTCACAAAGTTTAGGATGAGTAAGATTAGTACAAAGGAGTACGTAGAGATCAACATTATCACATAGCCTAAGAATCTTTGGCAAACGAATCTCTCTCCCATATTTCTTCATGCTAGGATTTACAGGTATGTTATTTAAAATCCAGTTGAGTTACTTAATAGAAAAATTACAATGTCAAAGAAAATAGCATAAACAAGATACCACAGGCATACATAGTTGGGAAAGATTAATAGAAAAATATTTTGGAAGTAATTATCGCACAAGTGCTAATTTATTGTTTAGAGGGGGAATTACGTCAAGGAGTAATAGTAGGGTTAGAAGATTTCGGCGAGCTCAGATTGACTACATTAACCATCAGGGCTTAAAGCATGGAAGGGGAGAAGTGTAGGAACTCTCAGATCCAATACTTCTTCCTTCTGTCCTCTAGTATTCTTTCCATAACATCAAAGGTAGGGACAGTTACTTTTTACCTGAACAGATGGAAGAAGAGGACTTCCTTTCTTGCCCCATTCTTTTAGAAGTTCAGGATCCTTTAGAGATACTGAGAACTGTCCCGAAAGATCCAGACTAATTCCCACAATAAAAGAATAATTTTGTTCAAGGCAAACATTAAAATAATAGTGAAACTAAATTTGAAAGCTAAATATAAAATAACACTTGTTATAAATACACACCTAAAAATAAAATGTATTTTTAATACTTTTAAAAACTTTTTTTTGGCCATATAAAAATTTACATTGAGATCTCTATAGTTATATAAGGTTAGCATGATCATGAAACCAAGTTCCCTGCTGAGTTTATGATTAACCTATGTAAAACTTTGTTCTCTTTCTTATCCTGCTCCTGTTCCCCTGAGGATTGAGGAGTATCAAAGAAAAGGAGATTTTGAAACCAAGCAGGACCCTGTGGGGCCTTCCCAGGTACAAAAGCCCCTCCATGTCCTTCATTTCTTGTTTGTAGAAAAAAAGGCTTTAGTCTTGTAAGCCTTTCCTAAGTTCCAAAAAGCAGATTCAAGCAGTTAATGATTAGGACAATAGAAACACAGGATTCCTAGTTTCTCCTGAAGGGATATAGGTAACAGTCTGATACATATCTTTGAATTATTATTCTACCAAAACTAAGACCCCCCCTACCCAGGTAGAGGATGGTGGCTACATGCTGATCACAAGCACATAGAACTCAGAATGGTTGGAACCGGAAGGCTGAGATTCCCAAAACATCACTTTGTTACCTCACCACCAACCAATCAAAAGGTCCATGAGCTGATCACACATCCCATGACCCTCTCCCCTAACACTGTCTTTAAAAACCCTTGCCTGAAAGCCATCAAGGAGTTAGGGTCTTTTAAGCATGAGCTATCCAATCTCCTTGCTTGGTGCCCTGCAAAGAAACCCTTACTTTGCTGCAAACACCCACTGTCCAAGTTTGGCTTTCTGCTGCACAGGCATATGAGCCCTTGTTCAATAACAGTCATCCACAGGTAATTTTCAATACCTGAAATATATTTATTTTTCACTGAACTACTGTAGGTTAAGAGGCAAAACTGATAATCCGGAGGTCATCAAATGAACTCAAAATGGAAGCTCTCTTCAGAATTTGAACTAGGATCATTAGACTTCATAGTCTCACATGAGATGGACAATAGGGTCTTACATAGGGTGAAGAGTCAACAAGAATTTTAAATTAGGTGAAATATTTCTCCAAGTATCATAGTATGGAAGAATAATTTATTATTACTCTGATTATTCATTAGTTTCTCAATAGTCCACCAAAAAAAGCATTTCATTGTGGTTGTTTTGTTTTTTTAAAAGAATTTTCCCCAGTACATTTTATTTATTTATTTACTTACTTACTTATTTTTGGCTGTATTGGGTCTTCGTTGCTGCGTGCGGGCTTTCTGTAGTTGAGGTGAGCAGGAGGTACTCTTCACTGCGGAGCGCGGGCTTCTCATTGCAGTGGCTTCTCATGGAGCACGGGCTCTAGGTGCGTGGGCTTCAGTAGTTGTGGCACGTGGGCTCAGTAGTTGTGGCTCATGGGCTCTAGAGTGCAGGCTCAGTAGTTGTGGCTCATGGGCTGAGTTGCTCCGCAACATGTGGGATCTTCCTGGACCAGGGATTGAACCCACGTCCCCTGCACTGGCAGGCAGATGTGTCACCAGGGAAGTCCTCAGTGTGGTTATTTGTGACAGTGAATTGCTATGGTGTTGGTAATTTGGCTCAGGAGTTCACCATTCCAAAATGAAAAGTCGAAATACTTTTTAATGTTTCAACATAATCCTTGCAACTTTCCAAACATGATGAAATGTTTTGTAGGGACTGGAGGAAGTCAGAAGCCAGTCTTCATCTTTAGATTTCTGAGAAAGATTTTTAAGGAAATCTCCACTACATGTTAGGAGGTAAGGTACTGACTTAGGCAAAACTTCTAAATAGGCCAAGTTTGTTTTTGCATCCTTCTTAATGTTCTTGAATGACTGGAACACCAGTTTATGAGCCACTGGGCTTGAGACCTTTTCCCATTTCCCGTCGTTCACACCCTCCCTAACCCTTTGGCCACTGTAGAAGATTGTAAGAGTGGGCATCATTGCTTTCAAAAAGACAACCTTCAGAATGGGAGAAAATCTTTGCAAATGAAGCAACTGGCAAAGGATTAATCTCCAAAATATACGAACAGCTCGTGCAGCTCAATATCAAAAAAACAACCCAATCAAAAAGTGGACAGAAGACCTAAATAGACATTTCTCCAAAGAAGGTATACAGGTGGCCAACGAACATGAAAAAATGCTCAACATCACTAATTATTAGAGAAATGCAAATCAAAACTACAATGAGATATCACCTCACACCGATCAGAATGGCCATCATCACAAAATCTACAAACAGTAAATGCTGGAGAGGGTGTAGAGAAAAGAGAACCCTCTTGCACTGTTGGTGGGAATATAAATTGATACAGCCACTATGGAGAACAGTATGGAGGTTCCTTAAAAAACTAAAAATAGAACTACCATATGATCCAGCAATCCCACTACTGGGCATATACCCAGAGAAAACCATAATTCAAAAAGACACATGCACCCCAGTGTTCATTGTAGCACTATTTACAATATCTAGGTCTTGGAGAAACCTAAATGTCCATCAACAGAGGAATGGATAAAGAAGATGTGGTACATATATACAATGGAATATTACTCAGCCATAAAAAGGAACGAAATTGGGTTATTTGTAGAGACATGGATGGACCCAGAGACTGTCATACAGAGTGAAGTCAGAAAGAGAAAAACAAATATCGTATATTAACGCATATATGTGAAATCTGAAACAACTGGTATCAACGATCTTATTTACAAGGTAGAAATAGAGACACAGATGTAGAGAACAAACATTTGGATACCAACGGGGGAGGGAGGGAGGTGGGATGAATTGGGAGATTGGGATTGACATATAAACACTATTGATACTATGTATAAAATAGATAACTAATGAGGACCTACTGTATAGCACAGGGAGCTTTACTCATTGCTCTGTGGTGACGTAAATGGGGAGGAAATCCAGAAAAGTGGGGATATATGTATACATATAGCTGATTCACTTTGCTGTACAGTAGAAACTGACACAACATTGTAAAGCAACTATACTCCAATAAAAAATTTTTTAAAAGTCTTCAGAAAAAGAATGAGGGCATTCACACTTGTATTTTCATGCACTGTGAAGTACATACCGCACTGAGTAGGAACTCTAAAAAAAAAAAAAAAAGGTAGGATTTAAAATGCATGTTACATTAAAAATAGTACAACTTTATTTTTATTTTATTTTATTTTTCTGAGTGATTCCAGGTCAGTGTTTTGGTCATCTTGTCCTACACAGTGATGTAACTGTGTAAATTTATAGTGTTTCTGCTTCTTCCGTCCTCAGCTAGCTCATACATCTCTGCCAATCATTTTAATTGTTACTTCTACAGCTTACTTCCTTTATTTGCCTCTAGACTGCCAGGGCCTAGGGGGACCAGTATGCTTTTAAGAATTAAATATTTAATAATAGACTTAGCAATGGCCTCGGATCCAGAGGGGCAAAATGATGCCATTTCCAACCCCCAAAGCCCTTTATCAATTCTAGTCCATCTGTATTTAAAGCTGAGATTGTCTTGTTGTTATATTGAGGGAAACATATGAGAACCTTGCTCTAAGATAGCTTGTTGAAAGTCAGTAAGATCATTTTAAGTTTGGTCTTGAGAATAAAATCTTACAAACTTACTCAAGAATGCAGTGAATAAAATTTCTGTCAAGAAAAAAAAAAAAGGTGGCTTTGGCTTCCTATCAAAGGTAAGGAAAGCACAACATGGCTCCTGTTGGTAATTACACCAGAAAGAGATATAGAACACAGATCATAAATGCAGTGCTTATCATGTAATTTTTATCATGTGGGCCTAGTAATTTCCTGAAACTAATCTTTGAACACTCTTACTTCTGTTTGATGTTTTTGTCTCTTAGTGAAAAAATTGAAAATGTTCAGAATTTGACCTAGAGTGTTTTAAAACTTGGTAGTTCATTTATTTAACACGTGGCTCAGAGCTTTGCATAGAGTTCAAGTTTAATAAGTATTTGTATACTGATTGGTAGCAATGCTGATATCTTTACTGTTCCAAAAATACACACTCCACAGAAAGAATGCAGCCTGTTCTGACAACTGAAACGTGGGATATTTTGTCATGAGGACCTGTTGAGAAAGGAATTAATGAAACTGTTCTTAAAGCTGTCTTGTGATCAGACAAGAATATAAGGTTTTAAAAGGGAGAATGTTTAGAAAAGTTTCATAGGCCAGTACAAGTTTGTAAGAATGTAAGAATGTAATCCTACCTTAAATTTGCCCCACTAAGAACCAAGTCTTCAATTTATCTTGACATTTTTATTTTATAACATATATAATATATATATGTTATATAATATATATATAATAAATATAATAAATATATAATAAATATATATATATTTTATATTCCTAATTGGATTTCCATTAATTTATTTTGGAAGATAATCTGGTGAGTATTTCAACTTCTCACAGCTCATAAATATTATTTAGAAAGTCAAAATGCATTAAAGCAAGAGAAAAAGAAGTTGGTGCTAGTTGTTAGCCATCTTCTATAAATAAGAGCAGTGGAAACAGGCAGATGAACTGAGGCAAATAAAATCTAGGGTAGACTAATTTTTAAAAATTAACTCTGTGAATCAACTTCTTAATCCTTTTCCCTCTTCCTAATATTTTCAAAGCACTCAAGAGAACAAGGTAACATACCAAGTAATCTTAAGAATTGTCCAAAAGCGCTCTGTTTTCTCCAGACAAAATTTCAGCTCCTGAGCACATGGCACACAGGACCTTTGACCAGTCCCCAGCATCTCTCCGTGTTCCCTCCTCCGCAGGCCTCACCCCCAGCCACAGTGTTCCGGGTTCACCTGCCCTTTGGCTTCTGTGCCTCTGCAGCTGCTGAACCCTTTGTCTGGAATCCACACCACGGGCTTCTCTATGAAAATCTTACTCATCCCTCAACTAACAGATGAAGTTCATTTTTCCTGCGAAGTCTTTGCTATCTGTGACAGGGAGAGCTAGTGGGTTCCTCTTCCATACTCAAATAACATTGTCCACATCAGTCTTATGGAACTTATTATTGTTTTACACAGCTTTCTTTTCCATTTGACTATGTTGTTTCCTATGGACAAGGACTGTGTTTAGCTCATCCTCAACCAAAAGAGCCTTATACATGACCTGCCTGGCAGATAGTAAGCATTTTGTAAATGTTTGTAGAATGAATGAGTGAGGGTGAGAGAGTAAATGAATGAGTGACTGAAATACACATCAGCAATTTGTAATTTGTTTCAGTACGGCTAAAATTAAACCGTTAAACTGACATTCATTTTTAAATCAGGTTATTCAGTCACTGATTCAGTGTTTACTAAGAGTCCTCAGCAATACAAATGGAAGATATAAGAATACTCCTGAAAGACAAATAAGACATTGGCCCTGTTTCCAAGGAATTCAGTCTAGCTAGAAGGGATTACCCATACACACAAATAGATAGGTATAATGCATTCTGAGTCTCAAAGGAGCACAGCTCAAAGGATTTAGAAGTAGGGGCTCAGAGAGAGGACATCTGTGCAAATGAAGCTACAGAACAAATGTGGAGGCGAGAAACCACACATTGTTTTTGAGGAACTTAATGCAGCTCTGCATTGCTGCAGCCTGAGATTAAAGGAAGCTGTGGTAGGAGGTGGGGCTAGACAGGTAGGAGGGGCCAGATCGTAAACGGCCCTGCAAATTATTTCCGGGGCCTTGTCATAAAGGAATGGGTGCACATTTGAAGGGTTATAAACAAAAAGTCACAGGGTTAGATTTGTGAGGTCAGCTGTCGGAGGTGGAGAAAGGCAGATTGGAGAGAGAGAAGATTAAGGCAGACTTAATCCATTGTTTAAGTCCATTGTTATTACATATGGACCTATAATGTGAGTTCAAAATATAAAAATTATTAAAAACAAGAGTACTAAGCATCTTGTAGGAACTTTTGTATAAAAGATTGTGTAAAAACTTCACTAAGTTATAAGGCTGAAGGATCTTTAGATTTTAATTAGGGCAAATAGGATAGATGGGTAAATGGGAAAAATACTGACTATTCCAACAGAAAAGCAAAAAAAGCTCATGTCACAATTTGGCCTTGTAAAGGAGCATGACATTAAACATGGGAACCCTGCTCTCTTCTGTGAGCCTCACTTTCCTCTAAAATGAAAGATTCTGCTTGCCTTACATAGTTTCCTGTAAAAAACAAATTAGCTATACAAAAACACAGTTTATGTTGAAGCACTACACAAATACAAGGTGTTTACACATTACTTTTTAAAATCTTTGATTTAAGTAAAGCAAATAGCCAATCTCCAAGAAGGCTGCAAACCTATTCCCAATTCGGCATCTTTATAAAGAGGCAATACATATCTCATCCCAGAAAACATAAGAGGACACTGTATTAGGTATTAAATGAAGGAAGGCAAGCCCATACAGACAACATCTGCCTATTCTACTTATAGCCATTGTTTTTTCTTCCTGGACTCCCATTAGCGTTAATGAGGATGGAGTGTGTATGTCTTAGTATGCCGATAGTGTGGCATTAACCCTCCTAAACACTAATGGATATAATGCACATACATTTCAGCAGAGCAAGCGATAGACTTCTCTATTTTTAGTAACTATATACTGATGCAAACACATGTTTTACAGTATACTGACTCAAATAAAAATTGTAATTTGAGGGCTTCTTAGAGAACTGTCTGATTCTGTAAGACTGGGGTAGAAGATATACAAATGAGCCTGGAGTATCTTGTAGCACCAGAAAGTAAGAATATGCTAAAACAAACAAAAAAACCCCCACAATAATGGTGTGAGCAGCAAAATAAAGTAGTACTGAGTTATAACCCAGCGTATTAAATAAATATCCATGAGTCCATACTGATAAAAATAAATGATTGAATAAATGTAAAAAAATGGAGGAGCAGAGACAAATGTTCTGTGCAAAATGAACTCCAAATAGTTATTTATTGGAATTTATTCCAAAAAATTTATATTTACAAAATAATTTTATGTAGATACATTTTTTTCAAGGAGGTGGAGTATAACTTCCCACTCCTTGAGTGTGAGCTACACATGGTGACTTCCTTCCAGGGAATGAAATATGGAAAGGGGGTAAAAAAAACAGTAACTCTGCAGTGGGGAGAACTGGCGAACACTCCCTCAACCAGGTGATCAAGGTCAACGTCAACAGTGATAGATTGATAGCTTGTACCCTTGATACCATGTGATGAAATGGTCACTATATCTATAGTCTTTCTCCCCAGAACCCACAACCCTACTCTAGTCATGAGAAAAACCTCAGACAAATCCCAATAGAGGGATATTCCAGAAAATACCTGACCAGTACTCCTCAAAACTGTCAAGGTCATCAAAAACAAGGAAAGTCTGAGAAACTGTCAAAAGCAAGAGAAGCCTAAGGAAATGTGATAACGAAATGTAAGGTGGTATCCTAGATGTGTTCCTAGATCAGAAAAAGGACATTAGGCAAAAACTACACAAATATGAATAAAACATGGACTTTAGTTAACAATAATGGATCAATATTGGTTTGGTAAGTAACAAATGTACCATATTAATATAATGTATATATCATAGAAAAAACTGGATATAGCATATATGGAAACTCTGTATTATCACAATTTTCCTGTAAATCTAAAACTGTTCTAAAATACAAATTTTATTTTTAAAATAGTATAATTTGAGTTGGAACTTACTCTGTTAAAAGTAATACTATTAAGAGGAAAGACAAAGACATGAACCAGACTTTTAAAAATGGAATCAAAGGCACAAGGATTTCCAAATGCATTGGAAAGTGATGTCTATGTAGTCCATAAGTAGGGCCTTTTTAGACTTTGCATGGCAGCAAAGTACTTGGTGATGATCCATGTAGGATTTAACTGTCTACATTATGGTATCATCTTAAATGCTTTGGAAGTTTGTATGAGCAGGAGGAATGAAAATGGTGAGATGTGTGTTCCACTTTTCCATGACCCAGTCCATTTAACTCTGCAGACACGTGTAAATATGACTCTTCCTTCTGTGATCTAAAAGGCCTTACCTTCTGGTCCCCCAGACGGCGTGGGTTTCCTCACACCCCCTGATAACTCTGCTTAAATCCCTGTACAAGGACTTACCATGGTGTGCTCTGCCTGTCCACTTGTGTGTTGCTTCCTCCAGACTGGTCTCCTAGAAGGTGCAGATTTTGCCTTTCATCTCTGCAGCCACACCACTTTAAGGCCATGCTCGATACACAGTGGAGGCTCATATGTGATGTGTGGCAGTACATTTTTAGTGCTTATGCAACTGAATTTTACTATTTGCAGACTTGGGAGAAACCTAGAGACACTGGGTCTTGATTTATCTGTTCCAACCAAATACAAAAGTTCATCTCTTCCCCTACTTCTAAGATAGGAAGCAATTTTAAAAGTTGTATGTTATTTAAACAGAGGAATGTATTGATAAATTTAAAAGATTAAGCTTAAAATAGGTGTAAATATATACAGACACCTGAATGGAACCATATTGATGAAGAGTGGTCTCCTTTTCAAAGTTTAATTGACACCACATGGGGACATATGTATGCATATGACTGATTCACTTTGGTGTACAACAGAAACTAACACAGTATTGTGAAGCAATTATACTCCAATGGAGATCTATTAAATATATATAATATATATATCTATTATATATATATAATGCACATACAATACAATCCCCCCCCCAAAAAAGAAAGATACATTCTCAGATCAGTTCTCCAATCTGACCCCACCTTCTGAATTCAAAGATACGAGGAAAGATGAACATAGAACTTAGTGAAAGAAATTGAAGAGAAGTGAAGGAAGTGGATCTGGAAATACAAGCATATTTGGTGGGTTTTTTTTTTTTTTTTAAGGCAAGACTTGTAGATATTTAGAATGTTCTTTGTTATCTAGAAATCTGTTAAAGTGTTTCTTGAGTTGCATAAATAAACCCCACCCTACACAGTAAATAAACCAGGCCAGCACAAACATAAAAGCCAAGATTTAGAAAGGCAAATGTGATGAATACCTGAAGAACAACCACAGAGGGAGAGAAATGTTATAAAAAAAAAAAAAAGGAGTGCAATGTGGAGACGGCCTGATGCGAAGCTAAAAGATCTTGCTACCTTCTCTCCCTGACTGTTCAACATGCAGGGGGTGATGAAAACAGGATACTATGGCTAGTCTATTCCTTTTGAGAATTTTTTTTTCAGCACAATTGTAAGAGGTTTCAAACTCAGGAAGAGTGATTTGATCATAGTTCTATATAATCATTGTTAACCTACCTACATTGCCTAATTATAGGCTGAATTTCTATGATTTCCTACACATCCCCTGGCTAGAAATGTTTATTGTATAATCTTCTTTAACACCCCCAAATTTACCATTAAACACCACTTTCTTAGGCTTTTTTGAAATATGAGATTGATTAAATATCAATACCTCTGAGAGGGCAGTTAGTTAGCTGGGAAAAGAGGGGTTGGTGTCTGAGAGGAGGAGGCAGGTGAATGAAGCAAAGCAGGGTTTTGTTACAAAGGAAGTGAAAGGTCAGAGATCAGCTCCACAAATCTACCTGAGATCGGTACAAATAAAAGTGGAGAGAGTGTTGCAAGGTTTGGTTGTCCACATGCTTATTAGGATCAGGCACCTTTAGCCCTGACTCTTCAGTTCCTACTGGGATGAGAGCAAAGCTCTGGCAGGGATTTTATTCATCTCCAAGACCTTCCATCCCTTCTTGGTCTCTCCCCTGGGCTTCATTCCTCCTTTCTGCAGCCTCAGGGGAAACGAGGAGGAGTGTACCTGCCTCTTAATCCAGGATTCAAATAATTACTCAAAATAGATCTTACATATTGTGTGCCTTTTCTAAGCATGCTCTTTACACATATTGTTTCATTTTGTCCCCACAACAGGCCTGTGTGGTGGGTATCACCTCTATTTAACTAATGAGAGAAGAGACAGGTTAAAATCATTGACTTGCTGAAGTTGAACAGTTAACAAGTGGTGTCACTGAGGTTTGAACACTGATTGCTTCCCCCACAATGTCCACGTCTTTTCCTGCTGGGTCCCATTAAATTACTACGATCAACAGCTTTCCCTGATTTGAAGATTATCCTTCGGTTAATATTACATGGCACATCTTTGTCACTGTCACCTACCATCCTCCAAAATCCATGTTAGACTTTTTATTGGGCCAGTTTGATTTATTTCCTTCCCTGGGCTCTTCCTTATTTACATTTATTGCTTTATTATGAAAAGAGGCTAAATTGAGATAAAATACCAAGATCACACCATCCTTGGAGGAAAAAAATGTAGGAGTTACAATGCTGTAAGCATTCAGAGAAGACATACTGGACATGTCAGAAGAACAATCTCTGGACACTGAAGTAGCAAAGAAATTATGAAGAATGAGACGAAGAAGATGTTTTTCAGAAGTCCATGAAAAATCTGACTTGTTATACGTTAAGAATGGTAATGTAATACTAATAGACCTGCTCTACAAAGCTGTTTTTCAGTCAGCTGCTTTGTTTCGTGTTCAGATTTCCTTTTAAATCGATAGCCCTTGCTTTGCTGTCTTCAATTGAAGGCATTTGCCTTCCAGTAAAACACACACACACACAAAATGGGGGTGGAAATGAGTCAGCCATTTCCTGCCCCAAGATTCAAACCTACTTTGCTTTTCTGAAAACATGATTCAAGCTATCCAACAATAATTTAATTGGCTGTTCTGTAAATTACAGGGCTGACCACCATATAAACACCAGAGAAATCACATGGGTATTCAGTAGTCAGCTATCATTTTTCTGATAATCCTCAGAACTTTCTATTTACATAATTATAAAGCACTATATCACACAGGGTAATGGAAAAGTCAGTCTGTTTTCTATGCAACCTTCAACTTGTGATTTTTTATGCATAATATATATTACAAATTTATGACTCATCTATAGAGATGAAAAAATGTGGTCAGCACACCATATCTGAAATATAATAATGTATCTAATGAGAGTTTATAATATCCGCTGGTTTTAAGGGATGTAATCTTGACATAATAAGTCTATTTTATAACTGGTTGAATGATGGCCTTCAGGGGGACCAGTGTCAACTAGAGGGAGATATGTGTGCTGCAGGCCTTTCTTTGCCCCGTTCTGTTTGATACATCTATTACAGATGTAGATAAAAATATCAGAGATAAATTTATATAACCTATGGATGACAAACAATTGAGATAATGGAAAATAAAATAGATGATGGAATCGTGATATGAAATATGACATGTTCATGTGACAGTCCGACTCTAAGAAGATGAAAGTCAATTGGGATGATAGCACTGTCTTGCTTTTTGGTTAAGAAAAGACATAATTTTTAAATGAACTATACATTATAAATAATATGGCTTTAAAGCAGTACATGAAAAAGGCTTGGAAGTTTTGAATTTATGGTAAGCTCACTATTTGTCACCAATGTATATGGCTGCCAGAGAAAGCTAATACAGTTTGGGGTCGCATTAATGGAGTTAAATTATCTGGAATGAAGGAGGTGACAGGCATAATTGAAGTCTCTATTCTGTTCTGGTCAGACCACTCCTTAAATATAAGTTGATTTTGAATGATGTACTTCTAGAGTGATATAGGCAAAGTAAAGCTTATTAGGAGACCAGGAGTGAATGTGAAAGGACAGGCATAATTGACATTGAAATGTTTTAACCTGGAAAGAGAGAAATTAGGGGTGAGGCAAGGACCTGATAGATGTCTTGAAATATTCAGATAGTTGTCACTTTAAAATTTATCACAAATAGCAATAAGATATAGAAAAGAATCCATGAATATAAATTTCAATAGAGAAAAGATCTTTCTAATAGACCAGAGAGAAGGTAAACACCCTAAGGAAATGATTCATTCACCATCAGTAGTGTTTGGTACATTTTAAAAAATTATTTAAAAGTATATGTATAAGCACTGCTTATGTCTCAAGCATTGTGTTAAGCCCTGCAGATAAGGTAATAAACAAAATAGGCACTGTCACTGCTGCCATGTAGATCACTTCTGGTATAGTTGGAGAGACAGACACTTAATATATAATTGAATATTGTGATTACTTGCAATGAAAGAACTATAGAGAATGTGTAACTATTAATAGAGAGTTCATAGCTACACGTAATTTAGAATGGAGGGTTAGGGATAGCTCCTTTCAGGATCTGACCTTTAAGGACAGGGCTTGAATGATAAGTAGGAACTAAGCAAATAAAGAATGAGGACAAGAAGGAGGCAAGGGAGAATATTCTAGATGAAGAATGTATGCAGACTCTTCAGGAAAGAGCTTGGTGCATTTAGAAGCTGGCAGAATGCCACTGTGGCTGGGACCTAGTGGGTAAGGAGAGGAGAGGCATATTGGAGCCACAGGGCAGTATGCTTTCTAAACTTTGCTCTGGAATAGGAATTTTGTCTAAGGGCAGTGAGGAGCTATTGAAGAGTTTTAACCAAGGAGGTGGCATAATCACATCCGGTTTTTAAGAAGTTCACTTTGGGTACAGTATAGAAAACAGATGGGAAGTAGAGGAAAGAGACTGAATGGAGAGTAACCTTTTATATCCTGGCAAAGAAATGAATGTGACTTGAATTGTGATGGTGACATTGGAGATAGAAGAGGGGAAGGTGGGAGAGGAACTAATGGGGTGCAATCTACAAGATCTGGTGCTCTACTAATGAAGAGAGTGAAGGAGAGAGAGAGAGAGTCCTTGGAGACCCCCAGAACTCAGGAATAAGCACCTTTCTGAGAAGGGGAACATGAAGGACAAATTGATTTGCTGTGGAGATCAGAAGGTCAGTTTTGAACATGCTAATTTTGATCTCATGATCTTTGATTTCCATGAGATTTCATTTCATTTATTCAACCTATGACATAAGAAAGACATGTTAGATAGATGATTGGATATCTGGAGTCTGGTCAGTTTTTAGACTTGCTACAGCAGAATCACCTGGGACTTTTGATTATTTGGCTACAGCCCAAGCCTAATATATTAGAACCTTCAAGAGAACATAGCCAATCTAATACCCTGAGGTTAGATGCAGTGGAAAAAATGGAAGTGATGTTTGATGAATCACTAGATAGTTGTACTAGTTAATCTTTAAACTTGACAACTTTGAATGACTATAATGTTATGACTAGAACGATGGCAAGACCAAGAACTAATTCTACTATTACTTTCTAAGAGTAAATGTTCTGATCAAGTCATGAAACATCTCTGAAGGAAGAGAGCCATCTCCAGATTCTTCTATTTACATTGCCAAGTTTGTTTCCCACGATGCTGCCATCTTGGTCAGAAAGTAACTGTTGGAGGAACCAGGCTCTAGTCAGAGGCAACCACCTAATGGTTCCAGTGGTCCATGAGATAACCTTTCTTAAGAATCCAGCCAAATTGATGTATCATTCTGGATGGTAACTAATTTTCCAAATCAGATTTTCTCTTTGACTAGAGGGGAAGGGAGTGGGAAAAAGAAAAACAGAAGCATACGGATAAGTAAGAACATAAGAGTGAAAGGGGGATCAAGCAGAGAGAGAAGCAAAGAGAAACAGAAGCAGAGTCACAAGTATGACAATTAGTAGAACAAGGTTTAAGGGACATCCTCTTCCCAGCAGATGACAATGTAGCTGGATTCCCCAGTTCATTACAGTTCATTTATTCAACAAGTTTTTATTGAGCACCTATTATGTGCCAGAAACTGTACTAAGTGCTGGGAATATCATATGAACAAAACTGTTGTCATGGACACCTCATTCTAGGTACATAATGATGAGTGCCATGGAAAAAATTAAGGCAGTGTTATGAGGACATGGATAGTGATGGTAGGATGGGCAGTTATCAGGAAATGAAGACCTTTCTGAGGAGGGAACTGAGTCACCTGTGAGGTCACTGGGTAAAGAGCTTCTCAAGCAGAGAAAGTGGAAAGTACAAATGCTCTGATACAGAAGTGTGTTTGAGATGTTTATAAACCGAAAAAGTCCATGACATTGAACCCCGATGAACAAGGGGCAGTGTGAAAGGAGGTAAGATCAAGGAGAAAGGACAGTGCAGCTCATTCAGGGACTTGTAAGCCATGATTGGATTTTTCATTTTATTCTGAATGCAACAGGAAGTTTTTTAGGATTTTGATCAAGGGGGTGGCATGATCACATTTGTGCGTTAGAGGAATTACTCTGGTTTGTGTGTGGAGACTCAATTGTAGAGGGTCAAGAGAAGAAGCAGGAGAGCAGTAAGGAGGCTACTTCAGCAGCCCAGGCAAGAAACAATGGTGGTCGCACAAGGTAGTAGCAGTGGAAGATACGGAAAATAGAGAAGGGGTACATCTTGAAATTAGCACCAACAGGAGTAGATGATGGATTGGGTAAGGGGGAACAGTCAAGGATTATGCAAAAGTTTTTGTTCTCAACAGCTGAATAAGATTTATTGAGATGGGGAAAACCCAAAAGAGAACCAATGAGTTTGGTTTTGGACATATTAAATTTGAGAAGTTTCAATGAATGTCATTCATTCAGGTGAAGAAATTTGGTAGCTAGTTAGAAATGGGAGCCTGAGGTTCAGGAGATAAGTTATGGCTGCAGATAAGAATTTGGAGGTCATCAGCCTATCAGTCCTGACAGTGTACCTGTTAAAAGGTTCCTTGCTCTATTTGTTACCCCCTACCTACCCATGCACCTTCATAAAGCCTTCATCACAAGAGGTGATCTGGACATGTCTCTGTTTTCTGAGAGCTGGTGGAGCCATAAATACCATAGTAACTGAAAGAGGGAAAAATAAATTAATGTAGGAGCTGGGAGACTAGTCTGTCTGGGCATTTATTGAAATGGCCTAGGCTGAATGTAGCATCTCTCTCCTGGGTATAGGCCTGTATATCCAGTAACTCCTCACTACCTAATACAAGAGAAGAAGGAAGGAGTCTAGCCAGTTTGTTTTGTTTTGTTTTACTAATCAGCTACTCACTGGGTCATTCATGAAGCTCTAGTTGGCCATTTGGTCAGAGTGATTTCTTTCAGAACTATTAATCATATCTGGTGCTACTTTGCTCTCCTAGCAAACATTTTTTACATTCAATAATTGCATGTTCCACTGCAGTCTGAAGAATTAAACACTTCAGAGCAGTTGTTATTATTGATTTTGCATTTCAGTAACATTTCCTTTCTAATTCATCTTTTTTATGATGGAAGCTTCTTAATGTGCTTACAATGCACCATATGTTACCATTGCTTAATTTTGTCCCAAAATATTCATTTCTAGCTCTAAGGGACAGGTAGACTGAATAGAATATGTGGATTTAGCTCTCTTTACTCTTTTATCAGTAGCAGGCGACTTTGCTAAGTATTTACAGGTAATAAATGAGGACCTAAGTGGCTTGTAATTATACCCGAATAGCCTCATGAAAGAATTACTGTGCTTTCTCAAGCCTTTAACTCATGACCAAAAATGATTATCATTGAATGACCATCTTGGAGGGCTCAACAGTAGTAAGGTTATGGGTAAAAATGTACAATATGACTAACTTCCCTAAACGTTAGCACCCCACATTCTTACATTTGAGAGCTAAGTATAAAAACCATGAGCCTTTGGGGCCTTGATTATAAGATTTTTCCTTTAAAAATAATGCTGTTAAAAAAAAAAAAAAAAAAAAATAATGCTGTTATTCTCTAAGGACATGAGGACAGTCTTTATTTAGTTAAGCTAACCCAAAATAGAACAGAGGAAATTATTAAATGAGTAAACATGTATCTTTCTTTGGGACCCATTCATGCCAAAACTGATGTGTTTTAAAAGTACAAGATGACTTACAAGAGGGAAAATACCTTCAAAAGTGATTACACTGATCTTGAGAAAGGGATGCCTGATAGCCTCAATAATTACCCTGGAATTAACTACAATGCTGATGACTGCATTATTTACTGCAGTCTTATGAACAAGCAAACATTGTATTTTATAGCTGCACAGGACAGAAGTTTATGGAAAGTAGCTATTAATGTGTCCCCTTATGTCCCACCTCTCTTTCAGAGAGAAGCCCCAAATCTAGAGAGCATACAGCATGGAAAATTTCACTCCCAATTTAGACATCTCTCTAGACTCCAGAGGAAGCTGTTCAGCTGGCCTCTCCTGTAGTTGAAACTGAGCTGTACGACAGCATGATGAGTCACTGGGCCAACAGCCCAAGTGCCAGGCTGGAACACGAGCTACTAGATTGGACACATTGCCTCATGTCAGGAATACTGTTGTGTGAGAAATAAAAGAAACCTTCTCCGGAATTGATGTTGGTCAAAATTCTGATACACTTAGATGTTCTTTTAGCAGTTCTAATTTGGTGGGGAAGGGGTGGAAATTCTGGGAGAACACCAGAATCTGAGCTAGCATTCTTAGTTGCTATTTCAACAGCTATTACATGTACAGCTAATAGCTGTTTGACTGGGTTTCTTAGAACTGCTCCTGACACAGGGCAGTGAAGCAACACTTTACTGTATCTGTATCTGTCTGAAATTCAAGACATACTTTGCTTAAGCCAAGGAAAAAAAGGTAATCATCTGCCAACACTCGCAAGAGTAATTAGGGATTCTAGAAAAATCTCTTCAGGGAAAACATTTGAGGAAGGGTAAAAGAAAACTTTTGTCAGTATTTTGGAAAATCTGAAGTTCCAGACTGAGATTTTGAGACATCGCTAGTTGTCCCTTCTTCACCTATTTCACTCTTGATGAAACTAGGTTTCAAATAACATATGTTACTGAAAGTCAGTAATGTGACTTTCAGTAAGATAGATCTAGCTTATAAGCAGGTATAAGGCGCCTGAGAACAGCCTGCCTGCCATCCATGAACTCAGCGCTCACAACAACCGGAAACAGTACATGAACAGTACCTTTCATGGCGGGTGGTGTGTACACGCTCTGCTTCCTTTGCTTAGGGGATGCATTCTGTGACTGGATAGAGAGAAAAAAGTAATAAGTCTTATATTTGGATAAAAAGTACAATGTCATCAGCCCTTTGAGGGAAATAAACACCTAGTAACATTAGTTTATTTTAAAAAGAAAGAAAGAAAGACATAGTACTAATCCTTTCCATTTTAGAGAAAAGCATAAGTCCCAGGACAAAATATACTCCAAAAGCTATGTCCATGGTATAATTATATCTGTTCATAGGATTGTCAGTGGTTCTGGAGGGTTAATGAGAGTCCTTGCTAAGTAATATCAGTCTATAATCCTATGGAATTGAGATGTTCAATCTAATAGCTCCATTTACTTGGAATTACAATGTTGAGGTAATATTCTTTTGCATGTTCAAAAGCTCTTTCCTAACAAAATTGCTGCTTAACACTCTTAAGCACACTGGATCAGAATTAATTTATTGAAGCAGAAATTTTTGCACTAAAAATGATACAAATTGGAACAGAGGAACATATTTCAGGGTCAGAACCACAATAATAATATTTAAAGTTTAGATAGAAATAGATATTTATATATGTATAAGGTATTACTTATTATAATAAATTATATATATATGTGGTCTACACCTCGATCAGATTATATCAAAGACTCCTTTTTAATGGTGTGTCTACTTATATTTCAGTGTGTCAAAGGCAGGAGTTTTAGTGTCTGGAGCAATTATTTTTGCTTTGAAAAGTTAAAGTATAAATAGTTACAAGATACTTTTTGAGGATTGTTCTAGGCTTTCCATGCATATTAGAAAGAACATAATGTACAGAGTCTGAAGAAAACTAGAAACTGTTTCATGAAGTTGTAAATAGAGCTTGAGGCATCTTTACTCATACATACTAAAGCTTAATTGCCCTCAAAGGAGTCATCAAGATGTTGGTATTTAGCTAATGCAAAAACAACCTATTAAAAAGTAAAAAATTCAACCAAATAGTTACCAATCCATATCAATCAAAGCAAATGGTACAAGCAAATTTCTGCAAAATAGAGTGTTTTGATACCAGTCTATTATGCACAGATGCAGGCAGGGCAACTCTACATTAGTATACATGTGTGGATGATTGAGCCTTCTGTTGTACCTCTGCTGTATTCTGTCACACTTGGTTGATTTTAAGAAGCATTCACTTCCAGGTTTTCTTATATGTTTATTTCCATATATATATTCAAAGATTAAGTAGAAAATTAATTCTACAGAAAAGTTGGTTTGTTTAGTAACAGTGGTAAAAACTTACTAATAAAAATTATATTTATGTAAGAGTTTAGTTTTCAAAGCATTTCACATTTACAATCTCATTAAATTTTTAGAAAAGTCTTGAGAGATACTTTCTGGTATTTTGTTCTTTCTACATTTTCCACTGAGTTTTGCTAGATGCCTACTCATGTGGCCATGGGAATTGAGTATCAAGTCTGCATGAGTCCTACTCAATATTTGTTCCATTTCTGGGCCCAAGTTTGCTCATTTTCTTGTATTCTGTGTATCCTATGTTATCAGCTCCCCTAGGCCCCCCGTCCCTGGTTCATATTTTCAATCTGAACTCCTACATGTGTATGTGGAGACTGGCCTCAGGATCTGCTCTTGGCTCCACACACCAGAGGACCCTTAAGAGGTGTCTGTCCCCCACCTTCTTGTTCCAGGGTTCCAACATTGGCTGTCCCAACCTGTGATGGTCATACACAACCAGTCACTAAATTGAAATTATCAATACCATATCTTGCCTCTAAAATCAGTAGTTTATTTTAGAAGTTTTTCCAGGTGTTAGTATTTCATAGGTGGAGAATCAAGGGTAACCTAGAGGTGGAGATTTTATGACACAATTTTACTGTTTGTTCAGTAGGGGAAAGCAAATCAAATAGTTTTTACAGCAAATAGTTTTATATTGATACCATATTTTATATCACATCAGATCAAACTGGTAGTGTTTTTAGTTGGTTGGACACATATTTATACAGAGTATAAGAAAACTTACTTCTGCTTGTGTGTTGGTCACTCTCTTGTCATCTATTTCTGCAAGAGAAGTAGGTGTAATTATTAGAAAGTTGATATTTTTCCTTGTAATATGCACATTAAATTTTCAATAACATGGAACAGAATGATTTAATAATTGCCTTATGCTTATACAATATCCATGGCTTAGTCTAGTGGCTGAGAGGGCAGTGGGAGGCAGAAAGAAATAGTTTCCTTCTGAGATAACCCTCTCCCACAGGTTTTAAAAAAGGCAATAAAAAAGCCCCCTCCTGAAATTCCAAATTGCCCAACTTCCAACAATTCAGAAGGAGGACCAGAGAAATGCCTCCTAGAACAACTGTTGGCATCATCAACCTCACAGTGCTAAGGCGTAAACAACCTCCTCTCCTCATGGATTTTGCAGCACTGTCTATTAACTGTAGCCTCTGTCAATTTTCCTTAAGTTTGCCAGTAAGCAGAACAAACCTGTCTTTCCGCTCAGCCCAATCACTGACTGTAAAAGAGGCACCCTCTTTTCTATATGCCCCTGGAAAGAATCAGTAACTTTATCAGAAATATTTTTTGTAACACTTCTAGGGCAACTTCCACGTAGTCTGTGTAAAAAAACAGTTGTGACGAAGGGGAGAGAGGAGGAAGAGGTGCTCACATACTCCCCTTCCACAGAGAGAGGACATTCTGGGCTGGGCTTCTTTCCTACCTCCTCACCTACTTTGCATGGATTCTGCCTCTTGGCTTCTAGACCCAGTTGACCGTTCCTCACTTTTAGGTTAGTCCCACAGCTGAGAGATTGATGCCATGGTTTAAATACTGAACGAGACATTCATGAAAGAATGTCTAAAAGCGAGTATAATTGTAACTTTGGTTTGTAACTCCGCATTTTGTTCTCTACATAATTTAAGAGGCTAGTGAATTTAAAGAATTATTAGTTTATGTTTTTGGGTACATAATGTATAAGGATGTAATTTTGTGATATGAATAACCATGAGGGGTTGGGACAGGTGTAAAAGAAGAGTGTTTGTATGTTATTGAAGTTAAACTAGTATAAATTCAAATTAAAGTGTTATAAATTTAGGGTTTTAAATGTAATCCCCATTGTAACTACAAAGAAAACAGCTATAGGATGTACACAAAAGGAAATGAGAAAGAAATTTAAACAATTCACTACAAAAAATTAACTAAACATGGGGCTTCCCTGGTGGTCCAGTGGTGAAGAATCTGCCTTCCAATGCAGGGGATGCAGGTACATCCCGGATCGGGGAACTAAGATCCCACATACCATGGGGCAACTAAGCCTGTGCACCACAACTACAAGCACACAAGCCACAGCAAGAGAGCCTGGGTGCCACAACTAGAGAGAAGCCTGCATGCCACAATGAAAGTTCCCGTGTGTGGCAACTAAGACACGACACAGCCAAAAATAAATAAATACATATTTTTTTAAAAGTAAGCATAAAGGAAGATAGGAATTCAGGAAATGAGGGACAAAAAAGCTATAAGTCATATAGGAAACAAATAGCAAAATGACAGAAGGAAGTCTTATTAGTTACTTTAAATGTAAACAGATTAAAATCTTTAAAAGACCAAGATTAGCAAAATAGATAAGAACATATGATCCAATATGTACTACCTACAAGAGACTCACTTTAGATCCAAATATACAAATAGGGTAAAAGTCAAAGGATAGAAAAAACAATTCTATGCAAATAGAAACCAAAAGAGGGCAGGGTGACTATACTAATATCAGACAAAATAGACTTCAAATCAAAAAAAGTTATGAGACAAAGAAGATATATATTAAGAAAAATTTCAATACAGAAAGAAGATATATAAAAATTATAAACATTTCTCTACCTAACAACAGACCATCAAAGTATCTGAGGCAAAACTAACAGAACTGAACAGAGAAATAAACTGTTCTGCAGTAATAGTTGGAGACTTCAATACCCCACTCCCAATAATGGGTAGAGCAACCAGAAAGAAGATAAGCAGGGAAACAGAAGACTTAAAAACTTAATAAATCAAATATATCTAATAGACATATATAGAAGATTCTACCAATTACAATCGCACACATAGTCTTTTCAAACGTACATGGGAACTTTTTCCAGGAGAGACCATATGTAAGGCCACAAATTAAGTCCTTTTTTTTTTTAACAATTTTATTGGAGTATAATTGCTTTACAATGGTGTGTTAGTTTTTGCTTTATAACAAAGTGAATCAGTTATACATATACATATATCCCCATATCTCCTCCCTCTTGCGTCTCCCTCCCTCCCACCCTCCCTATCCAACCTTTCTAGCTGGTCATAAAGCACAGAGCTGATCTCCCTGTGCTATGCGACTGCTTCCCACTAGCTATCTATTTTACATTTGATAGTGTATATATGTCTATATATACATTACCACTCTCTCACTTTGTCCCAGCTTACCCTTTCTGCTCCCCATGTCCTCAAGTCCATTCTCTAGTAGGTCTGTGTCTTTATTCCTGTCTTACCCCTAGGCTCTTCATGACCACTTTTTTTTTTTTTTTTTTTTTAGATTCCATATATATGTGTTAGCATACGGTATTTGTTTTTCACTTTCTGACTTACTTCACTCTGTATGACAGACTCTAGGTCCATCCACCTCATTACAAATAATTCAGTTAAGTTTCTTTTTATGGCTGAGTAATATTCCACTGTATATATGTGCTACATCTTCTTTATCCATTCATCTGTTGATAGACACTTAGGTTGCTTCCATGTCCAGGCTATTGTAAATAGAACTGCAATGAACATTGTGGTACCTGACTCTTTTTGAATTATGATGTTCTCAGGGTATATGCCCAGTAGTGGGATTGATGGGTCATATAGTAGTTCTACTTTAAGTTTCTTAAGGAACCTCCATACTGGTCTGCATAGTGGCTGTATCAATTTATATTCCCACCAACAATGTATGAGGGTTCCCATTTTCTCCACACTCTCTCCAGCATTTATTGTTTGTAGATTTTTTAATGATGCCCATTCTGACTGGTGTGAGATGATATTGCATTGTAGTTTTGATTTGCATTTCTCTAATGATTAATGATGTTGAGCATTCTTTCATGTGTTTGTTGGCACTCTGTATATCATCTTTGGAGAAATGTCTATTTAGGTCTTCTGCCCATTTTTGGATGGGGTTGTTTGTTTATTTGTTATTGAGCTGCATGAGCTGCTTGTAAATTTTGGAGATTAATCCTTTGTCAGTTGCTTCATTTGCAATTATTTTCTCCCATTCTGAAGGTTGTCTTTTGGTCTTGTTTATGGTTTCCTTTGCTGTGCAAAAGCTTTGAAGTTTCAGTAGGTCCCATTTGTTTATTTTTGTTTTTATTTCCATTTCTCTAGGAGGTGGGTCAAAAAGCATCTTGCTGTGATTTATGTCATAGAGTGTTCTGCCTATGTTTGCCTCTAAGAGTTTGATAGTTTCTGGCCTTACATGTAGGTCTTTAATCCATTATGAGTTTACTTTTGTGTATGGTGCTAGGGAGTGTTCTAATCTCATACTTCTACATGTACCTGTCCAGTTTTCCCAACACCACTTATTGAAGAAGCCGTCCTTTCTCTACTGTATATTCCTGCCTCCTTTATCAAAGATAAGGTGACCGTACATGAGTGGGTTTATCTCTGGGCCTTCTATGCTGTTCCATTGATCTATATTTCTGTTTTTGTGTCAGTACCATACTGTTTTGATTACTGTAGCTTTGTAGTATAGTCTGAAGTCCAGGAGCCTGATTCCTCCAGATCTGTTTTTCTTTCTCAGATTGCTTTGGCTATTCGGGGTCTTTTATGTTTCCATACAGATTGTGAAATTTTTTGTTCTAGTTCTGTGAAAACTGCCAGTGGTAGTTTGATAGGGATTGCATTGAATCTGTAGATTGCTTTGGGTAGTAGAGTCATTTTCACAATGTTGATTCTTCCAATCCAAGAACATGGTATATCTCTCCATTTGTTTCTATCATCTTTAATGTCTTTCATCAGTGTCTTATAATTTTCTGCATATAGGTCTTTTGTGTCCTTAGGTAGGTTTATTCCTAAGTGTTTTATTCTTTTTGTTGCAGTGGTAAATGGGAGTATTTTCTTAATTCTACTTTCAGATTTTTCATCATTAGTGTATAGGAATGCAAGAGATTTCTGTGCATTAATTTTGTATCCTGCTACTTTACCAAATTCATTGATTAGCTCTAGTAGTTTTCTGGCAGCATCCTTAGGATTCTCTATGTATAGTATCATGTCATCTGCAAACAGTGACAGCTTTACTTCTTTTTTTCCAATTTGGATTCCTTTTATTTCTTTTTCTTCTCTGATTGCTGTGGCTAAAAGTTCCAAAACTATGTTGAATAAGAGTGATTAGAGTGTCAACCTTGTCTTCTTCCTGATCTTAGTGGAAATATTTTCAGTTTTTCACCATTGAGAACGATGTTGACTGTGCGTTTGTCATATATGACCTTTATTATGTTGAGGAAAGTTCCCTCTATGCCTACTTTCTGCAGGGTTTTTATCATAAATGGGTGTTGAATTTTGTTGAAAGCTTTGTCTGCATCTACTGAGATGATCGTATACTTTTTCTCCTTCAGTTTGTTAATATGGTGTATCACATTGATTGATTTGCGTATATTGAAGAATCCTTGCATTCCTGGGATAAACCCCACTTGATCATGGTGTATGACTCTTTTAGTGTGCTGTTGGATTCTGTTTGCTAGTATTTTGTTGAGGATGTGTGCATCTGTGTTTATCAGTGATATTGGTCTGTAGTTTTCTTGTTTTGTGACATCTTTGTTTGGTTTTTGTATCGGGGTGATGGTGGCCTTGTAGAATGAGTTTGGGAGTGTTCCTCCCTCTGCTATATTTTGGAAGAGTTTGCGAAGGATAGGTGTTAGCTCTTCTCTAAATGTTTGATAGAATTCGCCTGTGAAGCCATCTGGTCTTGGGCTTTCGTTTGTTGGAAGATTTTTAATCACAGTTTCAATTTCAGTGCTTGTGATTGGTCTGTTCATATTTTCTATTTCTTCCTGGTTCAATCTCGGAAGGTTGTGCATTTCCAAGAATTTGTCCATTTCTTCCAGATTGTCCATTTTATTGGCATATAGTTTGCTTGTAGTAATCTCTCATGATCCTTTGTATTTCTGCAGTGTCAGTTTTTACTTCTCCTTTTTCATTTCTAATTCTGTTGACTTGAGTCTTCTCCCTGTTTTTCTTGATGAGTCTGGCTAATGGTTTATCAATTTTGTTTATCTTCTCAAAGAACCACCTTTTAGTTTTATTGATCTTTGCTGTTGTTTCCTTCATTTCTTTTTCATTTATTTGTGATCTGATCTTTATAATTTCTTTCCTTCTGCTAACTTTGGAGGTCTTTTGTTGTTATTTCTCTAATTGCTTCAGGTTAAGGTTAGGTTGTTTATTTGAGATATTTCTTGTTTCTTAAGGTAGGATTGTATTGCTATAAACTTCCCTCTTAGAACTGCTTTTGCTGCATCCCATAGGTTTTGGGTCGTCGTGTTTTCATTGTCATTTGTTTCTAGGTATTTTTTGATTTCCTCTTTGATTTCTTCAGTGGTCTCTTGGTTATTAAGTAGTGTATTGTGTAGCCTCCATGTGTTTGTATTTTTTACTGATTTTTTTCCTGTAATTGATATGTAGTCTCGTAGTGTTGTGGTCAGAAGAGATACTTGATATGATTTCAGTTTTCTTAAATTTACCAAGGCTTGATTTGTGACCCAAGATATGATCTATCCTGGAGAATGTTCCATGAGCACTTGAGAAAAATGTGTATTCTGTTGTTTTTGGATGGAATGTCCTATAAGTATCAATTAAGTCCATCTTGTTTAATGTGTCATTCAAAGCTTGTTTCCTTATTTATCTCCATTTTGGATGGTCTGTCCAATGGTTAAAGTGGGGTGTTCAAGTCCCCTACTATGATTGTGTTACTGTCAATTTCCTCTTTTATGGCTGTTGGTATTTGTCTTATGTATTGAGGTGCTCCTGTGTTCTGCGCATAAATATTTACAGTTGTTATATCTTGGATGGATCCCTTGATCATTATGTAGTGTCCTTCTTTGTCTCTTCTAATAGTCTTTGTTTTAAAGTCTATTTTGTCTGATATGAGAATTGCTACTCCAGCTTTCTTTTGATTTCCATTTGCATGGAATATCTTTTTCCATCCCCTCACTTTCAGTCTGTCTGTGTCCCTTGGTCTGAAGTGGGTCTCTTGTGGACAGCATATATACAGGTCTTGTTTTTTTGTTTTTTGTGGTACGTGGGCCTCTCACTGTTGTGTGCTCTCCCGTTGCGGAGCACAGGCTACGGACGTGCAGGCTCAGCAGCCATGGCTCACGGGCCTAGCCGCTCCGCGGCATGTGGGATTTCCCGGACTGGGGCATGAACCCGTGTCCCCTGCATCGGCAGGCAGACTCTCAACCACTGCGCCACCAGTGAAGCCCAGGTGTTGTTTTTGTATCCATTCAGCCAGGCTGTGTCTTTTTGTTGGAGCATTTAATCCATTTACATTTAAGGTAATTATCGATATGTATGTTCCTATTCCCATTTTCTTAATTGTTTTGGGTTTGTTATTGTAGGTCTTTTCCTTTCCTTGTGTTTCCTGCCTAGAGAAGTTCCTTTTGCATTTGTTGTAAAGCTGGTTTGGTGGTGCTGAATTCTCTTAGCTTTTGCTTGTCTGTGAAGGTTTTAATTCTCCGTCATATCTGAATCAGATCCTTGCTGGGTAGAGTAATCTTGGTAATCTTTTTCCCTTTCATCACTTTAAATATGTCCTGCCACTCCCTTCTGGACTGCACAGTTTCTGCTGAAAGATCAGCTGTTAACCTTATGGGGATTCCCTTGTGTGTTATTTGTTGTTTTTCCCTTGCTGCTTTTAATATTTTTTCTTTGTATTTAATTTTTGATAGTTTGATTAATATGTGTCTTGGTATGTTTCTCCTTGGATTTATCCTGTATGGGATGCTCTGTGCTTCCTGGACTTGGGTGGCTATTTCCTTTCCCATGTTAGGGACATTTTCAACTATAATCTCTTCAAATATTTTCTCAGTCCCTTTCTTTTTCTCTTCTTCTTCTGGGACTCTTATAATTCAAATGTTGGTGCATTTAACGTTGTCCCTGAGGTCTCTGAGACTGTCTTCAATTCTTTTCATTCTTTTTTCTTTATTCTGCTCTGCAGTAGTTATTTCCACTCTTCTATCTTCCAGGTCACTTATTTCTGCCTCAGTTATTCTGCTATTGATCCCTTCTAGAGAATTTTTTCATTTCATTTATTGTGTTGTTCATGACTGTTTGTTTGCTCTTTAGTTCTTCTGAGTCTTGTTAAACTTTTCTTGTATTTTCTCCATTTTATTTCCAAGATTTTGGATCATCTTTACTATCATTATTCTGAATTGTTTTTCAGGTAGACTGCCTATTTCCTCGTCATTTGTTAGGTCTGCTGGGTTTTTATCTTGCTCCTTCATCTGCTGTGTGTTTTTCTGTGTTCTCATTTTGCTTATCTTACTGTGTTTGGGGTCTCCTTTTTGCAGGCTGCAGGTTCATAGTTCCCGTTGTTTTTGGTGTCTGTCCCCAATGGCTAAGGTTGGTTCAGTGGGTTGTGTAGGCTTCCTGGTGGAGGGGACTAGTGCCTGTGTTCTGGTGGATGAGGCTGGATCTTGTCTTTCTGGTGGGCAGGTCCACGTCTGGTGGTGTGTTTTGGGGTGTCTGTGGACTTATAATTATGATTTTAGGCAGACTCTCTGCTAATGGATGGGGTTGTGTGCCTGTTTTGTTAGTTGTTTAGCATAGGGTGTCCGGCACTGTAGCTTGCTGGTCATTGAGTTGAGTTGGGTCTTGATGTTCAGATGGAGATCTCAGGGAGATTTTCGCCGTTTGATATTATGTGGAGCTGGGAGGTCTCTGGTGGACCATTGTCCTGACCTTGGCTCTCCCACCTCAGAGGCACAGCTCTGACGGCTGGCTGGAGTACCAAGAGCCTGTCATCCACATGGCAGCTATGAGGTGTCTCCAAAGAATCCACAGATGCACAAGGTAGCAGGAAGAGCATTCAGGACTTTGACACACGAGGGCAGGGTGTCATTAGCAGACCAATTCGGCCATATCTTGCCATGGTTAATACTGCACTGTGGAAATCAGCGTGGGCCTTCAACACCAGTGGGGATAGTGAGACAACTGAATGAGGAGATGCAATGCTGAGCTTGATACCATCCAGAGGCATAGGCAGAGCACTGGGTACTTTCAAACTCCAGAACTCCACACTCCAGAGGCCCTCCTTTAGACGTGCTGCCTGCAAATTAAGTCTTATTAGATTTTAAAAGGTATCCTAAACTGACTTCTCCAAACACAATGAGATGAAGTTAGAAATCAGTAACAGATAAAACTGGGAAATTCACAAATTTGTGGAAATTAAACAACACACTCTTAAACAGCCAATGAATCAAAGAAAAAGTCATAAACACAGCATACCAAAACTTAAGGGTCACAGTGATAGCAGTGCTAAGAGAAAAATGTATAGCGGTAACTGCTCACATTAAAAGTCAAGCAAGATTTCAAATCAGCAGCCTAACTTTACAACTTACAGAACTAGAAGGAAAAGAACAATAAATCCAAATCCGAAAACCTGAGAACCAGGGAGGCTGATGGTGTAAATTGTGGTTCAAGTCCATTGGGCCTTTGGACTTGAGCCAGAACTTACACCATTGCACCCCCTATTTCTCAGGCCATCAGATTTGGACTGAAGCTATACCATTGACTTTCTGGGACTTTAGCTTGCAGATGACAGATTATGGGACTTTTCAGCCTCTGTAATCATATAAGCCAACCCCTTATAGTAAATCTCTTTTTATATATTCTATTGTTTCTGTTTCTCTGGAGAACCCTGACTAATATAGTCATCAAAAAAGGAAAGTCTGAGAAACTGTCATAGCCAAGAAGAGCCTAAGGAGACATGATAACTAAATGTAATGGTGTATCCTGGATGAGAATCTAAAACCGAGAAAGGGCATTGGGTTAAAAATGAAATCTAAATTAACTCTGAACTTCAGTTAATAATAATATATCAATATTGGGTCATTAATTGTAATAATGTTACACTTTAATGACTAATGTAAGGTGTTAATACAATAATAGGGGACCTCTGTTCAATTTTTCTGTAAATCTAAAGCTCATCTTAAAAAACTGTCCCATCAATTTAAAAAACTTAAACAAAAGGAAAAAAAGTAAAAGTACTAAACACAAACAAAAATTACCCCCTGAAAATATTTTTGTTATTATTGTCAGGATTCTGTATGTGATTTGAAGAACACCAGATAGTCATTATTAGAAAGTAAGTAATGTAACTAAGAAGAAGTTCATGAAAAATATATAATTTAAGATATTTTATATGGGGCTAATTAAAGATATAGAGGAAAAAGGTATGGTTAAGGAAATGAAGAGAATATTTTAAACTTCAGTTAAAATTGTTAAAAGCTGATGCAAGCTAGGATATGTTAGTGGAGAAAAAGAGGAGTGAAATGATTTTCAAACAAGACCAGTGATAATAACACCTCTTGGTTTATTTATTGATTAGATATGGAAAGAGAAGGACCAAAGTATATTTAAAAAATACTGATAGTACCTTTTTGATTATCCATATCCTCCAGTTTGCTGCTCTTGTGTGTTTGTTCCTCATATCCAGAATGCTCCTTCCCTCAAACCAAATACTACCATCCCTCAAAGTTCTCTTCAGATGGCATCTCTTCTGGGAAATCTTTCCCAATTATGCCTCCCCTGTTCCCAACTGGAAGTCATCTCCTTCACCCAGTACTCACAGCACTTCCTCTATACCTGTATCATTGTATTCATCATTATACCTTATACTATGGTCATTAGTGTTTTATCTCCTCAACCTATAAAGGAACGGAGATTAGTCTCCACGCTTGATTCTTCCACAGCTCTTAGCACAGTAGCATGGCTGACACATAACAGCTTGTCAAATAAATATACCTAGTGCCTACATTTCATAAAACAGACCCTCTGTTTGCTGCTTGTCTACAAAATAAGATACAAAATAAAATTGTAGCATAATTACTTACTCATACTAGGTGCTAAATAAATAGTTTTAACAAGTGTTTGATTTGAAAACTTGTTAAGGTAGAGGCCATACCTTCTATTTCTTTAAACCAATTTATTAGGTCATTACTAAGGCAATGGTACAGACACTCAAATTCTTATAAATATCACCTAAGTTGTTGACCTAGAGATTGTCATACTGAGTGAAGTAAGTCAGACAGAGAAAGACAAATATATATCATTTGTGTGTAGAATCTTAAAAAATGGTACAAATGAACTTATTTACAAAACAGAAAGAGAGTCACAGGTGTTGAAAACAAACTTATGGTTACCAAGGGAGAAGTGGGGGAGGGATAAATTGGGAGATTGGGACTGACATACACATAGTACTATATATAAAATAGATAACTAGGAAGAACCTACTGTATAGCACAGGGAACTCTACTCAATACTCTGTAATACCTATATGGGAAAAGAATCTAAAGAAGAGTGGATATAGGTATATGTATAACTGATTCACTTTGCTGTGCAGCAGAAACTAACACAACATTGTAAATCAACTACACTCTAATAAAAATTAATGTAAAAAAAATGGGATCATATATACTAAAAAACAAACAAACAAAAAACCAAAAGGGAATCTTGGAGGAAAAACAAGGATATATGTCATTGTTCTGTTAGTTTTTAGAGGTTGAGAAGACAACAGATATATATCTAGGTCAAGAATAATATATATCATAAGAGAAAAATTTTAAAGTGATAAAGTCAAATTTAATATATTCTTTTATAGATATCAGCCTCAGACAATAACTAAAACCATAGAAATGCATAATTTACTCAGGATATTGGCTGCAGAAGAGCACTGACCCATATATAGAATGCTTTGGTAAAAAGAGATAAAATTTCTTAGAGTAAAACCAAAAGATACAGACTTGATGAATTTAGATAATAGAGGGTGTGAAGGGAAAAGTCAGTTTAAAGAGTCCTTCCAATAAAAAGAGTGTTTTAAGTTTATGCTTTGAAGGCTTTTGGGCTCAAAAGCAATAACAATGACAGATTAAATATAAAAAGAGATAACTAAAATGATGTAATCACAGTTCAGAATTAGTCAAACATCTCTATGGACTCGAAATATAAGAATAGAAAAATTCAACAAGCAGGTAAGAAACCATGGGCCTGAAAGACTTTTTTTTTTAATTTTTTTTTTTTGGTTGAGTTGGGTCTTCATTACTGTGCATGAGCTTTCTTTAGTTTTGGCGAGTGGGGGCTACTCTTTGTTGCGGTGCGTGGGCTTCTCATTGTGTGGGCTTCTGTTGTTGTGGAGCACGGGCTCTAGGCACGCCTTCTTCAATAGTTGTGGCATGCGGGCTCAGTAGTTGCAGCACACGGGCTTTGTTGCTCCACGGCATGTGGGATCTTCCCAGATCAGGGATCGAACCTGTTTCCCCTGCATTGGCAGGCAGATTCTTATCCACTGCACCACCAGGGAAGCCCTGAAAAACTTTTTAGATCTAGGAGGAGCCAGAGACAGCTCAGAGTTCTTTACCCCTGAGAAAAGAGATTGACTTCATATGAAGGAAGGGACAAAAGCCAGGCTTGTTGATTGGAACCAGAAGCAGGGCTCTCTCACCTATGCTGAGAAAAAGCACTGATCTGTGTATCCAGGGAGACAAGAAAGCAGACAACTTGGGACAAGCCACTATGGGCTCAGTGACTTTATCTGCTCTGTTTCTAATTTCACCATGGAACAAGAGTCTTAAGGTCCAAATTAAGACCTGATTCCAGATTAAAAATCTGTAATTCATTGGGGAAAGACTCAAGAACATTAACAAGGAAAGGTGAACACAGAGGGGGGGGATTTTCACTCATGATGAATTGAAAATTAAAAACACAAGAAGAAAAGACACATTTAAGAATGACTGCCAAAAAAGCAACTGGAAGATGAATTCCCTCCAGATGAAATGAAAACTTCAGAGCAATTTGAAAATGTCCTTAAAATGAATATAGTTGGTACCCACAAAGAGAGAAAGAAGAAAGTATATCTATTTCTTAAACATCAAAAAATGTTGAAACAAGATTAGGCTAAATTGAAACAAGAACAGATGGATATAAAAAGAAGCAATTAGAAATATAAGTTTAATCATGGAAATTATAAACTCAATAAAGGTGTAAATCTCTAGACTGCTAAGTATAACTTAAAAACCTTGGGCATTATATATAAAACAAACATAAGGAGTCTCTAAAAGGCAGAGAGAAGAAAACAGACCAACCAGGGACTTCGAACCTAAGGAACAACATAGCAGCAATTCCCTAGGTCTCCTTTTGACTCATATCCTGGATTAGATGCTGAAGAAGCTGGCAGTCCAGAAACGCTAATAGTAACAGACAAAAACAAACAAACAAAATACTCAAGAAAGCCTACTTTCTAACCAAAGGATCAGGAAAGAGACACCTACTTTCTAAAATACTGAAAACTTTTAGGCACTAACTGCTCTTCTTCCTTCCTGTTTGAGAAAGCCAAATGAGAAGGTGGCACTTTCACAACCATCTAGTTGTAATGAGGCAGCCTGAGAGAAATGACACCTTATTTCTCCTCCTGAGTTTTCTACATTACGTTTGACAATTGATGGAATAATTTTAACATTACCTGATGTGGTTCTCAGTGTATGTAGAGAAAATACTTAAGAAAATATTTTAAATGAGAGAAAGTAGAGACTTAAATAGTTTGTATTCTTCACTAAAACTGAAGAGACTGTGATAAATTATTTACATACAGTAGAGCAATCACTAAAAAATCTGTACAAAGGTGTACACTCAGAAATCACTGTAAATAAATCAAAATGGAATTATAAAAATTGTTCAAGCAAACTACAGGGAGATATAAAAAAAAAAAGAATCCAAAAACAGAGAAAACAGAAAACAAAAACCAAGCCCTAACTCAATGAATAACTACATTAAATTTAACTGACCTAAATATACTAATTAAAAGATAGAGATTGGCACAGTGGATAAAAAATCGGAATGACCTAAGTATATACAAGGGCAATATGTGGAGTGAAAAAAGATCAATTTCAAAAGGTCACACACTGTATGATTCAATTTATATAACATTCTTGAATGACAGAATTATAGAGATGGAGAACAGATTAGTGGTTGCTAGGGATTGGGGGTCACGGGAGAGAAAGGGGTGAGTATTACCATAAAGCTCTAGCAAGAGGAAGATCTTTATGGTCATGGAATAAGTCTGTTTTTCAGCTGCAGTGGTAGGAATCTACACATGAAAAGTGGCATAGAACTATAAACAGATTGTAACAATGTCAATTTCATGATTTTATTATTGTACTACAGTTACATAAGATGGGGGAAACTGAGTAAAGGTAAGCTTGTTTTGTATGATTCCAAAATAACTTCTATTTCTTCCCTATTCTGAAGTTTTGGAAAGTATCCAAAAAAAAAGGAAACATGTTACATTTTACTTAGGATTCAAACATACGACTTTTCTAGTTCACTCATCTGGGAGCTGTTCTAATTAGCTGACAAGAATTTGATCTATTTTAGTCACCTGTCAACAAATTATAATCATACGTGTTTGTTATATAATAATGTAATCATTTTATTTTACTGAAAATATTAGAATTCATTAAGAAAAACTTCATATTTTGTGATTTCAGTTAGACCAAACAAATACTAATCCCAAAATGCAGTGACTAATTTATTTTTTTATTTGTACATAATTTTTTAAAATTGAAGTATAGTTGATTTACAATGTTATGCCACTCTTTGCTGTATAGCAAGGTGACTCAGTTATACACATATATACATTCTTTTTTTTTAATATTCTTTTCCATTATGGTTTATCCCAGGAGATTGGATATAGTTTCCTGTGATATACAGTAGGACCTTGTTGTTTATCCTTTGCATCTACCAACCCCAAACTCCCAGTCCATCCCTCTCTTTCTTCCCCTCCTCCTTGGCAACCACAAGTCTGATCTCTATGTGCAATGACTAATTTCTTTTCCTCAATTTACAGAATGGCAGGTGAAGCAACAAAGTAACATCTTGCTTTGTTGCTGCAGTGATATCACATTTGTCACTGTGAGGGGAATGTCAAAGGAGAAAGTAGTGTGGCCAGTCATAAGCCAGTTCAGCAGAATTCACTTGGATTCAGTAGGATTGAATTTCACAAAACTACCATCATAGTGTGTAATGACAAGTCACACAAAAGAAACCAGCTAGATTATTTCATTTATCAAGGCATTCCTTTGGCATTGTCTAAATGTTACTACTAGCTGATAGGGTGAGCGCCAAGTATGCCTGATCTAAGAAGAGGAAGGAAAGAGATTTCCCAATATATTTTTCGTTCTGTGACAGAGACTATAGGTTTGTTTTAGTTGATACTTGTTTTTTCTGACCACTTCAGCATGGATCCAAGACTCTGGTCACCTAAAACATATGCAAAATGTTATTATAAATATCCTGTTTAATTGCTTTGGTGGTCAGTGGCACTCATTTGAACCTACTTGTCCATGCCATCATTTAACTGCAGTGTGATCAACTCAGTTTGCATAACTTCTCTTCTTTGCAGTGGTTGTCATGAAAACCATGATTTAATCACTACCATAGGAAAGTTTAGGAATGAACTCTGTAATGGCCTCTTTTAAATGCCTCTTTGCCATCCATATTAAGGTCTCTATTGGATTGTCTCTTTATAGAAATACTTGAGATGGTCACCCACTTCCTTCATGCTATAACTAGCATATATCAAAGCCTACTTAAGGAAATAATAAGAAAACCAAGTGAAATAAATTCTAAAATCTAAGAAAATTTTGTATATGGAACATCTATATTCTAGTTGACCAACATGCTAAGACACCACCAGGCTCTTGGCTGTGTAGGCTCACTTCATATGATAAATTGACTCATACCACAATTAACAAAAAACTGAGTGAAAATTGATTCAAGGCTCTTTAATTTCCTGCCAATTAAGCTTTTTATTGTATGTGGAATTAAGCATTCAATACATTAACTTAAAGCATTTTCCATAATTTTTATGTTTTTATTAATAACTGAAAAAATCATTGCATCCATCCCATATTAAGCAATCTAAGACAGTGCCTCTGCAGACAGATCCTTCTCAAGGCAGTGATTGCAAAAGCAGAGGACACAGACACCTTTACAGTTAAACTGTAATTATTCAAAACCATCCCTTAAGACAAATCTTGGAAAAATGATCAGACTAATTTCCTGAATTACTTGAACTAAAAAGAAACTAAAATTTTTATTTATATTGCTAAAATGTTTATTTCATTTAATACCTTTTCTACCAGATATAGCATTAAATCATCAATCTACTATTGATGCTTTGCAATCTTTTAAAAAATATTTTCACATTTTTAAACAGTTTTATAAAATATCAACCATCCATCTCTACTAAACATGAAACATCTCATATACACCTTTATATCCAAAATCAAATGGTTTAATATATTCCAAGAGTGGGAATAAATATGGAGAGATCATTATTTAGTTAGCTAGTCAAATTTTTGAATAAAAAATATTTCCAAAGCATTTTCTAAGGCAGTGAGACCCATCTGGTATAGCTGTAAGAATTCCACATGCTTTCATACCAAAGTTTGAATTGGAAAATAGAGGCCATGTAAGTTATGAAGCATGATGAGAAAATGACAATGTATTGACTGATTTTTATTTTTTTAAATGTCCATCAATGGAAATATTGCAACTGTTGGGTTGTGATACTTAGTTATCAAGAAAGACCAGGACTAACCCTTATGAATATTACCACTTTCCCATATGCACTGAAAAAGTTCCTCATTAAACCACAATATTCCAGTTGCCATCATTACTATTCCTAGAGGTTGATTCTTCACCTCTTCAGTTCCCTTAATCTACAAACAAGAAAGTAAACACTACAATATCACAGCCTTTACACACTAGGCAGCATCTAAATTATTCTTTCTTCCTTCAGAAGATGCTACTAACACATTCTGCACAGAAAATATCAATAACATTGCAGAATAAGTCTCAATCATGTACAGATTCTTTCTCCATTTATTTTTTTATCCAGTTGAGCTAGTGCTTGAAACAAACGCTGCATCTGTCCCCATCAGTTTCCTCAGTAAAATTCAAAGTATTCAGGTGAAGATAGCTTTATTTTCGCCTCTAACCTTTGTGTTTTCCTGGATTATGAAAGGCTTAGCTACAGTTTTGGTTTTGTTTAAAAGCAAAATGTACTCCCTTCTCTATGGGAAGCTTCTCTGAGACATTCAGAGAGAATGTTTTTGATTCCCTTTTTTTTAAAGTTAGTCAAGAGAACATGTTTGACTATTGCAATACAAGTTGGTTGAAATTGCAGTCAAATATGTCCTAGGACCCATACTCTAGGAAAGGTAGGTAAAGCATACCCAAATTGATAAAGTGGAAAAAAAGTCTTCAACATTAAAATGTTTTTCTTTTAAATTTTCTCTCAGCTTTGCAGTTGATTTACACTCCACTTTATTGAAAAAATATAAGTACTGGTTTATGGATGAGAGGTGGCCAGATATTACTAAGTGAAGCAATGCTAATATTTATTGTGGCAAGGGTCTAGAAGAATAAAATAATTTAAATTGACTATGGGATCAATGAATGCCAGAGTATGATACATTAGAGAACCAGGTAAGGGTGGCATTGGAGCAAGTAGTCCCACAATGCTGTTAAGAGTCAACACACGCACAAGCAGAGACTTGCAGAGTCAGTAGTGGATGGTAGAGGCAGCAATTTTGTATCCAGAAGACCAAACTGAAACAACGGTCAGCAGATGGAGTGGGGTTCTGAGAGGCAGTTCAGTCCTAAAGACCAGAATTAGAATTTCAAGGTACAGTACAAGCTCGCAGGGTCATATGACTAGGTGGTGAAGATCACCTTTCATGAAACCAAACATTAAGACCAAGCACACAGCCACTGAGAGCCTGGGCCATGAGAAAATGGATACTAAAAGACTGGGTAGAAATTACATGGGATAGTTCCAGAGCTAGGAAAGGAAACAAGGCGGGGGTTGGGAGGGGGAACTGCCTTAATATTAAATGTGACGTTTTGTTTAGGGTAGTATGAACCAGTTCATGGCAGACCAATGATTTCACTTACCAAAATTAGAAAAGCAAGGCATCAAGACCTGTAGAAGCAAAGAAAACTATAGAGATCAGAGACATTTCAGAGTGAGAAGCTGACAAGTCGTATTTGGTCCCTGACGGAGTGGAACTGCAGGAGAACAGAAAAGCCAGAGGAGATTTTGGTAACTATGTGGGACTAACAAAATTGAAGACTTGAGGGGCTTCAAACGTACAATCGGTCTTCCCCTTAAAACATTTGAGACATTTTGAAGCTGTACAGGGTAGGTGAATAAGTAACTCAAAAACCTCTTAAACACAGAACATAAATTCCAAAGAGACAAAGACCTGCAAGCTCTTAATTGAAAGGACAAGAACAATGCAAAACGTACATAAACTGAGCCATACCAAAACTAAAATCTGGACTCACCTTAGCTTAGTTTATGTTTGGATTGGATTAAGTGATCAGTCCCCTACTCTATCTGCCTAGAAGAAGAAAGGTGAATCCTTAAAATTTTTTTTTTTTTTTTCGGTACACGGGCCTCTCACTGTTTTGGCCTCTCCCGTTGTGGAGCACAGGCTCTGGACGCACAGGCTCAGCGGCCATGGCTCACGCGCCCAGCCGCTCCGTGGCATGTGGGATCTTCCCAGACCGGGGCACGAACCCGTGTCCCCTGCATCGGCAGGCGGACTCTCAACCACTGCGCCACCAGGGAAGCCCCTCCTTTAAACATTTAAAAAAAAAAAAATTTAAACATCTTAGAGCCTCTAAAATACAAATGTCCAGCATTCAATAAAAATTACTAGATAAAAAAAGACAGAATAATAACTAACAGAAAATGAGAATACAGAAGATAGGTGATTCTGCTATTGAAGTTCACAATCTAAGACTATGATTAATACATTCAATGAAAATAGAAGGGAGAAAAATAGATTTAAAGATAAATAATTTTAACACAGAAATAGAATCCATGAAAAGAACCAACTTCATGAACTTCAACAGACAAGATCTCAATTTAAGAATCCAGGGCTTCCCTGGTGGCGCAGTGGTTGGGAGTCCGCCTGCCGATGCAGGGGACATGGGTTCGTGTCCCGGTCCGGGAAGATCCCACATGCCGCGGCAGCGGCTGGGCCCGTGAGCCATGGCCGCTGAGCCTGCGCGTCCGGAGCCTGTGCTCCACAACGGGAGAGGCCACAGCAGTGAGAGGCCCGTGTATCGCAAAAAAAAAAAAAAAAAAAAAAAAAAAAAAAAAGAATCCAATGGATTGTTTTAAGGGCATTTTGGATCTAGCAGAGGATACAAATAAGTTAATGAACCAGGAGACAGGTCAGTAGAATTATCCAAACTGAAGTACACAGAGAAAAACAAATGAGGGACTTCCCTGGTAGCACAGTAGTTAAGAATCTGCCTGCCAATGCAGGGAATTTGAGCCCTAGTCTGGGAATATCCCACATGCCGCGGAGCAACTAAGCCCATGCGCCACAACTACTGAGCCTGTGCTGTAGAGCCAGTGCGCCACAACTCCTGAGCCCATGTGCCACAACTACTGAAGTCCACACACATAGAGCCTGTGCTCCTCAACAAGAGAAGCCACAGCAGTGAGAAGCCCGTACACCACAACGAACAGTAGCCCCCTGCTCACCGCAACTAGAGAAAGCCCGCATGCAGCAACGAAGACCCAGCGCAGCCAAAAATAAATAAATTTATTAAAAAAAAAAAGAGTGGAAAAAACAGAACAGAGAATAACCAACATTTGAGACAGTCAAAAATGTGTAAAATAAGAGTAATTGGAGTCCAAAAAGTAGAAGAAGGAGAGAATGGGAGAGATAATGGTCAAAAATTAAAAAACAAAGAAAAAACACCAGATGACACTGATATAAGAAGTTTAACACATCCCAAACAGAAACAGGAAAAGCAAAAGGAGAAAAAGGAAAATTGTGTATAGCCATATGATAGCAGTACTTCTGACGGCCAAAGATAAAAGAGAAAATCTTAAAAGCAGCCAATTAAAAAAAAAGTCTTCAGGGCTTCCCTGGTGGCGCAGTGGTTGAGAGTCTGCCTGCTGATGCAGGGGACACGGGTTCGTGCCCCGGTCTGGGAAGATCCCACATGCCGCGGAGAGGCTGGGCCTGTGAGCCATGGCCCCTGAGCCTGCGTGTCCAGAGCCTGCGCTCCGCAACGGGAGAGGCCACAACAGTGAGAGGCCTGCGTACCGCAAAAAAAGAAAAAAAAAAAAAGTCTTCAAAAAGCAATAAGGTGGACCAAAACAACAAAACAATGGAATCAGATGGTAACGTTTAAAGTACTGTCAACCCAGAATTTTATATGCAGTGAAATTATCCTTGCACAGTGAAGGTGAGTTATCAAATCATGCCTGCTCTAAGACACAGGTTTGGTTTTCCTAAAATATATATTTCTTTCTTTGGGTCAAAACTGAAGTAGTAAAACTCCTTGACTAATTTCTAATTTTAAGGTATTGAAAATTAAAAATATTTCTAATTTCCCTTTGAGTGTAATTATGGCAATATGGTTCCTGAAATATTTCTAATAAGGAAAGTTTGTCGTATCTTTATTTTCATAACACCATTAAGAACGCTCAGCATATCTTTCAGTTATATGTTCCACTCTGTTTAAAAAATGGACTTATCTACTTTGGCAGAAAACTGAGATACTATCCTAAGTATAATTATATATTCACTCAGCATTCTTTTAAATTTTTTCTAGCACTACTCTGTGGGAAAAAAAATTAATTCTCTTCCACAGAGGAGTAGCAATGTAGAACAGCCATGTAGTCCTCTTTTTGAGGTGCTCTAGAGATTAAATCACATTGGTGCCATCTTTGACAGTCTCAGAAGGAATTTGCCATCAGATCACTGAAAACAGCAGTGAAATCTAAATTACCACATTTCAGCTGATTATGTTTTTATCTACTGTGTTTGAACACATTTTTTTCAGAGACCCTTGGATCACAACTATTGATGAGATAATCTACAGTTGAGCCATACAGGGAGGGGCAGAGTCAAGGACAAAATTTCCATAAAGGCTTTAGGTTTACTAGTTCAAGAATGATCACCGACCCATAAGCCTTCAGAACTGAATGAGAATAAATCAAATACAAATGAAAGAAATTGCTGTGCACAGCTCAGCTCTTCATTTTGCATGTAAATTTGTCATTTCCTTGTGGTTTTAGCATTCTAACATAGAATCAGTCAGTTTAAAGTGCCAGAGAACTGTATCAGGTATTTCTTACAATAGGTGACTAGAATATGCCCTGTTTCATTCTAGTAGGGCTTTGTAAAATCTCCTAAGACAGCTATGGTAAAGCCTCTGTTTTTGACTTATCAAACTCTTCACTTTCCAAAATGAGCTCTATTCATGAGCCTTCTTGCTGAAAACCTGCTGGGCTCTGTTGGAGGCCTATCATTTGGGGCTGTGAGTTAAGCCACCAGGCAGTGGTTTCAGCTGTGTTTTTCTTTCAGCTGTTAGATTTAGTGAAAACTGGGGCCCAAATTGAAACCACCAGAGCAATGAATTTATAGGCACTGGAAAGGGGGTTGTGGGGAAAAGAAGCAAACAGTAGGGATAGTTTCACCCTGTTATGCCAAGATTCACACAGCTGTGTTTTTCTTTTTATATTATTTATAGCTTTCCACTTTTAATTGACGAGAGTAGGGATATAACCTCATTACCAAATAGATTTTTATCTCTCAGAGCCCCCCACAAAAATGATTCATTTTAGTGGCAGCCAATAAGAACCAGGTACAAAGTATTCTATGTGGAAATAGTGAAGGAGATGACAAGGAAAACACAAGATGGATCATGTTGGCTTATTAAGAAAGAACTCTCAACCAGTAATTGTCTTATGATGGAGGTTAGAAATATTCCAAACTACCTTTATACTTGTATTTCATGATTTCTGCTGCTACTTTCAAACACAGTAAAAGAAGAACAGAAAATCAGATCATTTAAAACCTCAAAAGTCTGTTTTTCATTAGTATTCTGGATTTTTATAAACTTGGTTTCTCTTTGAAAACATTTTTTATCCTACCACAGAACCAGCTTATGTGAAGGCCAAAGAACTGTTGCATCATCTTATCAGTTGTAATTTTCAATCTTTGGTAAAGTTTTTCTTCTTTTTTGGCATTTGGATTTTCCACATTTGCTCCAGGAAAATAAATTGATTTACTTAATGCATGGGTTTTTTGGGGGGATGACATCTGTTTAAACAGCCACACATTCCAGTAATTCTAATTTTTAAAAAATCCATCTCTTTTCATAGAATTACGTGGAGAACTGATTATAAATCATACTTTTTACACCAGTTTTATAGATCTTTGAAAAAATAATTATCAGATGTTTCAGGTCATGTGGACTACCAATCAAGTAATTATTTAACAAGCATTTATTATCTTCTTAGCAGTGTGCTGTGTCATTTTGACCTAATAAACCTTTCCTTTAATAGTTACGGTATGAATAATTTAGGTTTTAACCAATTTAAAACACTAAAACCTCACTATTTTATCATATAGGATACCACAAAGGTATTCTTAGCAGAGTCCCCAAATAAAGACCCATAATTAGGTGCCTTATAAGTAAGAGTAGGGGAAACAATTGAGGTGAACATGAGAAAATTATTCAGAGGTTAAATTATTAGAATGGTGATGATAAGGAATTTTGAGAAAACCTACTTTAGACATAGGTCTGAAAGGCATTGGTGTGAGAATAGAGTTAGCTGCTTACCAAAATTTGGAATATTTAGTACTCTTTCCACTTCATAGAATGCTTTCTCTTTTTTCATTGGCTGCTAAAATTGACAGGGACTTATATCTGATTTACAACCTGCACCAGTCCGTCAGAGAAAATGGAATAGTTTCCATTTTTAAAAAAAGATAATGGAATATAAAGATAAATTTCTAAAATGTTTCTTTATATCTCATAAATTTAATTACTTGACACAATTGTTCAACCTGAAAGTGTGATAAATGTACTTCTTTGCGGTACGCGGGCCTCTCACTGTTGTGGCTCCTCCCGTTGCGGAGCACAGGCTCCGGACGCGCAGGCTCAGCGGCCATGGCTTACGGGCCCAGACGCTCCACGCCATGTGGGATCTTCCTGGACCGGGGCACGAACCTGTGTCCCCTGCATCGGCAGGCGGACTTTTAAGCACTGCACCACCAGGGAAGCCCAATCAATATACTTCTAATTTGAAATGTTAGTTCATAATTTTTGAAGACCAGTTTTGGGGGCTACAGTTTACGCAAGAAAACTGGGAAGCAAAGCTACACTGGAAATTAGGTTTAAATGTATTCTTATGAAGTCAAATATAAGTGGACATTTGACAATTTTGGAGCTTCTATACCTTCATCAAACTGCTAAACTAAAGGATTTCTTGTTTAAGTCAAATTCTTATTTCTTAATCATATTATCTGAGATCCTCCACTGAAAAATAATTTAAGTTTTTTTCAAAATCCTTTTGCATTTTCAACTATGTAGACATACCACTGTGAATTTCAAAATAATTTATCTGAGTAACTCTATCATGAACAAACTATTGTAAAATGACCTAAAAGTAACAATTTCCTTTTAACCAGAATTCTCTATAACAAGAGGCAAAATACTCTTTTTTAGCTATAGATGAAATATATATTCCTAAAAATCACAAGGTATCTACACATTAAATACATGTAGGTCCCTGTAAACATGTAATATTTTCATAGCTTAATTAACTAAAGGCATCCCATCATCGATGGCAAATATGTTTTTGTTAGTAACAGAAAGGTCAGTGGAACTGTATCTTTAAAATCCTACCCCACTTTATATAACTTTTTGTAGACTTGAAAAATACAGAAGTTAACTTTTGTCTTAGAACATCTATAAACATTTGCTTGACATTCTAAGTAATATTTCTCAAAAAGGATGCTTTATTTATTCAGTTTTAAGGAGTAAAAGATAAATATGTCTGTAATGAAGTTCTCCTTCCAAATCTTAGTATTTTATCTGTCCTACAACTCTTAACCTTCATACAGTCTCTCAGTTTTCTCGTCTCAAATGTAATACTTGAGGATTTTGCAGTATGCTCTAAAAAGCAGTGATTACTATAGTAGGTATATAAAAGAACTATTATAGGACAAAGTACTGTAATTGGCTATTCATTTAATATGTTTAGCACCAAGTTCAGATAGGAAAACAGAAAAAAAAAGTGTGTATGTGTATACACATCAACAGGGAAAAAAGCTTTATATTTGTATGTCTTAAAACATTTTTCCTGTGAATGATGATACAAGAGGAAAATTAAATGAAAACACATACTTACATGCAGTTTGTAAGTTAGCACCTATGATAGTCTGTTTCATATGTAAGGCTGTCACCATGGATCTAAAATGCATCCTGTATTTTAACAATAATTTATTGCATGTATAATATGTATTGGGAGTCCTTCTAGGAAGTGGGGTTTAACCCTCCTAGAGAGTTTAAACTGTACCGAAACAGACTGACAATTAAAAAAACAGCTACAGTACAATGTGATAAATAAGGGCTGTAACAGAGGACGCACGAGGGGTGGTGGGGCATCAAACAGCCTTGGCAGAGCCAGAAAGGCTTCCTGGAAGAAAGGACATTTAAGCTGGCATGGTCCAGCGAAAGTGGGTGAGACAGGAAAGCTGATGAGACAAGGAAGTTGGATGGGATAGGACTGGGGAGGAGAACAGATTTTAATCAGAAGAAACTGCTTGCAGGAATGTCCCTGATGTGTGAGAGAACATGACAATTTTTTAGAAATTAAAAACAAAACCCTCAAATATTTGGACAATAGAATGCCAGGGGTGAATTCAGAGAGAAGAGGTTGAAGACTTAATAAGCTGGATAATTTAGGGCTTTGTAACTACATCGAGAAGTTTAGACTTTATTCTAAAAGTCGTGGGAAACCACTAAAGGATTTTAAGCAGAAAGAGGCATGATCCGTTTTGTCTTGTAGAAAGATCCTTCTGACAGTTATGTGGAGAATGGTTTGGAGGAAGCCATCCTGGGTATAGTTAGTTCAGTTAGGAAGGTATTGCAGTAATTCAGGTGGTGGAAAATGATGATTGAACTAGATTAGAGAGATGTTTAAGAGAAAGAATGGACTGGACTTGGAGGCTGACTGGAGGTGGGAGGGGAATGACAAAGAAAAGGGAGTCAAAGATTATATGCAGTTTCTGGGTTATAAAATGAATACTTATGGAATTGTTGATTTTGAGGTACTTATTGACTATGTGGGAAGATTTCAGGAATAGTCTTTCTCAAAAGTGAAAGCCGAACTGAAGATACAGGTCTGAAAGTCATCAGCATCTAGATGGTCAGTGATGCCATGAGAAAGGATTAAATTGTCCAGGAAGAGCATGGTGAACTAAAGAAGCAAAGGACCTAGGTGGAAACCTTGAATAATAGCGATAGTTAAGGGATAGACTGAGGCAGACAAGCCTGTAAAGAGACAAGGGAGTAACCAAGGGGTAGATGGGGAAACTCCATTGGTAACCTATATGACTTAAGTCATTCTTCAGAGTAAGCATAAATTTGTCCTGGGTCATCCATTCCACATTTAAACTAGTGTCTCATACGTAGACTGCTTACATATGGCTTCTTGTGTAGGTTGATTATTTGCATTATACCATATCTGAGCATATATGCACTAAAAATAGATACTGTATAGAACTTTCTCCTTCTTTACTCTTCTTTTATGCTTCATTTCAACACGAATGGCATTGTAGCAGATAAATCAGATATTCTTTTGCTTGTTTATTGCATATTTTGATTTAAAAACCAGTATATTGAGGAGGTTCAGTACAACATCCACATTTCAGACTCTTTGAGCAGGCTTGGCAGGAGGTTGGGGATATCATAAGACTCCTTGGAAATCAGTTCTTGTAAAAGAAAATGTTGGTGGTTTAAAAAATAATTCAGAAACAGATGGATCAAATTTATTTCCACACACATGATTTTGAATACGAAGTGGTTGACCAAATGCATTTTGCACTCCTCTAAATATAACTCTATGAATAGTGAATTGAAAAAATGCTGATTTGTGTTTTCTCTTGCTCTTCTAATATTTAGCTATCACCCTTTACCAGTCAGTTTTTCTTTGATTTCTCTGGTGCCTCACTGGAGTTGCATACCCAATTTTAAGGTTAAAAAGAGTTTTAAAATAATATTCTTGTTAAAGTTTTCTTAAAGATTACTTATTGTAACAGATGCTTCAGATGTCCTGTGTCTTATCCCCTCAGCCCATCCTGGTTTCAGTCACAGCTGCAGTAAACAGCTCCAGAAAAGCTCAGCTTCCCCTCTAGCTGACTGAACCTATCTTTTTCTCCTATCTTCTCTTCAAGCTACCACCTCCAGCTTCTTCAGTGCTTTTCCATGTGACTTGGTTTCCGTAACCCGTTATCCTGTTTGTTCTTATCATGTGATGGCCCCTCTTAAAAGCTGGTGTGCAGAACTGTGAAATAAGACTCCAGATCAAGGCACGAGACATTATAATTGTGTCATTGTAGTAAAGGACTATAATGCTTTTCTTCTCTGCATCCCACCTGTAATATTGTGATTTATAGGAAAAATGTATATTTGGTTATCTGAATTTGGCCTTCATCCACAATTCCTGGATTACAGCTCCCCAGACCCTTGGAATTTCCTGAGATAAGAGCAATGGAATAACATTTGGACACTTGTCCTCAGTTCTTAAAAACACTTCAGGGAAGGTGACTTTTGGATCCCACCCAAGGGTGGGGGCTGGTTGCCAAGAGAACCAACTATGTGATTAGAGGGTTGGAACTTTGTCTCCCCTCCTGATTTCCAGGGAAAAGGAGAAGGGTTTGAGATTGAATATGACATTGCCCTGTATATCTGTTCATCTGGATGTTGATTCAAATCCTTTAATATCCTTTTATAATAAACTGGTAATCTAGTGGGTAAATGGCTTTTCCTGAGTTCTGTGAGCCATTCTAGCAAATTAATCAGACCCGAAGAGGGAGCCATCAGAACCTCCAGTTTGTAGCCAGTGGGTTAGTAGCGCAGGTAATAACCTGGGCTAGCAACTAGCATCTGAAGCAGAGGATGGTCTTGTAGGACTGAGTCCTCAACCTGTGAAACCTGATGCTATCTCTGGGTAGATAGTGTTAGAACTGAGTTGAATTCTTGGACACCCTGCTGGTGTCCTGAGAATTGCGTGTTGGTGTGGGGAAGCCTCCACACACCCATGTTGGAATTGGGTCTGGAAATCCTTTTCACCACCTCAAAAGAGAAATGCCACATTTATCTTTCCTCTTCTCCCTAGCCATTCTCTGGCTACCGGAGAACTAACCACAGGTGGAGTTAGTGTTCCTGGGGGACAGTTTGTAACTAGTGCGGAGAGTGAAGACAGTGGATAGAAGTTCCAGCTTCTTATTCTTCAGGTGGGCAGTGCTAGAAAGGCTGTCTAGGTGCTTCTCAGGAGATCACAACACAATCGAGCCTCCATTCCACAGCAGTGACCTTGATAATGAGTCTTTTCCTTTTTTCCTTCCTCCTTGTTTCACTCATTCTTGTTTTCTGAGATTACATTCCAGGTAAGTACTTCCATCTCAATCTCTGCATTCCAGAGAATCCAAACTAAGTAGCTTATATTTAGCATTTTACCTATAACATGGAATAGTATATACTTGGACTTACTTGCACAAAGATCAAGAATCATTTTTTCCCATTTTTTCATTGAGCTTTCACCAAACGTATAGGGAAAAAAAATGAGTCATAACTTTTTATTCTGGTTCAGCAGTTTCTTTTCAGTGAATAAAACTACATAGTCCAGTTGATTATGAGTAATATTTTGTGTTAACTACAGTATATGTTGACATGTAAATGGAATAGAATTACATAGAAAAGAAAAAAGTAGGCACTGACCCTGACTACCAGAAGTTCACAAAATAATTGGAAAAATGGTATGCAAACACATATGAAATAACTATACATCATATCAAAGGAATGTACATAAATATTCTGTAAATTAAATTATAAGCACTGTGAAGCTACCAAAGACAGAAATAAACATACTCCTATATTCTCAATCTAAGGGAAGAAACAAATAATAAAGCAGATTTTGTAGGGTGAAGGGTAACTAGATTAACACATGAATGAATGTAGGTTACATGAACAATTTGGTCTACTTATGAGAATTTTTTTCTTTTTTTAACCTTTTATTACATTTTCTTGTCTCACACACTTTATTTACTAGTGATGGCTACATTTGGAAAACGTTTTAATAAGATAAGAGCTTTGTATAAAGTTTTTTTCTATTGTTGATGATATCCTATTTTTAGAAATTTTGGAAAACTTTAGGTAAAGAGTAGCTATTTTCTTTTTAAAACATCATTAGTATATCACTGTACTACTATTTAAATATTGCACATGTGCTTTAAATTTTTCAAAATATGACAAAGACTTCTAATTTGCTGAAAGATTGAAATAGCCAATCCAGGAAAAATGAGAAATCTCTAACAGAGGGCTAGTTTGAGCAGGACCATTTGAAGATCACTTCTGAGACACTTTCAACAAAAATTATGGTGAAATAATGTAAGACAGCAACATAAGAGAGGATTTCAAACTTGGCTAGTAACTAGTTCATGTTTCCAATCCTCGTGGTAATATTTATTCTGCTCAATAAGAACAATAGAAAAGTAGATCAATACTTGTATAGATAGAAAAGTAAATTTTCCAATATTATGGACAAATAAAAAACGTAGAAATTTAGATTGTGTGGGAGAACTTAATATCTACTCTAAATTCTTACTCAAGGAGAGTTACATCATCAAAATGGTGAAATAGAAGTTTTCCACCCTCTTGCCCCTAAAGAACACTGAGATTGACAATCTCACAGATGAGAGTGCCTTTGTGAAAGTTCAGAAGTCTAGTGTAGAAGTTCTAGCACACTGTTGGAGCAAAAAAAAATCTGAGAGTGTACACATTGAGTGGCATAAGAAGAACAGTTTCACTTTACCCACATCACTCCTCCCCCAAGGCAGCATAGCTCAGTGCCAAGAGAGACCTTATTTGCCCACTGTTTCTCCCACACGGAACAGAGAGAGCCTGTGTGTGTGTACCCAGCTTCCCCAGTTGTGTGGGATGCTGCTAAAAGAGACCCACTTCTTTCTCAACCTATCCAGGATACTGAAGTGCTGGGAGACCAGCAGCCAAGGCTTTCAGTAGGCATTAAAGAGACCATGTTACAGACACCATCAGGAAGCCCACCCACAAGCCACCAGGGGTCCCCTGCCTGCAGATCCTCCCGATTGACCCCCAGCACTCTGCACGCGTCACCCACACACACTCCCACTTTGTGCTAGGCCCTGCGTTGCCCTCAAGGGCAGAGGGAGCAAGCTTTTGCAGTAGACTAGTGAGCAGACACAAAAGCTGGCTCAACTCTGTGGGACTGAAAGAAAGCACACAAACTCGAGCATTCAGCATTGCCCAAGGGAAAGCAAATGGGAGACTGTCAGCATTCAGCCTGGCTTTGCAGGGTCTAGAGAATGTATACAATCTTAAGGATCCCATTCCCCCAAGAGGGAACAAGAAGTGTGGAACAAGCACATCCGTAGAAAAGCTTTGAGAAAGCCTCGGGATCCCTAACAGGGCTGACAGAGGTATTTCTTTCCTGAAGTCAGTCAGTAAAGACTGGTTTAGGTAACTGCTTCTTCAGATGTGAAGGGAGCAATGCAAGACATTAAAGACATGACACGCCAAAGGTACACAATAATTTTCTGGTACCTGACCCCACAGAAATGGAGAACTGCAGTTTGTCCCATAAAAAATTTAACAGTTGTTTTAAGAAATCTCAGTGAGCTACAAGATTCAACAAAAGACAATTCAACAAACAAGAGACAATTCAAAAAAATCAGAAATCAGGAACACCTGATTTGTTGAACTGTCTTTCTGCGTATACATGTATATGTAGCAAATAGAAATTCTGGAGCTGAATAATACAATGAATGAAATGAAAAATGCAATAGAGAGCAACAGCAGACTTGATCAAGGGATAGAAAGAATCAGCAAAGTAGAAAGCAGGCCATTTGAAATCATCCAGTCAGAGGAGAGCAAGAAACAAAGAATGAAACAGAGTGAAGAAAACCTAAGTGAACTATAAGAAACCATTAAAAGAAACAAGCTATGCATCCCAGAAGGAGAAGAGGGAAAAGGGGACAGAAAGTTTATTATTTTAAAAAATGAGAATTTCCTAAATCTGGGGTGAGATTTGGGCATCCAAATACATAAAGTTTATAGATCTCCAAAAAATTTCATTTCAAAAATATATTCTCCCAAGACACATTATAATAAAACTGTCTAAAGTCAAGAACAAAGGGAGAATTTTTAAAGCAGCAAGAGAAAAAAAATCCTCACATACAAGAGAACTTCCATGAGACTATGATAAGTTTCCTCAGCAGAAACCTTGCTGTCCAGGAGAGAGTAGAATGAAATATTCAAAATGCTGGGAAAAAAAAAAAAAAAAAACCCTGCCAAGCAAGAATATAATACCCAGCCACTATGGAAGACAGTATGGAGGTTTCTTAAAAAATTAAAAATAGAACTACCCTATGATCCAGCAATTCTGCATCTGGGTAATTATCCAAAGAAAATGAAAACACCTGTATTCATTAAAGCCTTATTTACAATAGCCAAGAAATGGAAACAACCCAATTGTCCATTAATGGATGAATGAATAAAGAAAATGTGGTATGTATACAGATCTTCCTTAACTTATGTTGGGGTTATGTCCTGATAATCCCATAATAAACTGAAAATATTGTAAGTTGAAAATGCATTTAATATACCTAACCTACTGAACATCACAGTTTAGCCTAGCCTACCTTAAACGTGCTCAGAACACTTGTATTAGCCTACAGTTGGGCAAAATCATCTAACACAAAGACTAGTTTATAATAAAGTATTGAATATCTCATGTAATTTATTGAATACTGTACTGAAAGTGAACACCAGAATGGTTGTAAGTGTATTTACCCTCATGATCACACGGCTCACTGGGAGCTGCAGCTAGTTGCTGCTGCCCAGCATCACGATAGAGTATGGTAACAAATATCGCCAGCTGAGGAAAAGATCAAAATTCAAAGTACGTTTCTACTGAATAAGTATTGCTATAGCACCATCATAAAGTTGAAAAATTATAAGTTGAACCGTTGTAAGCTGGGGACCATTTGATACAATGGACTGTTATGCAGCCATAAAAAGAAGGAAATTCTGCCATTTGTGACACCATGGATAGACCTTTAGGGGTTATGCTTAAGTGAAATAAATCAGACAGAGAATGGCAAATACTGTATGATCTCACTTATCTGTGGAATCTTAAAAAGCCGAACTCATAGAAACAGAGAGTAGAATGGTGGTTGTCAGGGGCTGGAGGTGGGGGAAATGGGGAGATGTTGTCAAAGGATACAAATTTCCGGTGGTAAGATGAATAAATTCGGGGAATCTAATGTACAGTACGGTAACTATAGTTAACAATATTATATTTTTTGTGCTGTCTCAGCCTATTGATAACCAATATTGTGGCTAGACAGGCCCTTGTGGTTCTTATTATGATTGTAAGATGGCCTTCAGCAATAACCACCAGAAAAAAAACTTTGAAAAAAAAAAAAAGGTTTATTACTGATACTTACAAGTTCTGGAAATACATGGCACACCTACGGCCACACAGTGAGGTTGCAGGTAGAGATACAGAGCAAGTGCACTCCAGCCTGGGGTTTTGCTTTTTATTGGTATTGAGGGTGGGGACCTAAGATTTCATGGGCTCATTATTTATTGGTGAATTTAAAACATAAATGTGGAAATTTAAAATGTAGGAAAAGAAAAAACAAGTGGCTCAAATAGTCCATTATCAAAATCAACCAATAACTCCAAAGGAGCCTGTGGGATGGCTGGGGGAAGGGATGGACAGCCTTGTTCTTTATTTAATCACGTGGCTAGCAATATGTTAATTGTTAATTTGAGATAACCATTCCTGTAGTGGATGCCTCTTTGAAGTAGATGCCTTGCCAATTGGCAGTCAAAGTTTGTTAGGTACTTGCATTACAAAAAGAAAAGCCAACAAGCGCAGTCAGGGCTTGTACTACAATATTATATACTGTAAAGTTGCTAAGAGAGCAGGTACTATATGTTCTCACCACACACACACATACACACAAAAGTAATTATGTGAGTTGATGGATTTGTGGTAATCATTTTGCAATAAATATGTGTATCAAATCATCACAGTTGTATTAAACTGACATAATGTTATGTATCAATTATATCTAAATAAAGCTGGGGGGAAAAATCCTACTCAAAGCAAGATCCTTTCTGTGAGTCCTAGCACACTGTCCTTCAACATCAGTTTAAACAATTTCAGTAAAAAGCAGTTAAGTAAGGAATTTTTATGTAATCCATTGTAAAATCAAACTATTAGGGAATCATTTTCTGTTCTGAGCTAAAATCTAGCTTCATGGAGCTTCAGCTCACATCTTCGTACTCTTGTCAATTGGTGACCCTCTTAATAGATGATTTTCAGAACTAAGCACTGTGTTCCAAGTGAGGGTACGTCATGATTCTCTTAAGGCTGCAAAAGACTGTATCAGCTGTCATACACAACAGGCTCACACAGCCTATTGTCCCTTTAAATGCATGGATTTTATTCAAATAAACTCTTTTTCTTTCTTCTTCACTTATTCAACTTTAAATTGTTAAATACAGGATCTTACATTCTTCCCTGATATATTTAATCTCGGAAGCTTTCAATCCATCTAAATACCTTGTCAGAATGTCTTTCACTTTGATTCTGCCATCCAATGCCTACATATATCTTTCCAGCTTTGGGGCATTAGCAAGACTTAGAGTCATTAATAAAAAACATCAAACAAAATGGCTCAAGAAAAGGCAAATCACTAATATAGTTTACTACAGGCCCCACAAATATCTACTGATCTTTAGGTATGGTTAGTTAAAAAATTATGAATTGTCTCAGTGCATTCTAATCCAAGATCATTTTTATCCTATATATATGAATATCAGATTTTGCCAAATATCAATATACATGCAACTTCAGCATTCCCTTGATCAATGTAGTAATTTAATTTTTAAAAGTAGAACTAAAATTGTGTGGACATGATTTGTTCCTAATGAACCTACTTGTGTTTCTAGGAATCAACATTTTAGATTATTTAGAAGTCTGTAATAGATTTTCCTTCAAATTAAGGTCATATTAGCAGTTTATAGTTTCTAAACTCAAATGTTTCCCCCGCCATAAACATCAGGACTCCCTACAGTCTTCTGGCAGTTCACTTATTTTACATCTTCTTTTGACAAAATGAGCTGTTTATTTCAAGAAACTTATTTTACATCTTTAAATGTTGATATCTATAGCTGTTTGATCATAATTGCTATTCTTTTGGTATCTTGTTATATACTTTTTTCTGAGCCCAGGAACCTGAACTTAAGCTCTTTTATTTTGTTACTTCCCTTATTTTGTTACTAAACTTATGTTCGGGTCTCTTTTAACAATGCTCATAGTACATCCTCACTTGGATGAGAATCCTCCTTGTAGAAAAAGATGAAAGAAATATAAAAGTTGAAGACCTCTATCTTTTTGTTTGTTTGCTCTTGTTTTTAAGCTTAGATTACAGCATCTTAAACAGCTGGGTGTCCTTACTCTTCTTGCTCCTAAAGGATCTAAAAGCTATTTTGTGTGTATGTTTTAAGGTGCTTTATTTTCAGTCCTCAATTTGTTCTGGTATTGAGCGCTGTAAGATAATTCTTACACATCCACAGAACTCTTTGAAATGTATGTGTGGCTATACACCTCTTCTGTCATCTTTGTGTTATTTCTGAAAACTGAACATGTAAGACTTTATTCTTATTAAAACACATTAATATAACAGAAGGATAGGATACAAATCCAGGCCTCTAGTAAGTTAGTTTACCTTGAAAATGCAACTTTTAAGTATATACAAACATATGTACACACATAATGACAATCTTTTTAAAACAATGTTTTGATAATGTATGTTATGACACTATGCCAAAAACTTTGCCAGGCAGTGTATGTTGTAATTATTACACTGTCTTTGTTCTCATAAATTTAGAATTATGAAATGTTGATAGTGAATAGTGGACTGCATAGAAATATCTTAGGGAACATTTTCTAGATGAATATGTTCTAGCTAGTTATTACAGTTGTCCAAATATTAAAAATTATATTTATACTGAGAAGCAGAATTATGTATGAAAATGCTTGGTAGCAATTTCATGTTTAAAATGTTTGTGAATTTAAATATGCATATGGAAATGAGCAGTAAATAATAATCCAATAACTACTCTTTACTGAGTACTTACTTTGTATCAGGACTGTGCTAAGACTTTTAATATACGTTATTCTATTTAATCCTGTCAACAACACTATTTTATAGTTTTTATTCTCCCCCATTTATAGGCAATAAAAGGAGACAAATCAAACAGTGAATGGTAAAATCAGGATTTGAAACCAGGTCTAAGCAGACCCACTGAGTCCTTAAGAGGAGAGATTGTTACACAGACTGTAAGGGGGATAAGAGGCTCTTCTGCTACCAAATAAATGTAAACTCAATTTGCATTGAATTTGTAGTTCCAGCCTTCCAACTCTTTTTCTTGAAAGGACTTGTTTTGGAGAATCTCTTTTCCCTTTCACCACCTAGTCACACTTCTTGTACAAGAATAAGCAAAAAGTGGTGTTTAAAAGCACAATGAAATGAGTAGGTACAGCATAGGTCTCTATAGTAAAACCATTGTTGGATTAGTCAGGAACAAATCAAGCTTCTTTTCCCCCCCTAGCGTATTTAGAGTTGGCAGCAAGAATGCCAAGAAGTAAACTCTGTGTAGAAAAAAATTATACATAATTCCTCATGGCAATTAATTTTATAACTAAGGCACTTACATGACTAGTTAGAGGCTTATTCTTCAAGAAACAAGTTGAGCATTTACTAAAAGCTAATGAAATATTGTGAAAATATTTTACTTAGGCATTTTATTTTAAAACCTAGTCTTGCATTACAACAACCATTTCTTCATTTACTCACTCACTCATTCATGCAATAAATTTTCTCTGTTAATCAGGTACTCTGCTCCATGCTAGAGATGGGAAGAAGCAGTGATGTCATGATGAAGAGCCCAGATTCTCAGTCAGACTGCTGAGCTATTTAACAGACATGTACATGGGTGTATGGTCACTCTCATTTCCTCTCCAAGTATTTACTGAGCGACAACTAGGTTCCAGGCGCTGAGCTAGGTACTGGGAATACAAAGTGAAATCAGATACAGTCCTATCTCAAGAAGACACAGATCAAGAACTGACAGTGTAGTGCTGTAATTAGTATGTTAAAGTGGTGTAAGGGGCCATGAGAATGCAGTTCAATCCAATAAACTTTCATTGCACTCCTAACATGTGCCAGGAACTATGGTTAAGTGTTGATTCTGGTGACCGAGCATCTCATTTTCTTTCCCAACAACAACCTGATAAATTTTGAGGCATTCTGTTTTTCCTCTTTGGATAATTCAGAGAGATGACAATTGCCTTCTATACCCCAGGATCTACTTGAATCTGGCCCTTTTATCAGCATTCCCATCATGTCTGTGATTTCCTTGTATTCTTCCAACTTGAACTTTTTCTTTAAATTGGCCTGAATTGGTTTCTGTTGCTTAAAATGAAAGTAATCTAATCAGTATGAGTAATTTAAAGATCAGTCAGACCAGTCCTACCCTCACTCCTAGGTGTATATCTGGAAAAAAATGAAAACACTAATTCAAAAGGATACATGCGCTCCAATGTTCATAGCAGCGCTATTTACAACAGCTAAGACATGGAAGCAACCCAAGTTCCCATCAACAGATGATTGGATTAAGAAAATGTGGTGTGTATATATGCAATGGAATATTACTCAGCCATAAAAACGAGTGAAATACTGCCATTTGCAGCAACATGGATGGATCTAGAGAATATTATGGTTAGAGAAAGACAAATACTATATCACTTAATATGTAGAATCTAAAAATTATACAAATGAATATATATACAAGACATAAACAGACTCACAGACATAGAAAACAAACCTGAGGTTACCAAAGGGGAGAGGGAAGGAAGGAGGGACAAATTAGTGGTATGGGATTAACAGATACTACTATTTATAAAATAGATAAGCAACAAAGATATACTTGGGAATTATACCCATTATCTTGCAATAACCTATAATGGAATATAATCTGCAAAAATACTGAATCACTGTGCTGTATACCTGAAACTAACACAATATTGTAAATCAACTATACTTCAATTAAAAAAAAAGTACAGTGTCTATGGAGAAACAATTTCAATATAATATGGTAAACACTTCACCTCATGACACTTTTCCTGCACAATCTCTGCTGTTCAGCCTCAGTGACCTTCTAGTTCCTCAAAAGCACTTTGTCACAGTCAGGGCCTTTGCACATGTTCTTCCTGCCTTCTGAAAGACTTTACACTTTACCTCACTCCCATTTTACACTTCAAATATTAATTCCATGAAGAGAGCCTCTTTGACTTCACAGTCTAGACTGCATCTGTCTTCTTATATATTCTGATGTCACCAGTTAATCCTCCTTTATAGCATTTATTATGTTATAATAAATTAATCATTTATGTACTGATTTATTTAATATTTGTGTTCCCTTCCTAAATAGCACACACTATAAGAAAAAGGACTTTATCTCTATCCCAAGTAGGACAGTTTCCTAGACATATAGTAGGCACTCAAAAACGTTTCACTGAAAGAATAAATCAATGATTAAAAGTATATAATGGGGCTTCCCTGATGGCGCAGTGGTTGAGAGTCCGCCTGCCGATGCAGGGGACACGGGTTCGTGCCCCAGTCCAGGAAGATCCCACATGCCGCGGAGCGGCTGGGCCCGTGAGCCACGGCCGCTGAGCCTGCGTTTCCGGAGCCTGTGCTCCCGGAGCCTGTGCTCCGCAATGGGAGAGACCACGGCAGTGAGAGGCCTGCGTACTGCAAAAAAAAAAAAAAATATATATATATATATATATATAAAATGATGTGTACACAGAGTCAAAGAAACCTGAAAAATATACACAGTCTAGCCTGGAGTTTTAAAAAAGCTTCTTGATTCCAAATCTGAATCTTCACAAAGAAGAAAGAGTGAGCTACTGGAAGAAGATCAGAAGAGCCTTGCAGGAACACAGAAAGCATGAATAAAGGATACATTTATACAATAGTATGCTGTGTCCTGGTACCTAGAAGTGATGCAGAATGATTTAGAGCAGGGATGATAATGAAAAGATAAGTCATAGGGAGCCATTAATGTCATGCAACTGAACTTGGACCTTTTCCTACATTTCTTGGGGAGATTTTAAAAAGTGTTTAAGTAGGGCATGCATCTGGTCAGATGTGTATTTTAGGAATATCACTCTGTTGGAAAAGAGGATAAAATTGAAGTTGGTACAATGAGTCAGGCAGGTTATTGGAAAAGAACAGTGATGGTAAGAGCCTGAGTTAAGAAGTGGTAGCAATGAAGATGTGGGCTACATTTGAGAAATACTTAGAAGATAAAATTGGCAGTAGTTGGGGATTGGTTGGATGTTAAAGAATACATGAGAAGGGGCAAATTTGGGCAAATGAAAGAAAATGATAAATTCATTTTTTGACATATTTTGATATGCCTCTGGGACATCAAAAATAAAATGTCCAGACAACTTTTTTTTCTTTTTAGAAGATGTGGGGTAGGAGTTTATTAATTAATTAATTAATTTTTGTTGTGTTGGGTCTTCGTTTCTGTGCGAGGGCTTTCTCTAGTTGTGGCAAGCGGGGGCCGCTGTTCATCGCAGTGCGCGGGCCTCTCACTATCGCGGCCTCTCTTTTTGCGGAGTACAGGCTCCAGACGCGCAGGCTTAATAGTTGTGGCTCACGGGCCTAGTTGCTCCGCGGCATGCGGGATCCTCCCAGACCAGGGCTCGAACCCGTGTCCCCTGCATTAGCAGGCAGATTCTCAACCACTGTGCCACCGGGGAAGCCCCAGACAACTTTTAACATATTTAAAGATCAGGCAATATTTTAGGCTCAAGTAACTGATTTGGAAGTCATCAGTATATGATTGACAGTTGTCTGGTTGTTAAGAGTACTATAATATTTCTGTAATGTAATGGGAGAAAAAAGCATTGAGGTAAAATTTTAGAAATTGGTAAAGTTCAAGTAAATTTTTCTTCCCAAAGAGGTAACAGCTCAATAAAGATTACTCTTAACATGATTTTTTAAAAAGGTAATAGAGAACACTATTTTTAACTAATATTTCAAATATAATTATTATTAATTGACTATCTTATGAAAAATGAAGAAATTTGTATTTTTATTTTTCCTCAAACTTCTTCCCTAAGTCCTGAACTTTTTGGTTCTTTTTGTTATATATCAAGACTTGTAATATTTATATTCTCTTCTAAAACATAGTTGTTTAATCTTAATTGTGAGAATGCTTACAAATGTATCACAATTTCTTCATCCTGAATCCTTTTTGTTTTAATTTCCCATTCAGTTAGCTGGATATCACTATTAATTTCTTTTTCGGAGGGCCTAATATAAACTCTTTTCTGAATTCTTGCATGTTTGAGGATATCTGTACTTTGAGATACAAAGATAATTTGGCTGGTGTAAATATGTTGGGTTACACTTTCCTCTAGAGCTATGTAGCTACGGCCTCTATCATCTTCTGTAACCTAGTGTATTATGAGAAGGAGCAATTTTCTTTTTATGCCTGCACATCTGAAAAGTAATTTATTATTAGATTTTAATAATTTAATACTAATATTATTTTCTCTTGGTTACATTACACAAGGTTTTATTGGATCATCAGATGCTCTTTCAGTCTTCAGTTATTTCTTCCATTATTATAATTAAAAATTTGGTACTATAACTTTGCATTTCTTTCCTTTGGTGGGGGTGGGGTGAGACCAATTGTCCTTAGTTGGATTGTCTTTGCCCTCTCTTTTTTTTTTTTGCGGTGCGTGGACCTCTCACCGTTGTGGCCTCTCCCGTTGCGGAGCACAGGCTCTGGACGCGCTGGCTCAGCGGCTATGACTCACGGGCCCTGCGCTCTAGAGCCCGCAAGCCACAACTACTGAAGCATGCGTGCCTAGAGCTCGTGCTCCACAACAAGAGAAGCCACCGCAATGAGAAGCTGAGCACCTCAACAAAGAGTAGCCCCTGCTCGCTGCAACTAGAGAAAGCCTGTGCACAGCAACGAAGACCCAACGCAGCCAAAAATAAAAACAAATTAATTACTTAATTAATTAGAAAATAAAGTTCATGACATGATTTTACCCTTGCGCTCTTTGGGGTTTTGCAAGTTTTTATCTTATTATATTCTTGCTGGGTTTACTTTTTTTAAAAAATTTTATGAAGAACTGAGGAGGGAGAGTCTGTAATGTAGCTCCATTAAATTGTATTTACCAAAATTTATGAGTTGTGCTTTCTTTATCTCTGATTTTCCCCTAGAGCCCAGCACAGTGGTTCAAAATAACTTTTGAATTTAATTGAAAATGTAAATTGACTTGAGTGTGAAGATTGTATTAACCGATTTTTTAAATCAATTTGTTTCCTAAAATATGTGGTGGGATGTCTTTAATTATTTGTTTCTTTTAAATAATAGTGTAAATTAACTAAACACATTTTTAAAGAACATATAATTTAGATCAAGACTGAAAGAAACATCTCTTTACAAGTTATTCATTGACAACCCACTGTAGGATCTGTCTTGTAGTCTAACCCAGATTGTAATCCACATTAATTTATGGCTTTTCAACTGTGGTCTCTTCTCTTGCTGTTTCTGACCATCTCATTTACAGGTAACTAAAGATCACTTACAGTATGCCAGGTGAGTAGCTGATGTCTAAGGTGGTGGTCCATTTGTTTGCAATGACCACTTTCTGTTTTTTTCTGGGAAGGAGTAAACACCTTCTTGAGACTTTTTAGAGTTTATTTTACTAATTGCCCTTTTATCTGCCTTCTTTTTACCTCATTAGCTCCCCTCTGTTCTTTTTCCCCAGAGAAGCTTAAAACAAGCAAAGGTAAATGACTAACATCTGCTTTCCTGTAGTAAAAATTCTAAAATTTTAGAAAAATAACAAACATTCATTCAGTAAATAAGGCTTAGATGGCTTGGGCCGTATTAATTGATTCTTACAGTTAGAAGAAACCTTTCAAGAATCTACTCCCCACCTCCTCCTGGAACAGTGGAGGACTCTTCTACCACACCTCTGAAGAGACTATCATAGAGATTCCGCCTGAGTTGCAGAAGGTTCATTTATTCATGTTTCAGCTCATCTTTCCCATGGTGGTGACTTTGACTGTCATAATGTAATGCTTTAAATTGTATTAACATATGTGTCCCTATAATCGCAACCCATATTGGTCTGCATCAAAATTATGTACTTTGCTTACACTATTATAAATTATACCTATTTTGTATTATTAGAAGAGCTCCCTTTAGCTTTTTTTTTTTTTTTATTTGTTTGTTTTCTCTTTCCAGGGCCATTGCCAGTTTCTACTTCACCCTTTCCTTAAGACATTTTTTTTTCACCAATTGGAAAATTAAGAGATTGTAAGTGGTCTTATTAGAACAAAATCTTTACTGTCACTGTTGGAAAATTGTCAAAGTAGTTATACAGTTCTATTATGTCTATGATGTAAATGTATTTAGGAGGTTGTTTTTGTTTTGTTTTTAATTAGTTAAAAAAAATATTTTGTGACTGTGAATTTGGGGGCACCATTCAAGTTCAGGTATATCTCTCATACAGAAATATCACAGAAAATTTTTAGATAAAAACAATTACAATTATAGCTTTCCATTTACAAAACTCTAATAATATGTTTGGAAAGTTCAGATTTCACAATAACTAAAATTATTTTAAAGTGGAAATTCAGTCAATAACATTGATTAGCTCTCTGCCATATATAGAGCAATCTCACCTTATAAATCTATTTACTGGAGTATACAAAGCACACTTTCATGAAACAACTCATGGAAAATTATAAAGCAATATATCCATGTCCCAGAGTGATAAATAGAAAGAAAAGTTGATTTGGAATCAGAATACTTGGGTTTGAGAAGCGACTCTAGTGTCTACCAATAAGGAAATTCATTTAGGTCTCCAAGAACAGGTTTCCTTATCTTTAAAACAGAAATTATAAGAACATATGATTTATCTATCTGATAGCACTGTTAAAAGAAGCAAGTGAGAAAATGCATATAGAAGTGTTTTGCATGCAAATGAAAATTAAAGAAAAACATCTTGGTAAAGCAAGAGCAGTATAAGATGTAGAGTCAGGTAAACCTAAGTTCATTTCACAGAACTTTTACTATCCTCTCTGAACTTCAGTATACAAATCTGCAAAACAGGCATTAAAATACCTTCGGGAATTGTCGTGAGTTTAATAAATATAAAAACATATATGTGTAGTTGTTTGTATTACAATGTGAAAGATAATTGTTATTTAAGTCAGTAAATGCTGAAGAGATGCTAAGTACAGGGGATAAACTATAAAGAGATAGCTGCCAGACAAGCAGCTGGTGGCAGTAATTCTGAAGCAGAGTAAGGGGTAAACATTTGAGCCCTGGGAAAATCACCCTTTATTGAGGGGAGTGGGGACAGAGAGCCACCAGTCAACAGTACTGAGAAAGAGAAGTCACCCTGGCTGTGAGAGAAAAGGACATGGAATCACAAAAGCCAAAGGTGGAAAGAATTTCAAGAAGGGAGTTGTTAGTTTCAAAAGCAGCTGAGAGGTCAAGAAAGGTAAGCACAGAAAATAGACAAGTGTGTTTGGATAAAGTGACCTTTGAGAGAGGAGATTTAGTGAAAGCCAAAGTAAAGTGGGTTGTGTGACTAATGAGATTCTAAAAGCAAGGGCAGACTAACCCTTGAACAGTCGAGTTATAAACAGAGAGAATCAAGTAGCATAAAGAAAGGGGCTGGCAAATGTCAAAACAAGAGTTTTCTTCTTAAGATATAGACTCCTATTCATGTTACAAGGCAGAAACAAGAAAGATAAAGAGAGAATGGGGAGAAAGAATTTTTATGGAAAAAGAAGAAAAGAATCCAAGGATAGAAGGAAAAACTACATGTTGAAAATAGTTGTGATTTCTTCTGAGGCTGTCAGGGAAACATGCAAAATAGTGTTCAGGGCAGGAAGGACCCCAAGGGACCACTCATCTACTTTAGCTTTCTTCAGACATTTTCTTTTACCCTTAGATCCCCTGTGGTCAGTAAGAACCCTCATGTCATTCTCAGAGGAGAAAAAGAGAAAAGTAAAGGCTGTATAGTCTTTCTCATTCTTAATCCCCAAACCTAGAATCCAGTAATTTTTTATTACTTAAGATATTCTTCTTTCCCCTAATTCTGTGCAATGATTATATGAAAATTAAAACATATAATCTACTTACCTCAGATTTTTCCTATCAAGATTCACAGTATGAATATTCATAAATACATTAAAACAATTTATCAAATCAAAAATAATGCTATTTTAATTTAAATACATATAGGGTATTGTAGTCCTTTTAATCTTTCCTTCAGTTGTCTGTAATATGCTCCAGTCTGAGAACTAATTATGTTTCTCATGAATCTTCAATATTAAATGTCAAACAAACATCTAACTTGTTTAAACCAGTTTCAGCATGGTCATATTTTCAGGGAACTAATTTCTTAAGCATCTCAGTTGTTTAATATATCTGATATTGTTAAGCTGCTGTTATAGAGATGTACTTGTAAGCCACTGCCTACTTTGAAATTAGTGCCTACTTTACCAAATTAGTTACTAAGCTTGGTTTTGGTACAGGGATTTCTGTTTCCATCTTGTTGATTTGATAAACCTCTGGATCTGATCCCCAGAGCTTATTTCAGTGCTGTTTGATGAGACTGCATGACACTTATAATTATTAAAAACTCTGTGGTTAAGAGTACAGGGTTTGTAGTCTGATCTGAGTTCAAATTCCAGGTCTGCCATTGATTTGTCATATGGTATCTGCCACATTGCTCAATCTCATTGAATTCATCTCCTCATCCAAAAATGGGGAAAGGAGCTGTAACTGAAACCTGAAAGAGACACATTACCATACTCTGTAATGAACTTGCTCCCAAGTATTTTGGAGGCCCACTATTAGGTTAATACCAAGAAAAGAGAGAGACATTGTTGACTAAACAAAGCATGGTGCCGTTGAATCACCTAGAGGCTCGGGACTGAGGGTGGCTACAAACTGAAAAAAGATGTGCCTGGTGGTTAAAACAGCTCAAAGTAGTAGCAGCTGTGCCCAGTAAAAATAATAAGTGCTACACATGTGATGCTTCACCCAAGGGTGAAATATTTGATTGGGGAAAGCACTTTGCATGGGGCTTGAGGGAGCACATTAGTAGATAATAACTACCACAGAAGGGAATTAAAGAATTGTTATAAATAAGATCATATCTATAGCCATAGGCTGGCAAGACCTAGGAAAATACGAGTTGCATCTATGATGGTATAAACCTCTGCTCTGTTAAGGAATCTCATTTTTAAATAAATCATTGGGTTTTATTTTTGAAGTTGGGTTTTTGTGTATAAACATATTATCATGGCACAAATATGGTTATAACTATAATATATAATAACAATGTATCAGTAATGTACATGTCGCATACACTATATAAATTTGTGTAATGTATTATAAAGTAGCTACATAACCATTACTTTTACATTATGACTACATTTTGATCACAAAATTATTTCCTTCCTCCAGATTTCCCAGTCCCTCTACTACCCACACCTGGAGTCCTGCTTTACTCTCTTAGTTTCATCATCTCACACCCATCCAGGCAATCAGTTCAGGCAGTTGATTCATTTTTCTCAATGTCTTACGTTTGTCTTTTATAGTCCATTACTTCGCCATCCTTCAGTTTAGATCCTTCTTGCTTATTCCTAGACTCTTCCATTGGTCTCCCAGCTGACCTTCCTGCCATTCCTCGTTCCATACCGCATACTGCAGGACTGAGCTTTATTTGATCACATCCATCATGCTCTAGCTCATACAATCCCGGTAAACTTCAGAATTTCTCATCCCGCCCCTCCACATGCTGGCTTCCACATACCTAAATTTTCACTGGTCTCCTATAACCATCAGTTCCAATCCAATTGACCTGAGTGCTCATCTTCACATGTTCTACCTCCATGATTTTCCACAAGCTATGTCTGTAATGAAACTCCAGCTCCTCTATAAAGTCAGTTCTACAAACATCAGTCTTCTGAGAGTTCTCACTCCTCTGAACTCTTAGAGCATTTACTGCTGACATCATTCAATAATGAATCATCTTCTGTCTCACTGTAATTCCTTTGTTTTTTCTTTTCTCTATTAACTGTTCTCATTTCCTTGTCTTGTTTCCTAAAACTAGATTATAAGCTCACAAATCAGATCCTTGCAATCTATTTTATCTAGCACACCTAATACAAAAACTGGGCTCAGCAATTACATTCTCAATATTTTTATTTTGCCTTAATTTAGATAGATCATTATAGCCAAGAGGTATAGTGTTGTCATTTTTTTCACATTGTTGTCACTTTTTTCTTTAACTATTTAAGAAAATAGGATCGCAAAGATAAAATTTGAGGGAAATCAATTGATTCGTCTGAATGGACATAAATTCTCAAAAAACTTAAACTATAACCATGTTCTTTTACTGACATTAATTTAGAATAATGACCATCAACATAACACATTGTTTTACAGTGCAAAACAAAAGAGCCTGGTTTTTCTTCCTCTGTTGACATCCCAGAAATTTAGAATTTTAGTGTCACACATCTGTTTTGAGACTACAAAGGGACTGCAGTACGATAGTTTCGAGGAAAACAGCGTGTTCCATAGTAAACTACTATTAAATACATGGAGGTGAATGAATGTATTTTGCCAAATAGAACACTAAGAAGTGCTCCAATGAAGCAATGAGCAATTTCCACTTTAGGGGTCTACCTAAGACTTATGAAAACCTCCACCCAGGCCCCCAGCTTTCTTCTTTTTTTTCAGTTGCCTTTTTCTCTCCCCCCCCAGCTTTATTAAAGTATAACTGACAAATAAAACTTCTTCACTTCCATCCTCCCTTCCCCTGAATGTGAGTGATGATGTATGCATGCACACACACAGACCTGAACGTTTTATCCTTGATTCCAAACATGCATAAAGGTTTTGCTTTTCTCTTCTGACGTTGGTCATACCTCAAATCTGCTCTGTTGAACAAACTTCCAGTATCATCCTTATACTCACCTAGCATCTAAACCCTAGCCAGACCATGATTTGTACTTAGCCTTGACTCTGAAAGCCCATGCTGGTCTCATCTCCTCAAGGATAGATAGGACACTCCTTCATTTTATGTATGAGCAAACAAATGCCTAGAAATGTTTATCAACATGTTAAGCAAATTGGAAACAGACATAGACTAGAATTCAATTGATTGTATTGTTCAGAAAATGTAAAATACTAACTCCAGAATGTGTTGACATATCTTGATTACATATATTTATATATATATGTACATATACATTTGCATATGATAATGTACATATATTTGTATATATATGGCTCCCAGAAATGTAGCTTTCTTACTCGGCTTATTAATTTATGGCTAAATTCATACTAAATGAATACGTAAATAAATAACCTAAAGATGAAGTTAGTCCACTTGGAACATCAACCTTTGGTGGAAACAAAATCTGTTTGCCTACCAGGTATTTGGCAAAGACTTCAAAGATGGCTAAACCTCTTCAAAGATGGGTAAACTATATACTATCATGTATTTGTGATGACAAGCAAAGGTTCTTTTTGGATCATGGATGAAAGTGAGATTAAAACTTTAGTTTTATAATTGGAAATTTGGCTATGAATCACACAAACTTAATATTTTAGGGCCCAGCCTACTAAATGACACAGAAGTTGAAGAGATGTCTAACTACTTTTAAGTAGTTAATAAAAGGAGAAGTGCAATTGACCGTATAATCAGAAACCCAGATTCTTACAGTTAATTATCAGAAACAAAGACAAAATTAGATACTTTGACTAAATGATGCCTATGGTTAAAGAAGCTATAAAAATAGTAATCAGTTTCTCCTTCAAATATGTATACATATCTCCTTAAAAATGCCAAATCAATCAAATTTTGTTTAAAATGAAAAATGCAAACCATATATCTGATAAGGAGTTAATATCCAAAACATGTAAAGAACTCATACAACTCAATAGCAAAAAGATAAATAACCCAATTAAAAAATAGGCTAAGGACCTGAATAGACATTGCTCTAAAGAAGATACAAAAGGCCAACATGTACAAGAAAAAAATGCTCAATATCACTGGTCATTAAGGAAATGTCAATTAAAATCATAATGAGATATCACATCATACCTGTTAGAATGGCCATCACCAAAAAATGTGAGATAACAAATGCTGGCATGGACGTGGAGAAAAGGGGACTCTTGTGCACTGTTTGTGGTATTGTAAATTGGTACTATGAAAAACAGTATGAAGGATCCTCAAAAAATTAAAAATAGGACTACCATATGATCCAACAATCCCACTTTTGGGAATACATCCAGAGGTAATAAAAATGCTAACTCCAAAAGATATCTGCACCCCTATGTTCTTAGCAGCATTGTTTACAATAGCCAAGACATGGAAACAACCCAAGTGTCCACTGATGGATGAATGGATAAAGAAGTTGTGAGAGAGAGAGATATACATATATATATATGTAATTCCATTATATATTTTATATTATATTATACATAATGGACTATTATTCTATTATTTAAAAAATGAGAAATCCTACCATTTGGGACAACATGGATGGACCTTGAAGACATTATACTAAGTGAAATACATCAGACAGAGAAAGACAAATACTTGATAATTTCTCTCATATGTGAAATCTAAAAAACAATTTTTTTTTTTTTTTTTTTTTTCAGTACGCGGGCCTCTCACTGTTGTGGCCTCTCCCGTTGCGGAGCACAGGCTCCGGACGCGCAGGCTCAGCGGCCATGGCTCACAGGCCCAGCCGCTCCGCGGCATGTGGGATCTTCCCGGACCGGGGCACGAACCCGTGTCCCCTGCATGGGCAGGCGGACTCTCAACCACTGCGCCACCAGGGAAGCCCTAAAAAACAATTTTTATAAAAAAACAAAAAAAAGGAAAGGAAAGGAAACTAACATTTAAGAAACTCCCGTGTCCCAATAACTGTATAATTTCGTTTAACCCTCATCTAATATTCACATAAGATGAATAGCCCCATACTATTTTCCAGAGGAAGAAACTGGGTTTGTAAACTATTGTCACTTTTGTTGGACCCCTTAACTGTTGAGTGGTAAAGCTAAGATACAAATCCACTTCTACCTTACTCCAAAACCCTTATGCTTTGCTCTGCTAACTTCAAAGGTAAACTTATCACAAAAGTACATTTTCTAAGTTGTTTGTGATTGAAAACCATCAAGAATTTAATAAAAGCATTTTTTAAAAACAGTGAACATATGTAGTTGTAAAATGTTAGAGATGAGAGTGTCCTTTGAAAACATTGAGTCTGTCCCTCTTTACCAATTTGCCTTTACCAAAGGCATAGGCATTGACTTGGAGGGCCTATCCTATATCATAATATATATCAAGCATATCATAATGCACTCAGCTCACATCAAATATGATCTGTTTATAACTACATTCTTTGAGTTGCAAATAACTAGCTGACACTATATTTTATAGACATTTATGCAAATACATTGATTTATATTTTGAAATATTTATAAATACACTAAATCCACTTAGAATTTTCAACCCTACATTTTTCAATAGGTCCAGATAAAATTCATAGTCCTAGGGCAATATGTGTTTACTGACTAATGGAGAAAAAAATGGCACGAGAAAAGAAAGGAAACATGCTTTACCAACGTTAGTTGGTTAGTGGAAGTCAGGACAAAAGCCCCTATTACCCAGGGTTCTTTTATTTCCATCATCATATGCCTCAATGTGGCATTATTTTCAAAAGCGTAGAATTCTATACAAAGCATTATGTACAAGGCAGATTTGGGGGTCTATGTTAAGTGGTCTCTCCTGTGAAATTCAGGCTTTGAATGGAATTTTAATTGGGTATTAAGTGACATTTGGATTTTAAAGGAAATGTAACTAAGGTATTAGTAGGAGTAGTACTGGTACTGGTATTTTCTAAATAAAGAAGCCATAATATGCAGTCACAGGATAATGGGATACCATAAGCATTCAGTTATGCATTGTGTTAGAATATATATGTAGATAGACTGTGTATGTGTGTGTGTGTAAATCCAACAGTAACTATAAAAATTGTTAAATTTCCATACAGGGAAAGGATTAAAGATGTCATTTCATCAAATCTCTTCATTTCATAGATACAGAAAATGACACTCAAAGACATGAGGTGATTAACCCTTCCATGTAAGCCAAATCATGGCAGGCTGGAAATAAAAATTCAGATTTCCTGACTTCCAGTACACAGGTTATTGTGGGGCTTTTTTGTTTATTTGTTTGTTTTAATTTTTCCCATGTTGCTACCACATAAATAAGGTAACAAAAAGCAAACAATTTCTATAGATGGAACACAGTAATATAGGCAATCACCTAACCAGTGTTCCTTGTAGACAAGGAAATTCCTCATTTGGAAGACCACCATGATAAGTACTCTGAAAACCATTAACCAGCAGTGAGAAGCCAGCTTAACCCGTTCACATCCTGATACTACAGTGTTTCTTCAGCCCATGGTTTTCACTTTGATCATTGCTCAAAACTTTAAGCTTATTGCTTTATTGTAATACCTCAAATATCTCAGTAATGCCTCAAGTGTAGGGTTGGGTTTCAACTTCTTTGTGTTTCACTCATAATGGCACATGGCTCCATGTGCCTGTTTCAACACATCTGCCTTATAAGAGGAAACTACTTAAAACTCAAGGCCGCTGTTAATAAAAGAAAAGATTAGACAGAAAGAATGCCAGGAAATTTTAAAGATGATTTTAAAATTTGTCCATGCAATTTTGTTCAAAACTGTAACCACATTCAACAATAACATTTATCCTTCAGTCCTGAGAACCAATGGGCATCACCAGCAGACGTAGACAAACTGGCTAAAGCACCACCTTTTTTTTTTTTTTTTTTTTTTTTTAAATTTTAAGTCTTCTTGTTCCGGCAATGCTCTAGACCATCTGTACAGATCTGATTAACTTGAAATCCACTTTTAGTCTCTCTCATCTAATCCTTATTTTCTAGCTAAGAAATTAAAAGACAATGTTTTTTAAGTCTTCAGAATGTTCCAGTGAAGATCAAAGTAAATGTCTTTAATCTTTCATAACCAAAGCCTTACTTCCAAATATCATTGTTTTTATTTTGTTTAGTAAAATCTTAGGCAATAAAGCAGGTATTAGGCCAGACTTCCTTTCAGTGATTTTTAAATTGCCAGTACCTAAATTTTAACCAGTGGTCTTTGGGGACACTTCCTCCCCAAATCAATAAAATGACCATCAGACATAACCAATAAGTACAATGACTAGATTGGCAAGATTTCCAGTTGAGGAAGGAAAAGAGCACATACTCTTTGCTTCAATAATTTCCAAAATATTAATATTTTACTATTGCTGTTATTGGCTCTGAGATGCTATAATGTAAGACATTTTCATTCATTATTTTCATCTTTAAAACAACTCAGTGAAGTAGATACTATTAGTTACATTTTGTATGTGAGCAAACTGAAGCTCAAAGAGGATGGGTGACTTGCTTAAAGTCACAGAACTAATAAGTGGCAGAGTTGGGATTCAGGCCTAGGTCTTTCTGGTTCCAAAGGTTATACCTTTTGATTATACCGTACTTCTAGAATACAGTTTTTCTAAGATTGAGGTGGAAAGGACTGAGAACAAGAGAATGACAAAGTAGATAGTATAGTCAGGCATTTGTTTGAGACTTGAAAATAATGGCATAGGGACTTCCCTGGTGGCACAGTGGTTAAGAATCTGCCTGCCAATGCAGGGGACACGGGTTTGAGCCCTGGTCTGAAGATCCCACATGCCGCAGAGCAACTAAGCCCGTGTGCCACAGCTACTGAGCCTGTGCTCTAGAGCCCATGAGCCACAACTACTGAGCCCACGTGCTACAACTACAGAGCCCGCACACCTAGAACCCATGCTCCGCAACAAAGAAAAACCAGTGCACCACAACAAAGAGTAGCCCCTGCTCGCCACAACTAGAGAAAGCCTGCACACAGCAACAGACCCAGCATAGCCATAAATAAATAGTCAAAAAAATAATCCTCTAAAAAAAAAAGAAAATAATGGCATAAATAACAGAAATGACAGAAATTACTTGTAGTTATATGGTGAATAACAAGTACACTTACAGATTGAAACAATTTGCTGCATCTAACTTTATAAATCTTAAAAACTTCCAAGATCCATACTTAGATAACTTGTTCAGCCACACATGCTCATTTGCTAAATATTGAAAATGAGAAGTATATATAATTCATCAAAGAAGAATTTAAGATTTTGCTCCAGTTGGACTTTGAATTTAAATAGATGTGTTGAACTGAGGCCATACAGTTTAGGATTAGCTATTCCTTGGAGCCCATGCATATGGAACAGTCGTCAGACCGAGGATAACACCCACGCCCCGGATTGTCTGGCAGCAGGTTAGTGACTCAGCAGATAAGTAGATGTGAGTAGCTGAGCAGAATTTCTTGGCTAATAATGTATGTGTTTAATTGGAGACCTTTAATGATTAAGAGCAATTATTGTTTTTCAGGTAGTTATACTGAGCCTAAAGTAGATATATTGCCAACATTATTAAGGTAATAATTACTAAGTAAACATTTCCTTTTTATAAGAACATTGTGTTTACTCTTAAAGGGCTCTAGAAAATTGGTTTTTAATACTAGTGGCTGCATTATTGAGGCATTACTTCCAGGAATGTTATGAATATTTCATATGGAATTTGAATGAGAGCTGTCTCTCTTATCCACTGTATCCAAAGTAATGTGTTCCATTCTGAACTCATCACCTTTCCCCACTCCCCTCCAAATGTGCACTGTGTTTTTAGGAAAGGCTCCAGCATCTATAGCCATAACTCAAACTTCTTTGTTATTACCATCTCCCCCTCTGCCATCCAATTAATCAGGTCCACTGACTTCCCATGCACTCAGACCTTCTGCCTCCTATCCATTTTTTATCTGCAGCCACAGGGGCCATTTCAGAATAAAATTTGAGCATGTGAGCTCTCCTGCTTAAAACCATTTGGTGGGTCCTAATCATAACTCCTTTAAAATGTTTATGATGCTCCCCAACATGGTGCCTGCCTAATCTCCACCCCTACCCGATGCCACTCCACACTGCATCATACTGGACTCCTCTCACTTCCTTGAATCTGCAGTGCCTTGCCCTACTTCTGAGACTTTGCCCCTGTTTTCCCCTCTGTCTTGAATAGTCTCCCCTGCTTTTTCCTTCAGGTTTCAGCACAAACATCCTTCCTCCATTAAGCCATTGACTGGGCTATGTGTTCTGTGTGCTTCTAAAGTATCCTATATTTCTGCTACCACAAACCCCATCACCTTTTATTGTGAATCCTCGCGTTTTTTAGATATATATATGGCACTGGCCTGTAGTCGATGTTCAGTAACTAACAGTTAAATGAGTGAAATTTGGGTACTATGCTAAAAAATATGACTCTCACTAGGGAGCAAAATGGTGAGATTTCTGAAAACCATATCACAATCATAAAGATAAATGTGAGTATAGGATTAACAGATACAAACTACTATACTAAAATAGATAAGCAATAAGGACTTACTGTATAGCACAGGGGACAATATTCAATATCTTGTAATAACCTATAATGGAAAAGAATCTGAAAAAATATATATATGTAACTGAATCACTTTGCTGTACACCTGAAACTAACACAATATTGTAAATCAACTATATTTCAATTTAAAAAAGATAAATGTAACTGAAAATTTTAGTCAAGAGAGAACTGAGGGTAAACGAGATGCCTGTCCCCAAACATATGAAGTGTTCTCAGTTGGAAGAAGTATTACACTTTTTCTGAAATCCTTTAGAAGGACATACCAAGATCAGTAGTTGAAAGATTCAAGAAGGATATTCCAACTAGATATAAGGCATAACTTTCTAACAAATAGAGCTGTCCAATCATAACCATGATGTTTCAAAAAGAGCTAAACCTATCACTGGAAATGGTCAAGTGGAATCTGACTAATCATCAACTGGGATCCCTAGAGAAAGTAATCCTGCATAGAGTTGAGACCAAAATAGAACCAATATCATGGCTTTTACCCATTTTACTGCATCTTTCCTTTGCTTGTCAAAAATAATCCTTTCAAACAAAATTAATGGAAGAGGATGGTTTCAGTGGAAATTAGGGTGGCTATTGAGCATTCCTTTTTTCAATGATTAATTACTCTTTTATCAAGTCCAAATGATAAGGTTTAGTTTCAGAAAAAAGTGGCAATTCAACAAAAATCATAGAGGTTGACTTGAGTTTATTAGGTTGGAGATGTCACAGACTGAATGTCCAGCTGTAGTAGAATATAGGAAACTTGTGAATTTACACTACTACCTAACTGAACTGTACTTAGTAGTATTTTTTCAGCTCTGAGCTGCTAGAAGCTATGTTTTTGATAAATGTCCATGTCCAGAAATGAATGAAATGAGATAAATCTGAGCATCTTAAAAAGTGTAAGTATTTAGTAAAGTAGTGGTGAGGGCATTCTAAGTAGGAAAAAATTTTCTTTTTTTTTTTTATAAATTTATTTATTTATTTTTGGTTGTGTTGGGTCTTTGTTGCTGCTTGCGGGCTTTCTCTAGTTGCGGTGAGCGGGGGCTACTCTTCGTTGGGGTGTGCAGGCTTCTCATTGCAGTGGCTTCTCTTGTTGCAGAGCACGAGCTCTAGGCATGCGGGCTTCAGTAGTTGTGGCACATGGGCTCAGTAGTTGTGGCTCACGAGCTCTAGAGTGCAGGCTCAGTAGTTGTGGCGCACGGGCTTAGTTGCTCTGTGGCATGTGGGATCTTCCAGGACCAGGGCTCGAACCCGTGTCCCCTATATTGGCAGGCGGATTCTTAACCATTGCACCACCAGGGAAGCCCAGGAAAAAATTTTCTATTCAAAGATTTAAGGTGGAAATTGTTAGAGAAAAAGTAGCCAATCTTGTCAGAGACACAGGTTCAGGCCTAGGAATAAAGTAGAGTTGGAGAATTTGGTTCAACCCAGACTGTCAAGGATCTTGTATATCAGGCTAAGGGATCTAAGTGTTATTCCATAAGGAGCAGAGAGGAGCAAATGCAGTGAAATACAAGAGTACTGTTTGGAAAAGATGAGGCAAGAATATGTAGCATACATCTCAAATATAAGCACAAATTACAGAGGACTTTATCACAGTAGTTTAAAATGTTGACAATTTACATACTTCTTTTTCATTCTGATGTGTTGATACTTGTCACAATGTTATTAACCACCACCCTTCTCTCCAAAGGAAGCTCCTTACTATTTTTGTCCCATAGGACAAAATACAGATCAGTCCTGTCCAGTAAGATGATTGATGGCATATTTTGGGGTTATGTACAGATACTCAGAGTGAGCTTATAAACAGACTTTTTTTCATATATGCTTCCAGCTACCAAATGTTTGGTGGCAATTAGTATGAATATTTCTATATTTGTAATTTGGATTTGGAGTGTTTAAAGCATGTAAATCAGTCTAGGTCATGAAGCACATTAATAAACTATTAAAAAACAAATATTTTAGTTTTTAGTTCTTTGAAATATCATTTTGGTGCTTTTTTTGTCTTAGTAACTTTTTTCTTCATCAAAACATTGAACCAAAGTTATTAATAAAAAGCAAAATCTACGTACTATACTTTAAAAGCAAGGAATCATTAATTTTTACATAATTACATTATTAATAAAAACATAAATCTGATTACTTACATACAAATGATGTTTTAAGTGTTTATTATTTTGTCTTGTTTTGTTTCGGTTTGCATATGTGTATGTTTGTTTCCTTAGCGTGTAAGATTTGGAGTAGGAAGTCATATTCTATTTCTTCTCGATTTATTTTGTGTCAAAGTTTCAAGTTTACTTCATATCTAAGAAAGCTGTTTTCTCATAAGGAGTTTAAAGCCTCTCAGATTTTTCACGGCAGTGAAATGTTAAGTCTATAGCTTAAAAAAAAAATGAGGTCGAGTCCTCATTTTCTACCTGCTACACAGAAAAATTTAATATTAAAAGAGAAAAAAATCTCAACAGAAAATGGATTGTGGTATGTCTGGAAAATTTGCCAAGAAGAATGTCAAACTAAGTTAGAAATGAGGAAATGGAGCTGATGCCTGTAATGAGCTTATTTTGGCGTGATATGCCAGCAGTAGCCCATAATGATAGACATGTTAATACGTACCCAGATAACAGGAATACGTAAAACACAAATTTTATCTGACTCAGTCAGAAAATAATAAAGCAGCTGGAATGCTGTAATGTGAAGCTAAATATAGATATGTTTGCAAATAATTCACTGGGGCCAAAAGTAATTTGTTTCTATGGTTTCTTTGTGTAAAAAGTGAGGGAAAGGAAAAATAAGGTGCAAGGTCCACTCTAAAATTATTTTTCGTGCAGTCATTAAGTTTCACTTACGTACAAATCTTACAAACCAATCAAATGGATTTTTCAGTGAAGTTGAATAATTTTAAATGCTTTTGGTAAGTAACGAACTGTTTGCTTTCCAGTATTGACTGCAGGTTACTAACTCTTCCCTGATAGCTTATTGCTAAAGAAAAGAAAATAGTGGAAGGAAAATTACCAGGTAAAAGATTTATTTCACTATTCAAAGAAAATGAAAAGAAGACCTAGCCCCTATTCATCTGGTCACATATGTTAGCATAGAAGGAAAGTATCTGGCCATTCATTCAGTGCATAAAGACTGCTGCTGTTTGATGGTATTGAATTGAACTCTTGAACCCCTATATTTTTTTAAGAAAGCAGACAAATTGATTATATATTCACTTTTCCACCATTACCATTTTACTGACATTTTAAAATCAGATTCAAATAATTTAAAGACAAACAAAGAATAAAATTAGTCACTAGGCAAAACATACTCAGGCTTTAAATTGTCCTGTAAAACATAAGAAATCCCAAAATCATCATTATGCAAAATTGCCTATGTATCCACAGTCACCGGTTGCCTGTGGTGTTTAATTCAAAGCATGTCTATACGAAAACAACACAACTAGCTCAAGTCCTCTACTACTAAAATGTATCCTTGCTGAGGTGATTCCAAGAATTTTGTTCATGCTGTGTGTTACAGAGCAAAGGCCACTTTAAGTTATTTCCATAAATATTTAATGTAAGAACTCATGACGATCCAGTGAATCATCATTTGTAGGTACTTGTGAGATGTTAGGATGGGGATAAACCTTGTGAAATAATCAGGTTAGTTTAAATGGCCTCTATTTTCCCTCCATAGTAAGGCATCTTTCCAGTCATTCTCCCAGATCCTCAGAGCCCTTTTCCGCAGCCCTGATACCCAGAGAGTACTTAACTAAAGCCTAATATACATGGAAGGGCCTTGTGACCCAATCTTTTTTCTCCTGACTCACATCAAAATTTATTAATTCTGGGACTTCCCTGGTGGTCCAGTGGTTAAGAATCCGCCTTCCAATGCAGGGGACACAGATTCGATCCCTGGTCGGGGAACTAAGATCCCACGTGCCTTGGGGCAACTAAGCCCATGCACCACAACTACTGAGCCCCCGAGCTACAACTACAGAGCCCACACACTCTGGAGCCCACGTTCCACAACTAGAGAGAAGCCTGCGTGCTGCAACGAAGAGCCCGTGCACTGCAACAAAAGATCCTGCATGCCACAACTAAGACCCGACACAGCCAAAAAAAAAAAATTATTAATTATATAATTCATTTTTTTAGGGCATTACTAGGTGACAGAAAGTCATCAACAATCAGTGGGAGCAGGGAGCAAATGAGTTAATGGATCCAGTGACTTGTTACTTCTCCTGGAATAAAGTCTTCCAGCTGGAGTGGTCAATGAAGGTTTCATGTAAGAAGGGGGGTTTGATTTGAGTCTAGGAGGATATGAACTACAGTTGATGGGAAGGGAAGACAACATCCCAGTATATGTACAAACTGGTCATGTTCTTGATCAACTAGGATCCAAATGTAAACTGTTAGCCCTCCAACTAATGTTTTAAGTTAAGACAATTAGTTTTCTTAATAAGTACAGATAAATAGGCAAATGGACACATGCATAAATAAAGAGGTCTAACTCTAAGAATGGAATAATGGGTAAGATTTATATTTCTGTTTGGTAATCTGATTTTTTGCTTATATAATAAAAAATCTAGTATTAACAACTCTGAAGTCCTCTTATCTAATAAATTATCCAAGAAAAGGAAAAAAAGGTGTAGAATTACCACTCTAAAACAAACTCACGTTGGAATGGAAAGAAGTACATTCTGGTGTCATATCAAACAGAATCTCACTTGGCCAAGCTACAATGAAGAACTTGCTTATAATTGCTTCCATGAGGAAGACAGAAATAAAATAGTAAGGGTATGATGTTGCTTATTTGTAGAGAGAAAAGTGTTATTAATGTAGTGGAAAGCACACTGACCTTGGATAGAAAATGTGTGTTTAAATTTCAGACCCACTAATGTACTAGCTTCTTTGACATTGAGCAGCTCATCTATCACACTTTTTCTAAAATGGAGGTTATCATATTCATCTCACAGAGTTGCTGAGGATATATATGTTATAAGTGAAATAGGTTTGCAAATTAGAAAACTACCAAAGGTGAGTTACATTACTATCAACCTCTTTAAACTTGCCTTTGAGCTTATATGGTTTTTAAAAATTCTTTTATTTGTAGCTTAGAGGTAATTTTGTCTTTTAGGTCCTAAATGTACTTCAAAATGTATTTTACATATGTCCCTTATACTGTAACTGTCCATATAAACATTACAGCTGGTGTTTGCCTTGATTTTAATGATGTCAGTGGACTGCAGAATTAGGGTATGAAAATATCTTCAGCTGTCTCCAAGACCTTGAGCAAAAAGGTGCCCTTCATTGGCTAAGTAAAGCAGGAATTCTGGGCTATTCACAAAGTAAAATGACCTGTGTTAGAATTTGAGATGAGACATTTTAGCTCAATCATTCATGACCTTTTACTTGACTGAAATGTGATGGTGAGTGGGTCTCTGGCATTATTTCTTGAAAACATTTTAATCGTTGGGGGCAGGTGGGCTGTATTTAGGATCCATGAAGGGAGAGTGGATAATCCTTAGAGTGCTTTGGAAAGCAAATCTAGTCTGAGTCTGTCCTGCTTAATCGGAAATCGCTGCCCATTTTCAATAGGAAGGTACCTATGGCAAATGAACAAAGTTCCTGTTCAGCCTTCAAGCCCTCCACCAAAAATAAAGAAGGAAATAGATATAAAGCTGCAGTGCCAGCCATAATCTAACACAACTATTTTCCTTTCTTCTGTTCATTTTTTAAATCTCAACTTTAGTACAATTATCAACAATTTGTGTAATAAAGATTCCATAGACTACGGTGGAAATGAATGACTTATTTATTATTATTATTAAACATCTTTATTGGAGTATAATTGCTTTACAATGGTGTGTTAGTTTCTGCTGTATAGCAAAGTGAATCAGCTATACATATACATATATCCCCATATCTCCTCCCTCTTGTGTCTCCCTCCCACCCTCCCTATCCCACCCCTCTAGGTGGTCACAAAGCACCGAGCTGATCCTGTGCTATGTGGCTGCTTCCCACTAGCTATCTATTTTACGTTTAGTAGTGTATATATGTCCATACCAGTCTCTCACTTCATCCCAGCTTACCCTTCCCTCTCCCCCTGTCCTCAAGTCCATTCTCTATGTCTGCATCTTTATTCCTGTCCTGCCCCTAGGTTCTTCAGAACCTTTTTTTTTTTTTAGATTCCATATATATGTGTTAGCATACAGTATTTGTTTTTCTCTTTCTGACTTACTTCACTCTGTATGACAGACTCTAGGTCCATCTACCTCACTACAAATAACTCAATTTCGTTTCTTTTTATGGCTGAGTAATATTCCCTTGTATATATGTGCCACATCTCCTTTATCCATTCATCTGTCGATTGACTGACTTACTTAAAGCAAGAAGTAGCAATAATGTGCACATTATGATGAAACATAATGAGCTCATCATAAGACAACTTTACGTGCCTTACTCTTCTTCTTAGCTTTGGCTAATTAAAAACTAGGAAGCAGCCGCATAGCACAGGGAGATCAGCTCGGTGCTTTGTGACCGCCTGGAGGGGTGGGATAGGGAGGGTGGGAGGGAGGGAGATGCAAGAGGGAAGAGATATGGGAGTATATGTATAACTGATTCACTTTGTTATAAAGCAGAAACCAACACACCATTGTAAAGCAATTATACTCCAATAAAGATGTAAAAAAAATACTTCTTGAATATGTAAAAAAAAAAAAAAAACTAACACAGGTAAATTATATTGTAGTATACAAAGTAGAGCTCATAACAAATCCATTTGGAAAAGTAAAGCTGGCCTAGCCAATCACCCATTATGTAATTGCCAAAACCCTTTCACACAAATCAGAATGGGGAAAGAATAAATCTCCCATCAGTCGCGTTGCTAGCATACATCATCTTGCTTGATTCCAGCAACACGACCAGTGTTGGAATCGCCATGATCCGTGCTTCATAGAATTGGAAACTAAGACTCAGATATTCAGTCATGCCATGTTTTGATTCTAAGTCATGCCATGTTAATTGATTCTGAAATTAGGGCTCTTAACTCTACACAAAACCACCTCCCAGTGTTAAAGCCATGGAAAACCAGTTTGGAAGTTACTGTATTCTTTTGGAATAAAGCCGTAAGTGCCTAGACTGAGCAGAGAAAATAAAAATATAGTGAGATAGATTCAACCTGTACAGAAGAATCAGCAGAAGAGCCATTGATAGGGGCAAGGGAGAGAGAGAGGGGTCAGAGCTGATTCCAAGACTGTGTGGTTCAGCAATTAGAGGCATGGAGATACCATTAACAGAAATGTTGAGGTCAAAAGTTTAAATTTTGATTTCAAGTTAGGGGACACATTTCAGTTAGACATTGATTTTCAGGTGGTAGTCGGAGGAGCTCACTTTCTGTTTCTAATTAAAATACTTCTCCCTGTATTCATGAATTATGAAAATGGGCACAGGAGACCTCCAAAATAAGAGAATAGTCTTAAAATAACTAATATTCAATAAATGTAACTTATTTTTTAAAAATATTCTTCTGATTTAAAAAAATAATTAACAAATCTCACCATTTGAATCTATGCCAGTAATTTCAATGTTTTTTATTCATGGGTTTTCAAATGTGATTAGTTTTTGATTTATTGGTTTCAAGTTCAAAGGGTTAGAAATTTAAATAATAACTATTAGCTTTATTCCATTTGTAACCTGAATTCATGAAGCTTTTCTAGATACTTTGGTAGGTACTAGCCTTTTTAAAATCAGGTCACTTAGTGCAAGTGGATTTTATTATATGGATAAATAGCCTGTGATATTTTTACACACAGTTGTGTATTTGGTTTATATAAGCATGTGTACATGTGTTTGTGCATGGAAATATCTATTGTGTATATGTGTTCTAATAGTCTGTTCTTCAACAGACAGGGAAAAAAAGCATAAACTGATGTTACATTGAGGCAAATTATTCTAAAAATTGGATTCCAAAATAACTGTTGTTCTCATTCTTCCATTTTGTGCACTCAGTTCTATTTTTATGAGCAGGTCAATATGTATTTATATGTAAAGAGTGTGATTATGAAAATTGTTTCCCATAATGAAGGAAAATTGCTCCCAGAGCATGAAACAACAACAACAAGAAACCCAGAAAGATTACAAATTTCCTAGCTTTTCTTAGTTCTCACAGTACTTTTTTCTCAGCATTATTGCCAAGGTTGCACTGTAATTGTATTCTAACCAGACTGTCAAGATATCTCCCTTTGATGATGCAGGTTTTGGCAACTTATTTCACAAATAGCCTTGTTAAGCGCTATAATTACTATATCAAATTACCCTAAGTGATACAAAATCATGGAGTTAAATTCAAAGATAATCTTCTTTCCATAACACAGAAAAGACTCATAGATATAGATTTAAAATTTCCCAGCACGTTCAGGGGCCCCTGAAATGCTAAGGAAGATATGAAGGGGACGAGTATGGAGAAGGCAATAACAGCAAACAGACTGGGAGGGAAGAGATGAATTCGGAGGGCCCTAATCCTTGCAGCTGGGACATTTGCTCCAGGACCTTCCTTTCTCTCCACCTCAGGCTTTTTGAGCTCCAGGTAGACTACTTGCCAGGACAATATGTTACATCTGGTCAGAGTACTGGTGTTTCAAAAGATAGAATATAGTAACAGTATTAACAACAAAAGGTAGAATTTCAGGTAGTATGGAAACGGATTTAGGGAGATATTTTCCAGCATCTCTAAAATCTTACCACTTAGGTGCCTCCATCCCTTACAGTGTTTTTTTCTTTCTTTGTAGTGTTATCTGTTTAATTTGACGCCTTGAATGGAGCTTGCATCCTCCAATAGACCACGGTACCCTTCACAGCATCCTACACAGAGCCCAGGCAGGCATCTGTCACCTGTCTGGACCCTGTGCGGACATTTCAGCTTTAGCCCCTGGTAAGTTTTGCTACCAAGTTGTGTCTGGTATTGCTGGAACAGCATCAGATCACTACTTGGTCAAAGTCATGAATAGAAAATGGTGGAAGAAAGGATAGAAAATCCCAAAGCTTGAAAGCTTGTTCCTGAGCAATTCTAAAATAAATAGTAAATAACCCTTCTCTGTTAACTACATAGCTTGGTTAGATTTTTGGTAATTTACTGTTCTCCTTGAATATAATTATGAAATAGAAACAATCAGAAAGAGCTGTTAGAAACTTTTTCTAGCTTAAATTTGAAATTGAATGTGCCCTTAAACTCCGCAGAACAGCTGATTACAATGTTGTCCGTGTGTACTATTATGTAGACACAAAGATGTACATCTGTTTATTCAATGGATGCAGAATAGCCTTATTTCTAATGAATATATTTTATATTTATATTATATATATAGATATATATCTATATAAATATAGAGATATATTTATAATATATATATATTATATATACCAAATATAAATATATTTATATTTGGTAGTGTTGAAAAAAAACAAGCTTTTCAGAGCCTCGTGAACCCAGCTTCCCCACTTTTAATGGGCCTTAAAAGGATGAGCCACTTTTTTGGGGTAACACAGGCAGTAAGCAGCCATCTGAGAGCCAGATTCAAGCCTGAGTGATTCCAACACCTCTATTCCTAAGTAGTACATGCCGGCCTCTCCAAAATAAGAGTTGCCATTTATCAAGCATCTAGGCTCTGTACCGTATTTTACAACATTATAACCTAATCACCCAAAACATCCTATGGTAAACATTTCTGCACTGAATTGAAATATATTTTGTATTTTGCCACATGTTGTTGATCTTACTACCAATATATATACATGTGTCAAATTATGCCTCAGGTAGGTTTCTCCATGAGGTCAGGGATGGTGACTTACCTATTTTATCCCCTAGAGCAGCTAACACTGTGCCTTAGCTAGAATAAGTGCCCAGAAAGTTTGATAGATTGCCATTGGATTTGAGAATATATTTTTTTATCCACTTAAATTTAATAGACCATGGGCATCTAATATCTACTAGATATGCTACTAGTTTTGAGTAGCTATATCTGTGCTACTAGTTTGGAATAAATAGTAAACTTTTAGCTCTGATGCCAGTTCTTAAAAGCTTAAAGCCAGAAGATCAAGACAAGTTTTACAAATGTTTCATAGAATAGTGAGCATGATAAATAAATGCCTCTATGTCTTGGCCAGAATTAATCTTACTGTGGTCTGAGCTGTTGGAATTTCTGTTATTACAATTGTATCCTGGTTCATCCAGATGTATTATTCTCTGTTACCTAGTCCACATGTTCCTCGAGGATTTAGAATAAGGACTCAGTAAATAATTGAATTGAATGTATAAATCAATAAATACCTTCAAGAGTTGCAGGTGAGAGGAGAGTATTGGAATAACAAAGCCAAACAATGAATCAGATTAGTTAGGGGAAAGTTTTGAGATTTAAATGAGCCTCAGGCTGCAATTTAAATAAGATTAATTGGAAAACATGGAGAATGATTTACACAAATGAGTCAGTCTAGGCTGTCTTAAGAGTTGGCAAAGGAACCAAAAGGAGGAACCAAAGGAAGAAAGCTTACCCAGAATATAGCACAGGAATGGTGTATGGAAGGAAGTGAGAGCAAATGGAGTGGAATCAAATGTGAGCAATCAAATGAGAGTTTAATAGATACCACGAAAGGATTTTTATACGCCATATTCAATCTTCTTTCTTTCCACATACTATTAGGATATGAATTGCATCCATATTCAATCTTCTTTCTTTCCACATACTATTAGGATATGAATTGCATCCATATTCAATCTTCTTTCTTTCCACATACTATTAGGATATGAATTGCATTTTTTTTTTTGTTTTTTTGATTGCACCAAGTGGTTTGCAGGATCTCAGTTCCCTGATCAGGCATCGAACGCGGGCCCTCAGCAGTGAAAGCACAGAGTCCTAACCACTGAACCACCAGGGAATTCCCATGAATTGCATTTTTGATTGGATACAAATCTTTCACAAAGATCTCTTACTTGCAATATATTTTTTCATAACTTTATAGACATCAGTAGCATGCTTATTTTTAAAATATTCCCAAGGACTCATATTTCATGAAAATTATGTTTGTAAACCAGACATGGTCAGTTGAACAAATACCACGGTATAAGATCCATAACAATTCCATAATTGTGTATTCTTATCCTGATGAATTAGGAGTTATGGTACATCTTTTCTCTTATCAAGAACCAGTGCCTCATGGGGACACTGTTTGACACCGCCTAATGCAGTCAGGATGGGAAAAGAGCTGGGCCATCATCTGATAAGAAATGCAGGTTTTAGGGCTTCCCTGGTGGTGCAGTGGTTAGAGTCCGCCTCCCAATGCAGGGGACACGGGTTCGTGCCGGCTGGGCCTGTGAGCCATGGCCGCTGAGCCTGCGCATCCCACAACGGTGAGAGGTCCGCATACCGCAAACAAAAAAAAAGGAAATGCAGGTTTTAGGAGAACTCAGCATGGATATAATGATGCAGGGGGATCTCATGTCTTCAGTATCTATTTGGTTGCAGACACTGTGCTATGCATTTTCTTATACCTCGATGTCCTCTTTTTTTTTTTTTTTTGCGGTACACGGGCCTCTCACTGTTGTGGCCTCTCCCGTTGCGGAGCACAGGCCCCGGATGCGCAGGCTCAGCGGCCATGGCTCACGGGCCCAGCCGCTCCGCGGCATGTGGGATCCTCCCGGACCAGGCCACGAACCCGTGTCCCCTGCATCGGCAGGCGGACGCTCAACCACTGCGCCACCAGGGAAGCCCGATGTCCTCTTTTAAAAAGGGGAAAACTGAGCCCACAGAGGTCAACTGCACACCCAATGTCTCACTACCAGAAACTGGCAAAGCTGGGATTCAAACCCAAGTCTTACTCCAAAGGCAGTGCTTTACCTACTACAAACACTGCCTTTCTACATTATGCAGAAGTACCTTAGGGTTATTTTCACCTGCTATAATCCCCACAAGTAGGAAAACAGAGACCAAGAAAAAGGAAGTGAATTGAACCTACCATAATTCTGTCATATTTCACTAAGCTATTTCTTATTAAAATCAGTGTAAAAGGTGAGCAGTATATGCTATTGCTCAAAATGAGCAAAAGTAGTAATCTTGCTGAAATAAAACAGCATTATTTCATAGTTTTATAATTTGCCCTTTCATTTTTCTTCCATTCAATTTGAAGATTACACTAGCCCTTTGAACACTTATTATAGCAAACTTCGGCATGACTAAGAACTGGAACCTCATCTTTGGCTCACAGTTATTCCTATTGATAGGGCTATTTGGCTGCACAGACTGAATAGTTATAGGAAAATAAGTCAATCAGTTGTACAGTACATGAACCTCTGAAAGCCACATGCATCACTTATCTTTGAAATTTTTTTTTTTTGGCTGCGCCGTGCAGCATGTGAGATCTTAGTTCCCGCACCAGGGATGGAATCTGTGCCCCCTGCATTGGGAGCTCAGAGTCTTAACCACTGGACCACCAGGAAAGTCCCTGCATTACTTATCTTTAACTCATTCAGCATGGTTTGGCATTCCATAACTTATAGAAATAAATGCTGAGGAGAAAAAAATAGGCTTTTCTGACAGAAATTCATACCAGTTAAACCTTGAAGAGTCTTCAAACACTGGACCTTTCTTCCTTTTGTACTGTCATTAATGTTCAGAAGGCAAAATAAATGCTGAAGAATCAACGACAATTGTAGATCAGAATGAATTACAACCACATTCCCAAAGGAGATGAGAAAAAAGAATGAAACAAAACTGTATGGACTATAGGTCCAATACAGCTTTTACTCGAACACATTTGATTGGAGGTCCCTGCGGGTCACAGGCCCCTCCAGGTGTGGGACTGATGATGTCTTACCCATCCTTAAGAATCCCAGGAAAATCCTCAGTGAGATTCCTGGAACTTGTACTCAGGGTGCCCATTGCCTATCAATCACTCATTTTGTAAAATACAGGGTCTCCATGAAGAGAGACTGTTTGCATATGAATGCCCTAACACTAGAAATAAATGTCCACTTTAACTTGATGACCCTGCAAAACCTCACATCACTGAAAATTTCTGGAGCCTCTCTGCTTTGAACAGCTCAGTCTGAGTCCAGCAATATTCTGTGTCATCCAGTGTCTCAGGATTTTAAATACAGAGCCTTGAAAATCTTATTAGTCAACTTACTGTCAAATTCCTAAAATGCAAGCCTCATTTAGAAAGTCACGTGCTACTTTCAGAACGGACTGTGGCTTCTTTTTCAGTGTGCGGAGACAAATACCCCAATCAACTGGAAATCCCCGTTCTCTTTACTGACTACGCTTACTCTCAAGATTGAAAGGAGATGGTGAGATATTGAATTCATATGTCTCATTATTAAGTAATTTTTAGGAACATGGCCCATGTGAGAAAATGCTTTATTTTTATTCCTCATTTCTAAGAATATTTGGAGCGAAAAGTGTTGAAGAGAAAGTCAGTCTCCCCCAAATTTGGCTGCGATAGGAAGTTCAATAAATATCCCCCATTTTACATTATATGTCTGGTCCCACTTATTAGATGTACAACAAACTTCTAAATGATGCCAGAACTCCTGTGCACTTATCCAAATCTTCAGTAAGCTCCTGGCCTTTTACAGTTCACTCATGTTCAATAGGCATCAGGTCCATTAAACTTAGTTGTAACCATATTGTCTCTGCTTAACAGCAAGTGGAAAAGAATGGATGCCACAAACTTTAACATTCAGAAGGCCTGTTCTAATCTGGCTTTTTACTGGAAGACTGTGTCCAGCTCTAGGCTCCAAAGGCCTAGAGACAAGGAGAATTTGGATAGAGCCCATTAAGGCCCTTATTGGGTGCTGGGAATATTCAATCCAGAAAATAAGGTAATGAAGAACTGCCTTATGTATTTAAAAAGGTGAGTAGGGAGTTCCCTGGTGACCTAGTGGTTAGGATTCTGGGCTTTCACTGCCGTGGCCTGGGTTCAATCCCTGGGGAACTGAGATCCCACAAGCCCGCAAGTGCAGATGAATAAATAAGTAAGTAAATAAATTTTTTAAAAAGGTGAGTAAATGAACTTTTATTGACAAGAGTAAATGAAGAGTTATTTTAGAATAAAGTGGGGCATCACTCAAGTTTTTCATAAGAAACTGTTTTCTAACTTATAAAATTATTTGATATCATATTGAAAACTAGTTGTAACTATGGATTCTTCTCTGATATATACAAAATGGAGCAAGTCTCAGGGACTTGGGTCGATTTCTGTATCTTTCATGAAGAAGTGTGGTTAGATTAGGTATTTTCTGAAGTTCTTTCCCAGTTCTAGGTTTCTAATACTGGTAGCCAAATAAATATACAGTCTTCTCATAAGCCTACTCTTGTAAATACAAGTAATGTTTAAGTAAATCTAGGAATGTGATGAAGTAAATTGCAGAAAGTGACATTGCCATTTACTTCTAAACAGAGAAGATTTATATATAGTCATCCCTTTAAATAAAAATATAGAAACCAAACCAGTTAACTACGTATTGTACAAGAGTAAAATAAATAGTACAAGACGAGACAATGAGACTCTTACTGTATAACCTTAGAGAGGTTATCATAAATAGGCACTTACTCAGAAGATTAAAAATTCTGAAAGATAAGCAGTTTGCTACAAGGTCAAACTGGTAGCCCTAGAAAACATTTGAAAAAGATGAAATTTGTCTTTGGTGCACCTCTACCCCTGCATCTCTGGCTTCTAGTACCTTTTTACTGCCATTGGCTGTTTGGCTGTTTAGAGTCATTCCAAGAAGCAAACGTTGTTTCTGCCTTCTCCACCATAAAGACACACCCTTTGCTTTTAAACTTTTTCAGGTATGATGCCTTCAATTTAACATTTTTAGTCTTGTGTCCCATTATTTTGAATTAAATTGATTAATCTATGCTGGAGGATATATCCTTAACAGGTTATGTAACTGTTTCTCTCGTGTTTCTACTGCTGAGAATTCTAGGCTGTTGGTTAGAAAGGGACTGATGTGACATTTTGTTGCCCCTGGAATCTTACCAATCAGGTGCCCACCTCATCTATATGTTTACACAGGCAAAGATGAACTAGCAAACAATCTGGATTTACATGTTGAAATATCTTTCTATTTCCTTTATTTCTAATCTAAAGTTAAATCATTCTTTCAAATATTCTTTTATAACAGACTATTTCTGCAAACTCCTGAAAAGATTTTTTTTAAAGTAAGCCATGTCTAATTCATTTAACAATGATTACAATATACTGATCTTATCATATGAATTGGAAAGGTGTGTTAATTATGTCTCTGTAATGGAAAATTTAATTTTCTTTGCTTCATTAATTGACAAGAAAGATTTTCAGGGATTTGAATTTTAAAGAGCATTAATGATAGGTGATTCCAAGAATACTCATATGTGTCCTGGGCAATTTCAATAAATTGAAGAGATTTGTTTATTTACCAGGATTTAAAGCTGCACCCGATTTTTATTTGTCAAAGAACACATTGCTTTTGAGGGCTAAAAGCAACAATTGCTTTAACAAGGTCATTTAACAATTAAGTTTTTTTGTTGTTGCTGTTATGAAGATTCTGTTCTTATTATTATATCTTTGGGCAACACTTTTCAAGGTTAGCATAGAGAGGTAAGTTCTAGGACACTGTGGAGAATTCTGCCACTATGAGCAAAAGGCTGTGATGGAAAATTGCTCTAAAATTACCTCCAATATGAAAAGATTTCATTATTATGTTTATTTACTTCTATTTATTTGCACCTCTTACCAGTTGCATCTCTTATTCAACCAAATATAAGTTATATTTATTAAGTGAAATAATATATTTGAAAATGATTTTAAAATGCTATAGCACTTTAAAGATACAGCATCAAATTATAATTCTTTGTTTTCAGCAGGAATAAATTTGCCTATTTGTTTCCCAACAACTGAACATCTTTCTGTATTTGGGCTCCATGACTAATATGCTATTAGAATTTTACTTTCTTATATATGTTTCTCTAATTAGAAAGGAATCTGAAAAAGTCAAAGACTGTTTTGCCCCAGTGTTCTTAAAACGAATCATTCACTACAATCTGTAATTACACTTACTATGTTTCCACTAAACTCTTTTCAGCCACCTTTATTGTTTATACCTGCAAAAAATCCAACAACAAGTCCTGCCTGGATACAAATTAGTGCTGTGACCTTTGCTGTCTTACTTGTATTTCTAGAAACAGAGCTTAAATGTGAAATTAAAATCACCCCCATTCAATAAGTACATAGTGTTTGTGTGTTGCAGATCATAGTCCTTTATCAGGAATAATAATGCAGCTTTACTTTATATGGGAAATGGAGAATAAAACCTCAACAAATGGATGCAACTCTTCAGAATGGCTCCCAAATGGGCAGTGCTGAAAATTGATCTGGTTACTTGTCAATTGCATTATTCAGAGATTACATCAGCATCAAAGCTGTAGCCAGTGCTGGCTCATTGCCCACCCCATGATAACCTTTGATTAAAAAACAACTCTGTAAAGATATAAGCATCTCCAGGGCTGCAATTTGAGCTATGAAACCTAATTAAACAACTTTCTACCAGGCTCATTAATAAGCACTGAACCAGATTCTATGCAAACACCTGAACAAGTGACAGTGATTGCTAACAAAACATTTCATAGCATATCGTCACCAGTAAGTCATTCTAGAGGAAAAGCAGTCAATTGACTGAGACAGTTTTCATAATATCTATTTCTGATTTTGTTTATGATCCATTGTATAGACTAGCTTATTAGATTATTGCTAACTGAAATCCCGAATTGAAATCTGTTGGCAATGGCATGCTCTTTGATGTTCCTCAAGCAATTCTATTCTGTCACATCAGTACAGAAGACATCATGCTTCTTTACCTGGGGGGTTATGTTCATTGAGAATCACAAGTGATGCTGGTGTAGGTCTTCTTTTCCTGATCTGTGAACAACAAAGGCCCAGCTAAGGTCAGAGACTGTCAGACTCTGTTCCAGGTTACTCTACAGCTTGCAAGGCTGTCCCATCCTCATCTTTTCCCAACATAAAGAGCAAATTTCTGGGGGGCACACAGTAGGCGCTCGCTAATTTTATTTTGAATAATAGAAAGCAGACAGCAGAACTGTCAGATATTAATATCACCTTCTTTGATCAAAAAGCTGCATTTCCACAGAAAAGAAATAGTTGTATGTAACCAAATGATACCACTGAATACTAATATGCAGTGAAGGTACAGGGATGACTTGCTAATTTTAGTGGCTCTCTTGGAGCCTCATAAATTGATGAAGCTTTCGAGATCCATTACACTTATTTCTAAATGGGGTAAGAGAAGCTTAGAAAACTCAAATTTCCAGCAGGTTAAATTTAACAGCATACGTTCCTAACTTCAATTAATATTATAAACTTTTCTATTTTCTATAGTATTATTTAGAACAAATTAACACAAAGAATGAATATGGATCTTACAAAAGTATATAATTCACTTAAAACTAATAGGTTTGGTGTGGGGGTTTTTCCCCTTATTTTAGGAGTTACAGGAACATATTATGATTAGAATTTCTAATGTATCCTTGATTTTTTAAATATATAAGTAAATTCCCAAATCAGTAGGATAGTGAATAAATTTTAAACAATGACATCTTGTCCAGGATAGAACCAATGCCCCATTCAACATAGATACATGTTCAAGGTTGTATTTATCTGGCTTGAGTTTGGGTGAATCTACTTCAGATTATCAAAACATCCTAGGAAGTTGAGAGTCTCAGATTCAATAATTACTTTTAAGACTTTGTATATAATATTTGGAAGAGGATTCAGGAATAATTTAGGCTTTAAGAAATTAATGAATTAGGTAGCAGACCCCATAAATTTGTTTTTGCCTCCTCACTGTTGTAATTTTACCACAAATGATCTTTTGAGTGGTTCCATTGAATCAAGAGTCTAAGTAATCTGAATATGAAAGGTGATACAGTAAACCAATCTCACATGAGAGAGGGAGAGAGAGAGAACTAAAGATATATAGACATATTAAACTTGGGAAAAATCCAGGTTGTGTTAAAATACCATTTTTAATACCTGAATAAAATGTTTCTTAAATTATACATATACCTACGATCCTATAATATATTACATATAATTACTGCTTTGGATACACAATGAAAACATTAAAATGAAACATTAAGCCTGTAATCTGAAATTATTCCAAGATTTAATGCTTTCATTGTTAAATGAATAATAATAAATAAATAATTTTATTATAAATAATAAAATAAAAGCTTGCTAATTTTGAAAAAAAATTTGAAGTTTCTCTAAACGTTGAACCTGTTATTTTAATAAGCAAAAGCAAACAGATTTTGGGATCCCAATCTAAACTGCTAATATAACCATTTTTCCTTAATGGGTGCTAATTTGTATCACATGAAATGCTGCATTTTAGCCAGTAGTTCCCCCAATGCAACTCAAATACAAGTGCATGTGGAAACGAAATTATTTCTCATTCATATGTCCTGGGAAGTCACAAAGTTAGGCAAATTCAAGAGGTGGAGAAGCTTTCAATTAATAACAAGAATATACGTCTGTATTACTTACATACAGGAGCTGGTCCCCACCCAGTTCCACTTACCTGTTCAGCTGCTTCAGGAGCAATCTGACTCTGGAATAAAGGCACAGCAAATTGTATCTTTTTGGGACTGTTGGGCTCCATGACAATGATGAGAATTAGAGATGTGAAGGGCTCAGAAAGACTAACCCCAGGTGGTGTCTGGGATGTGTTTCCTCAGGCGCACTCCACCCCGCTACAGAATGCTTCGTAATAAATAGCTGTAATTCTAGAGAAAGCAAGTGAAGATGCCGAGGTCTGAGTAACTCCCTTCTTCAACATCCACAGTGATGCCTGGCTTGCCTGTTCCCCCACCAATCCCTTAGATCCTCTCAGCACAATGCAGAAACGAGCTGTAAGCTAATTGTGTGCCTCTTCACTAATATACACATGCCAAGCATTCACTCAGCAGCTAATTGAAAATGCAATGCTAGCCTTGAAGGACCTGCTGCCCCGGGATTTGAAAGAAAGGCTCTATCCACTGTACATTACTAACAGGCTGCTCAAAAGTGCAATGTAAGCTCCCTCTGAGTATTGCAGGGATGGGCCATTCATTATTGATGAACATAAAGCAGTAAGTTTTTAGAGTTGGGGGCAGGGTTTGGGTATAGGATCATTTCATTTCTCTTGGAGAACCTTATCCGTCAGACACCTTTGTTATTTCACATCCAGCTACCAAATTGATGAATTGCCATGGAGGGTAAGCCACAACCAATAATATCAGCTATATTTATGCTGTGAGATCTGGTTAGGTAAGACTGATCATGGAATGCAGAGCGTCTGTGGTGGAGTGAGGACAACATTGCCCTCAGGACTGAGCAGATCTCAGTTCAACTTCCATCCCTACCACTAACAAGCTCTGTGGCCTCAAGCAAATCAGAGGCTATATCTAAGCTGCCATACTTTCCTCAGACAAACAAGGAGATTGGACTTAGTGACCTTTAAGCTCCTGTTCTGTTCCAGCATTCTATAATTGTAGTCCACAGTTTTCATTAGAGTGGAAAGTATTGGACAGCTAAATTTAGCAAATGGCTTGAAAGTCACGGCTGCTGCAGTGACCTCTATTTTATTTCCTGGTGGAGCCAGTTATATCCTCTGATATGGAAGAATACAGAAGTGACTAGAAGACATTAGTGGAAACCTAATGGGATCCAGCATTGTGATTTGTTGCCAATAGTGGGGATATATGTAACCAAAGGTCTTAGGGGAAAAAAGTGTAAAAGGGGAAATCTTCAGAATGATAGAGGATGATGATTATATTGGCTAGTGGTGAAGGTAGAGGGGGCCACTGGCCTGTTCTTCACATCTGTTAATATCTAAGGAGAGGCAATAGCACAGCCAGATGGCTTCATGCATTCAACTCCTTTTGCAAAGGAAGGCTGAAAGTGAAGCTGCTTTAATAGGAGAAAGAACTTCTCTACTTCTTTATTTGAAAGATAGTGTTTGATGAATGCTAGACTTATATATATATATTTTTTTACATATTCATTCCCCCTGTATGTGTGTGTGTGGGCAGAACCTTACTCAATGCCTAGACTATGCAACTGTATTTTTTTTTATGTTTCAAATTTTTTATTTTACATCTTTATTGGAGTATAATTGCTTTACAATGGTGTGTTAGTTTCTGCTTTATAACAAAGTGAATCAGTTATACATATACATATGTTCCCATATCTCTTCCCTCTTGCGTCTCCCTCCCTCCCACCCTCCCTATCCTACCCCTCTAGGTGGTCACAAAGCACAGACCTGATCTCCCTGTGCTATGCGGCTGCTTCCCACTAGCTGTCTATTTTACGTTTGGTAGTGTATATATGTCCATGCCACTCTCTCACTTTGTCACAGCTTACCCTTCCCCCTCCCCATATCCTCAAGTCCATTCTCTAGTAGGTCTGTGTCTTTATTCCTGTCTTACCCCAGGTTCTTCATGACATTTTTTTTCATAGATTCCATATATGTGTGTTAGCGTATGGTATTTGTCTTTCTCTTTCTGACTTATTTCATTCTGTATGACAGACTCTAGGTCCATCCACCTCACTACAAATAACTCAATTTCCTTTCATTTTATGGCTGAGTATTATTCCATTGTATATATGTGCCACATCTTCTTTATCCACTCATCCGATGATGGACACTTAGGTTGTTTCCATCTCCGGGCTATTGTAAATAGAGCGGCAATGAACATTTTGGTACACGACTCTTTTTGAATTATGGTTTTCTCAGGGTATATGCCCAGTAGTGGGATTGCTGGGTCATATGGTAGTTCTATCTATAGTTTTTTAAGGAATCTCCATACTGTTCTCCATAGTCGCTGTACCAATTCACATTCCCACCAGCAGTGCAAGAGGGTTCCCTTTTCTCCACACCCTCTCCAGAATTTATAGTTTCTAGATTTTTTGATGATGGCCATTCTGACCGGTGTGAGATGATATCTCATTGTAGTTTTGATTTGCATTTCTCTAATGATTAATGATGTTGAGCATTCTTTCATGTGTTTGTTGACACTCTGTATATCGTCTTTGGAGAAATGTCTATTGAGGTCTTCTGCCCATTTTTGGATTGGGTTGTTTATTTGTTATTGAGCTGCATGAGCGGCTTGTAAAATTTGGAGATTAATCCTTTGTCAGTTGCTTCATTTGCAAATATTTTCTCCCATTCTGAGGGTTGTCTTTTGGTCTTGTTTATGGTTTCCTTTGCTGTGCAAAAGCTTTGAAGTTTCAGTAGGTCCCATTTGTTTATTTTAGTTTTTATTTCCATTTCTCTAGGAGCTGGGTCAAAAAGGATCTTGCTGTGATTTATGTCATAGAGTGTTCTGCCTATATTTTCCTCTAAGAGTTTGATAGTTTCTGGCCTTACATTTAGGTCTTTAATCCATTATGAGTTTACTTTTGTGTATGGTGTTAGGGAGTATTCTAATCTCATATTTCTACATGTACCTGTCCAGTTTTCCCAGCACCACTTATTGAAGAGGCTTTCATTTCTCCACTGTACCTTCCTGCCTCTTTTATCAAAGATAAGGTGAACATATGTGCATGGATTTATCTCTGGGCTTTCTGTCCTGTTCCATTGATCTATATTTCTGTTTTTGTGCCAGTATCATACTGTCTTGATTACTGTAGCTTTGTAGTATAGTCTGAAGTCAGGGAGCTTGATTCCTCCAGCTCTGTTTTTCGTTCTCAAGATTGCTTTGGCTATTCGGGGTCTTTTGTGTTTCCATACAAATTGTGAAATTTTTTGTTCTAGTTCTGTGAAAAATGCCAGTGGTAGTTTGATAGGGATTGAATTGAATCTGTAGATTGCTTTGGGTAGTAGAGTCATTTTCACAATGTTGATTCTTCCAATACAAGGGCACGGTATATCTCTCCATCTATTTGTATCATCTTCAATTTCATCAGTGTCTTATAATTTTCTGCATATAGACCTTTTGTCTCCTTAGGTAGGTTTATTCCTAGATATTTTATTCTTTTTGTTGCAATGGTAAATGGGAGTGTTTTCTTGATTCCACTTTCAGATTTTTCATCATTAGTGTATAAGAATGCCAGAGATTTCTGTGCATTAATTTTGTGTCCTGCTACTTTACCAAATTCTTTTATTAGCTCTAGTAGATTTCTGGTAGCAACTTTAGGATTCTCTATGTATAGTATCATGTCATCTGCAAACAGTGACAGCTTTACTTCTTCTTTTCCGATTTGGATTCCTTTTATTTCCTTTTCTTCTCTGATTGCTGTGGCTAAAACTTCCACAACTATGTTGAATATGAGTGGTGAGAGTGGGCAACCTTGTCTTGTTCCTGATCTTAGTGGAAATGCTTTCAGTTTTTCACCATTGAGGATGATGTTGGCTGTGGGTTTGTCATATATGGCCTTTATTATGTTGAGGAAAGTTCCTTCTATGCCTACTTTCTGCAGGGTTTTTATCATAAATCGGTGTTGAATTTTGTCGAAAGCTTTCTCTGCATCTATTGAGAGGACCATATGGTTTTTCTCCTTCAATTTGTTAAAATGGTTTATTACATTGATTGATTTGTGTATATTGAAGAATCCTTGCATTCCTGGAATAAACCCCCTTGATCATGGTGTATGCTACTTTTAATGTGCTGTTGGATTCTGTTTGCTAGTATTTTGTTGAGGATTTTTGCATCTATGTTCATCAGTGATATTGGCCTGTAGTTTCCTTTCTTTGTGACATCCTTGTCTGGTGTTGATATCAGGTTGATGGTGGCCTTGTAGAATGAGTTTGGGAGTGTTCCTCCCTCTGCTATATTTTGGAAGAGTATTAGAGAAGGGTAGGTGTTAGCTCTTCTCTAAATGTTTGATAGAATTTGCCTGTGAAGCCATCTGGTCCTGGGCTTTTGTTTGTTGGAAGATTTTTAATCACAGTTTCAATTTCAGTGCTTGTGATTAGTTTGTTCATATTTTCTATTTCTTCCTGATTCAATCTTGGCAGGTTGTGCATTTCTAAGAATTTGTCCATTTCTTCCGGGTTTTCCATTTTATTGGCATAGAGTTGATTGTAGTAACCTCTCATGATCTCTTGTATTTCTGTAGTGTCAGTTGTTACTTCTCCTTTTTCATTTCTAATTCTATTGATTTGAGTCTTCTGCCTTTTTTTCTTGATGAGTCTGGCTAATGGTTTATCAATTTTGTTTATCTTCTCAAAGAACCAGCTTTTAGTTTTATTGATCTTTGCTATCATTTCCTTCATTTCTTTTTCATTTATTTCTGATCTGATCTTTATGATTTCTTTCCTTCTGCTAACTTTGGGGTTTTTTTTGTTCTTCTTTCTCTAATTGCTTTAGGTGCAAGGTTAGGTTGTTTATTTGAGATGTTTCTTGTTTCTTAAGGTAGGATTGTATGGCTATAAACTTCCCTCTTAGAACTGCTTTTGCTGCATCCCATAGGTTTTGGGTCGTCGTGTCTCCATTTTCATTTGTTTCTAGGTATTTTTTTATTTCCTCTTTGGTTTGTTCAGTGATCACTTCGTTATTAAGTAGTGTATTGTTTAGCCTCCATGTGTTTGTATTTTTTACAGATATTTTCCTGTAATTGATATCTAGTCTCATAGCGTTGTGGTCAGAAAAGATACTTGATACAATTTCAATTTTCTTAAATTTACCAAGGCTTGATTTGTGACCCAAGATATGATCCCTCCTGGAGAATGTTCCATGAGCACTTGAGAAAACAGTGTATTCTGTTGTTTTTCGAAGGAATATCCTATAAATATCAATTAAGTCCACCTTGTTTAATGTATCATTTAAAGCTTGTGTTTCCTTATTTATTTTCATTTTGGATGATCTGTCCATTGGTGAAAGTGGGGTGTTAAAGTCCACTACTATGAATGTGTTACTCTCGATTTCCCCTTTTTTTTGTGGTATGGGGGCCTCTCACTGTTGTGGCCTCTCCTGTAGCGGAGCACAGGCTCTGGACGTGCAGGCTCAGCGGCCATGGCTCATGGGCCCAGCCGCTCCGCGGCATGTGGCATCTTCCCGGACCGGGGCACAAACCCGTGTCCCCTGCATCAGCAGGCGGACTTGCAACCACTGCGCCACCAGAGAATCCCCGATTTCCCCTTTTATGGCTGTTAGTATTTGCCTTATGTATTGAGGTGCTTCTGTTTTGGGTGCATAAATATTTACAATTGTTATATCTTCTTCTTGGATCGATCCCTTGATCAATATGTAATGTCCTTCTTTGTCTCTTCTAATAGTCTTTATTTTAAAGTCTATTTTGTCTGATATGAGAATTGCTACTCCAGCTTTCTTTTGGTTTCCATTTGCATGGAATATCTTTTTCCATCCCCTCGCTTTCAGTCTGTATGTGTTTCTAGGTCTGAAGTGGGTCTCTTGTAGACAGCATATATATGGGTCCTGTTTTTGTATCCATTCAGCCAGTCTGTGTCTTTTGGTGGGAGCATTTAATCCATTTACATTTAAGGTAGTTCTTGACTGTATGTTCCTATTCCCATTTTCTTAATTGTTTTGGGTTTGTTATTGTAGGTCTTTTCCTTCTCTTGTGTTTCTTGCCTAGAGAAGATCCTTTAGCATTTGTTGTAAAACTGGTTTGGTGGTGCTGAACTCTCTCAGCTTTTGCTTGTCTGTAAAGGTTTTAATTTCTCCATCAAATCTGAATGAGCTCCTTGCTGGGTAGAGTAATCTTGGTTGTAGGTTTTTCTCTTTCATCACTTTAAATATGTCCTGCCAGTCCCTTCTGGCTTGCAGAGTTTCTGCTGAAACATCAGCTGTTAACCTTATGGGGATTCCCTTGTGTGTTATTTGTTGTTTTTCCCTTGTTGCTTTTAATATGTTTTCTTTGTATTTAATTTTTGACAGTTTAATTAATATGTGTCTTGGCGTGTTTCACCTTGGATTTACCCTGTATGGGACTCTCTGTGCTTCCTGGAGTTGATTAACTATTTCCTTTCCCATATTAGGGAAGTTTTCAACTATAATCTCTTCAAATATTTTCTCAGTCCCTTTCTTTTTCTCTTCTTCTTCTGGAACCCCTATGATTCAAATGTTGGTGCATTTAATGTTGTCCCAGAGGTCTCTGAGACTGTCCTAAGTTATTTTCATTCTTTTTTCTTTATTCTGCTCTGCAGTAGTTATTTTCACTATTTTCTCTTCCAGGTCACTTATCCATTCTTCTGCCTCAGTTATTCTGCTATTGATCCCTTCTAGAGTATTTTTTATTTCATTTATTGTGTAGTTCATCGTTGCTTGTTTCCTCTTTAGTTCTTCTAGGTCCTTGTTAAATGTTTCTTGCATTTTCTCTAGTCTATTTCCAAGATTTTGGATCATCTTTACTATCATTATTCTGAATTCTTTTTCAGGTAGACTGCCTATTTCCTCTTCATTTTTTAGGTCTGGTGGATTTTTACCTTGCTCCTTCATCTGCTGTGTGTTTTTCTGTCTTCTCATTTTGCTTATCTTACTGTGTTTGGGGTCTCCTTTTTGCAGGCTGCAGGTTCGTAGTTCCCGTTGTTTTTGGTGTCTGTCCCCAGTGGCTAAAGTTGGCTCAGTGGGTTGTGTAGGCTTCCTGGTGGAGGGGACTAGTGCCTGTGTTCTGGTGGATGAGGCTGGATCTTGTCTTTCTGCTGGGCAGGTGTACATCTGGTGGTGTGTTTTGGGGTATCTGTGGACTTATTATGATTTTAGGCAGCCTCTCTGCTAATGGGTGGGGTTGTGTTCCTGTCTTGCTAGTTGTTTGGCATAGGGTGTCCAGCACTGTATCTTGCTGGTCATTGAGTGAAGCTGGGTGCTGGTGGTGAGATGGAGATCTCTGGGAGATTTTCGCCATTTGATATTACGTGGAGCTGGGAGGTCTCTTGTGGACCACTGTCCTGAAGTTGGCTCTCGCACCTCAGAGACACAGCACTGACTCCTTGGCTGGAGCACCAAGAGCGTTTCATCCACACAGCTCAGAATAAAAGGGAGAAAAAGTAGAAAGAAAGAAAGAGGAGAAAATTAAATAAAGTAAGATAAAATTAAATAAAGTTATTAAAATAAAAAATAATTGTTTAAAAAAATTTTTTTAAGTAAAAAAATAAAAACTGACGGATAGAAACTTAGGACAAATGGTGAAAGCAAAGCTATACAGGCAAAATCTCACACAGAAGCATACACAAACACACTCACAAAAAGAGGAAAAGTGGAAAAAAATCATAAATCTTGCTCTCAAAGTCCACCTCCTCAATTTGGGATGATTCGTTGTCTATTCATGTATTCCGCAGATGCAGGGTACACCAAGTTGATTGTGCAGCTTTAATCCGCTGCTTCTGAGGCTGCTGGGAGGGATTTCCCTTTCTCTGTTCACACAGCTTCCGGGGCTCAGCTTTGGATTTGGCCCCGCCTCTGCGTGTAGGTCGCCGGAGGGTGTCTGTTCTTTGCTCAAACAGGACGGGCTTAGAGCAGCCGCTGATTCGGGGGCTCTGGCTCACTCAGGCCGGGGGAGGGAGGGGTACGAAGTGCGGGGCGAGCCTGCGGCAGCAGAGGCCAGCGTGACATTACATTAGCCTGAGGCGCGCCATGTGTTCTCCCAGGGAAGTTGTCCCTGGATCATGGGACTCTGGCAGTGGCGGTCTGCACAGGCTCCGTGGAAGGTAGGTGTGGATAGTGACCTGTGCTCGCACACAGGCTTCTTGGTGGCGGCAGCAGCAGCCTTAGCGTCCCATGCCCGTCTCTGGGGTCCGCGCTGTTAACCGCGGCTCGCGCCCGTCTCTGGAGCTCCTTTAAGCAGCGTTCTTAATTCCCTCTCCTTGCGCACCAGGAAACAAAGAGGGAAGAAAAAGTCTCTTGCCTCTTCGGCAGGTCCAGACTTTTCCCCGGACTCTGTCCCGGCCAGCCGTGGTGCACTAACCCCCTGCAGGCTGTGTTCACGCCACCAACCCCCGTCCTCTCCCTGTGCTCCAACCACGGAAGCCCCGAGCCTCAGCTCCCAGCCCCTGCCTGCCCCAGCGGGTGAGCAGACAAGCCTCTCGGGCTGGTGAGTGCCTGTCGGCCCTGATCCTCTGTGCGGGAATCTCCCCGCTTTGCCCCCCGCACCCCTGTTGCTGTGCTCTCTTCCGCGGCTTCGAAGCTTTCCCCCTCCGCCACCAACAGTGTCCGCCCGGGAAGGGGCTACCTAGTGTGTTGGAACCTTTCCTCCTTCACAGCTCCCTCCCACTGGTGCAGGTCCCGTCGCTATCCTTTTGTCTCTGTTTATTCATTTTTCTTTGGCCCTACCCAGGTATGTGGGGAGTTTCTTGCCTTTTGGGAGGTCTGAGGTCTTCTGTCAGCGTGCAGTAGGTGTTCTGTAGGAGTTGTTCCACGTGTAGGTGTATTTCTGATGTATCTGTGGGGAGGAAGGTGATCTCCGCGTCTTACTCTTCCGCCATCTTCCCCCTCTTAGACTTTTTAATATATTTTTGGATTTAGCTAATACATTTAGACATTGACTACTGTTCCAGGTATTTACAAATAAAGTTTTCTTTATTTTATTTTTTTAAATATTGAGTCCATACCCAAGACTCCATTTTAATGATTTAAGTATGCAACGTTCTGTTGAAAGAGTATAGAAAGTAATAGGCATTATTCAAATAGTTTTCTATACCCTCTGGGGAAAAAGCAAATGAAAATGTGGATGTGAAATCACTTTCAGTTGGAGAACAGTGCTGACCAGAAAGAAATCTTGTGATGGGTTCATCTTTGTAGTGTCAAAAGGAAACATAAATTACACTGTAACAGTTTACAAAAGTTCTCAGAATGAAAATCTGAATTGATATCATTAAAGGAGTTATTTCTCTAAATACTTCTTCAAATTACATGTAAGGAAAACAAGATCACTTCTAGTGAGCAATTAATCCAAAACTTCATTTAGTGTAGTAATTAAGAGCATGCACTTTAAAGCCTTGAGTTCAAGTCCTGGCTCTGCTACTTAGTTTATCAAGGTGGGCAGTAAGAGAATTTCCTTCTTGTGAAGTTTAGATGAATTAAAATGAATTTATTTAAAATGAATTTTTAAAAAGAGCTCATTACAAGGCCAGCACATCATAACCACTAAGTAAAAGATTCCTAGGTTTTTCAAAAGGCTGAAAATACAATTTTAATCTGGCTTACAAGGAATCTCTACCTATTTAGAATAATTGGATACCAGTTAGAACAGTAGGTGACAAAGTGAAATACCACATATGCATTATGGTATAAACATCAATAAAATGATTCTCATTAACTAATTCTCTGTTTTGAATAGTTTGGCGAGAAATAATGTCATAAATAGTATTGACTGTCTAGACCCTTTCTTCATCAGGCCAGCTCCTGTGCATACTTCAGGCCTCAGCTGAGTATCACTGCCTCTGGGTAGCTTTCATAGATCTCCTCCCACCCACACTGGGTTTAGAGCCACCTCTTCTGTGTTCCCAAAGCACCCAGAATACCTCTACTTAGTGCAATAACTACCGGTCTGTCTTTTAACTGTTTAGCATTTTCAGTGCCACTCATTCACACAGCAAGTGTTTGTGGAGAAGATACTACAGCCTACTCCATGCCAGGCCTTTTGCTATGGCATTGGAGGAGAGATTGTGTTAAAGGCATCTGAAGTTCTTTTAAAGCTAAATTGTTATTCTGAGAATCGCTTAGAAAGTAGCTTGAATTTGAAATAATCTAAACATTTTTAAACGGGGAGTATAATTATGGTAAATGTTAGGTGTATATTTTTTCTCCCTGTTAGAGATAATCGTAATAATTAACCCTTACATGACACTATGTGCCAGGCACAATTCTAAGTGCTTTATCTGCATTAACTTATTGAATACAGTATTCATAACAACCCTTTGAGGTAGGTACTACTGCCATCCCTAATTTGAAATGAAGAAACTGAGAATCAGAGAATTTAGGTAATTTGCCCAGTGTCATCCAGGTAACATGTGGCAGAGCCGGCATTCAAATGCAGGCAATTTTGCATCAAGCCTGGGCTTTAATCACGATGGCTACTATCATATAAGGGCCCAGAGAGAAGTCCATGCAAGGCACCAGAATCTCTACAGTGGTTAGATGTTCTAACCGCGAGGGTCCCATGGTGAAAGACCTTCAGATGACATGACATATGAATAAAAGGAAAAGAGATAGCATGATTACAGGGTACAAATAATCATGATCTTATATTTCAAATTATAAATCAACATAGAATTGAGAATCTAGAGTTCGATGTTATGTCACCAAGCTGACTTGAAAGAAGGCAGCTTTTCTTTTTCTTAATATAATGGGTGCTATCATTAAAGATTTAAAAAGCTTTCTAGAATAAGTGATAATTACAGTTTCCCTTCAAGATAAGTGATACTATGAGTAGAGAAGGTAAAACATCAGGACAATAGGCCATTAGGCCTTCCTAATTTTACTCTATAATATCTGTCTGACCCTATTTTCCACAGCTCCTCAAGACCCCCATTTGGCTACACTTTACCCCACAGCCAGCCTTTCTGTGGCCTCCTCTGCCTTTCTGGGAAGCTCTCCTTTTATCCAAATTGATTCATACTCCAACTCCACCTCCTTAAAAAGGCACCCTCAAATTCTCCAGACAGGAGGAATCACTCCCTTTTTTCCTCTCCTGGTATTTAATTACATGTAGTTTTATGTTATTCTCTACAAATTTCCTTTGTGTTCCTTTGGCCTCCCCTCCTAGACAGCAAATCCTTTTGTATCCTATCTTAATATAAACAGAACAAGCAAGATGTTGGGGATCTAGTAGCTTCCAAATAACTCCACTTAGGCTTAATCTGTCATATTGTCAGGAAACAAGGTGTTGCAATATACTTGAATTTTCCCTGGTCTATAGCTCATGCTTTTAAGCACTACACCTTGCTTTTATTTGAATATTTTAAGGGGCACTTAAAAATGTATTCCATATTTTCATGCCTTTTAGAGGAGTATATATCAAACATAAGTTGTCCTTTTTCCTTACTTTTTAGCATTCATATAAACAACAGTTGTTGTACTCTGTGATACACAGATATGCCATCTGAAGCTATTCATATTTCTTGCTGTCTTAATTGGCTGCAAATTCCATAAATACATAGTACTTATAACTGTTTTAAAGTTTTTGTCTGATGAGTACCAACAGTCATTTTTAAAATTGTCACTTGCCTTAGTCCATTCAGGCTGCTCTAACAAAATACCAGAGACTGGGTGTCTTATAAACAAAAAACATTATTTCTTACAGTCTGGAGTCTGTAACCAATAGAATACAGAGGACATGATGATACATGACTGCACAGTCGAGATCATAAAAGGCTGTACTAATTCTGCTTAGTTCTCTTGCAACACTTACTGTCTTGTGCCTCCATCCGGGAATGCTTCCACCTAGACACCAGCCACCACACTGTGAAGAAACCAAAGCCACAGGGAGGATACATGTAAGCGCTCTGGTCGACATTTATATTTTTGTACGTGATGTGAGAAAAATGTTTGGAAGAATCTGTTCTGAGTTGTTGCTAGGGATTATCTCTGGGAGGTAGGATTATATGTCACATCTTCACTGTTTACGTTTTTCTATTTTATACAACAGGCAGGTATTCAGTTTATAATAAAAAAGTACCTTCCAGAATAACAAAGAGAATTTTTTAAGTAATACTTTCTGTAAAAGTTCTTAATTTTCACACATAAAAAGATTGTTTTCACTCTCCCTTAAATTAGAGAGATTGAAATAGAATAGTTTTTTTAAAAACATGTTTTATCTTTTAATTAAGGACAGTCTTCTTTGGATGAGATCATTATTTTCATAAAAATATTGAATTTACCTCACCTATTAAATGCAAAAAAACATTACATAACACTCATATTTACCTATAACAACAATATTACAGGAAAGACTGCAGGTACACAAAGGGCCTTTCAATACACTTGCTGATATATGCAATATAATGCATAGGCGCTACAATAATAATTGGAAAAAATCAGGAGAATCTTTGTTTTCCTGGAATTTCCTTGAAACATGGTTATTATTTTCTTGGTAGCCTTATTCATTCTCTAAGCCATGGATGACAAATGGAGTATAGCCTTACTTTTACAGTTACATAATTAAAACAGCATGAAAGGAAGGTGAGAGAAAGAGAGGGAATTAACAGGGCAGTAAATGAAGCTCATTAAACTTTAAGGAACCTCACGTCTTTTACTCAGAAGAAACGTTCAAAATATAAATGGTATTAAGTACTACAAAATGTGATCAGGCAAAGTATGAAGTAGGTTATGGTAATACTTGTCAATGAGATAAGACTTGAAGGAACAAGTTCTTTCCAAGTCCTTTACAGTCTTACTTTTTTAGATGTTTTTCAAAAAAGAAACTTGAATAGACAACACATTTTGAAGAAAACAAAATAGGCAACAAATAACTCTCCAGATAATAGCCCAACTGTAGTTTAATTCTTTAAAATCTATCATCAAATGCCAGATAGTCGCAAGATTTTAGATACAGAATTTTTCGAAGCAGGGTTTGGTGAGTCGCCTAAGATTGGTGACTTGTGATGTTATATAATTGATGTCAGACACAATTTGATGGTCATCAAAATTGTGGTAGACTCCTAAACCCTTTCATCCGTATTACAGATATCAGGAAAAGCATTCTGTGTACTACCTTATTGAGAGACTATTTTAAATGATCGAAGAAGACAGGAAAAGACTACACTCCTATTACAATGAAGCACTTTACTTTAAAGCACGTGTAACCTTTTAAAGGGTACTCAGGCATAGCTAGTGGAAGATTACCAGGTAGATCCCAGCCAGCTGCTGCCACCGCCTTAATTCTGACCCCGGGGGACCAGTGAGAATTCTGATTCATTGTTCTCAGATTAGGGGCTTCTTCCAACCCAGCACTGACTTTCTGTTGGTGCTTTGGTCTATCTCCCCCTCACTCCTTCATGCTTGTACTGTCTCAAATAATTTCTTACAACCCTGGGGCACAAACAGAAAATATGAGTTCCCCAGAGAAATTCCAGGAAGGGCCACCCTGTGTGTAAGGTTATGATTGAGATGTTTCAGGTTTATCTTAATTCTAGAAGAATCCCATCTCAGAGTGGACAGCAAATCTTTATACAAGAATTCCATCTCAGAGTGGACAGAAAATCTTTATGACCACAGTCTTTTCCAATTACAATTTGTGACAAAAATAGAAGTTTTTTTTTTTCCACCTAACTTCTGTGATGATGTAGAAAAGCAGATAATATTTTTCATTTAATGTTTGGTTGTTCTGGGAAATGTTTTAATAACATCTTCTGCTCAACTCATTTGTACCTGCAAAGATTCTCAGAGTAATCCAATTTGAAATGTATACTTGTTTCCCCCACTATTGGAAAGTAGAGAGTTCCTATGAAAGTCTTCGTAAGCTGAAATGATCTAAAGTAAAGAAGCAATTACCATCAATTTATATAAGAACATTTTTTAGCATTCCCAGACACCCAAAATAACCTATTAAATCATACCAAATAATGCATAAAAAATTTTATTTCATGCACTACGATTGGCGTGCTTAATTACATCCATTTTTATGATAAGCGTAACACCCCTATGAGCTCTCTTAGGCTTTTGTGATATCTTAGGACACATTTTGCTAAGGGATGCACAAAATAAATCGAGATAAAACACAGATGCTCAAACACAGTTCAAAGCCATGGAGGCTTGATGCTGAGATGCTGAGTGCAGTTCCTGGGGAAGGAGCTTGGTGTCATTCTCTCTGCTCAGGGTGCGCGCTGCTGCTGTAATGGTACTCTGCAAAACAAACGTTGAACTCTGATTTCGCCTATTTTCGTAGAAGCGAAAATCCTCTTTGGATTTCTTTTGGTTATCGAAAACATGTATAATACTAAGGTAGGTCTTGAAGAAAAGCAGAGTGGTATAAAAGCGATCTTTCAGGTAGTGGGGTAAACCTGTGTACCGCTGAGTCATATCAACTATGAAATATTCTCAGAGTGTAACGGTACGTATGTTATTTTAATTAATATTAGACAAGCTTGGATTGTCTAATATTAGCCCTTTCCCACACAAATCCAATCTCTTGGATATTTAGGAGATGGCTTAAAAGGCAAGATACAGGGAAGACCGGAGGCAGATGTCTACATAAGACACAAACTGATTCATCCATCCCCAGAAGCAGAAAGCTGGTGCTCATAGTAATTGATTCGACAAGCTTCTCAAAATCTTGTTTAAAGAAAATGGGGTATGATTTTAAATGAAGTATGCATGTGATTTGTAAGTTTTACACAATATAGATGTCAGTGAGGCTATGGTATTATATGAATGAATACTATATTCATATTGAGTGTATTTTTAATTTTTCAAGAAATATATTTGAGTAGAACATCTCTAGAAGGAAGCCAATTATTTTCTGTACTCTCAATGTCAGAAAAAGATCTGTTTTGCCAAAAACCCCTTTTCTTCTGACATATACCTCAAGAAATGATTAGTTTAAACTGGCACTTTTAACACTCGTCATTTTGCCTTTTTTATCATCATTATAAAACTTGACAAATGCTCTTCTTTAACTACTTTTTCTGCTCACCTGCACACTTACTATGTAAAATGCATTTACGTATTTAGTATTTTATATATGTTCTTTTTGTTCCAACTTCCATTTACGCAAAAATAGGTTCTTTATGAGATGACTGCAACTTTAAGCTTCATGTTGTTGCAATTAGCAATCTTCTGGTTCTAAGTAGACTCTAAAAAGGAATGTGATCCATTCTTGAGTGTTTGCCCAAGTTTCTGTGTACAACTTAGGCTTATTCATATCCACAAATAACCTTAAATAATGGAACATTAAAAACTAGAATAATTTACTGATTAAGATGAGTCATTTCCAGTAAAAGCAAACCTCTTTGTAAGAACATGAAACCTGTATTGAATTTCTCAGGGTGTTTGCCATAGTTTCTTGGTCATGTTGGTCTGTAGTGACTCTGGTCTGGTCTGTAAGTCAGAGTTGCCTATTGATCACATTTATTTCACAGCAACCTGTTATGGGAATCATCAGTACTGTCCCATAGTATGTGTTTCTTGAGAGTTTAAAATATTATAAACCTTTATTTTATGATTCCCTAGACACCTAGTTTTAAAAGTATATGACTCATCACACTGCTTGTGTAAGATATGCACAATGATTTTGAAAGCAAAGAGATCATTCTTAATTCAGAAAGAATGAAATTTCAGCAGGTTGTCATGTACTAAGCCTTATTTTCCAGTGCAAATGATAAGTCATGGAGCAAAATGGATGATTAGGAGTAGTTAGTGAAGCAAGTATGATAAGGAAGTCAGCTTAGATCATCACCTGGCCCTTTAGAGAAGAAAGAAATTTAAAAATCTTATTTTCCAAGCACATCTCAGGCCACACACCCTCCAGCACCACTGAACTTCTTCTTCTGTCTTGAATAACCCAATCCCTTGCACAGCACTCCACCCTTTGTATATGAGGACACTTGCTCAGAATGTCCTTTTACCCCACCTTTGTTACTTGACAAATACCCCTTCCTTTAGGACTGAGTTCAGATGCCCCCTCCTCTGAAATATCTTCTCAGAATCCTCTGGGCTTTCAGAGGTTTTTTTCAGACATTGTTTTCTGCCCTATTACAAACTAATTACACTAATAATTAGTGTCATAGATGAATAATATTCATTGTCTGTATCTGCCCCCAAACAGGACACTATGTCCCTTTCCCCAGACTTTACTCACCTGACATGGTGAAACAATCTTTTATCTTAATCTCAGGGATTTTTCCCTTCGCGTTGTATTATGACATGTTATTTCATTTTACTGCATTATTTCGCCACCATTGTTCTTATATCCCACTTCATCTTGGATTCATTCCGTTTGCTGAACTGTGTTCTTCAGTAAATTTTTTAGAAATGATTCATAGGTAGTAAACTTTCTAAGTCTTTGCATATCTAAAAATGCAAATGTTTATTTTGCCCTCCCACATGAGTGAGTTTGGCTGGGTAAGGAACTCCAGTTTAATTTTTTTTTTTTCTTTCAGAACTCTGATAATATTTCTCCATTGTCGACTTGTATCCAGTGTTACTGATGTTAATCGGGAGCGAACTCTCTCATAGGCTGTCTGATTTTTTTCTCTTGAGAAACTCTTAGGATATTATGTGTATGTTTGGCATCCTAAGGTTACATTAGGGTGTGTCTAAATGTGGGTAGTGTTTTTCTATTCATGCTACTCAGAAACTTTTTGGATCCTTTCAACATTTTAAATGACTCACTTTCACGGTTAAGTTTCTTCAATTAGTTTGTACTTTGGGGTTGCTATTTATATAGTTGAGCATCTTTATCAAACAGGATTGTTAGAGCGTATTTCATCAGATCAAATGAGAACCTCTTTTATTGTTTTATGTTAAATTCTGAATATAGAAGATGCCTTAGATGTTTGGAAGGAGGGTCAGGCTGGGAAAATTTGCAAGGTATACAAATAACTTTTATTTAGGGTCTGGGGGCTCCCCAGCCCTGCTGGTTGTTGTATGTTATCTGGCCCACTGCCCACTCTGGGAGTATCCTGTGTCAGAACTCCCATTTCAGAGTGCACCACCCCCAAATTTGTCCTGTGGATGAAAGGAATCAATGGTTCTCCTTCCTTCTCCCTCTTTGCTGTGGATTTGGAAGTTCCAAGTTAGCTCAGGCTCTGCTTCCCTTCATCTTTATCCCCATCCTTCATACAAGGGACTCCCTTAGGGAGGTAACTCACTTGGTATATGAAACAGTCTTCCAGGCTTCATCCTGGGGCAGATAACTGCTGCTGCTTTTGTACAGAGGGTGGAGGATGGGAGCGAGGAGCAGGCCAGCTGTCCCAGGCTGTCCAAATGAGGTCTTTAATCAATTGCCCTACCTGCTCCTAGGGGTCCCTCCCTCTCTTTGATTTGTTCAGTCTGAGCACAGTGGTTCTCCGAGCTTCTTCAGGAAATGCTAAGACAATGTAGAGCCTGCCTTCTCCAGCAACAGCCCTTACATTACAGCTCTCTCTTTTCTGATGTCTCCAGCAAGATCATCCTACCTGCTCTGTACCATCAAAAAAATCCCTCAAAATTGCTGGTCTGTGAATTCATCTTTTTTACTTAGGATGTACAATGGATTTATTATCTATTATAATAGATAGATAATCATTTCTATGTATTTCAGTAGAATTCCTGCAATTCCAAAAGGCACAGACAGGGAGCTAGAGCTAGGTTCATACTTTTCATGAATATATTGATTGTACACTAGAGTAATTGTTCTCTGTTTACATAAATCTCCCCACTAGAAAGTGACCTTGGCAGTCCCCATTGTGAGCCCAGTCGTCTGTAAGTGGGCAGACTGCATGAACAAGGGCACAGAAATTGAAAAACAGAAAGGCTTATATGGAAGAGAGAATTCTGACTGTTCTGTTAGTGGGAAAAAAACCTAGAGAAACTGGTGAGGAGAGAGAGATGGAAATTTTTTGTGTGATAGTGAGGTTGTTCTTGACCCTTTTCTGAGCCCCAGTTCTTCCATTTGGGAGAGAGAACATGGCTACAAGATGCCCAGGATGCTTTTCCTGTTTAATCACTTTGTGGTTCCGTGAATTAGGTATTGGATATCAATAGACCTTACCAGACCACTGATCTTCTCACAGCATCCTACAGATAGAAGCCACATGGTTTGCACTCATCCTAAAATGAGTAGGACCAGACTTTGGTAAAATAGTGAGGAAATTATTCTTTTAATTATTCTTTTTTGTGTGGTTTGTGAGCAGCGCTCTTTTCCCTTCAAACAATTCTCCACTGTTATCCTTGGTTCTCTCTCTTTCAACCACCAATTTCCCAATGATTTACTCTGGCTGATTCTACAAATCTCTGATAAGGAAAGTATTGGCTGATAAGGACTGAGGTAAGATGCTTTATAGAATTATATACAGTTTTTTGAGGCAGAACTTAATAAAAAGCATTATCTTTTTATTTTTCAAGATTTGTTTTTCAGTTGTAAGGAGAAAAGCTAACATACAGATCATATGGTTGAACAACGTGGGGGTTAGGGGCGCCACCTACAATGGCCTCTGATTCTATAACATGATTACCTAAATTAAAAGCAATTAATTGGCTACTGTTAAACATTTAAAAAGATAAAGTCATACTAGTAAAATGATACATAGCGACACTGATATTTGAGGAAGGGCACTGCTCAAAGCCTTCTCAAATTATAGTCCAGAGTCAAACAGCCACCTCCCTCCTCCTCGCTATCAGGTTTCAGCCTACAGAAAAATATAACTATTTTTATAGCCTCATACATCTTCACTGATAATGTGTTTCTTTTCCCCCATTTGACACAAAATAACTCATTTCTAATTCTTTACATTCACACAGATGTCAAAATATCTCCACATACTTCTACCAGGTGCCTCTATCTTAAATTGGAGCTAGAAAATTCTAGGTTGAAGACTAGCCAACATAAAATATTTTTTGTAAAAGATATGGGTTCAGTTGATAGCATTAAATTTGCTCTATATAGAGCAAATTCAAACAGATATAGGAATGGACAATATAAGAGAAATCTTGATTCAGATACAGATGACTTAAAAATTTAAAAAACAAGTTTATCAGTTGAATAAATAAATAGTAATATTTAGCATTTATTTTATGGGTGGGAAGAGTAGTTAACTCACCAATATCAGCATTTCTCAAAATGCGGTTACTGGATTCAAGGAAAGTTTCTGCAAAATTTTTAATTGTGAATTTTCAATTTAATGACCATTTAAAAAACAACCAACACACCCAGAATGGCTAAAAATTACAGACTGAGACTACCAAGTATTTTTCAGGAGGTAGAGCAACTGACATTCTCATACACAGCTGGTGCGAGCTAAAATGACATAATCACTTTGGGAAACTATATATATGGCAGTATCTACAAAAGCATAATATACGCATAGTCTATGCAATCAACTCAACTCTCAGATATCTATCCAACATACCTCTCAGAAATGCAGATATTTGGGCCTCAAAATACACTTACCAGAAATTTATAATAGCATTGCTTATAATAGCCCCAAACTGGAAACAATCCAGTTGCCCATCAGTGCCAAAATAAATTGTGAAACAGCTGTATAATGAATACTCCAGAGCAATGAAAAAGAATGAACTGCCGTTAGATGCTACAACATGGATGAATCTCACAGTAAGTTGAATACAAAAGTCTGACACACAAGAATACATACTGTACAGTTCATTTATATAAGGCTAAAAAGCAAACAAAACTATAATCAGGGAACAAGTTATCTTCTTAAAGGATCTATTGACTGGGAGGAGGCACAAGGAATACTTCTAAGGTGCTTGTATTATTCCATATCTTGTTGTGGTTTGTGATTACCCCTGGGAAGAAGGCTACGAGCCTGCCCAAGGCCTGGCTGCATAGACATCGGTCACCCACCATGCGCCCTCTCAAGTTTATGTCATTGCAGTGGATACAGATGGTACTCCACCCACATGTCCTTGGATAGTCTTATGGAGCCCTGTTGGCTTCTATATGTTGTACTTTTGCCAGCTCACAGCTGCAATTTTCAGAGGACTCTCCTTTGGTTACTGGAACCCCTTTGGCTGTACCTGCATGGAGCAGAAAGCGCCAGGGAGCTTATGTCCGCCACAGGGCAGCCTGTGGCCACTGACTGACTGGTGTGGAAGAGTGAAAGCCCAGCTCTTTTCCCTCAAGACAAGACAGACTCTCTGCACAACTACCTATAGGGTTAGACTAGGGCTGTGACTTGACCTAAAACTGCTCCCTTCCTTAGCTTCTTTCCCCTACCTGTCTAGCTTCTGCTACACCACTACTGGCTTCTCCTATGAGTTCTGCCGTAATAAATCTCTTGCCCACAGATTCTCATGTCAAGGTCATCCTCAAAGAACTGGACCCCAAACAGCCATATTGGAAATCCAGTATCACATGAATGTAGCTTTCTCCCCCCCATTCCCCTTTGAAATGCTTAACACTTCCTTCCTTATTGCCTAGAGTTTATACCCCAAACAATCTGTTTTAGGGATTAAGGTTCTGAAAGGCTTCTATGAATGAAATGGAGACTAATTCAGGAGGCAACACTCACGAAGCATTCATTCTCCCGAGTTCTTGGATCATCTTTATGATCATTGCTGTGAACTCTTTCTTGGGTAGATTGCCTATCTCCACTTCACTTAGTTCTTCTGTGGTTTTATCTTGTTCCTTTGTCTGGAACATGTTCCTCTGCTGCCTCATTTTGTCTAAGATGCTATTTGTATTTTTATGTATGTGGTAGGTTACTTACGTTTCTTGACCTTGGAGAAGTGGTCCTCTCTAGGAGACGTCCTGTGCATCCCAGCAGTGCACTCCCCTCTTTTCACCCAAGGTGTATGCTCTAGGGATTCCTCCTAAGAGAGCTGCATGGGTCCTTCTGTTGTGGTGGACTGACTACTTGGGTGGTCTGGTAGGCTTGGTTGGTTCCTAGTCTGGTTGATTGCAAGGCCCTGCCTGTGTGGATGCTGCTGGCTGCTGTTTAGCAGGGTCTGGTCATGAGGTGGGCCTGTAGAACCCTAGGGGGCCCTTGGGCTAGTGCTGGCTCACTGGCGGGTGGAGTCTGGGTCCCAAAGACTCTGGGGCTGTTGCTCCCCACCACTGGCAGGTGAAGCCAGATTCTGGGGTTGGTGACAGACTACTTGCAGGCAGAGATGGTTCCTGGAGTCTAACTGCAGGACCCAAGGATCCCAGAGCTTGGTTCAGATTGTTGAGGGGGCAGGGGCATGGTTCCTGACACAGTTGGATACAGGGTCCAGGATAAAGCTTGCATTGGCCTGCTAGTGAGCAGGGCCAGGGCCCCACTGGTCCCAGGGGTGGGTCTAGCCTGCACTGCAGGATCTTGCTTCTGGTGTCTGCCCCCTGGTGGGTGGAGCTGGGTCTTGGCCCTATGGTGGGCTGGGATGCGTCTAGAGGCAGATCCAGAGACAGCTGTGGCTCATAGTCTTTAGGAAGCCTGTCTGCTGATGGTGAGGCTGTGTCTCCGCCCAGCTAGTTGTTTGGCCTGAGCCGTCTTGGCACTGGCGCCTGCAGGCTGTTGGATGGTGCTAGGTCTTGGCACTAAAGAGCCACCAAGAGTGTTCAAGCAGCTGCCTGTCCAGTGTTTATGTCCCCAGGGTGAGCCGCAGCCACGTCTCACCCCCGCCTCTCCAGGAGACTCTCCAAGACCAGCAGGTAGGTCTGGCCCAGGTGCCTATCAAATTACTGCTTTTGCCCTGGGTCTGGGTGCGTGTGAGATTTTGTGTGCGTCCTTTAAGAGTGAAGTCTCTATTTCCCTCAGTCTTGTGGGGTGCTTGCAATCCACTGGCCTTCAAAGCCAGATGCTCTTGTGCCGAACTCCCGGGTTGAGGAGTCTGACACGAGGCTCAGAACTCTCACTCCTGTGGGAGAAACTCTGCAATATAATGATTTGCCAGTTTGGGGGTTGCCCACTATGGGGGAGGGGTAATGGGATTTGATTATATCGCGGGTCTGCCCCTCCTACTCGTCTCATTGAGGTTCCTTCTTTATGTCTTTAGTTGTAAAAGATACTGTCTTTTTCATTGATGGTTGCTCTGCATATAGTTGGGATTTTGTTGTGTTGGTGAGAGGAGGTGAGCTCAGGGTCTTTCTCTGTCATCTTAGCCTGCCAACTTCTCGTGAAGCCTTTATCAATGATTTGCATTTTAGCAAAACGCAATAAGATTAGCGATGCAGTCATCTGACAGGACCCTCAGCCAGCAGGAGACCCACCACTGACTGGTGATTGTGGGTGCCAGGAATCATGTTCAGAAAAGGTCCAAAGCACAAGCCTTGCCTGGAAAGGAGAGCTGAGTGGGGCATGAGAGACATTCCTCAGGCTACAAGCAGCAATATTAGATCTCAGTCACCTGGGCACAGGAAAGGAAGACTCAAAATAGAAACAGTTTTGAGCAGAAGACAATCTAACTTCATGAATTTCATCTAGGACTAGCCCTGAACTAATATTTATTAATTCTGTGTATGAATGCATGTTGTGATTTAATAAATCAGGAGACTTCTAATATTTTTAAGTGGTTGAGAATGGGGAAAATGACTGCCTGTCCCAGATGAAAGTAAGGCTTCATGAATTGAGATTTCAAGAGCTTGCTTGGTAAGAGCACAGTTATCCGATGGAAAAACACATCAATTCTAATTATTCTAACTCAAACAGCTGATCAAAATTGTTTTGGCCCAAAATCCATCTTAAGGTTTAGCAATGTGAACAGCTGGTGGTATGAGCTTTAGAATTAATTACCGAGTGAGTCAATAATCATAAAATTATCTAACATATCAGATGGAAATTTCAAAAATATTTTAAATCTATACTCTCACAATTTCAATTTACTTATATCTAAAATTATCTTAAATTGGCCTTTTAAACAGTTTGTGCAGAAAAGTGTTAATTATTAAGTGTTGACTGGTTGGAGTGAATGGTAATTAAAGTTACCAAAAGAACCTGTGACAAAAGGCGATGAACAAAACAAAAAATGTATAAACAACAATATGCATAGACAAAGCCTAGACTGAAGCATGCTAACATTTCAGTAGTGTTTATCTGTCCGCTAGGATTGAGGATCATTTTATTTTCTTCATCAGGAAAAGTGTTGTTTATGAAAAACATGATGTGTAAGACCCTGTCTCCCATTCAAAGTTACCTGAAATAAAGGCTTAGTGGGTGACTGTCACCTAGGCATGGGCGTGCTCTGAAAGCACATTATTATGAAGGCTTGTGTGAATTAGGTAGAGATTTACCTTGATCTCTTTGAATTACCATATACTACCTAGAAAACATTCCAAAATAAGGGAGCATTGCAGACCAAAATAGAACTGTTTTTGTTGGTAGTGGTGAGATTAAGCAATCAGCCATTTTCCTAACATCTATTTCCTTGATGGACAAATACTAAAAGGGAGGGGATAAGCACATGTAAACACACACTCACATGACCTTTACCTGGTAGAGAGGGAAGTATATTTGTGCAGGTCTCCCTTAAGTAACTGCTCAGTGACTCCCTTGCAGGTTATAAATACCAGCCAATTTCAAGGCATGGTAAAAGAAGAAAAAAGGAACAAATTTCAGAGAAAAGGCATAGCTGATGAGAACAGAATTCTTATGAAGGGAGTTTTCAATTAACAAGTTTCCATCACATTGAATGGGATCAGATGTGAACCCATGGGACTGTTTATTTCATACTTGACATTTCCTGTCAGTCACACCTTTTATCTGAGCATCTTAGAATATTTTATAAACACAAAACTTCAGTAACACCTGCAATTTTTTTTTGCTTTATAAATGGATTTAATAAGTCATCAAAGAGCTTGTAAAGTTGACAGTCACCTAGGATGAGATTGATTCTATATCAGTACCTCTCCCAGTGATGGCAGTCAATTAGGGTTTGAGAACTCCACAGCTTCAACTCTAGAACACTCTGTAACATGAAACTCATGTCTTTAAATTTTAAAGATAATTTTTAAGGAGACATCTCTAGGAAAAAAAAGATCTCTATATATGCACACATACAGATAAATATCTACCTATAAATATAGATACTGAGATACACATAGAAAGGGTTCATAACAGTAAATTGATAACAGGCATTGAAGGTGGAGCCTGGCTCCTGACCATGAACATCTGCCTTTGTTTACATAGCTGAGAACAAAATGGGGGAGTCTGTAAGCAATAAATAGAAAGGTGGAAGGCTTGGGATTTTTTTTCCTAGCTCCTTTGTCAGTTGTGATCGTCCTGACATCTCTTAACCTTTGTTCAGAGGTTCCCAAACTTTCTTGGCTCTTGATTCCCTGAGGTCTCAGTAAATTTTTCACTGGGCCTCTAAGGCAAAAGAAATACCTAAGAGTTCTATTTATTAAGTAGTTTGGTCTGAACAACTAGTAATAGTAGTTGGCGTGATGTCCAACAGATGGCACTGTGCTTTCCTCGACAACATTCTCCCTTGGGGGCTCCTGGGCACCTGGGCTCAGTTAAGGACGCACTGCTCTAGATCATCTGTGAACAAGGTGGCGCGAGGGGCAGAACTGGCCTTGGGGGAATTTGAAAAGGGACTCCAGGGAGGTATCTTTCTCTCATAGGAACTCCAGGTAAAAGTGCCTACTGCTGCCTTTCAAGCCTGATGACTAGTGTGCCCACCCTAGTAAAGAGGGGAACAGCGGGTCTCTCCTACACAGAGCACGCAGGAAGCCTACTGCTAGCGCAGATTTAGCTGTCTCCTCTTCAGACAAAACCTGCACAATTACAAACCCTCTAAGTTGGTTTGTTCTACTCACTTTATGTTTTCGTTGTCTATGACTCATTCTACAATCCACATAACCTTAAAGATAACTATGTAAATAAAATCAGTCTCTGTTTGTATCTGAATCACACCAAAAGAAATAAACAGACTTCTTGTAAATACTGAGGCTTGTTTGGGACAGCCAGATTTAAAATATAAGCATAAAGGAAATCTGCTTTCTCGAACCCTGAAGGGACAGCCCAAAGAACTGGGCAGTTCTTGGACCTGACAATGAGCTGTGATAACAAATCTGTGTGCTTGCCAGTTGGATGAGAGGTGCTGGATGCTTTAAGATGGCCTGGGCAGAGGAGATGGTGGTATTAAATGAACCTGCAGATGAGAAGTTTCAAGAGTAGGGGGCTTTCAATTGCAGGCATTGATTGGCTCGGGAACTGACTGTCACACAGGCAACTCCATGAAGCATGCATTTGGGAGAAGAGCAGCAGGGTTTTTTGTTTGTTTTAACCAGTAATTAGTGATTCTCCTAAGTCACACCAAGAATGCCAGAGAGTTTCTGATCAGGCTCGTTGAGACGAAATGCTCTGTTCATAGTTAAATACAATTCCTCTTTTTAAGAACTGTAGACAGAGTGCCTGCTAAGCGCCAGGCACTGTCTAGGTTTATGGAAGATCAAGGCCTGAGGTGAGGGATGAGCAGGGGGAAGACGACTCCTGCGCTTTCAGAGCTGGACCTTGTGGTTAAGAACAACAGGAGGTTCCATTTTACAACTCAACTTGGAGGAAATGGAGGAGGTGTCTGGGCAATTCACTTTCCTCTCTGACCTCAATTTACTCTTTTTAAATGAGGGGGTTGGACTACATGATCTCTAAGCCCTAAGGTTCTGATTCTAGCACCAAACAGAGTTCACTTCAAAGTCAAGGAAAGAGTTGCAGTAACATAAATAGACCTCAGGGTATAAACACTATGTTATCCAAAGGGAAAATAAAGATGACAGACTGCATGTTTTAAAATAAACTCACTGTGGGTTTTAATTCCCAATTCCAACCTTGAATTTTATGAGTATTGATTTCCTAAGAAAAGAAAGCTTACAAATGCTACCTTCCTTAAGTACCTTTCCATTCATTTTAAATAAGGCCATTAAAAATTTTTCAGGCCCAATATATATAACTTTCAGTTTAAATGTCCTTATTACCATCCCCAAAAGGACCTTTCTTATGTAACTAAAACAAAAGGTTTAATTTTGGACGCAGAAGAAGTTTAGACTTGACATTTACAAGAAATGAATACCTTGCTTTGCCTAAAAAAAACAATCTTGACTGTTAGGTACTTCAAACACTGACGGGTAGTGTCATTGACAACACAATGGGATGGGCAAACAGAGGGACTGAGACCTACAACGTCTATGATTTACTTAAGATCAGCAGTTATTTTATGTCTCTGCCTCATTTTCATCTTACTGTATTTTATTTATCCCTCACAGTAGTCCTCTAGGGTAATTTCCGTGCTCTACAGACTAGAAAATAGTTTCAGAGAAAGTGTGTCCTTACAGTCGTAATGGATTCGAAACTAGGTCTACCTATCTCAGAAGCTCTTGAAATTTTCCCCTATACCTTATGGGATTCTAGCACATAATCCCTACTTTCCGAATTGTGCATTCTCACATAGATCAAATGGAAGGGATATTTTCATTTTTCTTCAGAGAATGAGAAGGAGGCAACTGTAGAGGAGGGATGGGGGGAAAGTGGGGTTAAAGAACTGCTGCTCTATTGCTCTAAAATGTTTCCAGACTTATCTTACATTGCCCCTGCCCAGAACTTATATTGTACCCAAACTGTATTCCCACAGTTCCTGGGATACACCCTATCCAGCCTCAGCTTCTTCATTCTTTTCTCTCCTACAGTGCCCTTCCTCTCCACTCAGCTTACTGAAAACCTATTCATCCTGTAAAGTCCGTTTCATGAATCACTGCCATCCCGTGAGGCTCATTAAGCCTCAGTTTCCTCAGTCACAGAGTGGAGAAAAGAATTCCTACTGAGATAATCATGTCTACCTGGCAGCATCATTTAAATGATGTTTATGACACCTCCATCAGTAATAAAATGTAAAGAGAAAGTAAATGTATTATTTCTCACTGTTAAAGATCAAACTTTAGTAGGTCCGTAGCTTTTATACTCACTCTTAATGTTCTGGCATTAAAAGCTCCAGTCTAGTCTAATAATTGCAAAGATGAAGTCCAGTTCAGTAAAGAAATAAATTATCTGAAATATTATTCAGTGTCAAGTTCTCCCCATTCCCAGAATGGAGGTCCAGGCAGGGAGGGGAGAAAGTTAGCTTTGGAAGCAACTCATCCTCTGTCTCCTCTCCCACAGTGTAAGCCACATTTCTGGCCTCTCCCAAGTCAGCCTGGGAAAAGAGCGACTAGAGGAAAGGGACCATGGCTGGCAGTGCTCTCCTCTGGATAGTTCTGTTTTGAGCACCCAGGAACTCACCATTTCTTCGTGTGTCATAAACCACTGAGGCTGTCCTTTTGGAAGATTCCTTTTTAAGATGACCCAGGTCAGCTCACTTTTGTAAGGGGTCTCATTTTGTCCCCACGAGCCATTTGGAGTGGAAATGCATACCATCACAGTGGAGTCTCTTTACAGCTCTTGACTTTTAACTTCTCAGACTTAAGTCAAGCACCATTGTCTGTCTCCCTCAATCTCCAGGACACAAATATCAAAAACTCCCCATTGTCTTCACTTATTGGCCTGAGGTGAAAATAAAGTATCTTTCTATGTCTGTGAGGATGGAGAAGAGAATACAAAGCTCACACAAAGAAATCTCTCTACTCTGCAAACTTTTCATCCTTATACCAGCTGGGGTACCTGATCAAGCAGGCAGAAGCATCTTGTTATCCCTTAGCATTATGCATAGCACTTCACTTCAGTATCTGGATCATTGCGTGGGGTGGGGGTGGAATTATTCTTTGGAATCTATTATATTAGTCTTTGGGCTCCATTTAACAACCTGTTCCACAGATAATGGGCTTAAGGAGTAACTGAACCATGAATGTGAAAGTCCTCAAGAAGCAAGGAGGCTTTTCTTTGTCTTTCCCTCTTTAGAGTCAAACAACTACCTTAACTCTGCTTTTCCCTGCTCATAATCTATTTCATTCTCCTTTCTCAGCCCAAACTCTCTTTCTTGGTTTCTCTGTGTACATACAAAAAAACAGCTTCCCCACAGCTTCCAATGTTATATGTTTGCTCCCACAGGCCACAGAGACTAACTAGTTTGAATCTCATTTCAAAATTCCTAAAGATAAGAGACAATTGGCCTAGTCTAGACCAAATGTCTGTCCCTACTCCAATGACCTTTGTTCAACAAGCAGGCTATCAGAGCCCATCCCTGAGGGCAAGGAAATTCTCAAAGAAAGGAGGTAATAGGCTAGGTAGATGCTCCCCAATAGTGTGAGAAATACATATATTGCTGCCGCAAGGCCTGGCATAAGTAAATACTTAGCATGTTTTTCTGCCCTTTCAAGACATTTATTCTCTTCTGAGGAGTTAGAGCAGACATTGTGGCTGGCTCTCCAAATTACTCTCCCTTTCCTTAGTCACTACTCCAGTTTTCATTCAGATATCTTCACCTCCCCTGGGCATCTCACACTAGCCATGGAGCAAGTGGCTGAAGCCCCTCCTTGGTCTCAGTTATTTGTTCCACGATGACTGATCTCAGGCTGAGGAGATCAGAGGAGAGGTTTTCTGGTGGTTTCTTTAGAAAAAGTGTCCTCCCTCTTCTGAGAGCACTCTTGGAAACGATCCCCTCGTCTTCCTTAGATGTGCATGGAGAAACACATTGCCATGGGAGTTGACACAACCATCTTGTGACCACAAAGTAGAACCAGGCTTAAGAAGAAGCTGAACCTGGGCTTCCCTGGTGGCGCAGTGATTGAGAGCCCGCCTGCCGATGCAGGGGACACGGGTTCGTGCCCCGGTCCGGGAAGATCCCACATGCCGCGGAGCGGCTGGGCCCGTGAGCCATGGCCGCTGAGCCTGCGTGTCCGAAGCCTGTTCTCCGCAAAGGGAGAGGCCACAACAGTGAGAGGCCCGCGTACGGCAAAATAAAAAAAAAAGAAAAAGCTGAACCTGCAAGAGACAGGAGATAAGAGGAAACTGAATCCTTGAAGAAACGATTGAGTGGCTGATCAAACCAACCCTGAAGCCAACTTATATGTCAATTTCCAGTTATGTGAGCCGATGAATCCTTTCCGTCATTTTAACCAACTTGTTAAAGACCTAATTTGCATGTTCATCCAAAATTATAACATGTCAGGACAAACAGTAAGTATATTTGCAAAAGAATCTGTTGTTCTCTGAGGGGAAATTGTACACAGACTCTAGAAAAAAAGGAATCAAGAATTAAATCTCCGGCTTTCCCGGTGGCGCAGTGGTTGAGAGTCCGTCTGCTGATGCGGGGGACGCGGGTTTGTGCCCCGGTCTGGGAAGAGCCCACATGCCGTGGAGGGCCTGGGCCCGTGAGCCATGGCCGCTGAGCCTGTGCGTCCGGAGCCTGTGCTCCGCGACGGGAGACAACACAGCAGTGAGAGGCCCACATACCAAAAAAAAAAAAAAAAAAAAAGAATTAAATCTCGCCTCAAAGAAGAGGATAAAAGCAATCTTAGAATCTCTCAGGGAAATAGTGGATATATAAAAAAAAAAACTCAGGGAAAGGAGTAGGAAGATGCTTGAATTGAATTGTAGGAAACTGGCTAATCTTGTAGTAAAAGGTGATATTTCCAGGTGACCCAATGGAATGTCATATGGATTGTCCCAAAACTGCTCATGGAAGATGATATTCTAATTCTCTCAAGAAATTGAAGAGGATATTAGGAAGCATATAACATCTGGCGCTACAAATAGGACCTGAGAAAACTATAAAAGCAACTCTACCTAGACACCACATAAAATAATAATACTGTTGAGGGGAATAGACTTTCTACCACCATCAGTAGACTCACCTAGAGGAGCCCCTGCACACCAGGTCCCCAGGCAGCAATCCTGAGGCCAGCGTGGAGGCCAAGCACGTACTGCCCATAAGAACTCCATACCAGAGACTCTGCCAAGAAAGAAAAGTATTTTGTAATCTAAGGTCTAGCAGTATCAGTGGGCTAGAGAGAGAGAGGAGTAGATTAGAACAGAATACTACTTTTTAAAAAAAAACTATTGTTTGGTGTTACTTAGTTCTCTATTATTTTTTTATGCATGGTTAGAAAATCTTGTATTATATTTGTGTAGTGAAATAATATTTTGAAATACATTACTATAGTTTTCAGCACTTCCTTGTATTTTTTTTTAAAAATCCCCTATTCAACAAGAGCTTTCATTACCTCTGGGAGGGTTAAGATTATATAATTAAAAAAGAAAAAGAATCAGTAGTCAGAGTTTGGCTTTTGGCTTCCAAAATTATGTTCCTAAAATCAATTTCAGTAAAGACAGTTTTGAAGTTAGTTTTCAATTTCAAGAGCCAGCAAGAGATTGAGATAGAGAAGGTTTTTTTGTATTTGTTTTGTTTTTGTTTTTAATTTCATAATCTCTCCTTTAAATGTCAAGAAAAAAAGCCTAGAAAGCTGAGAAAAGTATTTTTACTAAAAACCTTTAAATATGAGGGATACAGGAGATGATGGGAGGACAGTTTTCAAGTCTAAAGAAAGGAAACAAAAAAGTAACAAAACTTTCCTTAGGTGTGGTGTCTTAGACTGCTTGGGTTGCTATAACAAAATACCACAGACCGGGTGGCTAAACAACAGAAATTTATTTCTCATAGTTCTGAACTGGGAAGTCCAAGATCAAGCTGCCTGCTAATTGAGTTCTTGGTGAGGCCCTTTCTCCTGCCTTGCAGGTGGTTGCCTTCTCTTTGTGTCCTCATGTGGCAGAGAGAACAAGGATATGGGTGTCTCTTTATAAATATGCTAATTTTATCACATCAGGGCTCCACTCTTATGTTAGTTACTTTTTTCCCCTGGGTTTTCTGTTTTTTTTTTTTTTGAAGTATAGTTGATTTAGAATATCATGTTAGTTTCAGGTATACAGAATAGAGATTCAGTAATATATATTTATATTCCTTTTAAGATTCTTTTCCCTTATTATAAAATATTGTGTACAGTTCCCAGTGCTATACAGTAGGTCCTTGTTGGTTATCTATTTTCTATATAGTACTGTGTATGTTAATCCCAACCTCCTAATATATCTCTCCCTGACCCCCTTCTCCCATTTGGTAACCATGAGTTTGTTTTCTATGTCTGTGAGTGTTTTTCTGTTTTGTAAATAAGTTCATTTGTATCATTTTTTTAGATTGCACATATAAGTGATATCATATGATATTTGTCTTTCTCTGTCTTACTTCACTTAGTATGATCATCTCTAGGTCTACTCATGTTGCTGCAAATGACATTATTTCATTCTTTTTTATGGCTAATATTCATTGTGTGTGTGTATGCCACATCTTCTTTATCCATTCCTATGTTGGACGTTTATGTTGCTTCCATGTCTTGGCTGTTGTAAATAGTGCTGCAGTGAACACTGGGGTGCATGTATCTTTTCGAATTAAGGTTTTCTCCAGATATATGCCCCAAAGTGGGCTTGTAGGGTCATATGGTAACTCTGTTTTTAGTTTTTTAGGGACCCTCCATACTGTTTTCCATAGTGGTTGTGCCAATTTACATTCCCACTAGTGGTGTAGGAGGGTTCCTTTTTCTCCATACCCTCTGCAGCATTTATTATTTGTAGACTTTTTGATGATGGCCATTCTGACAGGTGTGAGGTGATAACTCATTGTGGTTTTGATTTGCATTTCTCTAATAATTAGCAATATTAAGCACATTTTCATGTACCTTTTGCCCATCTGTATGTCTTCTTTGGAGAAGTGTCTGTTTAGATCTTCTGCCCATTTTTTTTATTGGGTTGTTCGTTTTATTTGATATTGAGCTGTATGAGCTATTTCTTTATTTTGGAGATTAATCCCTGTCAGTTGCATCATTTGCAAATATTTCCTCCCATTCTGAGGGTTGTCTTTTCATCTTCTTTATGGATTCCTTTGTTGTACAAAAGAATTTCAGTTTAATTAGGTCCCATTTGTTTACTTTTGTTCTTATTTCCATTACTCTAGGAGACAGATCTGAAAACATATTGCTGTGATTTATGTCAAAGAGTGTCCTGCCTATGTTTTCCTCTAGGAGTTTTATAGTATCTGGTCTTACACTTAGATCTTTATCCATCTTTATTTTTGTGCGTGGTGTTAGAGAATGTTCTAATTTCATTCTTTTACATGTAGCTGTCTGTGGTGTATGATCCTTTTAATATATTGTTGGATTCAATTTGCTAGTATTTTGTTTAGGATTTTTGCATCTATGTTCACTGGTGATATTGGCATGTAATTTTCTTTTTTTGTGGTGTCTTTGTCTGGTCTTGGTATTGGGGTGATTGTGGCCTTGTAGAATGAGTTCGGAAGTGTTCCTCTGCAACTTTTGGTAATAGTTTCAGAAGGATAGGAGTTAACTAGTCTCTAAATGTTTAATATAATTCACCTGTGAAGCCATATATGATCCTGGACTTTTGCTTGTTGGGAGTTTTGAAATCACAGGTTCAATTTCCATACTTGTAATTAGTTAGTTACTTTCTTATTCCAAACACAGCTGCCCTGGGGGATAGGGCTTCAGCATATGAATTTGGGGGTACATAATTCAGTCCAAAGCATGTAGAAAGGATCCGAAAGTTAGTAGATCAAGTAAGTGAATCATAGATGAGTTTCCAAACAGGGCCCTGCCCTGCCTCCTCCCCCTGTGGAGAGAAGGTGGGTTGGACAATAAACTAGATGGCAGAAAAGTCTCAAGTAGCTCAGTGCTATGGGCAGAAAGGAACTTTCACTTGTTTGGGGCCTGGAATTCTAAATGGAGGCAGCCTCTAAGAGTGTTCCATGCCAAAGTGGCATGGGTGCCATAAAGTGGAAAGCAATAGGGCATATTCAAACCAAGAAGACCTGTGATAGCACCTTGTGTGCAGCCCCTTCTCCATCTGCAGAAATTTCCACATGCTCAATTTGGAGTTGCCACAGCCCTTAGTAGTGGGCTGTAAGGAGGAGTCCGCTAAGCCAGACATTGAATGGGAATCCCAGAAAAATCTCATCAGATCCGAAATACTAGCAAGAGCCGAAGTGGGCTCTAGTCAACTCTGGGAAGTTGGTCTACTTTCTCCAGACATACTGGCTGCTATACCATTTGTTGGCATTCTACTATTCCAATATACGATGGTAAGAAAACACAATGTTTTTGTTGGCATAGTATTTTTATTCTGGAATATTTTTATTTTTATTTATTTATTTATTTTTTGCATCTTTATTGGAGTATAATTGCTTTACAATGGTGTGTTAGTTTCTGTTTTATAACAAAGTGAATCAGTTATACATATACATATGTTCCCATATCTTTTCCCTCTTGCATCTCCCTCCCTCCCACCCTCCCTATCCCACCCTCCCTATCCCACCCCTCCAGGTGGTCACGAAGCACCGAGCTGATCTCCCTGTGCTATGCGGCTGCTTCCCACTAGCTATCTATCTTACGTTTGGTAGTGTATATATGTCCATGCCTCTCTCTCGCTTTGTCACAGCTTACCCTTCCCCCTCCCCATACTTCTATGAGAGCACAATTGCTTGTGGAACTTACCTTCCTACTGCAAACAACTAGAAAACTGGACAAAATAGATGAAACAGCTGTTTTTATACATTGAATAACTACTCTCTGAGAGAAGGAAACTAAACAAGATGAGCCCTGTGTTTACCCCAGCAATTTCTGGACTGCAGCACAGGGGGCGCAAACACAAACAGACCCTAGCAGTTGCAAAGAGTTGAGAAGACAGAGCTGATGAGGGAGGCTGAGGCAACTAAAATTTGCAAGGAAGATTACCAGAGAGGAGGGAGCTGTGCAGAGAATGAGCTCTAGAAGTCTGCGTTGAGGTTTTTGGTGGTCTTTGGTCCCTGGTGGGTAAAGGGAAATTCAACATGGCCAGACAAATAATAGCTGCTGAGAGAAGATAGTTACTAGGGAGCTGTAATTGAACTATCCGCAGAACTCATATGAACCTGGGAATCATTTGATGTAACATCAGTCAGAGTGGAGAAGTCTTGAACACACTTGTCATTTCATTAGAGAAACCAGAAGGTTCAGGGTGAGCTGTGGGATTAAGGGCTACTATAGACGCATATGAAAAACTGAAAGGGAAGCCTTGAAAGGATCAAGCTGATCTGCAAGTAGCTTACCCTGCCAAAGCAATATCCAAAACTTTTTAAAGGAATACCACAAAATCCAGCACTAAATGACACAAAATCACAACATCCAGCATATAATTAAAAAATTACTGGTCATGTGAAGAAGCAAGGAAATATGTCTCATAACCAATAGATAAATCAGCTAATAGAAACAGTCTGCCAAATGACAAACATGGAATTAACAAACAGGCACTTTAAAACAGCTATTATAAATATGTTAAAAGATTCTAAGAAAAACAGAAACACAATGAGGAGAGAAATGGAAGATATAAAAAGAACCAAATAAAATTTCTATAGCTAAAAAATAATATTGGAATTGAAAATTTCATTGGATTATATTAACAGCATATTAAATATTAAAGAAAATCCATAAACCTGAAGACATAGAAATACTCACAAGCCTCTTAGACAGCCTCATCCACCAGAGGGCAGACAGCAGAAGCAAGAACAACTACAATCCTGCAGCCTGTGGAACAAAATCCACATTCACAGAAAGATAGACAAGATGAAAAGGCAGAGGGCTATGTACCAGATGAAGGAACAGTATAAAACCCCGGAAAAACAACTAAATGAAGTGGAGAGATAGGCCACCTTCCAGAAAAAGAATTGAGAATAATGATAGTGAAGATGATCCAGGGCCTCGGAAAAAGAATGGAGGCAAAGATCGAGAAGATGCAAAAAACGTTTAACAAAGACCTAGAAGAATTAAAGAACAAACAGAGATGAACAATACAATACTTGAAACGAAAACTACACTAGAAGGAATCAATAACAGAATAACCAAGGCAGAAGAATGGATAAGTGACCTGAAAGACAGAATGGTGGAATTCACTGCTGTGGAACAGAATAAAGAAAAAAGAATGAAAAGAAATGAAGACAGCCTAAGAGACCTCTGGGACAACATTAAATGCAACAACATTCATATTATAGGGGTCCCAAAAGAAGAGAGAGAGAAAGGACCCGAGAAACTAGTTGGAAAGATTATAGTCGAAAACTTCTCTAACATGGGAAAGGAAATAACCACCCAAGTCCAGGAAGCACAGAGAGTCCCATACAGGATAAACCCAAGGAGAAACACGCCAAGACACATAGTAATAAAATTGGCAAAAGTTAAAGACAAAGAAAAATTATTGAAAGCAGCAAGGGAAAAACAACAAATAACATACAAGGGAACTCCCATAAGGTTAAAAGCTGATTTCTCAACAGAAACTCTACAAGCCAGAATGGAGTGGCATGATACTTAAAGTGATGAAAGTAAAGACCCTACAACCAGGATTACTCTACCTGGCAAGGATCTCATTCAGATGCGATGGAGAAATCAAAAGTTTTACAGACAAGCAAAAGCTAAGAGAATTCAGCACTACCAAACCAGCTCTACAACAAATGCTAAAGGAACTTTTCTAAGTGGGAAACACAAGAGAAGAAAAGGACCTACAAAAACAAACCCAAAACAATTAAGAAAATGGTCATAGGGACATACATATCGAAAATTACCTTAAATGTGGATGGGTTAAATACTGGAACCAAAGGACACAGGCTCACTGAATGGATACAAAAACAAGAGCCACCTATATGTTGTCTACAAGAGACCCACTTCAGACCTAGGGACACATACAGACTGAAAGTGAAGAGATGGAAAAAGATATTCCATGCAAATGGAAATCAAAAGAAAGCTGGAGTAGCAATACTCATATCAGATAAGATAGAATTTAAAGAATGTTACAGGGCTTCCCTGGTGGTGCAGTGGTTGAGAGTCTGCCTGCCGATGCAGGGCACGTGGGTTCGTGCCCCGGTCCGGGAGGATCCCACATGCTGCAGAGCGGCTGGGCCCGTGAGCCATGGCCACTGGGCCTGCGTGTCCACAGCCTGTGCTCCGCAACGGGAGAGGCCACAGCAGTGAGAGGCCCGCGTACGCAAAAAAAAAAAAAAAAAAAGAATGTTACAAGAGACAAGAAAGGACACTGCATAACTATCAAGGGATCAATCCAAGAAGAAGATATAACAATTATAAATATATAAGCACCGAACTTAGGAGCACCTCTATACATAAGGCAACTGCTAACAGCTATAAAAGGGGAAATCGAGAGTAACACAATAATAGTGGGATACTTTAACACCTCACTTACAGCAATGGACAGATCATCCAAAATGAAAATAAATAAGAAAACAGAAGCTTTAAATGACACAAGAGACCAGATAGATTTAAGTGTTATTTATAGGACATTCCATCCAAAAACAGCAGATTACACTTTCTTCTAAAGTGCACATGGAATATTCTCCAGGATAGATCACATCTTTATCACAAATCAAGCCTCAGTAAATTTAAGAAAATTGAAATCATATCAAGCATCTTTTCTGACCACAACACTATGAGATTAGAAATAAATTACAGAGGAAAAAACTTTAAAAACACAAACACATGGAGGCTAAACAATACGTTACTACATAACCAAGAGATCACTGAAGAAATCAAAGAGGAAATCAAAAAATACCTAGAGGGCTTCTCTGGTGGCGCAGTGGTTGAAGGTCCACCTGCCGATGCAGGGGACACGGTTTCGTGTCCCGGTGCAGGAAGATCCCACATGCCGCGGAGCGGCTAGTCCCGTAAGCCATGGTCACTGAGCCTGCACGTCCGGAGCCTGTGCTCTGCAACAGGAGAGGCCACAATAGTGAGAGGCCCGCATACCGCAAAAAAAAAACAAAGAAAAAAAACACCTGGATACAAATGACAGTGAAAACACGACGATCCAAAACCTATGGGATGCAGCAAAAGCAGTTCTAAGAGGGAAGTTTATAGCAATACAATCCTACCTCAAAAGAAGAAAAATCTCAAATAATCTAACCTTACACCTAAAGGAACTAGTGAAAGAAGAGCAAACAAAACCGAAAGTTAGCAGAAGGAAGGAAATCATAAAGATCAGAACAGAAATAAGTGAAATAGAAACAAAGAAAACAATAGCAAAGATCAATAAAACTGAAAGCTGGTTCTTTGAGAAGATAAACAAAATTGATTAACCATTAGCCAGACTCGTCAAGGGCAAGAGGGAGAGGACTCAAATCAATAAAATTAGAAATGAAAAAGGGGAAGTTACAACAGACACCACAGAAATACAAAGCATCCTAAGAGACTACTACAAGCAACTCTATGCCAATAAAATGGACAACCTGGAAGAAATGGACAAATTCTTAGAAAGGTATAACATCCAAGACTGAACCAGGAAGAAATAGAAAATAGGAACAGACCAACTACAAGTAATGAAATTGAAACTGTGATTAAAAATCTTCCAACAAACAAAATGTCCAGGACCGGATGGCTTCACAGGTGAATTCTATCAAACATTTAGAGAAGAGCTAACACCGACCCTTCTCAAGCTCTTCCAAAAAATCGCGGAGGAAGGAACACTCCCAGACTCATTCTATGAGGCCACCATCACCCTGATACCAAAACCAGACAAAGCTACTACAAAAAAAGAAAATTACAGACCAATATCACTGATGAATATAGATGCAAAAATCCTCAACAAAATACTAGCAAACAGAATCCAGCAACACATTAAAAGGATCATACACCATGATCAAGTGGGATTTGTCCCAGGGATGCAAGGATTCTTCAGTATATGCAAATCAATCAATGTGATACACCATATTAACAAACTGAAGAATAAACACCATATGATCATCTCAATAGATGCAGCAAAAGCTTTTGACAAAATTCAACATGCATTTATGATAAAAGTTCCACAGAAAGTGGGCATAAAGGGAACTTACCTCAATATAATAAAGGCCATATATGATAAACCCACAGCAAACATCATTCTCAATGGTGAAAAACTGAAAGCATTTCCTCTAAGATCAGAAACAAGACAAGGATGTCCACTCTCACCACTGTTGTTCAACATAGTTTTGGAAGTCCTAGCCACAGCAACCAGAGAAGAAAAAGAAATAAAAGGAATACAAATTGGAAAAGAAGAAGTAGAACTGTCACTGTTTGCAGATGACATGATACTATACATAGAGAATCCTAAAGATGCCACCAGAAAACGACTAGAGCTAATCAATGAATTTGGTAAAGTCACAGGATACAAAATTAATGCATAGAAATCTCTTGCATTCCTATACACTAATGATGAAAAATCTGAAAGAGAAATTAAGGAAACACTCCCATTTACCATTGCAACAAAAAGAATAAAATACCTAGGAATAAACCTACCTAGGGAGACAAAAGACCTGTATGCAGAAAACTATAAGACACTGAGGAAAGAAATTAAAGATGATACCAACAGATGGAGAGATATGCCATGTTCTTGGATTGGAAGAATCAATATTGTGAAAATGACTATACTACCCAAAGCAATCTACAGAATCAGTGCAATCCCTATCAAATTACCAATGGCATTTTTTACGGAACTAGAATAAAAAATCTTAAAATTTGTATGGAGACACAAAAGACCCCGAATAGCCAAAGCAGACATGAGGGAAAAAAACGGAGCTGGAGGAATCAGACTCCCTGACTTCAGACTGTACTACAGAGCTACAGTAATCAAGACAATATGGTACTGGCACAAAAACAGAAATATAGGTCAATGGAACAAGATAGAAAGCCCAGAGATAAACCCATGCACCTATGGTCAACGAATCTATGACAAAGGAGGCAAGGATATACAGTGGAGAAAAGACAGCCTCTTCAATAAGTGGTGCTGGAAAAAGCTGGACAACTACATGTAAAAGAATGAAATTAGAACACTCCGTAACACCATACACAAAAATAAACTCAATGTATTAGAGACCTAAATGTAAGACCAGATGCTATAAAACCCTTCTAGGAAAACGTAGGAAGAATACTCTGACATAAATCACAGCAAGATCTTTTTTGATCCACCTCCTAAAGTAATGGAAATAAAAACAAAAATAAACAAATGGGACCGAATGAAACTTCAAAGCTTTTGCCCAGCAAAGGAAACCATAAACAAGGTGAAAAGACAACCCTCAGAATGGGAGAAAATATTTGCAAACAAGTCAACAAAGGATTAATCTCCAAAATATGTAAAGAGCTTATGCAGCTCAATATTAAAAAAGCAAACAACCCAATCCAAAAATGGGCAGACGACCTAAATAGACATTTCTCCAAAGGAGACATACAGATGGCCAAGAGGCACATGAAAAGCTGCTCAATATCACTAATTATTAGGGAAATGCAAATCAAAACTACCATGAGGTACCACCTCACAGCAGTTAGAATGGGTGTCATCAGGTAATCTACAAAAAACAAATGCTGGAGAGGGTGTGGAGAAAAGCAAACCTCTTGCACTGTTGGTGGGAATGTCAACTGATACAGCCACTATGGAGAACAGTATGGAGGTTCCTTAAAAAACTAAAAGTAGAATTATCATATGATCCAGCAATCCCATACTGGGCATATACTGAGAGAAAAACATAATTCAAAAGGACACACGCACCCCAATGTTCATTGCAGCACTATTTACAATAATCAGGTCATGTAGGCAACCTAAATGCGCATAGACAGACGAATGGATAAAGAAGATGTGGTACATATACACAATGGCATATTACTCAGCCATAAAAAGGAACAAAATTGGGTTATTTTTTGAGACGTTGATGGATCTAGAGACTGTCATACAGGGTGAAAGTCAGAGAGAGAAAAACAAATATCATTTACTAACACACGTATGTGGAACCTAGAAAAATGGTACAGATGAACCAGTTTTCAGGGCAGAAGTTGAGACACAGATGTAGAGAAGAAGTGTATGGACACCAAGGGGGGAAAGCCACGGGGGGTGGGGGGGTGTAATGAATTGGGTGATTGGGAATGACATGTATACACTGATGTGTATAAAATTGATGACTAATAACCTGCTGTATAAAAAAATAAATAAAATTCAAAAATTAAAAAATTATAAATTAATTTATAGAAATACTCAAAATGAAGCAGAGAGAAAGAGGGTGGCTAAAGGGGAAGAACAGGTCCTCGGTGACCTGAGGAACAATATAAAAGTTTAACATACATCAGTTGGAGTTGCAGAAGGAAACGAGGGGTAGGACAGAAAAAAAAAAAAAACAACTGAAGAAATAATAGTAAAACATTCCAAATTTGATGAAAGTATAAACCCACAGATCCAAGAATTTTATCCAAGAAACTCAAACCACTCCAAGGCAAATTGTAATCAAAGTGCTGCAAACCAGTATTAAAGAGAAAATCTTAAAAGTAGCCAGCACTGAGGGATAGGGAATAGAGTTGGTATCATTTATATCTTGATGTATTCCCAGAGAGTAATTATACTCCTTTAAAATTTTGCATTAAGCAATGGCGCCCTCATTTAGAAAGCATCCTTTTATACTGCCACAATCCTCAGTTTGGAGTTAACACTTCACATTACCCTGACTAATTAAAAGTCAAAAATCCTTTTTCAATATCTGTAACAATTTACACAAAAGCAACCTTGCCACTTAACTATACCAGTGTTCAAGGGCTTTATTTTTCTTGTCATTAAAAATTGAATATTATGTTTTATGATTAATTAAACTTTCAGCATTTTATGAGTCTGATTTAATATTTTTATTATCCTTACATTTTATGTTAACTTATAGTAGGCTGACAAAATGTTTTATACATATTTTATAAATTTATTTTGCGATTTGTAATTTTTCATAAATTTTGTATTTAGTTTTATTAACTTTTGTTTTGACTTCTGAAAACACTTTTAAAATTTAAAAAATCAATACTGGTTTTTAGTTTTGCATAAAATAAATGCTGAAATATTTGTGTCATAATTTCACTCCCTTATTGGAATCACAGCTCAGGAGGAATCACTCTGTATTTCTCATTTTGAGGGAAAATATAGTTAATTAGGACAGTAAAAAGAAAAATCCCAAAGTGGGAATAGGCAAAAGATTGATTCTTTAAGGGTATATAGTTTGTTTTGACTTAATATTCCCGTTAATTAGGGTATCTTACAACTGTAAGAAAGTAAATGTTAACTTATAGAAAACTGATAGCAATTCAAATTATCTTTGTCCATAGCATTGCAAATGAATTTTTCCTGTAGAAATGTAAATGGTTTCTGTCTAGTATAAAAGATTAAAACACAAGTTTTTAAAATTTAACAATCTTAATTTGGTATTCTTTTTTATTTTTTTTAATTTTTTTTTATTTTTGTGGTAAGCGGGCCTCTCACTGCTGTGGCCTCTCCCGTTGCGGAGCACAGGGTCCGGACGCACAGGCTCAGCGGCCATGGCTCACGGGCCCAGGTGCTCCGCGGCATGTGGGATCCTCCCGGACCGGGGCATGAACCCGTGTCCCCTGCATCGGCAGGCGGACTCTCAACCACTGCGCCACCAGGGAAGCCCCGATTTGGTATTCTTTTTTAACAATTATAATATTTCTGCCTGTCCAGCACATTTTTAAATCAATTTTTTAATTGAAGTATAGTTGATTTACAATGTTGTGTTGATCACAGCTGTACAGCAAAGTGATTCAGTTGTACACATATATATATATGTATATATTTTTTAATATTCTTTTCCGTTATGGTTTATCATAGGATATTGAATATAGTTCTCTGTGCTATACAGTAGGACCTTGTTGTTTATCCATTCTATATATAGTAGCTTACATCTGCTAACCCCAACCTCCCACTCCATCCCTCCCTCAACCCTTGGCAACCACCAGTCTGTTCTCTATGTCTGTGATTCTGTCTCTGTTTCATAGATAGGTTCATTTGTGTCATATTTTAGATTCCACATATAAGTGATATCATGTGGTATTTGTCTTTCTCTTTCTGATTTACTTCACTTAGTATGATAATCTCTAGTTGCATCCATGTAGCTGCAAATGGCATTATTTCATTCTTTTTATGGCTGAGTAGTATTGCAATGTATAGATGCACCATATCTTTTTTATCCATTCATCTGTCCATGTCAATGGACATTTATGTTGCTTCCATGTCTTGGCTATGGTGAATAGTGCTGCTATGAACATGGGAGTGCATGTATCTTTTTGAATTATAGTTTTGTCTGGATGTATGCCCAGAAGTGGGATTGCTGGATCATATGGTAATTCTAGTTTTAGTTTTCTGAGGAACCTCCATACTGTGTTCCTTAGTGGCTGTACCAATTTACATTCCCACCAACAGTGTAGGAGGGTCCCCTCTTCTCCACATCCTCTCCAGCATTTGTCATTTGTAGACTTTTTAATGATGGCCATTCTGACTGGTGTGAGGTGGTACCTGATTGTAATTTTGATTTGCATTTCTATAATAATTAGCACTGTTGAGAATCTTTCCATGTACCTGTTGGCCATCTATATGTCTTATTTGGAGAAATGTCTATTTAGGTCTTCTGCCCATTTTTCGACTGGGTTGTTTGTTTTTTGTATTGAGTTATATGAGCTGTTTTTATATTTTGAAAATTAATCCCTTTTCAGTCTCATCATTTGCAAATATTTTCTCCCATTCTATAGCTTGTCTTTTCATTTTGTTTATGGTTTCCTTTGCTCTGAAAAAGCTCGTAAGTTTGATTGTTTTTATTTCTATTGCTTTGGGAGACTGCCCTAAGAAAACCTTGGTATGATTTATGTCAGAGAATGTTTGCCTATGATCTCTTCTAGGAGTTTTATGATGTCATGTCTTATATTTAAGTCTTTAAGCCATTTTGAGTTTATTTTTGTGTACAGTGAGAGGGTGTGTTATAACTTCATTGACTTATATGTAGCTGTCCAATTTTCCCAACACCACTTGCTGAAGAGACCGTCTTTTTCCCATTGTATATCCTTGCCTCCTTTGTCGAAGGTTAATTGACCGTAGGTGTGTGGGTTTATTTCTGGGCTCTCTGTTCTGTTCCATTGATCCATATCTGTTTTTGTGCCAGTATCATGCTGATGTGATTACTGTGGCTTTGTAGAATTGTCTGGAGTCTGAGAGCGTTATGCCTCCTGCTTTGTTCTTTTTCCTCAGGATTGCTTTGGCAATTCTGGGTCTTTTATGGTTCCATATGAATTTTAGGATTATTTGTTCTACTTCTGTGAAAAATGTCATGGGTTATTTGATAGGGATCACATTAAATCTGTAGATCAGCACATTTTAAAATTAGCTTTATTATCCCTCTGGTTCCCTTAAATAATTAGCTAAATTAATCTTTGACACTTGCTGATTTTATATTTGTCAGAGTTGTGTTTTTAATTTTATTTGAAAATTTCATTTTGATGAGCATCAGATGCAAATGGTGAACAAGCTCAGTTTTAAACTAAAAATCTACATTTCTATACATTTAATTCACAATGAATGAATTAAAAACTCACCTCAGTTGTGTCACAGGATTAGTCAACCTGCATGGGAATTTCTATTTTCAAGAGATCAGCCTTTTCCCACACTGTTCCTTAGGCTAATCTCCCAAGAATGTCTAAGCACTAGGCACGATCTTACTAGCTGACCCTCAAGATAAGTGCACAGATCTTTTATGTGTGTCACTAACGTTCATTTTAGGAAAACAGATGGACATGAAAAATAAAAAAAACATTGGAACAACTACAAATTTAAGACCCTCCAAATTCTTTTAGTCATCATCCTTTGCAGAGTCCTTAATTTCCTTTTGACCCAGTGATAGGAAGTTCTATCAGATTGTTTACTTTTACATGAACTTTGAAGTTCACAGAGGTTGTCCCTCCTCTTCCTGAAAATAATCCTAAAGAAAGGGTATGTGGTTTTCGTTCTATGGAAGTCCTTCTTCTTAGCCCATGTTCTATATATGTCATCAGAGTTGAACTGTGGGTGCCTGGTCTGCACCATACCCATATCTCCAGGTATCCTGCCATGGAAAGGTTGTAGTTGCTGTCTTGTGGTGGTGGTGGGTTTGCTCATACAACAGTCCAAAGATGAGGGCCAAAGGGGAGCCATCTCAAGGGTGGGGTTTGGGAGAGCAGCTGCTTCTTTTTTAGTGTTAGATAATCAGCCCTGCATCACAATCCTGAAACGAGGGATTATAAATCTTGACTAGTATCTTCTAATTGCAGTGAGAAGAATACTAAGGAAATAGCATAAATTAATATAAAGAACTATCCTGCCAGAGCAAATTAGGCATAAAGACCTGAGAGACATTGACTCTGTTAAACTATACAAAACTAGACCAATCAAATGATAAACAACTAAAAAGTGAGATTCTACCATCACTCAACATTGTCTTGTGTTAACGACTTGATTAAATTGATGTGTTTCTTTCTAAGTAAATGACTTTGAATCCAGAACAAGTGACTAGTTGTTCAAACAGTAGAAAACCATTTGTATAGAACTTGCCTAGAAATGCTAACTCATTAGGCCAAATTCCATATATGTCTCTTTGAAGCTTGGGAAACACGAACAAGGGAAGCTGCTTCACATTTTTAGCTTTCCATAAACAAGGATGACAGAGAAAAGGATGAGCTGCTGATGTTTTTCCATTTCATCCTGTGAACATTTCATTCTGGAAATTATCACCAGGGCTAAGGTCTTCATGCTCACCATAACTGGATTGTTTTACAAGGGGTGCAGCTCAGCTGGTACTTACTTACTTACTGTTGACACTGCCAGTACATGCTGCTCAGGGAGAGACATACTTCACACAGGGTCTGAGACAATCCCAAATATGTACTTGCTGTAACACTGACTTCCAGTCCCCAAATGCCTAATGCAAAGGGAAGTATTTTACATATACCTAACTTCAATTCACCCCCTTAAACTTAACATAATTGAATGAATAAAAGGAAACACATGGAATAATCCTCTGTTGCTTTTCAAACAGGATCCTGCCAATATTTAATGTTTCTACTGACAATATTTTGGTGTGATATTTGCTTCCTACTTTTTTTTCCGTAATCCATGAACTGTTCCTAATAGAGGCAGTTAACAATGTAATCTCCTTGCTCTGGGATTTATAGCTAAAGATATTTAAGTAGTTTTTCAATCACACCAAATCTAGTAAGACAAATATCATCTCCATGATCATCAAGAAAAGTTTTGTAGTAAACAAAAGATATAACCTTGTTCTGATCTTTGACAAAGACTGCATATATCTGCCCTGAAATATTAGTGTAGTTCTGGCCAATAGACTTTAAGAAAGAGCAAATCCATAAAATAGAGAAAAGGAAATCATAAACTATTGAAGGAAAGTAGATGGTGGGTAGTGGGTGGGAGGAGACTACATTTTGACAGAAAAAAGCAAAAATAACTCTAGTGTTTCTCAATCTGAAAGTCAGTGTGATAGTTTATTTGAAGCCTCTAAAACTTACTAAATTAATGGATTGAGGACAACATCTTGTTTTTAAAATTCCAGTAATATTAGAAATAAGAAAATGCCCTTCAAAAACAGAAACCTGAAAATTTAAGACACATGAAGTAAAATACATCAGCCAAGCAAGGCAAATAATCTGATCTAGCACAAATGTGTGGATTGAAAAGGTCTGCCTCTAAAAATCTGGGGATCCAGGGTCCTCTTCATTTTATATTATATCTCCTGCTTTCAGTCTGAACAGATGTAATTTGTTAAAAATTCTTGTGGGTTTCTTGTGTATCAATTGATAACCAACTCCATTAAACAAAAGACAAATCCACAAAAACTCTTGAAGACAAACACTTGTATAGTTGGGATTCTTTTGAGACTGCTGTGGGAGAATTCTTTTAAGACTCTTAGGGCTTCCCTGGTGGTGCAGTGGTTAAGAATCCACCTGCCAATGCGGGGGACACGGGTTCAAGCCCTGATCCAGGAAGATCCCACATGCTGTGGAGCAACTAAGCCCGTGCACCACAACTACTGAAGCCTGTGCGCCTAGAGCCCGTGCTCTGCAACAAGAGAAGCCACCGCAATGAGAAGCCCGTGCACCGCAACAAAGAGTAGCCCCTGCTCGCCGCAACTAGAGAAAGCCCACACGCAGCAATGAAGACCCAACACAGCCAAAAATAAATAAATAAAATTAATTTATTTTTTTAAAAAAAAGAATCTTAGAAGTCCTATTGTTTAACTGAAATGTTGTGGCCAGGTAGGTATTAAGATTCCTAAAGGACCTTTCCTCTCTTGAAATGTTTTATGAACAGCTGTCTTAAATCCTTCTGAGATATTAACAAAGATCTTACAGACTCATCTTGGATTTGATCTTTCCGGAGCCATTTTTTAGAATTTAGTAATTGTTTTACAGAATGTGGGTATGAAAAATTGTTCTATTTCAAACACAGCAAGTTTGAGCTCTTTTATATTTAATGCTCTATTCTTTAGCTCGTTTCTCTCTCCTCACATTTCATCTTAGGCAATGAGAAAAAAAATCAGGTGGCATTTTGAATATTATTCCTAGAAATCTCCTTAGCTACATCATTGAGTTTATTAGGTACATTTTCTCCTTGCCATATTATTCTAGATGACTGTGTTGGCAAGCTCTCTGCCGTCACCTAACAAAGGTTCCTTTTCTTTCAGCTTCCAATAATATTTTCCTCTTTTTTAAGGCTTTGCTGACAGCTTCCTCAAGGCCTTGTAGGTCTTCCACAACCCTTCTACTTAACACCCCTTTGGTTTCACTAACAGTCTCCTCAATACCATTTCAACTTCTCCCCACAGTCCAGTTCCAAAGCCAATGCCACATGTAGTAGATTTCATTATGACAACATCCCTTTTTTAGGTACCAAAATTAGTAGTAGTTACCTATTGATATACAAGCTATCCCCCAAACTTAGTGGCGTAAAGCAACAACCATCATTTGTTTTGTTCATAAATCTGTAATTTGGGCAGGATTTAGCAGGGACAACTTGTCTCAGCTCTACATGGCATCATCTGGGGTGACTTTCCTGGCAACTGGAGAATCCACATTCATGACAACTCATTCACATATTTGGCAATTTGATGCTATCCATTGGCTGGGAGTTCAGCCAAAGCCAAAAGCCAGAAGCTTCTGTTTTTCTCCACATAGACCTCTTCTTCCAAGGTGTTTTGGCCTTCCTTACAGAATGGTGGCTGGGTTCCAAAACCAAGCATCCCCAAAGAACCAGAATGACATGCATAACATTTTTATGTTCTAGCCTTAAAAGTAGCGATCATCGTTTCTACTAGACTCTATTGTTTGAAGCAGTCATAAAGTTTCAACCAATTGCAAGGGGAAAGGATATAGACTACAGCTCTTGATGGGGAAGTGGCAAGGTTTTAGAAGAGTATGTGGGTGGGACAGGAGATATTGCTGGACCCATCTTTAAAAAATATAATCTGCTACCTTAAGTTTAAAAAATTTGCATAAAAAGTTAATATTTGGGGGGCATATTTCTTATCACTGATGCCAAAACTATGAAGAAGAATTAAACACTTTATAATATAGCTCTTGTTCCTTTGCAAGTAAATAAAATCTGTCTAGATGGATTATAGATCTAACCCAGTTTTGGAATCTTTTTATGCCCATGTAAAATGGACATATCCTCATAAAATATAACTATCCTAAAAATCAAGTAATACTGCATATTTCAATCAAAATAACTTATTGTTTTTAGTAACAATTAAAAAATAGTCTATATTTACAATCCAGTTAAGTTCCATTCAACAAGTATATTTTGAACATTAGATGCCAAGCACTGTGCTAGGTATACTATGGTAAATAAGATATGTTCCTCTCTTTGTGTAGTTTGAAAGGCATACACTAGTTAATTATACCATAGTAAGATAAGTGTAAAAATATTAAAGGCATGTACTATATCCACATGAAAATTAATGAAGTTGGACCTCTACATCACATTATATATAAAAATTAAAACTCAAGATCCATAAAGATCTAAATGTGAGAGCTTAAACTATAAAACTCTTGGAAGACAACGTAAGAGTAAATCTTCATGACCTCGGGTTAGATAATGGTTTCTTGGATATGACACCAAAAACACAAACAATGAAAGAAAAAATAGATCGATTGGACTTCATTCAAATTAAAAACCTTTATGCTTCAAGGACACCATCAAGAAAGTGAAAAGACAGCACACAGAATCGGAGGAAAGGTTTTCAAATCATACATATGATAAGGGACTCATATCTAGAATAAAGGAGAAATAACTCAATTTTTTTAATTGGAAAAAGGATCCAAATAGACATTTCTCCAAAGAAGATGTACAAATGGCTAATAAGCACATGAAAAGAGATTCAATATCATTCAGGGAAATGTCCATCAAAACCACAATGAGATATGACCACTCACCCATTAGGAGGCTAGAATTAAAAAAAGAAAGCAACAGAGAATTTTGTCAAGGATGTGGAGAAATTGTAACCCTCATACACTGCTCGTAGAAATGTAAAATGGTTCACAAGGTAACTCTATTCAACCTTTGCTAACTCTGTCTAACCAGTCACCATGGAAAACAGTCTGGCAGTTCTTCAAAAGGTTAAACATAAAATCCACTTCTAGATATCTACCCAAAAGAAATAAAAATATATATCCGTACAAAAACTTGCACATGAAAGTTCTTAACAGCATTATTAATAATAGACAAAAAGTGAAAACAGTCCAGATGTCCATCAAATAATGATGGATAAACAAAATATGGTATATCCATACAATGGAATATTATTCAACAATAAAAAGAAATGATGAATTGATACATGATACACATGGATGAACTTTGAAAACATTACACTAAATGAAAGAAGCCAGTCACACAAGTTTATATATTATTCTGTTTATCTGAAATGTCCAGAATAGGCAAATCTATAGAGACAGAAAGTAGATTAGTAGTTGTAGAGGATGGGAGTGGGTTGGGGAGAAATGGAGAGTGACTGCTAAGTGGTACTGGATATTTGGGGAGGTAATGAAAATGTTCTAAAGTTAATTGTGATGACGATTGCACAACTCTGTGAATCTACTAAAAACCATGGAATTGTACACATTAAATAGGTAAACTGTATGGTATGTGAATTATATTTTAATAAAGCTGATACACACACTCATAAAAGTATGTACTGTGTAAAGTAGAGTCAAAGGCAAAGTAGTGATCTCAACTTGGTAGATCCCAGAGGGCTTCTTGGAGGAAGATATGCTTAAAGTGGGTGGCACTGGAGAAAAAGGAAAGAACTTCCAAGCAGAGAGAATAGAACATGCAAATACAGGGAAGGATGGAGCAGCATGGTTGAGTGTAGCTGAAGCATGGCCGCATGCTGAGGGCTTGCAAGGAATGAGGGTTGGAGATGTAAAAAGGGATGCATTTGGACTTTAACTCCAAAACAATGGAGAGTCATTGGAAGGCTTTGAACAAAGGGACAAAGGCAATAGGATCATATTTGCATTCAGAGTAATAACTCGAACAATATGGAGGAATATGGACTGTAGATGAATTACTATAAGCAGAATGGCCTACGTGGTATATAGTGCATAACTCAGGCAAGAAGTAAGAGGGTCTGAACTAAGATATTAGCAGTGGAAATGATTAGATATGAAGGAGTTAGACTCTCAGGACTTGTAAAGAAGCAAAGTACCTAGCAAAAAAAGACAATATTTGCTAAGCAAAACCAGAACTTGGTGGGGCTTTTACTTGCTATTTCAATAAGGGAATAATGTAAAAAGTAATCTGAAATGGCTAATGCTTCAAATGACATAATCTTTGCCTGTAATGTTTCCTTGAAGGGAAAGAAATGATACATGGCACAGCCTAGAAATGTATTTTTATATGCTTGGAATCTGTAAAGGTGGGCTCAAATATATAAAATTGTTCACACATGCTCCTCAAGAAGAAGTCAAATATATATTTCAGTAACTGCATAACCACTAAACCAGAGGCTTATTTTAGATATTGGGATGTTCTTTTTAGAGTTATTTTTGCAACTTAGTGTCATCATTAATTAGAAGTCCCATAATGTTTGAGAATAACTGTGAAGTTTTGTACCAGCAACCATAAAAATTGGTGGACTGGGCAGAAACACCTACTGATATGGGATGTTTCTCTAGCACTGTGCCAGAGGACTTTGGAGAGGTATAAATGTTCCTTGTTTGAAGAAGAAACCAGGAAGTTGGCAGTGAACATCACTTCTCAAAAGGGCCTCTTTTTTTTCTCGCCTGTAATGAGATGTCAAGGTCATGAAAGACTGATGTCCACACTTCCTGATTTTCAGTCTCTAAGATATAGAAGTCATGGTTAGGTAAGTATTACTCCCTTAGCAAACTTTATCACCCAGAGCTGTAAATTCTTCCCTCTAGAGAGAAGATGCTGACTGCTCCATTGTAGTGACTTAAACATTTGTTGTTGAAATTATTTGCAATTTCTACCAGTGGAATATTTATTCAATTTTAGATTGTATGTCTTTCAGAATTATATCAGCTTGAAGATCATTTGACAGTTACATATCAATTAAGTAAACACTCTGGATATAGTACAGAGTATTTGTACTATATTATTTGCAGTATTTCTATGTTGATAATAAATTGGCTTAATTTGTTAGTTTTTCTCAACTTTTTAAAACCCACACCTCACCAGTTGAGATTTTGAAAGGCTGTGTTTTAAAGGCTTGTATTTCAAAGGAATATGTCTTCAAATATAAAATTATAAAACTGAATAAAAACAACATACCCGTGCATATGTGCATAAATACACACACATATGCACACACACACACACAACATGTATTCTCATAATTGCCTTTGCTCAACTGAGAATCTCTGTGCTTAGAGGATTTTTAAAAGCTCAACTCAGTGGTTCATTAATTCATTTTTTTTAAATGAGAAAAAGAAAAGAAACAGGATTATGCTAAGAATGCTGTTGTCAAGCGCGTTCTTATAAAAAACAATAAATGGTTGCAAATAGCCACAACTAAGGAGTCCAGTTTTCTGAAACCCCAAAGCCTTTGAATAGATGATACAGAGTAAAGCATCTCATCATTGGCAATTATCCAAATCATTTACTGTGGTGCCAATTAAGTGTATTATAAATAACAGAAAAGATAAACTTCTGACAAATGTACCTAATGTTGAGCTTTTCCTGAATTAAATAAAGCTTAAGCAGGACAAATCACACAGTTTTGATTGTGGTTCATTTAACATAAAATTGGGATGATGTCAACTGTATTTTTACTCATATTTGACTCAGATAATCAATAGAGCGTATCATCTTGATATTTTTGCTTTCTCTTCTACTGCTGTTATTACTACTTCTTGCTAATAGCTAATATTTACTGAGCTCTTATCATATGCTAGACAGTATCCTAAATGTCCTTATGTTATTACACCTTCTTAATCTCTCCCAATAAACCAAAGAGGAAGGGGCTATTGTTATCTCCAGGAGATTGAGTAAGAAAGTGGCAGAGTTAAGCCTGGAACTGAGGTCTCTCTGCCTCTGGATTGGGCCTCTTAATGCTTACATTCATCTACTCCCTTCAGTTATATATAGTTTCAACAATATTTTCTTGTAAAAAGAAAAGTGAACATAGATGTCTTTGTTTTTTAGCAAACTCAGTACAGACTCAAACATGTAGGCCAGATCACATGAAGAACTAATTTGTTTTACATAACCTGAAGTCTCAAACTCAGTGTTCAGGCTAGAATGACATTGAAAGGAACATTTGTTGACAAAATGTTATATTTTAATCCAGTTATGATATTTAAATCCATAACCAGATATGCTAATGCACAGATTTGAAAAGGAATACAATGTTCTCAGAGCAGAAAAGTGAGGTTCAAGAAATCCCTCGGTGGGACTTCCCTGGTGGTCCAGTGGTAAAGAATCCACCTTACAATGCAGGAGACGCGGGTTCGATCCATGGTTGGGGAACTAAGATCCCACATGCCGTGGGGCAACTAAGCCTGTGTGCCACAACTTCTGAGCTCGCACACGTCAGCTAGAGCCCACATGCCCTGGAGCCTGCGCACCACAACCAGAGAGAGAAAACCCACATGCCACAACTAGAGAGAAGCCAGCGCGCTGCAACGAAAGATCCCACGTGCCTCGACGAAGATCCCACGTGCTGCAACTAAGACCCAATGCAGCCAAAAATAAATAAATAAATTTTTAAAAAAAGAAAAAAAAAGAAATCCCTCGGCGAGGAAGTAATTTCGAGGTCTTGAAGGGCAAGAGGTAAGAAAAGAAAAGAGCAGAAAGGAAATGCTAAAGTAGAGAACACACTATAAAAGAAACACATATTACTCTACGGTACCTGTGGTTACGGTTTTTCAGTCATAGAAGTATTTCCTCACCAGACAATTTAAGTTCAGGCTATTACTGATTGCCCCAACTGCCTCCTGTGCTTCCTTTATTCTTGTTATTAATTGGAAAGTATAGAGTACTTTGAAGAACTTGGTTTGCTGCCAACTTTGCTATAATTCAGCTAATCCATAAACCAAGACACGTTGTAAATGAACGGTTATCAGTTTCACTGATGGTCCATGTTGAGTTCCAGGTATTACTTATAAAGCCAAGCATTCTGTCACTTGGATTTCTAAAAGATGATAATTTATCTAGAATAGACACAATCCAAAATCTTTGGAAGGTAAGCCTGTTTTTGGGAAACTGTCCCCAAAATCAGGAGTGATAAGTATAGCTGTGTTCTATACTCACATAATTTCTGATCATGGCTGAAGTTTCCTTCACTGCTACTGTGCCTTTTTACAAATGAGTTCTGTCAAATGTGGATCTGGAGTCTAAAGAAGTAGAACATCTCACAAGAGATGGGCTGTTTCACTCACTTCCCTTTCCATCATGGGCATTACAGGCAGAATGGACCAAGCAAAGACTCTTCTAGGAAATTAATATCTTCTCTAGAAAATGGTTTAGGATTATACCTGACAGAATTGGTGGTGTAATTTGTATTCTGCTTTTGGTTTCTTGTACTGCAGTTGAAAGATAATGACAACAATAATAAATTGTACCAAAATAAAAATTCTCTTTTGTGAATCTTGAGAAACTTGATCCAAATTAACATTTTAGCCAATAGTAAAATAAGAGCACAAAAAATTAACTTTGTAATTAGTGCTTTGTATTCAACAGTTGTTCATTAGCTGTGTATTAGATGAATCTAATTTTGATGATATTTCAGAGTGAAAAAATAATAAAAATATGAGTGCTTAACATTTGTCATTAAAATGCTTGTCTGTTCCTAAGAGTAAGAGGGAACGAATTTGTACCTACATTGTGCTCCTGCTAAATATCCAGCCGCTGTTGATTTGAATTAGTTGATTTGCAGGACGGTGTTTTGGCAGAGAGCAAGAGCGCTTGCCAGCACTGGAGAACAGGGGATGGGAAGGACAGCAAAGTGTTTATCTCAAGTGCTTTTCACCCGTGGCCAAGCCCCAAGGAGATGGTAGTAAAAGCATAAAGGAACAAAGTTGTGTTCACAAGGCAGAGAAGGCTGGATTTTAAGAAGTGCTGCTTTTCTGCCAATGTAGTAAGTGGTAATAACGGCACGAGAAGCTCTCTCTCCACTTCCAAACAGCATGATACCATCACAGCTTTTGCCTATTGAGGACCCCAGTGGAAGAGCAGGGAAGCAAGAGAAGAGGAAATTAGCTGGAATTGATTGATAAGGACTATTGTGAAGATATATGAATAACTCTTCAGACTCTCAGTAGAAATGAATGAGATTTGGAAGAGGATATGCCTCAGCAGGTGATGGAAAAAAGACTTTTTAAAATGTCTATCACCATTAATGCAATCCTATTTGTCCTCACAGTCTGATGAGGCCCGGCTAAGCACATTACATTTTTTCTTCAAATGCTTATTTGAATAAGTTTATTTTACATATCTCAATAGGTTAAAAATGGTATGAATACTTTCAAACCAAACACAGAACATTCACAGCTGAGATTTATCTGATGAGCCTGTGATTCAATCAAGAGCAACCTCTGCCCAGGCACAGGAGTGTGATAGATGTTACAGAATCAACTCATCACATAATACCTACTTCGCAAGACCTCAGGGGTTTTTAACCTTGGGACTGGAAAAATAATAAAAGGAGTTATATGACATATACCAAAATAAAACCATGAATCATCTGTGGATGGGTTTACTAAACAATTTATTCAAGAACACAACATATTACAATGTGTTCAACATAGGTGTAATTGTTTCAAATCACTAATCCCTTCCCAAAAGCAATGGTAAACTCCTCCAAACACCAATTACTGGAACAAACTCCACACTAAGCTCATCTCCTCTTTCTGAAGCATCTCCAGAGCTAGTCCTTTCCTTTCTGAGTCTCATTCTGCTTCTTGACTGGTTGACTCTAGAAGGACTCAGACTATCTTTGCGTTTTCTCATTGTACACTCAACACAGTATATAGACTTATTAGCTGCTATCATTAACAGTAAAATAGCTCCTAGCTCATGCTGCGATTGCTGCCACATAAGACTCTCTTGAACATTGTACATTTCTATGAGTCCTTTGGTGGGTTCCCTTCCTATGTGCTCTGCTTACATTTGTTCTCAATTTTTAAAAATGTATTGTATTGAAGTATAGTTGATTTACAATGTGGTGTTAATTACTTCTGTACAGCAAAGTGATTCAGATTCATATATATATTCTTTTTCATATTCTTTTCCGTTATGGTTTATCATAGGATATTGAATATACTTCCCTGTGCTATAGAGTAGGACCCTGTTGTTTATCCATTCTATGTATAAATACTTACATCTGCTAACCGCAACCTCCCACTCCATCCCTCCCTCAGCCCTTGACAACCACCAGTCTGTTCTCTATGTCTGTGATTCTGTCTCTGTTTCATAGATAGGTTCATTTGTGTCATATTTTAGATTCCACATATAAGTGATATCATGTGGTATTTGTCTATCTCTTTCTGACTTACTTCACTCAGTATGATAATCTCTAGTTGCATCCATGTTTCTGCAAATGGCATTATTTCATTCTTTTTATGGCTGAGTAGTATTACATTGTATAGATGCACCATATCTTCTTTATCCATTCATCTGTCGATGGACATTTAGGTTGTTTCCATGTCTTGGTTATTGTGAATAGTGCTGCTACGAACATAGGGGTGCATGCATCTTTTTGAATTACAGTTTTGTCTGGATAATGCCCAGAAGTGGGATTGCTGGATCATATGGTAATTCTAGTTTTAGTTTTCTGAGGAACCTCCATACTGTGTTCCTTAGTGGCTGTAAAAATTTGCATTCCCATCAACAGTGTAGGAGGGTTCCCTTTTCTCCACACCCTCTCTAGAATTTGTTATTTGTAGATTTTTTTAATGATGGCCATTCTGACTGGTGTGAGGTGGTACCTCATTGTAATTTTGATTTGCATTTCTGTAGTAATTAGCAATGTTGAGCATCTTTTCTTGTGCCTGTTGGCCATCTTTATGTCTTCTTTGGAGAAATGTCTATTTAGGTCTTCTGCCCATTTTTCTTTTTTAATTTATTTTATTTTTGGCTGCATCGGGTCTTTCTTGCTGCACGCAGGCTTTCTCTAGTTGCAGTGAGCAGGGGCTACTCTTTGTCACAGTGTGCAGGCTTCTCATTGTGGTGGCTTCTCTCGTTGCAGAGCACGGGCTCTAGGTGCTCAGGCTTCAGTAGTTGTGGCGCGCATGCTTAGTTGCTCCGTGGCATGTGGGATCTTCCCAAACCAGGGCTCAAACCCGTGTCCCCTGCGTTGGCTGGTGGATTCTTAACCACTGTGCCACCAGGGAAGCCCCTGCCCATTTTTCAATTGAGTTGTTTATTTTGGGAGGTTGAGTTGTATGAGATGTTTTTATATTTTGGAAATTAAGCCCTTGTCAGTCTCATCATTTGCAAATATTTTCTCCCATTCTCTAAGTTGTTGTTTTGTTTATGGTTTCCTTTGCTGTACAAAAGTTTTGATTAGGCCCCATTTGTTTATTTTTGTTTTTATTTCTATTGCTTTGGGAGACTGACATAAGAAAACATTTGTATGATTTATGTCAGAGAATGTTTTGCCTATGATCTCTTCTAGGAGTTGTATGATGTCATGTCTTATATTTAAGTCTTTAAGCCATTTTGAGTTTATTTCTGTGTATGGTACGAGAGTGTGTTCTAACTTCACTGATACACATGTGGCTGTTCAACTTTCCCAACACCACTTGCTGAAGAGACCTTCTTTTTCCCATTGTATATTCTTGCCTCCTTTGTCAAAGGTTAATTGACCGTAGGTGTGTGGGTTTATTTCTGGGCTCTCTGTTCTGTTCCATTGATTGATATGTCTGTTTTTGTGCCAATACCATGCTGATGTGATTACTGTAGCTTTGTGGTATTGTCTAGAGTCTGGGAGGGTTATGCCTCCTGATTTGTTCATTTTCCTCAGGATTGCTTTGGCAATTCTGGGTCTTTTATGGTTCCATATGAATTTTAGGATTATTCTACTTCTGTGAAAAATGTCATGGGTAATTTGATTGGGATTGCATTAAATCTGTAGATTGCTTTGGGTAGTATGGCCATTTTAACAACATTAATTCTTCCAATCCAAGAACATAGGATATCTTTCCATTTCTTTGAATCATCTTCAGTTTCCTTTTTAATGTTTATAGTTCTCAGCATTAAGTCTTTCACCTCCTTGGTCAGGTTTATTCCTAAGTATTTTATTTTTTTGGGTGTGACTTAAAAAGGGATTATTTTTGTTCATTCCCTTTCTGATATTTTGTTGTTAGTGTAAAGAAATGCAACAGATTTCTGTATGTTAACCTTGTATCCTGCTACTTTGCCAAATCTGTTTATCAGTTCTAGTAGTTTGTGTGTGGAGTCTTTAGAGTTTTCTATATAGAGTATCATGTCTTCTGCATATAATGACAATTTTACCTCTTCCCTTCCAATTTGGATACATTTTATTTCTTTTTCTTGCCTTATTGCTATGGCTAGGACTTCCAATACTATGCTGAATAGAAGTGGTGAGAGTGGGCAGCCTTGTCGTGTTCCAGATTTTAGCAGGAAAGCTTTTAGCTTTTCACCGTTGAGTATTATATTGGCTGTGTGTTTGTCATAAATAGTTTTTATTATGTTGAGATATGTTCCCTCTATACCCACTTTGGTAAGTTATCATGAATGGATATTGAATTTTATCAAATGCCTTTTCTTATCTATTGAGATGATCATGTGGTGTTTGTCTTTTCTTTTGTTGATGTGGTGCATCACATTAATTTGTGTATGTTGAACCATCCTTGTGATCCTGGGATGAATCCAACTTGGTCATGGTGTATGATCTTTTTTATGTGTTGTTGGATTTGGTTTGCCAATATTTTGTTGAGAATTTCTGCATCTGTATTCATCAAAGATACTGGCCTGTAATTTTCTTTTTTGGTAGTATCTTTCTCTGGTTTTCGTATACATTTGTTCTTAATTTTAACTTTGGGCGTAATGAAAAGTTTCCTGAAGGGGGCCTCTAAGATGACATCTCCTTGAAGATAAAAATTCCTTTTCCTGCTTACCAAATTTCTCCCTTTGAAGTAACTGGCAGACAGGTAGTAAGACCTACTAATCTAAATCCTTGCTACTAAAAGTACAGTTCATGGACTAGAAGCATCAATTTCACCTGAGTGCTTCTAGAAATGCAGAAATTTGGACCCCAGAAAGTAGGACCCAGACCTACTCAATCAGAATCTTTATTTCCACAAAATCTCAGGTGATTTGATTTCTATGCATATTAAAGTTTGAGAAGCATTACTCTAAGTGGTATTCCATTAGAAAATTTTTTTGTTCCAAAGAACAAAATTTCTTTGTTGAAAATGGAAACTCAGTATCTCCACCTTTCATGTAACAGGAGAGTCAGGGTCCTTTGCCAGTCCCTAGTTCTACTGCTTGAAAGACCACAATGAAGACAAATGGTTCAGACCTGGATCTAGAAGTTCAGGTTCTCTCTTCCACATAATGCCTAATTTGCCATACCTCATCTACATGTTACCCTGTTTCTACCCATCATCATTACCACCACCACCACCACCACAAATCTTATTGAGCTGTGCCAAGTGCATTTATATTCATACTAACAACTCTATGAAAGAGGTACTATTATTACCATCCCAGTTCTACGTAGCAGACATCTGAACCCAGCTTGAGCCTTAACCACTAGAAACATGTACAACCTTGTCAAGTCAATGACTGCATGAATCTCATATATACTAGCCCTCTTTAAATATTTTGTTACCCTTTCTAGTGATCTAGTACGTTGCTTTCTGAGAAAGTACCTGTAGAAATAGAGTGATACTTAACCACTTTTATTTAACAAAAACACTACTATTACTAGCTATAAGCATAATTACACTGGAAAAAATAGGTATATTTATGAACAAAAAGTAGCATTTACATTTCTATATTTCATGAAGCCAAACATGACATTTAATAATATTTTTTATAAATTATTTATTTTTGGCTGCGTTGGGTCTTGGTTGCTGGGCGCGGGCTTTCTCTAGTTGCGGCAAGTGGGGGCTATTCTTTGTTGTGGTGCGCGGGCTTCTCATTGCGGTGGCTTCTCTTTTTGTGGAGCACGAGATCTAGGCATGCAGGCTTCAGTAGTTGTGACATGTGGGCTCAGTAGTTGTGTCTTGCGGGCTCTAGAGCACAGGCTTAGTAGTTGTGGCGCATGGGCTTAGTTGCTCTGTGGCATGTGGGATCTTCTTGGACCAGGGATTGAACCCATGTCCCCTGCACTGGCAGGTGGATTCTTAACCACTGCACCACCAGGAAAGTCCCAATATTTTTAAAGGCATAAAATTATAAAGTATATTTTGTAAAGTGTGTTACACTGTCAAGTTGCTCTCTTAGGAAAATTAAGAGATTTATGCATATTAGAATCAAGAACCAAAAATAATTTAGTATAAAACGTGAATCTGTTTTAAAATATTATATTGTTGCATATCATTTGAATGTTCAAATTGAGTACACTTGTCATTCAATACTACTTTTATTAATTCCATAAAAGTGTATTTATGACATCAAGGCTGATTCAAGGGACATTTTTGTAAATCTAAATCAATAGGGGCATCAAAAGTATAGAATGTAGGTTCTATAAAACCACAAGAACATAGAAATATTTACAAAATGCATGTTTTATCTATAGTTGTGTGATCTCCTCTTAAGTAGTATATATAAGGTAACTTCTCAAGTTTCCTTCAGTTTTTTTCTTCTAAGCCTAGAGGTTAATCAGTTTATTTAAAATATTTTGTCATCACTTCAAATATTTTTATTTCTAAAATAAAGCAACATTCTTTGTTCAGTTCCACTTCTAAGTTATTCTGAAGTCTGCTCTTCAAATTGCTTTCCTATTCATTCCAACTTCATGTTACCTACATTTAATATGCTTTTCTATCCATTAAAGAACGCTTTAGATTTTTTAAAAAATGGACAAAAAGAGACAATTCCTAAATGTATTGATCCTTTCAAAGGTCTAAACAATGTACTTTATTAACTTTCCTTAAAACATGCTCTTAACTCATTCTTTATATTTCCATTTTCCCAAACTCAGAACCTTAAAAAGTGTGGGTATCCAGCAACCTTTTGAGTGAACAGAGTGAACACGTAAACTAGTTAATCGTACACAAAAGATTTAGCCTCCATTGGGATATCCTACTGGAGGAAATGGCCCCTGGCATTTGTTTGACATGTTTCTTTGAGTACATTTCTGATTTGTTGCTGGGCACAAAACATTCTGTACACAAGCCATTACTTATTCATTAGGAGAAACAGAGCATCAGTTGTGAAAATGAGAACAAAAAAAGGTGAAGGGCCTCACCTAACAGTAATAAATGGAAATAAAAAACTGTACAGGAGAGAGCTATTAATTAGGTAAGACATCTTAACTTTGTACATTTAGAATGCAGCTAGAGTGTTAACTAAATGCTTTCAATATTCATAAATGATTCTAACAGCCATACATAACCTACTACAACTTAGATCCTTAATTTAATTATAAGATAGAATATTTTGTCTTCCGACTTCCTAAGTGCTATCAATTCTTCCTTTCCAGGAAAAGGTAAGAAAAACAAAAACAAGAAACTGTGCTTCAGTTCTGCTTTATTCTCCCAGCTAGCACTACACTCCCATTTGGACAGGTCAGGAGAATGGACAGTACACCATCTCTTCAGGAATCCCCGAAACATACTTTTTTTTTTTTACATTTTACATGCACTTTACTGCATTCTTTTTTTTTTTTTTTTTTTTTTTTTTTTTATGCGTTACGCGGGCCTCTCACTGTTGTGGCCTCTCCCGTTGCGGAGGACAGGCTCCGGACGCGCAGGCTCAGCGGCCATGGCTCACGGGCCCAGCCGCTCCGCGGCATGTGGGATCCTCCCAGACCGGGGCACGAACCCGTGTCCCCTGCATCGGCAGGCGGATTCTCAACCACTGCGCCACCAGGGAAGCCCCCACTTTACTGCATTCTTATTTTCCTCTACAACAAGTTAAATGTTGTAAACCTAAAACTGCTCTAAAAATAATGTCTTTAAAAATAAATTTAAAAAAAAAGAGGTGAGACATCCAGCTGAGCTTAATTGTCTTAATTGGTGTAAGACAATTTATTGTCTTAATTGGTGTAAGACAATTTTTTTTTTTTTTTTTGTGGTACGTGGGCCTCTCACTGTTGTGGCCTCTCCCGTTGCGGAGCACAGCCTCCGGACGTGCAGGCTCAGCGGCCACGGCTCACAGGGCCAGCCGCTCTGCGGCATGTGGGATCTTCCAGGACCGGGGCACGAACCTGTGTCCCCTGCATTGGCAGGCGGACTCTCAACCACTGCGCCACGAGGGAAGCCCTAAGACAATTATTTTAAATGTTACAGAAATTCAACCTAATGTTCTTAGAGGAACAGTACTTACTTCAAGTCTGAGAAGCTGCCCATTTTTGTCAATGGTACATCATTCACAGTGGCTCCCAACTTCCATATCACCATTTCAAGTTTCATTTTCCTTCTATGCTTTCTTCATTCAGGCTCTTAGCACAATAGGTACAAGCTATACACAGCTTGGGCTCTTAAAAACATGCCTTCGCCAATCATATAGTAATTCAAACTCAATTTATAACCTTTGCTAATATTCTTGATAACTTAAACCCTATCCTTTCCACTTCCCATTCTTCAAGACTTTACTCAAACCAAATCTTCTTGGTGAAGACTTACTTCTCCAACCACCCCAGGCTACACTTTTGCAGATTCTTTTTATGATCTTCATATTTTTCATTTGATACTTACCATTAAGAAAAAAAAATGTCCTGTCCTTCCATCTAGACCCGCTCTCATTCATTTCAGCAGCTAGCATGGTGGCGTGAATATAGTAGCTTTCAAATGTTCAAGTACACAAAGATTTAGAATGGAAAGAGGAGATGAAGTTCATTTTATTTGACTTATAAACTGTGTAAGGGATTTGCCCATTGACTCAGGCTGTTATTCCAGTTGTATTACCTTTCATTTTGATTGTCAAATTCTGGGTATCTTGTATTGTCAGAAATGAACTATAAGTGGCTACAAAGCTGATTAGTTAAAAATCATTGATATCTGTATAACTATTAATGTTGGGTGTTTGGCTTATATGTATCATTGCAATTATGAGAATCAAGTAGTCAAATTGCTGAATAATTTGGCCAAAGACTAAGGTAATATTTTAATGTCTGTTCTTTGTAGTCTAACAGTGCATTTTAAAGAAAAGTTTTATTTTGCCTCAGATGGTAATCATTAGGACCACAGAACTGGATGAGACCAAGAGGCATCAGTGTGCACTCCTTCTCCAGGGTGGTCTAGTCTTAACCATTTTTGAAAGCATCATAGAGGCCTCTTGAGGAAAAGAGAATTTTAGCCTATTAGGTTATATGCTCCAATTCTTTTGGACCTTATTTGTTACTCTTCATATCTAATCCAAATTCTTCATGTTGTGGTTCAAGAAAAGAAATCAATAAAAACATGTTAGGCAAAATAAATACTTTATTAATTTTTTTTTTTTAGAAATCAGCCTTTGTGTGATAATTCAGACATTTTTAAAACCTTTTAGATATTCTTTCAAAGTATACTGTTAACATCTCAACCACTTTTGATTAAAACTTCACACAAAGAAATATGATAGGAGTTGAAAATTATAAATGCTAAAGAATAATTCTAATAACATTTGGTTGTTACTTTACACATTTATTTAACATATATGAAACCAAATAGGAAACTACCTTCCTTTTTTTTCCCATAAACAGTTCTCACTGGTTAAAAATGAATTAAAACCATCTATTATGAGAAAAACAAATCTAAATTACTTCCATTTTGAAAAAACAAAACCAGCTTATTCATTTCTATCCATTCAAGTCACAGGCCCCATTATTTTGGCAATACTCCACTATTTAGTCTAAAAGAAGAAACATCTTATAATAAAGAAATCTGGAAAATGCAATAAGTACATAGTGTTTAACCTAAGGCATGTTTCCAAAATAAAAAAAAAAAAACTACATAAGCTATAATAAAATTGCAATTGTCTTGGGTAAAGTAACAATGCTTTACAGTGTAAGAACATTAAGTAGTTTTAGGTAACATATAAATTCTATCCTACTGCTATTAGTAACCTCCTCAAGAATTAAGAGCAATTTTTACAAGAGAACAATTTTTCTTCTTGGAAGTGACACTAATTAACAGCAGTGGAGGGAAAAATCATTGGTTGTTTCAAGCTCTCAAAAAATGAATCAGTTATTGCACAGTAAATACCTCATAGAGGTCAGTGTTTTAAGAAGCTAGTCTGAAGAAATATGTTATTTATAAGTTGGTTAAGTCTGGAAGTTTTCAAGTTTTAAAATTCTTCCTAGGGAATCAATTGGAAAATATTGACATACAAATAAATATTAGGCTTTTCAAATGGCTACAGTTTGATAGTTTAGAAAAGAAATAAAGTCAGCAAAGTGCCTAAGTTTCTATGTTTTTTTAAAAAGATATGCACAGAAGAAATAAACATTGTACACTGTATACAGTAGCCCAGCTCAGCAGCAAGTATCTTCTGAAGCACAAATGACACCTCCACCAGTGTATATCATTGATAACTCCAATATCACACAGCTAATAGGACCCATGCCAATCTTAAAAAAGAAAGAGAAGTGAACATTACACATTTTTCAATTACTACTGAAAGGTCTTTAAAAGGAAGGATGAGAATATTCTGTAAAAATATATATATATATAAATATATATGTGTATATATATATATATATATATATATATATGATCCTCCTTTATAAATTATGACATGATTAGATATGGGACCTATGGGATAGGTTTCTTTAAAAGACAAAGATACTAGAAATTTATGATTAAGGCTTGAAATCTTGATCCATAAATTGTACATTTGAAATAACATTGAAACCAGTGCTATCAAGATAAAACTCAGGTTTGAAGGTCCCTATTTCCCCAGTTCCAGAGTTTATTTACTATAATGAAATTTCAATAAAATGGCAAAATATCAATAATCCCTTGGAGGTTTGAGATTATGAGATTTGACTTGCTTACACTTCAAATGAGGTTGTAAGAGGTTTTCACACTGCAGGATAACATATTACATACTTTCTATAAATCAAAATTTAGCTAGAGAAACAGACCTGTATACTAAAAAAAAAAAAGTATTAAAAACTAAGTACTAATTTACATTTATCTAAACAAAGAAATTCAGAAAAATTTACCTATAAATTCCATTTAATGACTATCTTGCTTAGAATTAGATGCTTTACTTGAAGATACTGCTGCCAGAAGTCCACTTACAATTTCCCGTCTGATTTCCCCAACAATAGACTCTTTAATCTAGAATGGAAGAAGAGGAAAATAAGAATTTAACAATATGACTATAATCCATTTTATTCTATTTTCAGAAAAATAAATAGTATTTAATTCCTGCAGTCAGCTAAACTATAGAGAGAACTACAACCTTCATGTAAACCCTTCATGAAATACAGAGAGCAAGTAGGGAGTCACATCCATCTATCCTCAAACTCAGATCACATTGTGAGGTCTTGTCTAGCACAACTCAGATAGCTCCATTATAAAATATCACAATTCTCAAGTTGAGAACACTAACAAACGTCAGATTTAAAAACTTCATTAGATAATTTGCCCCATGACACAAAATAACCTGAAAGAACTGATTAAATGTTAGGTTCACTTTTATGTTTTTTGTTAATGTCTATCTTTGTTTGGTAACCAGCAGGATACTCAAGTATTCTCATTGTTAAGAAAACCTATTAGTGGCAAAATAATATACAGGTGTATTGCCTGTTTATACTAACTGAAAGCAAAGTATCTAAAGAAGTTATTACATATTATTCTAACCTAACATGTGCATTTTAAGTGAAAAGAAGAAATGATCATCTAGTACAATTTAGTTTAAAACATGAAAAAAAATCCTCTAATCAACCATAAACTCTAAAGAAATAAATATTTATTTAGTTGTATGGTACATTTGTCACCTGTCTGAAAATTTTGCTTTGGACAAGGATTACATCATTTTATTGTTGGAAAAGGCAAACAGACCTAGGGGCAATGACAATTCCATCAAGATTTTCTTCTCCAGATGCCCAAACACTACACGTGCCTATCTAAGCCTTTTTCTCTCTAATGATATAGCATCACCTCCGAATAGCCCTCTGTGAAGGCTTTAAATGTGTATTTCCTGAAATAAGCTGATAATGCCTTCCCGAATTAGCACTTGAGACACTCTCAACCAGCTTTAAAAAATTCTACATTTCCAGTTTCCTGTCAGCCTGATCTGTTCCCTTAAATGTTCCTAAGTACATCCTGAACACATCTCAATCGAAGTCTTTCCAAAAATGGCTCTGTAATAATGTCATGCAAAATTGGTACACAATACATATTTATACGTAAGTATTCAGAGAAACAAATGCTCCTTAGCTACCAGCCATCTGTACTGAAACATATTTGAATAAATAGAAGCTTCTCATCTTACCTTCTACCAATATTTCTAAGCTTTAAACAACAAAACATCAAAAGTTTCTTAAGTTCATAGTACTTCAGATTCATTTTTTAAACAAATATGTATTGGATACAAATATTATGAAAACCAGAATCTCTTTGCCACAATATACAAGTGCAAATGCAGTGTGTTGAATCAGATCCCCTGTAAATCTATATTTACAAAAGACAGTGAGTAGCAGAGTCTTTCAGTCCTGTTGTCCAATGCACATCTCATCGTACTTCATCATTCAAAAACAAACTAGCTAGAAAGTATTCTCTACAAAGAATACTTTGTACCCCACACCCCCCCCAAATGTGCCAACATTTGGGGGGGTGGGGGGTACAGATATTACTGGAGTAAAGCATAAAAGAGTCTCTACCAAGGATGTTATAATCTAGGTGGGCACAAAATGAATATTGTTTCATGAAATATTGAAAGGAGAAAATTATTTATTAATTCATTAATGACATAAGAACAAATTTTTTAAAATGAGAGACTAGTATGGGCTAGAAGAGGAAAAAAAATTCTCAGAGAATAGCAGTCTTAACATAATAATGAAAAAGTAAGGAAAATTTCAGACAATAGTGAGGATGAAAACTGTAGCAAGAGCACCTTGGAGACACAGCAAAAAGAAGCCTAGCCAACAAGACAGTTCCTACTAAGTAAAGAGTACAGAGGAATTAGAATAGAAACGGGGAGCTCAAATGGAAATTAATCAATGTATCCTGGCACACAGTAAGTGCTCAATGAATGTCTGAATAAATGCATCAATGAGAGAGACAGCACATGCCTGAGAGAGACAGTATCAGACACAAAAAGGAACAGAAAGTAGAAAAACAAAGGACTACAGACTAGCACTGAAAATGACAAAATGCCTTTGATAATTTATTGAAGTAATAAATGTATGAACAAATAAATTAGTTCCAAAGTCTCCCACGCTACAGAGAGGTGAGAAGGATTAGTGAGAAAATCAGTGGGATGGATGGTGAAGTCACCTTTATAACTTTCAAAAAGTAAGACAGGCTGAAGACAGACTACTTGAGATTAAGGAAGGAATGCACACTGGCAAATAAACAGGCTGACAGCAAGCCTGAAGTGTGGGGCAACACGTCCATTTACTGCGCATCTACTGAGTTACTGAGTGCTTCCTGTGTGGCAGCCATTATATCAAGTGATCACTAATAGAATTGTAATAAGAACACATGCAAGCTGTGTATTTACCAAAATACATGTTAAAGCTTGCCAGATGAAATGTAATAGATACAAAAAGGCATGAACCAAGCCTAGGAACTTCAATAAACAAAGTACTCTCTACACAGAGCAATCTGTGTTTATGCTTTGATATGTAATTCTGTTCCATTTGCTTCTGTGGGCAGATGCTCATTTATTCTATTAAGTAATCTTCTTTCTTACTTTTTTTTTTTAAAGTAACTATAAACAGTTTCAGGCCACTGATTACATACATCACAGACCACCTGGGCAAATTCCAAGAGTGTGTACATGTCCCCACTACAACATATGCAACCTGCACAGGAATGGGTATCTTTCATCTGACAAAAAGCTTAGTTATTAAATGAGTGTATTGAATATTTGCAAGAACTTCCAGTGTGTTCCTTCAAAAGAATTGTACTGCATTAAACTACTGCATTAACACATTATAAATAATGAAAGGATTCTTTTAAAAAAGTTCACATATGGTGAAATAATGGAAACAAAGGCCTGATAGACATCGTTTCATGCACCCATGACTGCAATAAGAAAACTTCCCTGAAAGTGTCTGCCAAACATGTTTAATCCTCACCTACAAAACTGTTCAACCCAAGCTTAAATCTTTTCTTCATGAATAGTAGCTTTGTTAATGGGGTTAGAGACCCATAATTTACTGGGAAGACAATCTAATTTTCTTGGTAGCTGATACAATAAGCTTAAAAAAATTGGAATTCAGTACCATGTATATTTAAGTAAAAAGATTACCAATTTTAAATGAACAGAATCAAGACTAATCTGAATTTTGTAAACAAAGTTTAACAACACCATTGTAATTGAGCTAAGATGATAACCCAAATTATTTGTTTAAATTGTAAATGGCATTAGACTAACTTATCTATTAACACATGCTTTTAAACTGCTTCAGAAGAGTTTATTTTCTTAAGGACAACAGTATTCCTTTTTTTTTAACCTGGTTCTCTGATGCTATACTTATTTATTTTTTTAAACATTTTAATTGGAGTTATACATATACATATATCCCCATATCTCTTCCCTCATTCATCTCCCTCCCTATCCCACCCTTCTAGCTGGTCACATAGCACCGAGCTGATCTCCCTGTGCTATGCGACTGCTTCCCACTAGCTAGCTATTTTACATTTGGTAGTGTATATATGTCCATATAGACACTACCACTCTCACTTTGTCCCAGCTTACCCATCCCCCTCCCCATGTCCTCAAGTCCATTCTCTAGTAGGTCTGTGTCTTTATTCCTGTCTTGTCCCTAGGTTGTTCATGACCAATTTTTTTTTTTTTTTAGATTCCATATATACGTGTAAGCATACGGTATTTGTATTTCTCTTTCTGACTAACTTCACTCTATATGACAGACTCTAGGTCCATACACCTCACTACAAATAACTCAGTTTCATTTCTTTTTATGGCTGAGTTATATTCCATTGTATGTATGTGCCACATCTTCTTTATCCATTCATCGGTCGATGGACACTCAGGTTGCTTCCATGTCCTGGTTAAATAGAGCTGCAATGAACATTGTGGTACATGACTCTTTTTGAATTATGGTTTTCTCAGGATATATGCCCAGTAGTGGGATTGCTGGGTCATATGGTAATTCTAGTTTTAGTTTTTTAAGGAACCTCCACACTGTTCTCCATAGTGGCTGTATCAATTTACATTCCCACCAACAGTGTATGAGGGTTCCCTTTGCTCCACGCCCTCTCCAGCATTTATTGTTTCTAGATTTTTTGATGATGGCCATTCTGACTGGTGTGAGACGATATCTCATTGTAGTTCTGATTTGCATTTCTCTAATGATTAATGATGTTGAGCATTCTTTCATGTGTTTGTTGGCAATCTGTATATCTTCTTTGGAGAAATGTCTATTTAGGTCTTCTGCCCATTTTTGGATTGGGTTCTTTGTGTTCCTGATATTGAGCTGCATGAGCTGCTTGGAAATTTTGGAGATTAATCCTTTGTCAGTTGCTTCATTTGCAAATATCTTCTCCCATTCTGAGGGTTGTCTTTTCGTCTTGTTTATGGTTTCCTTTGCCGTGCAAAGGCTTTGAAGTTTCATTAGGTCCCATTTGTTTATTTTTATTTCCATTTCTCTAGGAGGTGGGTCAAAAAGGATCTTGCTGTGATTTATGTCATAGAGTATTCTACCTATGTTTTCCTCTAAGAGTTCGATAGTGTCTGGCCTTACAGTTAGGTCTCTAACCCATTTTGAGTTTATTTTTGTGTATGGTATTAGGGAGTGTTCTAATTTCATTCTTTTATATGTAGCTGTCCAGTTTTTCCAGCACCACTTATTGAAGAGGCTGTCTTTTCTCCATTGTGTATTCTTGCCTCCTTTATCAAAGATAAGGTGACCATATGTGCGTGGGTTTATCTCTGAGCTTTCTATCCTGTTCCATTGATCTATATTTCTGTTTTTGTGCCAGTACCATACTGTCTTGATTACTGTAGCTTTGTAGTATTGTCTGAAGTCAGGGAGCCCGATTTCTCCAGCTCCGTTTTTGTTTCAAAAGATTGCTTTGGCTATTCGGGGTCTTTTGTGTTTCCATACAGATTGTGAAATTTTTTGTTCTAGTTCTGTGAAAAATGCCAGTGGTAGTTTGATAGAGAATGCACTGAATCTGTAGATTGCTTTGGGTAGTAGAGTCATTTTCACAATGTTGATTCTTCCAATCCAAGAACACGGTATATCTCTCCATCTATTTGTATCATCTTTAATTACTTTCATCAGTGTCTTATAGTTTTCTGCATACAGGTCTTTTGTCTCCTTAGGTACGTTTATTCCTAGGTATTTTATTCTTTTTGTTGCAATGGTAAATGGGAGTGTTTTCTTAATTTCACTTTCAGATTTTTCATCATTAGTGTATAGGAATGCAAAAGATTTCTGTGCATTAATTTTGTATCCTGCTACTTTACCAGATTCATTGATTAGCTCTAGTAGTTTTCTGGTAGCATCTTTAGGATTCTCTATGTATAGTATCATGTCATCTGCAAAAAGTGACAGCTTTACTTCCTTTTTTCCAATTTGGATTCCTTTTATTTCTTTTATTCTCTGCTTGCTGTGGCTAAAACTATCAAAACTATGTTGAACAATAGTGGTGAGAGTGGACATCTTGTCTTGTTCCTGATCTTAGAGGAAATGGTTTCAGTTTTTCTCCATTAAGAATGATGTTTGCTGTGGGTTTGTTATATATGGCCTTTATTATGTTGAGGTAGGTTCCCTCTATGCCCACTTTCTGGAGAGTTTTTATCATAAATGCATGTTGAATTTTGTCAAAAGCTTTTTCTGCATCTATTGAGATGATCATATGGTTTTTCTCCTTCAATTCGTTAATATGGTGTATCACATTGATGACTGATTTCCGTATACTGAAGAATCCTTGCATTCCTGGGATAAACCCCCCTTGATCATGGTGTATGATCCTTTTAATGTGCTGTTTGCTAGTATTTTGTTGAGGATTTTTGCATCTCTGTTCATCAGTGATATTAGTCTGTAGTTTTTTCTTTTTTTTTTTAAGTAAAGTATTCCTTCTTATGCCTTGTTTGATCTACTACGTATTTTGCTTGCTAAGTCCTTCTTTGTAGACCGTTAAAAGGGTCAATACTAAGCCAAAGTTTGTCCAAACTATGCCAAATTCTGAATTAGGGGTTTCTAATTAACAGGTTTAATAACAAATTCTGAAAAATTCTTCAAACATTTGCCTTGCATATCAGTCTTCAAATTATAAAATCTTCCATATTTGATGGGATGTTCTTATAAACGATTAATTCTCTAGCACCACCACATTATGATGGAAACAACCAACTTTTCTACATGTATGCTATTTTCTATCAGCCAAAAAATCAATGTTCTGGCTTAGGGATGCTTTACACCCAGGAAATTACTTACAGCACATATCAGGCCATCCATTAACAACTTTAAAAATGAGGATTCAAGAGTGCATTAAGGGAGTATTTGTGCTAAATGAGTACATAAAGTCCAGTTTCCAAGGAAAATTTTCAAACCAAAACAAGCTAAAGGGAACAAAAATATCACATTTCTGGGTGGGGGGAGAGTACCTTAAAACTTATTTCCTCAGTTAACATATATATTGTGGAGAAAAATAATTTTTGAGTAAAACTCAATTCTACTCAAAAATTGATCTTTGATGTGAAACACATAAATAAGAATGAATTATAATCAGTCACACCTAACTAACTGAGCAATGTACATGTACAGACCCTGCTAAATATCTGCCAGCCACAATCAACCTACAGAAGTAATTACATTTGTAGGACAAATAAATTTATAGAATTAAGACCTTTTAAGTTGGTAATTCATGTCATAAAAAGAAATTACACACATGCAGTCTCATCTGCTAGAATGCTTGTTTTGTAAATGTGAATTTGTCTGAATGTCAGCTGAACCAGGGAACAGAGTACCCAAACTGTACAAACATTAAACACCTACCAGCTATGTCAGTTCACTGTGTTATGAAGCGCACCTATCTGCATCTGGCATTAAAACTTTCTGCTGGACTTCATGTCACCCTCCTCCACCACTCCACAATAACTCACAAGCTGCAACCCTTCCAAAGTCCAATTCCACAAGCAAGTTTCAGGTCTTTTTCAAGGTAAAGTGTCACATTATTGCAGTATTTATGTATTTCTTAACCATTTAACATTTATAAAATAGTGTTACTGTTTCTATTAGGTTTTTACCTTTTTAAAAACATGTCACAGTTTTGAGTGTTATGCTTCTAATACTATTTTCCCCATAAGCTCTGTGTTTTTATTATACAAATTTGCATAGCACAACGATTTTTAGGAATGCATATATCATACTATATAACAAAACTGAGTATTTTCAGTATACTTCTCAAGCCACTATCATGCAGCTATAAATGGTGGCAACTAATACACATGAACTAATCTTTGGACCCAGAGGATCAATGGCCCATTTGAAGGAACATTTTGGTCTGTTGCCACCATTATTGACCTATAACCACTAAAAATTTGTTTTATGCTACTCATGAGTTAATTCTAAAAATATGTTAAGTTCACGTTACTGAATTTATTGGAAATACACAGATTAAAAAGAGGGAGTCACTGACACTAATTTCTCTGGCTCAGTTTGATTTTTTCCAGTTCTAAATTCTTAGTTCTCAATACATTATACAAAATGATTTCTGTATGATTTTTCAACTGTTTCCTGAGTTAGTCTTATTTACCTTCCTACTGGACTTTAAGCTTAAGGATTCATGTCTCATATCTTTCTTTTACCCTTACAGAGCAGGTACTCATTAAGATACTTATAAACCTTTTTTTTTTTTAACTTATAGGATATTCTTCTTTTCAACTATTGGAAAGAATGAATGATCCTTTTTTATCATGGATTTTAGTATCTCATTTGGAAAGAATTATGAGTAATTATGGTTCTTCCTTAGAGTTACTCTTAATACAGGGAACAGAATGAAAAAAATAAATTCAACATGTGTAATTTTTATTCCATGCACTCTATTGGATTTTGCACCCAAAGACACAATGTGATTTGAGAAGAAAAGGAAAAAAAAGTCATCATAAACATGTATCTATAGCAGTCTCCCTTTTTAAATGATATACATACTATTCCTTACCACCTGATCCTAGTGCCAAAAGCAACTATTTTACTAATTTTCTCAATTAATGTTTGCCCTTGATTACTAATCCTCCTAAGTTTCTGCAGTCTTTTTGGTAACCTACAACTATGGTTAAATATTTCAGGTCTGCATACTGCTAATCACACAGGGTAAACCTTCTTTTCATTTTGTATTTCTATCTTTGAACAACTTATATAATTTCCACATTTCTCCACCCACTAAGCCAAACAGCTCAAATTTTTTTTTACTTCTTAAAATCTCAACACCATTTTTTAATGTCAATTCACATTATTAAATGACAGCTTTTAATCCTGGAAAAGATCTAAATTATAATCCCTAATTTTACAAAGGTGGAAACAGAGGTCTAGAGAGTTTGTCATGTGTTCACTTATTTGAACCCTACATATGCCTTCTTCATAGATACATAATAGACACGAGTTGGATCAATGGGAAAATTGCTGAATACAATGAATCAAAGGAATAGCTTATAAATAATTAATGTTCAAACAAAACCTACTCCAAATAAACTAAGCGTAGATTTTACTCACCTCCCTTATGACTTGCTGTAACTCATCTTGCTCCACATTTTTATGCATTTCCTCAGCAGCTGGCAATAATGAGATTCTTCCATGCTCTTTCTCCACTTCAGATTTAGGTCCTACAGCCTCTGAGGCTTCTTCAGCTGCAAAAACTTCCTCAGAACTTTCCATATCTGGAGGTGTCTGCACAGAGCCTGTTCTAGAAGGAGCAGTTGGTGTTAAGGCCACTGACGCTCGGAATACTTTCTTGCTTGGTACCAGATGGGTTTTGGGTCTGCCCACTGAGTCACTAGAAGGTACTCCAGTTCTATTGGCATGAGAGGGACCAGAACATACAGAAGATGACTCTGACGTTGCTTGGGAGAAAACAGATTCTAAGCTTTCTCCAGGAGGAATTTCAAATCCCATTTCTCCAAGGCCCAGGCCCAATTCAGACTTCAGATATGACTGTTCCCGCATCAGTTCAGTGACCTGGAGATGAGAAAAATTGTAATTCTTCTCTCTTGAAATTAAGATTGGTAGTTAAAAGAAGATTAAAATCCTAGGTGTGATTACTGCCCCAAATCACTTAACTTGTAAAGACATGATTCTAATGCATTCATTTAGTTACTACTCAATTTCATTTGCAAAAATAGCAAGGAAAATTTAAATTCACAGAGATCAAGCCATGAAATGTGTAACTAAACTATAGCTGGATGAAATTTTACTTGGTCCCACACAGGGGTCCAAATTACTTATCAAGAAGAGTAACTTGGGCTTCCCTGGTGGCGCAGTGATTGAGAGTCCGCCTGCTGACGCAGGAGACACGGGTTCGTGCCCCAGTCCGGGAGGATCCCACATGCCGCGGAGCGGCTGGGCCCGTGAGCCATGGCCGCTGGGCCTGCGCGTCTGGAGCCTGTGCTCTGCAACGGGAGAGGCCACAATGGTGAGAGGCCCACGTATCACAAAAAAAAAAAAAAAAAAAAAAGAAGAGTAACTTGTAAAAAATAAAATAGCTACTCATAATGCCCCCCAAATGAACTGACTTGCTTAAAAAATAATAAAAATCATACTTTTTTTCAAAAAGTAGTCATCTTACAGATCCAGTTACCAAAAGGACCTGGAATCAGACTGTGAAAGCACATTTCCTGGAGTATGAATTACTTTTTATGATGCATTATTTCCTTTAGACCACAAAGATAAATCACTTTTGCAATTAACTGGCTCTTCAGTGGCCAAAGATGGCGGTGGACTTTCAGAAGTGCCCGAGTCACTTCTAATCAATTTAACTAACTTACCAAATTCTGTATTTTAAAAAAATGTCATCTACATTAGGAAAACAGTGTTTATGAAATATTATATCATTCCCTTCCCCAGTGATTTAAAAGGAAAGAGGCTTACTGGTTCCATTACATTCAATGGAGAAGGGCATGACAAGTTATCAGCGCTTCTACTGCCACACATTCCCTGAAAAAGTAAGAACAATATGTGTGTGTGTGTATTTTTTCAAATTGCAAGTGTTTTATAATGAACTAATTATTGCTCTGAAGCAGTCCTTTATGTCACAAAGGTCAGTCTAAACTGTCACAGGATCCTATAAAATGTGTTACTGTGACTGAAGTTTGTATAGAAGATGTTCTGATTCTCTGCTCTCACCAACACACATTTCTCAGAATAATGGATCAAAGCCTTTTATGGAAAAAGATATTCATTGACAATACAGGATATTCTTAGTCTATGCTATACATATATATATGTGTATACACACACACATTCTTATTCTACTCCATATATGTACATATATATGTGTGTGTATTCATGCATTTATTTTTAACAAAATCAGGTATGTTGTTTAATTAACAAAGAGAAAATTCAGTATTTCAACATTTCAAAACAGTATATTCTACGACTGGAAGATTTTGGCAAAAATAAGAATACAACTGTTGGAGTTCAAATTGCATGGAAAGGAACCTTAGGAGTAAGAACAGTGGTACAAAATAAAGAGAAACAGTGTTTCTTTCTATTCTCTTGGTTGAATACATGTTTCTCTGCTTTTACGAAGATATCATTTGATTCCTTAAAAAACATAAAGAATGGAAAAGAATCCAAAATAAAGGGAACGTTTAAAGGAAACAGTTTTTTTTTTCAAAGGCAAGAAAGGGGGAAAAGAAGTCTAAGTGAAATATATATATTACATATATCTGTGTTCTTCAAGTTACATGCAATGATTAACATCTATATCAGTCATATGTTAACCCACTATCATTTTCCCTTTAAAATCCCTAAACTTTTGTATTGCTTCTTATTTTCTATTATTAAAAATTATGATTTTTCAATGTATTTCTAAATATACTAAACATTTAAGAAAATAACTACAACTTGCACATTCCACTGATTTGTGGGAAAGGCTCCTTAAAAACTCTGCACGTCTCTAATGCCATTAAAATAAGTGTTTTTAAATTGAGACATTTGTCCTAAATTGTGTGGAACATTATAAACAAGTCCTGAGTGAAAAACCTATGCACAACCCAAGGTAGCGTACCATGAGTGCTGAGGAGCGGAAGGGCGAAGGCACACTCACAGCGTGAAGCTGCTCCTCCAGCCCCAGCAGACGCTCCTCCAGCTGCATCTCCAGGTCCTGAAGTTCCATTCGGACTGAATTTCTCAAGCTCTGGAGCTGATCAACTTCATATCTGTCAGTAGGCACAAAGTTTGAAAAAAGCAGTTTGGAGATTCAGTGTTCACAACTCTCTCACAAGCTTTCAGAAGGTACTGAACTCCAAGTGCTATACATTAGCACAACAGCGACTGCAACAGGTGTAACCGCTGGGAGAACTGGTTTTTCTTCCTCTCTCCTCGATTACAAATATCCCAGACAATAAAAACAGATTGCAACCACTATCTTCCTCAATCCACCAAAGGCAGAGAAGTTTACCTAGCAGAACACTATGCCCAATTTTATTTACACTGGTTCACAGACTACATAAAGGGTACACAACAGAAATAAAACCCAGCTTCAATAAAAAAGTTAACAATGCTTTTTAGAAAGAAAAATATTTTGAGTCAAATGAACTTTTACCTTTCGTCCTCAGTCATATGATGATAAACCATGGTTTGCTGACGCAGCACTGCCAATTCTAAATCCATCATTTGCGTTCTAAACAAATTCAGGCTCCGCCTCATTACTTGGAGCTCCTGAAAAGTATTCTAAAATACAATACAACAGCATTAACTTCTAAATCACACAAATTATTTTGTAACACAGAGATTTAAGTAAGAACTTACTTCATAAAGAGGTAGAACAGATGACTTCTGAGTACTATAGGGAGCAGCAGCAAGATCAGGCCCTCTCATCACAGGGTGCTTCAAAAGAGTGGAAGTATGATTAGGAATCAATGTTAAAGCGACTGCTTCCAAATTATCTAAGGTGTTAAAAAGGCAGAATTTTGGCTCTACATATTTTTCTCTTTGAGGCAAAAACCAAAAACCACTTCATGTTATAAGCAGGAACCAAATAAATCAGTCCCCAGTGCTACCCACTACTCCTATCTGTTGAAGGTTATAAGTCAGGGTATTGGAATGGGAAAGAGGCAAAGGAACACAAATAGTTCAAACCTATGTCTTACAGGACCTCTCTCTTGCCTTGAGAAAGCAGAAAAATAAAAACAAAACTCAGAAATGTAGAAGCAATAGCAAATATCATTCTGAGATTACAGAAATTACTAACTTGGCTGGAGAAAGTAGCAAGCAATCATCACACTCATTCTTAGACATCTGAGTATCTACTATGCTTCACTATTTTAGGCAGTGAAAAAGATGAAGTAAAAGTCACTTCCAGCCTTCAAGTGTTCTCACAGTGTAAGAAAGAAGAGAAAACAGGAGTAAAAAATATATATATATAATATTGGCTGGGGGCAGCATGGGGAATGCTATCATAGGAACAAGCAAAAATCCAGATTAGTTAAGTGTTCCCGACAGTGGTGACCCCTGAGCTGAGCCTTAACAGTAAAAGGGACTTGGTCAGGTGAAGAAAGGCAAGGGCGGGGTGTTCCAGGTATAAAAAAAAAAGAAGTAGAATGTGTAAAGAAACAGACACCTAGGGACACACGCCTGTGTAGAGGCTTGCATGCAGTCCAGTGTGGCTGGAGCACACACACAGGGAATGGGCCTGGAGAGATAGGCAGAGGCCAGGTCATGAAGAGCGTCTGTCTACTGAGGTGGGGTGGTGTGAGGGTGGGGAAATTAATTAGCTGAGTTACTGATGGGACACTGAAGAGAGAAGACCACATTTAGAGCAGAACAAGCTGGCCTAGACAGGTGCACTTGAGGGTGCAGGTGGACAGGACCCTGGGAATCCCCAGCTTCATATAACTGCAGCTGAAAGGTTAAATGTCTCACATGTAGATAGAACTACATTTTGTAAGGAGGAAGGAGAAACACCCACTTTCTAGTTAGACTGAAAATCATTAAGAGACAATCATCATGAGGATAAAATCTATACTTAAAAGAAGCTGTATTTTACTACATAGCTTGAAAAGTTCCAACTTTCATTTTTACTGTCCAAGTGGCTTCCTGTCTACTATGTCACCATGATAAGGGATCTATATATATACTCTATGCCTCTCGACTCTTAACTGAATAACCCGATCATTACATTACACTGTCGTTTTCTTCATTTCCTCAACTGTCTAAATATAAGTAGTTTCGAAAGAGATTTAGAAAGGAAATGTGGGGCTTCCCTGGTGGTGCAGTGGTTAAGAATCCGCCTGCCAATGCAGAGAACACGGATTCGAGCCCTGGTCCAGGAAGATCCCACATGCCGCGAAGCAATTAAGCCCGTGTGCCACAACTACCAAGCCTGCGCTCTAGAGCCCGCGAGCCACAATTACTGAGCCCACACGTCACAACTACTGAAGCCCAAGCGCCTGGAACCCATGCTCTGCAACACAAGAAGCCCGCGCACTACGACGAAGAGTAGCCCCCTCTTGCCGCAACTAGAGAAAGCCCGCACGCAGCAATGAAGACCCAACGCAGCCAAAAATAAATAAATGAATTAATTAATTTAAAAAATAAAGAAAGGAAATGTGAGAGGCAAACCAAGAGACAATTTACTTCTTTTCAAAGCTTATTTTGGAAATTATTTCCAGCCCACTAACAAATCTGAGAGCGATGACTTTAAAAGTGACAAGACACATAGACCGTTCTTACTCAAATTCACACTTTACCTGATTTTTTCTCTTCTGAGGTGGTCCCAGCCTTTTAACTCAATGGAAGCAGACTAATTCTGTGCCAGGCGACCAGCATCAGGAGTCAGCAGATGAAGGGAAAGCTTAGTCAGAGAGCAACGAGTGGAACCAGGAGAACATACGGCGACACAGAAGCCAAGGGGAGGAAAACTTAGAAAGAAGAGGTGGTGAACACTGTCAGATGGAAAAGAAAAGGACATATGGTACTTGAGAGGGAAGTTCTTTTAATAACAGAGACAACTTGACTAAGACAACGACAGTGCAGGAGAGGCTAAAGAGCAGGAGACCTAATGAGCAAAATCTCTTCTCTAGAAAGGAGGGAGATTGTGAGCAGAGAAATTCACCTTGTTCAGAATTAGTTACAGCTGTTCCCTTGAGCTAGGAGGGAAGACGCTGGGAGGGGGCAGGTACAGATAAGCTGAGGCATGCAGGAAAATGAGGCTGAGGTAGCTCAGGCCTGATGGGTCCCAGCTTCCCTGAAAATTAAGAGGTACTCAGACCAATAAAAGAAAAAAAGGTAAGAAGGATAAACTTTTTCTCATACCTGTGAAAGATTCTGCAGTGAGTTTCTAATATCATGCAACACTCTTCGCAACTGCATTTCGATGGCAGAAGGAGGGTTCACAGAGCACACTCGGTGAGGGTAGGCAGCATGTCTATGTGAGTAAGGACACCCCAGAGGGGAAGTGAAGGCACTACAGGTGGTGCCTGATATGTTGGGAATGCTGTGAGTGCTCAGAGTTCTCATGTGCTCACACAGGGGCCCTTCCTGCCACTCGGAGGGGACAGAGTGAAGGGAGCAGGTGGACTGAGATACAGGTGCCGGAGCATACAGCGAACAGGCCGGAGTCCTTCGCTGATGGCACTCCTCCAACCGGTTCACCTCACTCTGGGCAGCTTCTTCTTTCTTCACAAATGATGGAGAGATGAAAATGGTGGACTTAACTAAAGACTGACCATCATGCTCAATCGCCTCTCTTTCTAATTTCTGTTCCTCTTCCGGTGTGTACTTGTAAGTGAAGGAAGGTGGACTGCATCTGGTCTCTTTTCCGGGGGATAACCGAACATTGACAGAGGATACAACCCTTACTGGGCTCAGCAAGGTGGTTGGTAAAGACTGAGACCTTCTTAGAGGATAGCCAGCTTTTGCAAACAAGTACCTCTGTTTTAACAGATCTTTTGACTTTATCAAGCTACGCCCCACTCTTTGATTAGACAGAGTGCAAACCTTCATTTGCGCTCTTTGCAAAGCTGTATTAACTCTGTCCACAGAAGAGGGAGGCCCAGTTGTATTTTCAGCGCCCTTCTCATTGCATTTAGCTTCAATAGAAGCCAATGATTTAAGAATATGGTGGGTGGTATACTGGGCAAATTCACATTCACTGCTTTTATCCACATCACTTACAGCACTTGCTTCCCTCAGTAGTTCCACTGGCTGTGCTGGAGACACATCCTCTTTCCTTTCAGTAATTTCAGTAACGTGATCCCCTGCACTACAGGTGGACCGTTGATGTCCTGTATTCTCAACAGTCTTGCACTGGGGGAAATCCTGGCCATCTGACCGTTTGTCAGCAATTGTTGCTGCCTTCTCTCTTCCCATCTGAGGACAGGTAAGAGACTCCTCTTCTGATTCATTAAAATAAGGCTGGTCTTGTGCTGTTGGTGTGACAAGGTCTTCACCAAATGATGTGACTGTTGTCTCACTGTCACAACTATCAGCACTACTCCCCATGGCTTGCAAGGACTCGTGAACCTGTGAAAAGAAAACAGGTAGAAGGATGGAGAATTCAAATAAGTAGTAGCATTAACAAAATACCAAACTGATACGATGCTTCTATACTTTTGGGGTCTCCCACCTTGGTTTTGGCTCTGGTGCTGTTCTAAACTGCTTTCTCACAAAGATTATTCCAGATCTTTACTATTTTCCTTAAATCCCTTTTCAATACCCATCTCCTTTTCTTCTAACATATGACACTGACACAAAGAAAATGGACAGAAATTTCTTAACTTCTTTCCCAACACCTACAAATTTCCCCATACCTTTCCTCATCATTCCCTCCTCTCCATTCTGAAAGAAAACTGTATCTCTTTTCCAAGCTAATCCCTCCAACCTGTACTTCTCATCACATCCTCTCCAGGGCTAGGGTATTTCTCCAGTTTCATCCCAGATTTTTCTGCATCAAGCTCTCTTTCTCTTAGAGCCCTTTCCCTTAGTCATTACTGTATGAAAAAGACAAAAAGACCTATAACTCTTAAGCTATCATTCTTATTTGAAAAAACAGTTAACATTCATATCTTCTCTTCATCACTGATCTACTCTCCATTCATGCTTTTGCATCATTTAATACATCAGAACTATTTGCTCAACTACTCAATTTCAGAATAAACAAATTCTCACCTTTTCACTCCAATGGCCATAGCTTTCCTTTTAAAAGTTTCTCCTCCATCTCCCAATTTTTATGCCTGCTGGATTATTCTGAGTTTCCTTAGAAACTTCTTGTCTGTCTACTCCTTAAATGCTTTGTTTCTAAAGGGCTTTTTTAGGTTCTCTTTTTCTCTTATTCCAATTTTCTTTAAAATTTCCTTACAGATGTTTTAACCACTTTTCATGTACATTCTGTGTACTGCACACATAAACTATAAGCTCGTTGGGGATAAAGACGTGGCTATTTTCTGGGTTATCTAACACACTATAGCGTAACAGTCAGATAATATTCAGCAAGCTATGGATCCCCAGTTTTAGTTATTAAATAATTATTGTAAAATACTGAAACACAATGACGGTAAAAAATTTTTTTAAATAACAGAATAGGTTAAGGATTAAAATACTGTTTACTGGTGGTGCAAAAATAAAGGAGAAGCTTTTTTTGTTGTTTCTCAGAAATGAAGAATTAGTGAAACCTAAAATTTGCAGTCAAATGCTCACATAACATCTGCATCCTAGAATTTTAGTCTTATCGTCATTTGAAAAATAAAGATAACACAGATGGTCTTGAAATATACAGCCAGTGAAAAACCACCTAAATATACAGAAGTTAATCACAGTGCCTACTACAATAGGAAATTTTACCTGAAGATGATTAAGGGAGAGGCAGTCTGTCGAATCTTCAGCAAAACCACTGCTATCAGAGTGCTGACTTGCAGTACGTAATAGTTGATCTACCAAAAGAAATTTAGTTATACAAAACTGCTAAATAAGACTTCAATGAGTACAGTATTACATATATATGATTCCCAAAAGATATATGATACACAACAGTGATTCTTTCTTAGAAAAGTATACATCACTTATGCAAAATTGTGGCTTCAAAGCATAGGAAGTAACTTGAATTCAAACAAAACTGAATCAGATCAGAAATCCTCAGTGTTCTGTTGCTAATTAAGCTCTAATTATAATGTATTTTTTGGTAAATCCAATTAATGTCTTATCCTTGGAGGACAAGAGCCTGAAATGAAAAATGGCTCTAATAAAAATAAAGTCCCAAAGTAAACCATTTTCATTATGTAAATATGTGAAGACACATAGTAGGTGAAATCAGAAGTTTAAATGTAGTGTGTAAAAACTTCTATTACCTTCACTAATAAGAAAATAAAAATACAATTAAGGCCAACAAATTAAATAAGTTGTACACAAGAGTACTTACATGTCTCTGATGTTTCAAATGATGCAAACATTTGTAAGTTATGAAAGTTATTTCTTAACAACTGAATGAAACTCAATCACATAGGTTCAACTAGTAGGTAATATTGTTAATTTTACAATAAACTTGCTTATTTTTTGCCCTCAAAACTCTAATTCCTGGTTAGTATAACCTAGAGAAATTTTTTTTTAAGTAACTAAAATGACCAACTAAACACAGCTGGCCTGATCACATGCCCAACCACACTACAAGTACCACAGTGGGGGAGACTTTACAGCTATTACATTTACTGAGGGAGACACTTCATGCGATAGTCAAGTTCCACAGAACTTAAAAAGCAACAGGCTAAATAAAGTGTGTTTACCAAGTCCACATTCATTTAAGACTTGAATGATAGAAAGTACTTAATAATATGTTTCAATAAAATCCAAAATTAATTACAGGTTGCCTGACTTTGAAAAATATTATAATAACCTTAGGTTCAATCTGGAGCAACATGAAACAGAATAATTTTTTTCCCATTAAAAATTTAAAATAATTCTGTAATGTTGTTTTGAAATTAACAAAACTGCATAATGAAATATATGGAATTGATCCATATCCTTGATAAATCTAGGTAAATTGTAATAATTGTGAAAGTGAATTGGAATAAGCTGTTACCATAGGTACTGATTATGCATTTTATTATTTGAGAAAATGATTAACATGTCATAGGAGTCATCACCATAATTATGTGTTTGCATGTCTTTTTTTAAAAAAAAACTAGATTGTCAGCGTTCTGAAGACAGGAACGTTATTTATTCTTCTTTGTATCCCAAGTACCTAGACCAAGCCAACAATAAAAAATGTTTGCTGAATGAATCAATGATAACTATCTCCTTAAAGCAACAAGAGAATTAAACAGTTTCTTAAAGAATTTAGAAGTGAAACTGCCCCATCTGCTTGGGCAAAGAGCAGTTGCAAAAGAGCCCAGGAAGCCCTGACCAGCTCCGTTCGGGTTCTCTCTGCTAAGATCTGTTTTATCTGCAGCATACTACAGCCTGTGCCGAGTGCACCTCTCCACGGTTAGTCCTGCCTGAATTCACACACATCAGGTCGCGGGTAGACTGCTCAGGCTTCAGAGCAGGTGTGAGGCAGTGGAAAAGAACAAGGAAGCCTGGGTTCAAGTTTCGGCTTTATCATCATAAGCAATAACTTCTCTCCTCCAAAAAAATGGGATAATCATTCTACCTCACACGGTTACTTCAGAAACTAAGCAGAACATAAGTGAAACTGTTTTGTAAACTATAAATCACAACTGAGGTTCTTTAGTCAGATGTTTCAGTTTCACAAAAAACACAGTTCACCAAAGAAAAAGATACAACTAAAAAGAAATAGACCTCTGTCCTAACTGAAGAGATAAGACATTATTTCTAATTAAAAACTAGGAAGTTAGAGCAAACATTAAAGTGAGAACAAAACCGATGTGGAAATTCTATTTATCCAGTATTGCAGAGAAACGTAAACAGGACACCCATATACTCTGCTAGACTAAAGAGAATACTGAATGTCTTCAGTAATTAGAAAAATCTTGGACTGCTCTTAATATACCTACTGAATGTTAGCTTGTGACATGAGTTGAGTCACTAAACCTCTCTTCTTCAGTATGTAAATCCCAGGACTGGATTTGAGATTAACATCACTGTAACTTCCAAAGTTCTATTACTAAAGTGTGAAGTGTTTTTATACAGGCACTGTATATGCATTTTTACTAACTTTGTGAAATGAATATATTATACCAGTGATTCTAATTCTGCCACTATGATTAATTTAAGATATTTGCATATCACATTATCAAAATTTGATAGGCTACTTTCAAAAAATGACTAAAACACTGTACTGTTCTCACTCCCTCTCTCTCATGCACACACACAAAACCATTTTACTGTTACTTTATAAAGACGTGATTCAAAAAAAAGTTACCATTTTTACTTATGCCACCAGAAATAAGTGCTCCTACATAGATAAGAGGAAGAAACCCAGATGTGAATAAAAACCACATTCCATCTTTCCCACCACAGGAAGCTTACTCTTCAAAGATCTTAAAGTAATTATGCTGTTTTTATCCTCTTTTTGACACAGGGCAAGCTGATTTTTCCAATGCATCCCTTGTCTACCTATCTAAAGCAAAGATTCCTGGATGGCTGTGAACTCTGCCTATGGCTCAGGAACACATACATAAATTTATGGACTCACAAAGGGAAGAAAATTAAGCAGGGAAGTTCATTTTGTGTCTGACCAGAACTGTGATGACCTAGTGAGTGGAGCTCTTGTTTCTCAGTATCATACTGCAATAAAAGAAAAATTATATGCAAATTGTCTCATATGAAGTCACTTCAGAGATCAGAAGAGAACAAACATGTAATTTCCTATTCTAGGAACATACATATGAATCTTTGCTTAAAAAAAAAAAGGGTGGTTCAGCATGTGTAAAGTTTAAAAATAAACACTCCTACCTTCAGTGGTCATTTTAACTTCCTCTCTCCTTTTCTCTAAATCTCAAAAGCTTTGTGACTTTAAAGATGATCAGACATGTTTTTCTGTTGTAAGTTAAAAGTGAAAGAAATGGATTCAAAGGTTCTTTGGTCAATAATAATTCAAGAGAAGAACAATGTCTGAGCCACTGACCTTTGATTTACAGTTTGAATTTAACTAGCTTTACTTGCTGCTGAGAGACTGACTGGTGTTTTCTGCCAGAGGCACATTCATTTATTACACCTGGGAGTCGCATTTAAATAATAAAAACCCAGAGGTGGATAATACAAGTGTACATTTCAATCCCAACCATGTAAAAAGTAGGCCTGACTCTGTTGCTCTATCACTTCCCATCTAGCCCTTGTGTAGAACTGAAAAAGTATTTAGAATACACAGAATTGTGTAAGGAGGTCATTACAAGATAAGCAAACTAAAATTACTTTATGAGCACAAAAGTCTTCAGGAAGATAAAAAAAATTCTATAACCAAACCATAATGAAGCAGGCACAGCTGTGTTCCTAATCTTCTTTTTACACTTACAGGTACTACAAACACTGATAGATTAAAAAAAAATACCTTTTCTAAATCCCCCAAAGATGCTTTGGTAATGTGCTCGGGAACTAGTGAGTACTGGTTTACTTACCTCTTTTTGACTTGTTAAGACCTAGCTGGTAAGTGGTTGGAACATGAGGAGCTTCTCCCTCTGTACTTTGAACCTAAAGAAGAGTTTTAAGTAGTTAAAACTTAAGAATCTATGGCAAAGAAGAACACCTCTTAATAGTCATTTACTAAACAACCAACCTAAGAAGGTACCAATGCTTTATATATTTAAAAAGTGCATCCTATCTCAAAATTGCTATAATGTCCCACATCTCAATTTTACGATCTATTTTTCAGTTAACAACAGGACTGCAAGCTTATAGCTAGCAACGAAAAATAACTACATGTGTAAACTACTTCATTAAAAAAAGTTACCATTAAATGAAAAACAGATCCAAAATTAAAAGTTCTTCTCTAAATGTTAAACTTCAAAGTGTAAGGTCAATCCCAGGAGAAATACTAATACAGTCACTGCAGCACACTGGCACACACTTGAAGCAATTACAAGGTCTTGTATCTTGAAAAACGGCAATCATGCTCCCACTGCAAAATCTTATAAAAGTCCACAAATTTTCAGGTATCAAAAACCACTCATGTGGAAGACTGCTTTGTCCCGACACAAATGTTCTTTTAAGACATAACTTGGGAGTTGTAAGTAGAAAAGCAGGTTTCATTATAGGACTAAAATGTTGAAAGATCTTAGCCATAAATCCTCCCTGAAAATTATGCTCACAAAGATACCAAACCCACAGAAGTTGTCCTTTTATGCTGTCTTTTTTTTCCTACCTAAACAACTACATAATTTAGGAATTTCCAGATTCTTTACTCATCACACTCACTCCCCAAATACTCTATCTATCCTAACATAACTAACCCTATACTAAGAGTAAATATTTGTGGGGGTATGCTACTAACGCCCCACTCTTTACCCTATAATGATTAGTACTTAAAATAATAAATAACATCCTAGTAAAGTGGGCAAACTAGCCAAACATTTGGGCTTTCAGCCTTGAACAAGCTGGAGAGCAAATAGCAAACAGGTTTTAGATAGAACCCTCGCAGTTTTGAGCTATGACTTCATTCTAGAGTAAGAAAGATTCCATAGAAGTGAAAGTGGAATAGCCAACATGAAAAAAAACTTCAAAGGTTAAAGATATTACCCAATTTAGAAATTGCTCTGATTTGTGATATCTTTGTTCTACATAGTTGAACATGAATCCAAGTTTATGTATCTTTTGAAAACTGAACGCGTACTGGTCATTTAAAACCATCACCTATAAATCATATATAAAATGGTTTCTACTATCTTTGTTTTTATTGAAAAATCATATTCTTCAAAGCAGCAGACATAAGTTCAAGAGGAAAACCATTGTTTTGTGTGCAAAGAAACAAAATGCATTTTCTTTTTGTAGTCAACAGGAGGTCTATTATTAGCCTCTATTCAGGCCTAGCCTACTTCAAAGAGTTTTCTGTAAACCGAATATCAAACAGACCAAAAAAAGTATGACAGAAATCTAAATGTCTCTTTAATTTTATTCTAGGAATCTCAGCTTAAGCAAAAGATTATGATCTCTCATTTATAAATGCAGAATTATCACATATTCTATTCTTTAGATTTATAAAATTAGTCACAAGGTAACATGACTTTAATGAATATGTATCCTCGGTATATTATCCTTCAAGATGCTGCTACTCCATGGACAATAAAAAAAAAAAAAAAATTCCCTCTCTCCCTCTACTACAAACTCCATAATTAACTGAAAGAAAAGAAGAACAGGACCCTTAAAAATGAGCTGACAGGATTATATTTTACTAATAAAGTTACTAAAGTTAGGATCCTTCCTCCTACTTACTCAGCAAAATCATCAATCACTTGCTGAAGACAGAAACAGACTTGCTAGTGTTAATGGTTGAATTTCATAGCTTATTAGGTTTCGTTATTGGCTACAGTTGTGCAGAGGAAAGCCGTCAAATTCAAGATGGGGTGCACCACAGAAAATTATAATGCAAACACAGAACTTAGATTTATGTGGCAGGATTTTTCCTATTCCATGGTTTCAAATCCTCAGTGGAATTCTGGTCATTTGCTACAAGTTGGTCTTTTATTAAATTAACTATAGCTAAATATTGATAACCAAATTGAGTGACGGATAATGGGTGTTCATTATACTATTTTCTCTAAACGCTGGGTAAGTTTGAAACTTTTCATAATAAAAACTACAAAAAAACCCCACAAAACAACCCAGTAAACCAAAATGATAAAATCACTTGGTCTCAGTGTTTTGGGATTTAAAGCTGTAGGACAACAGCTTTAGAATAATTCACACATTTGAGTTACTACATTTTAAAAATATTTTAATCAAACAAAGATTGCATCTTTTTGAATCAATGTCGTGCTACCACGCAGATACCTAGTTTGATTTTTTAACATCTGTCACATTTATCCTGACTAAGACATATCTTCTAGGCACAATACTATTGTACTATGTTTTATAGAGCAGCAACACCGTAGAATGTTCTAACTCAAATCACCCTTCCTCTAAGGTTTAAAGAGACCTCTACAGCAGAAATCCAAAACTGGAACTTCAAAAATTACAATTCTGTCTAATTTTTAATGATACCTCAAAAAAATTCAAAGGAAATCATTATTTTTCCAAAAAGGGGCAGGGGGCTGGGCATGGGATGACTTGAGTTCTTGTCCAATGTCTGACCCTATCAACCAGCCGGACCATACCAAGCTTTACGGTGTACTCAAAAGGAGCAGGTTTGTACAAAGACTCAAATTCACATCTCATTCTGAAAGGCCAACAGAACAACTTAACTACCTGTCAGGTATTTGACTGATTTGGGATTACTTTAACTCAGGCCAGTAAACAGAATAAAAAGAATCCTGAAACTTAATGGCTAAAACTAAGTAATGAGGTATATTAGTTAAATCAACAATCAGTGTGAAGACAGGATTAGAAACATTTACTAAAACTTTAGTAGCTTAAAAAATTGTATATGCTGCCAATAATATCTTTATTTAAATGTTTATTTATAGAGTAAGAGACACAGGACAACCTATTTACAGAAACACACAGATAAAAGTTCTCCTTCCTCTGGTGTTTAAGCATGAGAAAATTTTCCTTTACGCCCAGAAGATGAACAATTGTTTACCGAGTAAAATCATTCTGGTTTAACTGGGAATCATTCATGCTACTAATTTATGGCTCTAGAGAGTTACCATGATGTATTTATTCAAAATAAATCATTTCAAGAAGAACACAAGAATTATCCAAGCAAGTCACTAAGAATCAGAAAACTCAAGAGTGGGGTTTTACAACTTTTAGATACACCAAAACAGTCTGCAAGATATTTTTTATATGGCAAGCTGACTTTTAATTGAAAATAGTGTCTGGCCTTTTTTGCTTATCATAAGAGATAGTCACTTTCACTCTTCAAGGCCTAGGTCAGTCTTGTCATCTATTTAACTCTTTTTACATTTAAATAGTTCTCTCTGCTCCTGGTGACTGTCAGATCTTACCTTCTGCTTCAGAGGGACTAGGCAGCTTCATGCACAGAGCCGCATCTGCAACATTTTCTCCTACCTAGTCACCCAAAGCAGTGGGCATTCAGTTAATCTGTTTAAAAACTGGCTTACTGACAGCGTGTGCGTGCTCTAGCTTATATTTATTTGCTATTTTTACAAAAGGAAGAAAGTTCCCAATAGGAATCAAACCTCAAGGGAAAGGAGTGCAAAAGAAAAATAGTAATGACCTACTTTGAATGGGATCTAAAAGTCTGCTTTAATAAGATTGTTCTCTTCATTTGTCAGTATGATTCAACAAGCTTGGGAGAAGAGGAAATTAAAGAAACACATTATTTCCTTTCTTTATCCATTGTTCTACAAGCTTTCTTTAAAGTTCCCAAAGGGATTAAAAACACAATTCTAGGAGGTTTTTATCCATATTTGAAATATGTCTGAAAAATAAGGATTATCCTTAAAATTCCCTGTTATTTACAATGTAGCTATGGTTGACCATATATTTTTTTGAAAACAAAAATCTTCCATTATCCTTAAGCCACCAATGCCTATAATTTTGTACTTCAAAAAAATATTCACTTCAATGTTGTTACTTTCTTCACTAACAGCTTTTGCCAGCAGAGGGAGCAAAAAAAAAAAGAAAAGAAAAAAAAAAACCAAAACACCAGCCTATTATTAAACGTTCACTTGCTGCCAAAGTACATCTGTCTAGCACTTTATAAATGTTGTAAAGAACTTTCGTGTATGGCATCAGCAATTTAAAAAACAAAAACACAACTCTGGCTTTAGAATTCAGGAATTCTAGAAATTAAAAAGCAAACTATGTCTTCTCATCTGAGTCACCAAATCAGGTCTGCAAGTATCTAACAAGTATCTGCACTCTATCCAATTGTCAGAAGAGGGGCCCTAAAGGAAGGCAAGAGGTTACACTTCAATTATGAAGGCTAGGACAAGTTTAGACCAAAACAAAGCCAAAAAAAGAATCGAACAGTGAAATGGAACAAAATGGTTCTAATTAAAGTTGTCGTTTTCTGAACTCATTAGAATGAGAAATAAAGAAGCTACAAAAAATGTAAAATATTTCAAAGGGCTGCTCTTGCTCACTTTTTATTTCACTTTTTAGTCAGAATTAAAGTATTAAGAGGTGCATTCAAAGACCACAAAAAAAGCTGTATCAGCAATTGAAATTTTGCAATAAATGAAAAATCTTAACTGATGTGAGAGAGACACACTCACCTAAGAGGACATTTTATGGGCAGAATCAATTATCCTGTTTCCTAGTTCCCTAAAACAATGGCGAGTGATTCTAAAACAGCTGTGAGCTATTACTAAAACTATTCTGTAATAAATTTTAAGAAGAAAAATTGCACATTGTATAATTTATAGCCACAAATCGTTAGCAGTACATATGTGCCTGTTTCCTCATATGTAAAATAAGACCAGCACTGCTGGCCTCACACACTGAAGAGAGAAAAGTACTTCAAGGGCCTAGTACAGTGACTGCCACGAGGTAGGTGCTTGATAATGTTCAGTTTCCTGCCCCAAGGTATATAGCTCCAATGCATAAGTTATCCTCTGACTATTCAAAAGCAGTTTTAGGTGAACCTCATCAAAACAAATATTTTTACCTTGTCCAATTTGAAATTTATGTAAAATAGTAAGAATATCACTAGGTTAAAAAAAAAAAGTAGCCAAACGCTGGTCTTCTGGGGTTGCAGAAATCCTTTCAGTGGCCTTTCAAACCGTCTTCCTCAAGATTCCCTATCCTCCCCTTCAGGAAATATCTTCATGTTCATGTTCCCAGACCTACCCTCAAAGCCTTCTTCACACCTACCCTTCCACTGAGATACATTAAGAAAAGCTTGCCCAAAGGCACACAGCAATTCAGTGGCCCAAACAGAACTCAAACCTGTTTGATTTCAAAGCCTGTATTTTTAACTATTATGCAATATTGATCTGAGTTTGGATATATTCTCTCAGGGCTTTCTCAGAGAATCAAAATCTTAAATTGAGAGAGAAAAGGGGTTAAAGTTCAAGTATGAGCAATGGATTACAGAAGATCTAGAGGGGCCATTATCTTGACATCACATAGTCCTGGGACTTCTTGGTTTGTGAAACATAAAACAAAAAACCTGGAAAGTCAAAATCAGGATGATTTTTTTCTAGTATAAATCTATTCACCACCTTTCATTTTAAAAACATTTTTCGGCACTTTTTTCCCTAACTCACTGTTTAAAACAGTTCTCAGTAATTTTTTACCTACCTCTTCCATTTCAAAGGAGTCCTTCTGCTGTGCCATTATGCTTCTTATGGATGGGATCGTCAACGGTGCACATGGCTCTTTTTCAGGTGTGGACAAAGGGATATTTTTCAGCTCCCTGCTATTTTCCAGCTCACTGTGGCTGGACATGTTGAAATCGCTATCTAAATGAGTTTTTATAATACCAGCTTCCTCACCCAGTTTATTCTCATGACTTTGAGTTTCTTTACTTTGTCCACTTTCAGCTTCTTGGTTAAAATTACTGTTTGCTTCATCAGAAAATCTATCAATGTCAGCATTCTCCATAACAGCTGCTGAACTACCTGATACTTCTTCTTTAACTGTAGCCAACATAGAAGATGAATCTTTCTTCTTCACAATTTTTTGAGACTTTTGATCACTTTTATTGCCAATTTCTTCCATCACTGAAAGATTTAGAGTCTTTCCTTTGTCAACTGCTGGGGAAGGGGTACTACCTTCTCCTTTCTCTGTTTTATCAACACATAAATTTAGTTTTGATAGTGTTTTCATTAAACGATTTGCAGTGTTACTTCGGGTTAAAGGTGGAGGCGAGTCTGTCTCCTTGTTAGAGGTCACCGAGGACAGACTCCCAATTCTCTGCAGGGGAGTCCCAGAGACTTGGGAATATAAAGAAGAAAATGCATTGGCCACAGTAGTAAGCACTTCAATTTGACGAAAACGGCCTATAAAAGGAAAAGAACAATAATTATATATATTTATATTTATATGTGTATATACACACATATATTAATTAAACCATCACTACTGTTCAGAATTTCAATAACTGAACTACTTAAATCACAAAGATTATGAAACCAGATATTTTTCCTATCACTTAAAACTTCTCTACATTTACTGTGGAGAGGGAGAAAGATTTTTCACTCTTAAGCACTAGAATTTACATTTTAAAAAATCAAAAGGAAGGACAAAGCATAATGACAACACTGAATAAAACAGAAAGGACTAGCTATTGATCTATAGCAGTGACCCTGTTTTTAGGTCTTGAACTCTTCCAAATGTGAAGTATATGTAAGTATATATTTTATACCTAATGGGAGGGAGGTTGGATTTATAGATCTCTTAAAGCTAATTCAAGGACCACCTAGGGATCCCATTTTGGGGATTTCTGGTCAGCAGAGAAAAATAAGCAAGATTTAACTTGAAAAATCATCAAATTAGCCTTGCCATTGTAGATTTACATGAAAGCATCTGAAATTGACTGACTTCAACTAATAGTAACAAGGCGCCTCCTCTACTTCTTTCCTTTTGGAACAAAAGCAATTTGGCGATAAGTATAAGGTTCTACAAGTTACATTCTACGGATGTAACACTTAAGTATGTAGAGAATGGGGTGGGGGGGCAGGGGGAATAGGTAAATTAACTTCTATAAATAGAATAATAAAAATTTATAATATGCAAAACAGCTGTTGTGTTAACCTCAATAATTAAATTGCCACTGCTATTTCTAGAAATTAATAAGGCTTTAAAAACAAGACCATCTTGCTGTAGATGCCATAATTTTAAAAATAATATGCTAACATTTAAAAACCTTACTTGTTAAAGCATAATTTGGATTTTCTACTTCCATCCGCTGCATTTGCGCACTCAAAAATACTTTAATATCTATTCCTCTGGCAAATGATGATGAATTAAAAAATCTGGAAGGAATTTTAGAAGCAATATCTGGTTCATCTCGTCCAAACCCAAGATTATAAAGGATTTCTTCAGGATCTTCCTCATAAAGTTCCAACAATTCTGAAACACTAAAAAGAAAAAAAAAAAAAAAGAAACAGCAAGATGTAAGTTTATAATAGTCCATATCACAATATAAATGAATTCATATTCCTGCTTTCCTGTGAAAAAGTCTTCTACAGCTTCTGCTGTTTAACCCATTATTTATTTCAGCATCTTTATACATTGGGTACCAAATGCAATAAATAACCCTTAAAAAGGGTCCATTCTCTCAAGCTGTTAGTTTTGGGAAAAAGAGCTAAGCCCTAAGAACATCCTCAGTAAGAAGCTCTGATTCCTCACCTTATTTTTTTTGTCATTTTAAAGAGATTTCCAGTAAAGCAGCTAAACAATTTGAGGACAGATAAGGGAGAATAAGGAGTAAACAGATTAGGAAAAAATGAAAAGGGAAAATGCACTAGGAAGTTGGTACAACTTTGGTACCAAGGGACATTCTGCAGAGCTTGAGTTTTTCTGCTCTTTGGCTGTCCTAGAAGAGGCAATATAGGTAACAACTGATCTCAGAAAAGTGAAGGAGGAGCTTACTTTCAACTTCTCTCTAACCACTTGCACTCAGGAAGTAGGAGGAGTAAAGTAATGAGAGTATGGGTTACACAAAGGTAAATTCTTGCTCTAATTCTATTGTGAATTGAACATTTATTAACCCTTATCTCTCATACCAGTGATAATCCAAGCTGAGACTCACCAGGGAAAATAGGAATGTTAGAAATAGAACTTGAGCAGAAGGAAATTTCAATTTGTTTCAGAGAATATGTTCAAATTCCAAAACAATAATTTGGATAATAGTTTAAACTGGTTCATTATGCACACGTGTTTGCTTATTTTAATATATAGTTTAAAGATCTTTGGTTTTATATGAAGATAAATCTACACTTAAATATCAAGCTTTAAATTATAAAGGTTTATTCTGATTTTTATATCAGAGTAACTCAAGACCCTAGCAGAATGGAGAATTTGGGAAGTAGAAATTATTCCACTATGGACTTCCTCTTTCAAGCTGTTGATAGGACTCAAAATACTTTAATGGATTCCAGCAGCATTTTTAACGTATCTGTTAATTTTTAATCTTAATTAAAAAAAAAAAAAAAGAAGACGCTTCTCTTCTCTCAGTTATGTTGATCCACAAAACACTGTGGATTCCTTCTGACTTCATACTACCAAGCCAAATCCAAGGCTGAAAAGGGATAAGAGTAGGTCATCTACAACACAATGTAGTTGCAGTATAAATCCAGAATAAGTTACCTTGAGACTGTTCCACTACTTTTCCCGGATCCAGTGGAATTCATACTTCTCCCCTTCTGATGAAACTGTAGTCTTCTCTCTTTGGCCAAGATATTATTGCTATAAACAAAATTAGATTATATAAAACTTTATTTCCATAACTGTTCTTCATTTTTAGAAAGGAAAAAAACAAACAGCTACGTACCAGTTTTCAATTTGAGCGTCAGTTTCATGGAGGTGGTTGGCTAAAGGTAAAAAGAATATATGCAAAGCACAACTGTTAGTAGGACAGTAACTACTATGATACAATCAACAAGAAAGCAAATTAACCACATTATTATAGCTAAATGCCTAATATGCCAAACTCTTGTCCTGGTTCATTAAATCTGCACCATTAAAGGTAATATACAGATAGATAAGAACAGATTCAGCAGCTTTTGGAGGGTGTTTTAGGTTTTGTTTGTTAGCAACATAAAACTACCTCCACTGAATGTTTAATATAAAAAGATATATAAATAACCAATTAAATTTAACAGTTTGAAATAAGTAGTAAGAAGATACGTGGTATATGTGCTTCTAATTACTAAATTTAAAAACTGTTAATAAAGAATACCTCAAAAGCAAAAACATGATTTAGCATTACTTAAGTGTGGCAATATCTATTCCTAACATGTGGTTTTTTTAAGGCTGATAATTCACTCCAGTTACAACCAATTTTTCATGTACCTACTTTGAAAATTCCTACTCATTTCAACATAAGTTTTCTTTTAAAAGTTGCCTTTCAAGTTTATCCTAGACTTACAAGTTCTAAACAAATAAATGTTGTTAACGTTAAGTTTACAGTGGGTTAAATTTACTGCATTTAAATTTTATAGACAAACATAAAGAATGAAATTAATTAAAAACATCTTTTTCAGCACACAGACTTTTTTCTTTTTTCATTTCTGATCTGCAGAGTCATGGCAATTTCTTATCAACCAGAAAGGTTGATGAATGAATGCAATGAAAATAATGAATGAATGAAAATAATCTTGAAACAATTTTCAGTAAAACAACATAATAGCTCCACTCTTCTCTGAGACTTTCTTTTTGGGTCTGGCTTCCAATAAAATTATTCACTATGGATGAACAGGCAGAGCACGGAGGATTTTTAGGGCAGTGAAAATACGCTGTATGATAGCATAATGATGGATACGTGTCATTACACATTTGTCTAAACCCATAGAATGTATAAGACCAAGAGTAAACCCTAGCATACACTATGGACTTTGGGTAACTATGATGCCTTATCCTAGTTTCATCAATTGTAACAAATGTACTATTCTGGTGAGGGATGTTGACAATGGGGGAGGCTGTGCACGTGTGGGGCAGAAAGTATGTTGGAAATCTCTGTACCTTCCCCTCAATTTTTCTGTGAACAAAACTGCTCTAAAAAAATGAAGTTTTTAGAAAGAATTCTATATTGAAACTACTAAGGCAGATATCAAAAGTGCTATTTACAATAACAATAAAATGAATTTTAATAAGGGGTTAACAGTATGTTCAACTATCCTGATTGGGAAGCAGTAAGTTTGAGTTTATTTTATAGAGTTTATTCCTTAAAAGCATATTAACAGAAATATAAAAACTAACATATACACATTCTAGAGTTTTCAGTGTTAGAAGGCTCTAAATAAGTATTCTTATCATACAGATTGACTTCAAACTGCAAAAGACCAAGGATATTAAATTCAGTGGATAAATTCACTATTCATCAACTTACAATTCAAAAAGATTTAATAAAATTCTTAATTCTTTTTTTTAATAAAAAGCACACATTGGGACTTCCCTGGTGGCACAGTGGTTAAGAATCTGCCTGCCACTGTAGGCAACACGGGTTTGAGCCCTGGTCCAGGAAGATCCCACATGACGTGAAGCAACTAAGCCCGTGTGCCACAACTATGGAGACTGCGCTCTAAAGCCTGCGAGCCACAACTACTGAGCCCGTGTGCACAACTACTGAAGCCCATGCGCCTAGAGCCTGTGCTCTGCAACAAGAGAAGCCACCGCGATGAGAAGCCTGCGCTCCGCAACGAAGAGTAGCCCCCCACTCACTGCAACTAGAGAAAGCCCATGCACAGCAATGAAGACCCAATGCAGCCAAAAATAAATAAATAAATAAATTTTTTTTAAAAAGCCCACATTAATAACCCAGCTATACGGTTACCAATAATTTTAAAATACCAGTAAAACAATAAAAAAATTCTTAATTTTACGTTGTGGAAAGCTTTATTATGAATCCACAGGAAAAGATTATATAATCTGTGAAAATTTAAACATTGCACAATACACTTTTAAAATCCTAATGCAGCCTTGAACAGACATCAGCATAATGCTTTCTAATTAGCTTCTCGTAACTCTATTTTGTCTTTGTCCTTTAATCTTCTAAAAATCTGGAAAAAGAGGAAGTGGGAAAGACAGGAGACACTTAAATGCAAAGAGAAAGACAAGCTGCAGCTGTTAAGTCTGACATAAGGCTACCTCACACTAAAATAAGCTTCACTTTAGTTTTCTCACGTATAAATATTTAAGTTTCCTTCCTTTTGAGGGACAATTCTTCCCTCAGTTGTATGACCATTGTTTGCCCCCAAATAGTTCCTGTAAGCTACAGAGTCCAAGGAAGACCTTTGGACATTGCACAATGGTTTTCCAGAGCCATTCCTACAGGTCTCCTATAGGCTCTTACTAGATTATTAACACATAAAAGGTTCTGTAAAATGTGTCTGAGCCACTTTCAAGAACTTTAAATTTAGCTCTGAGGATCATAAACATGAAAGCACGTGACTTTCTCTCTCTTTTTTTTTTTAATTTTAAAACGATATGAAGGTACAGTTCTTCCAAACATACCTTCAGCTCCCAAGGACAAATCATCCTCAAAACTTCCTCCATTTCTCACAAGCACACCTGAAAGAAACATTAGAAGATTCATGCTGGTATTCTGTTCTTCCTGACCCCCACAGAAAATCACTGTTTTAATTAAAACAAACTGACCAAGCAAAATATAAGACACAGTAAAGCATTTCAGACCTGAATGTACTCACAGGTTATTCTGATTATATAATTTCAGGAAGGAAATATAAGTTTTCACTTTATCGTAAAGGAAACCATGATTTGCAGCCAGGTAAAGTTATTAGAAGCCCCAATCTACAGGCTATTTTATACTTAATAAGCCTCTAAGATGTTCAGTTAGATAATGTATCTTACCCAACAGTTTCATGGAAAACCAGATCCCAGCACAATCATTCCTTTTACCCCCTTATATTAAGTCAGGAGCTCAAGCCAGATTTTCCTGATACTATAAATGTTTTTCATATGCCTTGTCACTACCTGCACATTCTTGTTGTACTTTGAACCTCAGAATTTTGCCTTGCACAGGTGTGGCAATCTCGGTTAATGTAAGCAAAGAAATGCTACACTAAATGCTACACTAAAGCTCACCTGATTCACTCAACATATATTTTCCTTATGTTTACATATCATATTTCTGTATTTAATTAGTCTTTATAATATCTAATTGGACAATAAAAAGAAACGAGTTTCATATTGTGGAAAGGTTTGGTAATTTGTTTAAACTCATCACTGTTTTATGGTTCATGACAAGGTTTCTCCCTTCAGGCTTTTATCTTAAAACACCATATTTTATAAACATGAACATCACTTTTATAATTTATACACACACACACACTCTTTCACTCAGAGGACATATAAAGTAGGACCCTCATAAAGAACAGATTTAGAAAGGCAACTTTCTCTTACCCTTGAGTGTACTACTGCTTTGCTCATCCAGTGAGGCTCCCAAAGGGGTACTGAAACCACACAAACATATAAACCTTAGTCTTGAAAAGCTGTCTGGAAAGCTGTCACTGCACAGCCTTACACTTTAAAGGGTTATAGCTAAGCAAGCTTCTAATCACAGTTGAATTTTCCTCCCAAATGCACATGGAATGCAAGTGAATTACATAAGTAATATCCTACTAAGCAAATACCTATCATCAAGTCAGATCACCAGGAATGATTTAATCACACGTCTGATCTGCCAGCAATTAAGAGCAAGAATGGCAATTACAAATGATATGAATTGGCATTTTCTTCACAAAAACAGAAAAAGAAAAGAGAATGACAACAGGTCTTAAGAAAATGTCTGCTCCCCTCAATCCCTTCCCTAGAAACAGGAAAGAGAATTAAGAAAAAACAAATCTTTATCTCAATAAAATTAAAAAGTCAGAGTATAGTCAGAAATAAGGCTCAACAGTTTTCTCAAATCCCATCAAGCATTTTAGAGCACCACTCAATGCCTCCCTTACCCCAACTATTATCTTTTCTGATACAATGGAGAAGTTTGGAATTTTAGGCTTTTAAACTAAAAAAAAACATGTATTCTTCATTTAACTCTGAAAAGAAAATTACTAAAAATTTGGCTTGAGAATCAACCCTAAGAACTAGCCATTACTAAAATTCTTTCATATTCTTGTTGTTCAAACACAGATAACTTAGAAATCTTTTTAATGCAAAATGTTTTTCATTTCTTTCTCAAAACTAAGTTAAGAAACAGGTTGTTTCATTATGAAAGTTCTATTTTGTGTTATAAGCCTTGCGTCAGCAACAATTTATACCTGTTATAAATTCACATCAGAAATGGGATCAATCATAAAAATATCAGTTTCAAAGAAATATTACTGAAATGCCACTTAAATGTTAAAAGTTTCTACAAACAAATATACAAGCAATGGCAGTTCTTTAAAAATTAGTGCTTTTGAAATGAAAAAGAATAAGCCATGACCATAAAGATAATAAAACCTCGAAGTTTTTGCATATATTGTAATAAAACTATACTTTATGCCCTCAAAAAAGTCATTCCTCTTCCCTGGTGGTTACTTTAGTAGGACAAAACATTGCATTACTCCTTCTGTAAATGTCTCAACTGGCCTGGGCACCAACAGAAAATGGCAAATGAGCAGAATATAACTGGCATTCTCCTTCAGAAACAAGTCTTTCACTCTTATAATTGCCCTCTTACAAATCTTATCAAAAACTCTATCCCTTCTTAGATGCTACTTATTCAAGCAATTTGTTTCAGCTTAGCCACACACACAAAAAAAAAATTACCAAAATAAAGACTCCCTTTAAGGAAAAACAACATGGTATCTTTATTCAGGATATGGAAAGCAATAAGAAAACAAAGAATATTTGAGAATTTATCGGGGGTTGGGGGCGGATGCTGTTTTCAGATCATTTGCACATAATATACAAAGTAGACAGATGCCTGACTCTGGGAAGGACCCTAAATTGTTATAGAAAAAAAAAAACTTGCATATATCCTAGCAGTCAAATCTGTGATAATAAAGCTAACAATAAAAGACTTTGTTCTAGCTCTCCAGAGTACAAATGAATGTCCCTTTCGTACAGAATAGGTGAAGCTGTAGGGAACAAGAAAGAAACCTATGTAGGAAATCCGCAACAGACTATAGAATCTGCCTACATAAATCAAGATTAGCAACAAAACTCCTGGAATTTTCAGAGATCTTGTGTCTTGGTGAATGTTAACATTTGCCCACTGCATTTATCTTAAAAGATGCACTTATTTACTGTCTACTTGATATAACTCTTATATAATCTTAACTCCCATACACCATAAAATAAACATAACATGATTCTTCTCTTGCTCTTAAACATTTTTTTGTGCATCTTTAGAGAAAAGGTCCATGTATTTCATCATCTCTCAGAAGGGTCTATGACATCCTCAATAAAGGTTAAAGAGCTCTATAATAAAGAGTGTTCAGTAAGGCTCCAGGCAATTCACCAAAACAGGATAGCAACAGAGTAATGGCCAATATTTTATGTCTTTAAGAAAGAAAAATAAACTGGCATATATAAGAATCATTTCTCTCTCCCCACCAGAAAAGACTTCTCAAACTCTGGTACTTGGACAAAAGATTAAGAAAAGCCCAAATTGAGATGGCAAAAAATATGTACAGAAGCAAACACCTTAACAAAAGTTAAAAAGCCCACATTCTTCACGTGAGATTTTATAAGTAGCAAATAAGTTGGAAAAAAATAATTAAAATATGAAACAAGTACATTTTACTGTAGTAAGATACGATTAATCTCCTCTGTACTTTATCAAACATTTCTGTACCAGCTACCAAAGCATGTAATTAAACAGATTTATGCAGCCTGAATGTCTTCAAAGCTCTATTTCCCTTCTGTGAATTCCAGGGCCATCTGACAAATGCATGTCCAAGAAGTAAGCTAGAACAAAGTAGTTAGCTAGTTTTAACAGCTCTCCAAACAGAATTAAGGCACCAACATAAAGTTAAAGCCCGGTTAGTGTAGTTAAGTAAATTACATTCATCTAAAACACATTTGAAAGGGAAATGACTCTTCTGCCAGATATACACATGTCAAAACAAAAGCAAAATAAAATACTGTCTGAAATGTGACAATCCTTTCAAATAGAAACAGGGCAAGCATAATAACATGGCATGATTATCTGTTTCAGGTTTCTGATCTCTGATGCTAACATCACGCACCGGAGCTGAAGTCCTAATAACTGTGAAGTCAACATGGTCACCAAATAATCGGCGGTCACAGCACTTCCATTTCTAATCACTTAAAGGAGGAAGCTATCCGCCGCCTCACTTTCCGGTTTATGGCTTACGAGGTCCAAGGGACCCGCAAGGACGGCGGCCCGAGTCACTCCGCTCAGGCGTCCCATCAGCGCTGATCTTTCCCCGGGACGCGAGCGGCGCAACCGAGGACTCACCGGCAGTCCTTGAGCCATATCGCGATCTTCTCGTTGGGCACGTTTCCTGCGGGGCAGAGCGAGGGGACAGCTCGTTACCGACCCCAGGAGGACTCCGACTGTGGGGTCATCCTGGATACCCCCAGGTAGGAAAATCTACTGGGGGCAAAATGCAGCCTAAGCCACACGGCTTAGAGACCATCTGAAGGGAAATGATAGCACCTGGGTGTCTCGACGCTGGAGACGCCTTACCAAGCACGCACGTTTAAAGGTCGGAAGTGTCCCCTCTCCCCTCGGCCTCTCGAGCCCAGGACGATCTTCCAGAACTCACAGCAGTCGCCCAAAGCGCACGAGACTTTTCCCCGCCCGCCCAAACTTCCCCGAGCTCCCCGCCCGCCGCTGCCCCGCGGGGCGCACGGACCTCTCCCCGCGGCCGCCGGCAGCTTCGCTCCAGAGAGGTCTTCCTCGTCGTCCTCGTCCTCGTCCTGCGTCGTCGCTTCTGTGGACAGGTCCTCCGTCTCCGACGCCTGCCAGGAGCCGCGGCACTTGGCCCAGGCCTTCCTCCTGCGACTCGCCACTTGCCACTCCAGTTCCTCCTCCGCCTCCGCCGACGCCACCAGGGGCCGGTCCATGGCTGCACCGGGGGCTCCGCAACCCCAACCGGAGCCTGTGAGACAAGGCAGCGGCTGGGACCCCAGCCCCTGCGGTCAGCGCCCGGCCGGGCTGGGGGCCCCGGGGAGCTGGAGCAGGCGCGGGGGGAGGAGGAGGAGGAGGAGGAGGAGGAGGAGGGGACGGGAGGGAGGAAGGGAGGGAAGGAAGGGGAGGGAGGGGGCGGAGGACCAGCGTTTCACATGAAGCCGGCCGGGCGCGGCGCGGGAGCGCGAGCGGCTCGAGCGAGCGCGGCTGGGAGCGGAGCGCCGGCCGGCCCCGGTCCCCGCTCCCCGCCCCGCCCTCCCCTCGGCCCCCGCCCCGCCCTCCCCTCGGCCCCCGCCCCGCCCCGCCCTCCCCTCGGCCCCCGCCCCGCCTCCCGCCTCAGCCTGACGCGCCAGGGGCCTGGCCGGCCGCCGCGCGTCAGCGCGCCCCTCCCTCAGCGGCGTTCCACGCCCCCTTCCGGCCGGGGGCGCGCGGGGCGGGGCGCGGCGAGCGCGGAGTGGAAAGACTCGACCCCTGTCCCCCGCCCTCTGTCCCCTGCCACCCGCCCTCTGTCCCCTATCCCCCGTACCCCGCCGCGGCCGGCGGAGCAGGCGAAATTTGGTTCCTTGTTGGTTAGTAATCTTTGCTTATTAACTTCTCCTCTCACCCCAAAAACAGAAGGAATGTGGAAAGGCCAAGTTTCACTCAACGCCCTTCTTCACTGCGTCCAAACTGAGTGTCTGCTTGGGCTCGCTGGAAGTTATTCTTCGAGGAGTCCAAAGAATTCTGTCCAAGAAATGGTGGAGAAAGATGGGAGAAAGAGGCGCGTAATTGGTATTTCTTGTCAAAATACCAAAACTGGAAAAGACTAAGCTTCGTGGAGTGCTCCTTTCACGCTTAAGAAAGTTATTTATTGTGGTCGTGTTATGTATGAAAGATTTAATTTGGAAATTCCACATTGAAATTAGACATAGAGAGGTGAAGGAAAATAGAGCAAGGAACAGCTGGGGAAAAGTAGAAATACTTGCTTGGATTTTGGTGCTACAAGATACAAATGATGTAAAGGTTTAGAACATTTTAAAAATGAGTTTGAGCAGTCCCTTTTGTTATTTTTAAAATCGTATTAGCAGAAAGACTATAAAATCCTATTCAACATCATATCCAAAATCCAGACAAACTTCCCAGACCCATGATAATATCATTCTGGGCCTTATACTGTGAAATATGAGGGGGAGCTAGAACAGGGATACTGGTATCTTATTGCCTTGACGTTTCACTATTTTTTCTTTGAATCTTAAAAAATTTTTTCTTTGAATCTGAAAAGCTTTCCAGCCTTCAAGAGTCCTATAGCAAAATGCAGCTAACAGTTTAATGGTCCTTCAAAATAGGCCAGTGTCTAGCTGCCTGTAGGAAAGGTGAGCAGGAAAGCAAGTGAGGGAGGTACCTGGAGAGAAGGCACTGAAAGGGCTGGTCGGAAGCCACAGAGAACAAAGTATGCTGTCTTCAGTTTCATTCAGGGCCCTGATGGACCCCACCCTACCCAGTTCCATCATTTCCACATGCTGTTGCTAACTCTCTATCCTAGCCTCTCATTTCATTCCTGTTCTTTCTGTCCAATACCTTAATGATCTTCAAGATCCAGCTGATCCAGAACTTTTCCTGGACTACATCTTTCCACCACCACTGGTCACATCTTTTCCACAATTCCCTGGTATATAACTGAATGTCTGTCTCATTTTTTGGGGGACTGAACTGTGCTGTAAATAATATGACTGGCTTCTGAGGGTATGTTTGACTTCCTAGGCAGACGGTAAATGGAGACTAAAGAACGTTATTCTATATTCTTCTTGCACACCTTACACTTTTAGTACAGTGCTAATCCCACAAGGAACATTGAGTTCTCTTGAGGTAAATTTTCTATGCTTTACATTCTTCAGAATGGACTGTCAAATGGATAAAATATTTACTTGCTTTATGTTGTTTCTCTATGGCCTATTACCTTTTACTTAGTTTTGTTGTTTAAATACTTTAAGACAATAAAGAATTTTTGAGAATAATGAACCACATTTTATATTTAAAAAGCAAACCACCAAGTCAAATGATAAAGAAAGGGGGAAAAATTGCCAGCAGGTAACCTTAGAATAGAGTACAGCAATTCTTGAGTCACCAATAGCACAATCATATGTTTTCTTCTACATGATAATTTTAATGTAAAACGTTGAGGATACAGAGCTAATAAAGAAGGAAATCCTTGAAACAGCAAGCTATTTTGAAAAATAAGGGGTTTTAATTGTATTCTCAACTTAGAGATTTTAGAAAACTGCCCAAGGTGTTTAATTTATTCAGAAATGAATGCCATACTAGGAGTCTAGTTGTTTGCTTGCTTCTGGAAGGATTTTTTTTTCTAAACAAGTACTGTATTGTAGACCCACTGCCAATCAACGTTGCAGAAGTTCTACATAAAGAATAACGTCTGAGTTACTAAAGCCTACAAGGTGGAGGAAGAAATACATTTATGTTAGATGTGGATAATCCCATCCAGCATGGTGTAGTGGGAACAGTAGGGTCTTTGGTGTCAGACTGAAGTTTGAAATCTGTTTCTGTCTCTTTCTAGTTGTGTGGCCTAGGGTAAGACAGCTAATATCTCTGGCTATCACATTCCTCATCTGTGAAGTTGCAATCATGATAACTCCCTTCCCAAGGTGATGTGAGGATTATATGAAATAAAGTGGTTGCTCAGTATAGCTCTTGGCATTATTATATTGCAGCAGACAAGAATCAGTTAATTTTATATGGGGGGATTATTCTTATAGTAAATGGCATCTGTCTTCATGCTTATGCAGCTGAATTTTTTAAATGGCGTAAATTCAGGCTAGGACAGAACACAGACTAGTTAAATTAGGCAATTTTAAATGTTAAAAGCATATATCAAAAGTGAAACATTATGCTCAGTTTAATTAATTACTTATTTTTTGCTTTTCTAGGCCTTAACACATGCCTCCAAATTACAAAACAAGATTTACTACTAGGTAAGCTAAGGCATTTTGGTTCTAGTTAAGGTATTGTTTCTTTAGTATTTACATAATTAAAATTTTTATTTTGTGCATCAAAATCTTAGTAATTAGGAATCCGATCAGAGAGTGGTATAGTGCTGCAGTTTACCAAATTGAAATATGAAATGCTACACTTTTTATTTAATCTGCCATTCTATTTACCTTACACCTCCCAGATCCCTTTTGTCTTAATAATAGAATTGCCTGGAGGAAAGAATTCTGTATAAAGTAAGTTTGGTAAACGCTGCATATTTTCGCCTCCCCCAAGCCCATCCCAGTCGCAGTGAATGTTGAAGACTTGCGAAGTTTTCAAGATTTATTTTTTTTAAATAAAACTGTTTAACTTTGCTTAACCCAGCATTTCTAAAATTCATTTCAACATGTAATGTTTTGGGCCCCCTCAACATAACTGTTAACATTTCCAGGGATACCAGTGGGATGATTTACAATAGGATAAAAGAAGATAAAAGGGAAATGTTACTGAATGAATGAATTCTTCAAAAACTTTCAAAGGTTTATTTACAAATCATGTAATTGAACTACGAGGAAAGGTGGTTAGTCTGACTTAGACTGATTTTTTGATATATTTCTTTGTCATTATTAACCATTAAAATATTTCTGGTTATTGTGTATATTTTAAAGTAATAAAATTAAATATTTAAGGTCTATAAACCTATTACCTATACTTTTGGGTTTTTCCACATTAGCAAAAACTCTTATTATACTAGTTCATTGTCCTCATAAGTAAGCATTAACATAGCTAAACCATCTATTTTGATTTCCTTCATTCTCCCAGGTACACAACGGAAGAAGCAGGTGTTAATACCACTGGAACTTTGCCTTGCAAATTATTTACATAATCTGGGTAAGTTTATATACTTTCTGATTTTGTGCATGCTAAAACTTGTCGTTTATCATTCATTTCACCGTTCCCAGATCACAGTTTCTTCAGTTTGCCACATAGTGCTAAATTTACCCTCCCCATGGTAAAACGTTGTTAGACTGCTTGTTTTCTTTTCAGTGGCTCAATTCTCTGGTGTTTCTGAGCAACAGGTAAGAATGGCTCATCTATTCTTCATCAACAATGGGTGAAGCAAGATTATATAACAGAATAAGCTTTATTTGGTCTGTTTCATAAATTCATGACACAACTCAAAGGAGGTTTTGAAATCCTCATAACTGGACATAGTAACACATGGGAAAGCCAAAATGTTTTTAATTCATCTGTGAAGCTTTAATGCTCATGTTTAGATCAGTCCTTTTCTTCATTTTCTTTTCAGTCTTGCCCTAAAATATTGTTTTTAAAGGTCTCTGATATTTTGAATCATAAAAGCTTTGGAAAAGGTATATTTATTGATATCAGATTCTCAATCTATGCCACTTGATATAAAACATTTTTCTGCGGTACACAACAAAACAAGAGGGAGTCATTATTGCATTTTCGAGTTTTAACACTACTTTTATATGATCCATTTATTGATACACGTTTTTTTCCTAATTTAAGATTAATTTCTAGCTCTTATGTTACCTATATGATTCTTCCTATTTGAAGGCATTTAGAACTGTAAAAAAATGATTTCACTATGCATATATTTGGAATTATATATTTACATGTAAATCTCCCCTTCCACATTTTATGAGGATCAGAAAAAAGGTTGGTAACTAGATGAACCACGTATCTATGTAATACGATGTATCTTTAAAAGCTTTAAAGGGTACAGACCTCATAAATGTCTTTTTAAAACACACCACACACACACCACACACACACACACACACACACACACACACACACACACAGACACAATGTCTTTTTAAAAAGTAATTCTGATGTGTTCCTGAACCTGAATAAATATAAACTGCACTGGCCTATCCCACCACATTTCCCCTCTCTAATCTCCATTCTGCAGCCCCTTCATGCCCATCTCAGAACAAACACAATCTGCTTTCAGAACAGGACCGTTTACAAGTTGAATGGAGTTATTTTGGGTGAGTCATTGAAAACACAGTACAAAACCTTTCCTCACTCACCAGAAATGCATTTTTAAAATAAAGCCAAAGTGAACAAGGCTTGGCAAGTTTGAGGGTGGACAAAATGGGGAGAAAGCGGGTTTTCTGCCAGATTCAGACAGGATTCTGCTAAACCATTTTTGGCTATTCTTTACATTCAGCTCCACCAACTTTCCTTACCACCACTAACCAAAAAGTACAAGATTGAGCAGGTAGGCCGTCAAAACAAGGACACTCAATTTCCACCAGCACTGTATTGGTGGGCAGGGCCAGTAGATCCCTTAGAGCTTAGTGACAGTTTTAAATCCCCCTTTGTGTCTCCCTTAATTCAGAAGCTATAAGATGTATCCACTTAATAATCTCTTTCCTCTGATTAAATCATTTTGGCAAACAAATAATGATTATAAGCAATTTTTAGAAAGTTGTGTATTAAGAAAATAAAGTTGTGTATAAATTCAGTAAGCAATCCTTTAAAATTGCTTTTAAAATAAGTGAAGTTCTATGAGAGTTAATCCAGTAATAAAATATTGAAGGAAATAACAGCTATAGAGACAGAAAATAATAAGCTAGTTCCTAAGAACTTTTTTTTTTTTTTTTTTTTTTTTGCGGTACACGGGCCTCTCACTGTTGTGCCCTCTCCCGTTGCGGGGCATAGACTCCAGACGCACAGGCCCAGCGGCCATGGCTCACAGGCCCAGCCGCTCCGCAGCATGTGGGATCCTCCCAGACTGGGGCACGAACCCGTGTCCCCTGCATCAGCAGGCGGACTCTCAACCACTGCGCCACCAGGGAAGCCCCCTAAGAACTTTTAAAATTGAATTAATATGTCTCTACAATGGCTTGATAAATTTGGGGTTTTAACATGCAGGTATTCAGGACTTAAGCATCAGTGTAGAGTCTTATTTATCTATCTATAAAACATATTACTCACCTTTTATCCTGCAGAGAACTTTCTAGCAGCAATACAAGTGATTACTCTTTCACAACCGGTTACAAATCAGTTGAGGCTCACATCTCATGAATGAGGAAAAACCTAGAATCAACGAGACTTCCTTAACATATAACGGTAATTCTGAACTCTTTTGCTATAAAATCTGATAGTCCTTGAAAGTCATGTTTGACAAAGGTTGACCCAGCACATTACCGTGTGTTAATTAATACACCCTGTAGGGGGACCTACTCTTAGAAGTGTTCTCTGTTCACAAAGAATTTATCGCCAAGTTGTGGGTACAAGCCAGGCTCTAGTGGATGTAATTATACAAGTATTCTTCTTGAACTCCCTGCAAATTATCAGTTTCCACAGTCAGGGTGACAATTGTTGGTTAAGAGGAATAAAAACTCTGTGTTTGAATGTTAATCTGGCTATGGAAGCACTAGGGTCATAATAAACAAACACGTATTTCCTGCTGTAGTTAAGAGCACAGCAAAGAACTCCGGTTTCCCACATTTGGGGGAATTTTTTTCCTTTTCTTTTGTGGGTAAACAATTGCTTTAAAATTATAAAATAAGTACTTAGCCTTCAAAGCTTATCTCTGCTATCTAAGAATGATTTTATTGTACTTAGTTGTATTGAAATATAATCTACATATGATCAAAAGTTAAAAGGACTAAACATCTATTGATGGGAACCCCAAACTAAGAACTTCTTCACAATCTTGTTTCAAAACAAACAGAAAAGTAAAGCAAATGCCATTAAAATTTCTTTGAGGCGAAAAAGTTTATTATTGCTGTTAGGTAGCATATTTGGCCTGGATTACATTAGGACTAATCAAACAGCTTAAAGTGGTGTTTACTAACAGACGGTTATTAAATAAAAGAACTACAGGGTAAAGGTCAGCACACAGGTTGTTTCGCTTAATTTTTAAAAATTTCCCTGAGCCTACGTCTTTCCAATTTTTTTCTAAAACAAGTCAACTCAAGTTGGCACCTTAAAACCTTTAAACACTGTAATTAAAACCTTTAAACACTGTAATTACACTAGTGCTGATATTCAACTTGGAGAAATGCTGTTAGAAGAGCAATTATTTCAGTGGACCCAGGGTAATAATATTAAAAATGGATAGCTTTGATTGAGCACTTGCTTTGTTCCGGACACAGTATTTATACCTGGATTTATACTGTCTCATTTAGTACAACTCTATAAGAGCTTATATTACTTTCACTTTACAGAAGGGAAACTGAGCTTCAGAGAGGTTAATACTTGCCCCAGGCCACATACTAGTAAGGGGCAGAGTGGAACCAGGACTTTTCCCCTGCAAAGCCCATGCTCTTAGTCAAGATGTGTGACTGTCTTAGATACTCCAGGTCTGCTGTTAGAGAAACATTAGCAACCACTTACTGTCATCAAACCGAGGGGATTCTTCACTTACAGCTGATGGGCAGAGGGAATTCAAGGGAGGCGATTACCTACTAAGACTCCCTCATTTCACAAGGGAGGAAAACTAAGCTCAGAAATTTTAAGAAGCCTGCCTAAGGTCAGCCATCTTAGTGACAGAATTATTGAGGGTCGAGAATCCATAACTCAACACTCCTGCAAACACAAAGGCAAAGGTAGAAAAATTGTTTTTATCTCACCAAATCTTCTGAAAAACTCAGAGAATGTAAAAACAAAGATTTGAGTATTCAGGTTTCTTACTAGCATGTAATATTACAGAAGTAAAGTTGATACTTCTGGCCCAAAATCTGTAGCTCCACCTATCCATATTTCTGGAGAGGACTCAAGGTTGGAGACAGTGAGAATCTCTGCAAACAAGTATGTTATTCAGGTTATGTTTGAGTCCTTCTAGGATAACATTCTGTTCTTTATTAGATGCAAAAGCCCAAGACTGTAACATCCCTGGCCCAGCCACATTCTTGCACTCAGAGGACTTTCTCAAAGGGAACAATGTTCCTGATCAAAAAGAGGGAGTTTTTGCTTCTCAACCTAAAATCTGGTCTTTCAAGCAAGCTTCAACTGCCCAGTATGGGACATGATGTTTTAAGATTTCACCTAAGAACTATTTTAAACTCTATCTTGAAGAGAAACAATATTCAGAAAGTTTTTCTGAAGGATAAACTTCAGTCACTACTGTGACTAACATATATGATATGTCAGTATTTCAATATATTATATTTACTCATGATTTAAAGCAGACCAGCAAAGAGCTGGATGCCTTGATAGTATCAAATGATTTCCAAGAAGATGGTTTTTACAGAATTACTCTATGATTTGTGCAATGGCATCTGCCTATACTGATTCTTGATTTGAGCAGTGACATGAAATGAGATGTGCCATCTCCAATAAAGAATCTTCCCACAGGTTGTTAAGTATATCACCCTGTATTCCCTTCAGGAGAACCTCAGGAGAAATATCTTTTCACAATATTTGTTCCAAGAAGAGTTAAAAATTACCAGGACATTTTTGGTTAATCTCACGGGCACTGGGAGTTAGATAACTGACAGAGTTTCTCTTTTCACATTGGCAGCTAGAAAATTGAAAGCCAAATGTGTGGCTCACTCATGGTAGTTGAGTAGGTCATCATGGAATGCATCTTAAACTTTATTCATGGTTCGATTCTGTCCCCACCCTTGTTTTTTTTCCTCTTTTTTCTTTCATTTCTTTCTCTCTTTTTTTTGTGGTATGCGGGCCTCTCACTGTTGTGGCCTCTCCCGTTGCGGAGCACAGGCTCCGGACACGCAGGCTCAGCAGCCATGGCTAACGGGCCCAGCCGCTCCACGGCATGTGGGATCTTCGTGGATCGGGGCACGAACCCGTGTCCCCTGCATTGGCAGGCGGACTCTCAACCACTGCGCCACCAGGGAAGCCCCATTTATTTCTTTTTATCAAAATAAATTTTATAATTTTTGATATTTCTTTTCTGCAACCTAACAAGGAATAGCTAAATAAAATATGTGAGAATCTTAAGCAAAATTATGTTTACAAATATGTACTTTCAGAGAGGAACGTTAGAAGGGAAACAAAGATGTTCTGTTAAATGACAATATTATGGCTAAATTTTTGTCTTTTATTTTTCAAACTTTTAAAAATTGTATTTACAATTTAAGGATAAAAACTTATTTGAACTTTGAAAGCTCTAGGTATTCCAGAGATAGACGTGTGGGAAGTATGTGTCTGACCCCATGCAGTGTATTTTTCAGTTTGATTATGTTAAGGCAAGTGAGGAACTGTCATAAACTGAGGTTGAAATGGTAGGTGAGAGCCAAATTTTAAAGGCCTTGGTGTGCTATTTTAAGGGAGTGTATTACTGCCAGTGTGAAGTTGGAAGCAGCTTTCAGTTTTTAACTAAAGTGCTTTACTGAAAGATAACTGTAACTATACAGTTGAAAGAATAGGGCATGGGAAAGCCTCAGGCAAGGGAACCAGGTAGGAGACTTAATAGTTTGGTGGTAGGGGTTGGAGGACGGAGGTTTATAAAGACTTGAGTTAGACCAGTGGAGATAAGGGCTGCAATCAGATTTGACAGATTAGAAGTGGGTGGGGAGGAAGAAATAGAATGATCCCCAGGTTTGCTTTGTACTTTAGGTAATGGATAGGTATTGGTGTCATTCAACATGATAGAGAATTTAGAATGATTAGGCATTAATTTGTTTGAGAGTAAGGAGAACAGAGAAGAAAGGAAATGAGTTCATTATTGGACATATTAGATATGAGGTACTTATACATATAAGAGATGTAGCCCCAAGCAGTCAGAAATACAATACAGGGACTTCCCTGGCAGTCCAGTGGTTAAGACTTTGCCTTCCAGTGCAGGGGGTATGGGTTCAATCCCCGGTCGGGGAGCTAAGATCCCACGCGCCTCGTGGCTGAAAAACCAAAATGTAAAACAGAAGCAATATTGTAACAAATTCAAAAAAGACTTTTAAAATGGTCCACATCAAAAAAAAAAAAAAATAGAAATTACAGTACAAAGGTGGAACTCTGAATGAAAGTTTGGCTTAAATATTGTAAGGGTGTGTGTGTGTGTGTGTGTGTGTGTGTGTGTGTGTGTGTGTGTGTGTGTTTGGCATCATTAATATCAGACAGCCATTTTTTCTATATGATTCTGGTCAGCCTTCTTCCTATTTCCCAAGTAAGCTATTCTAAGCCTATTAAGGCAGTAGTCATCAATGACTTCTAAAATGTCAAGTCTAGTGGATCCTTTCAGCCCTAATTTTATAGGTATCTTTATACCTCTTGTCAGGATTTATTATGCCTCACATTTCTTTCTTGATCTTACATTTTACTACTTCCCAGTCTCCTTCACCGGCTTTCATTCTTTTACCAGTATAAACTATTAAATTCATACACTCTCTGTGACTGAAATGAAGAAGATTAAAGGTGGAGGAGTTCTGGGAGAAATAAAAGTTTGTTCAGTGTGTTAAGTTTGAAAAGCCTGTTAGACATCTAAGTGGATATATTGAGTAAGCATTTGGATATATGAGTATAGAGTTCAAGGGGAAAATGTGGACTAGCACATAAGTTTAGGAGTCATCAGCATATAGGTGGTATCTAAAGCTCAAAAATTAGCTGGGACCACCATGGGGGAATTGGTGAAGAATGTTAAGAAGAGCTATCTAAGGATAGTGTCTTGGGGTACTTCACATTTTAGAGGCAGATAATTGAGAAGCATCCATCAGAGGAGGCTAAGAAAGATCAACTAGCAAGGTAGGAAGAGAACTGAAAGTGGTATCCAGAAGGCAACTGAAAAAAAAAAGGTTTTAAAGAAGAGGAAATGGTAAATTCTGCCAACTTCCTGAGAAGTTGATTAAGATGAACACTGAGAATTGACCTCTGGATTTGGAAATGGAGATGTTATTGCTGACCTTGACAATAATTGTGGTGGAATGGTGAAGAGTGAAGCCTTGATTGTAGTGGGAGTCTGTAGGGCTAATTCCTTTTAGAAGAGGGAAACAGGAAATAGCAGGGGTAGTCAAATGATAACAATTAATTCTTTATGGTAGAACAAAAGAGCAGGAAAGCCATTATATAAATATACGAGCATTCAAGATCATGAATATCTATGTCTGGTTAAGGTTGGGAAAAAGCCAAGTTCTAAAGTTTTGATCCCTTGAAGTTTATTCCCACTTGATTTTAATATTAGACCTTCTTACAATTACTATCATTTCTGAGTAACATAGTCATGAAAGAGGTAAACGTAGAAACAGGAAATGTAGGCATCTGATGAAGAGAAAGATGAAGATGGGAAAATAGCTAAAAGGAAATATAGAGTTGAAGAAGGATTTTTGGTTATTTTTTGAGGGGAATGCATGGGAATTAAAACATGTTTACTGGTTAAAGAAAGGAACAAGTAGACAGAGAAAAGTTAAATATACACAGAAAAGGTTAGTTATTTGAAGGGAGGAACTTAATTTTAGAAGGTGATTTCTTTCTTTTAGATTGGAAAGAGATATAAATGCACCAATGTAGTTAAATTTCTAGGGTAAGATAATTTAAAGGAATTCACACCTACTGTCCTATATGTACTCTGGGAATGAGGCCAGATCATCTGTTGAAGTGATGGAGAGTGAGCTTTTTGGAGAATTAAAGAGAGTGAAGTTTTGAAATAGCTGTTATTAAAAATGGAATAAAAACTACAAGGGAGAAGTAGAATACTTGTTTATTTAACAGTTACATACCTCTCTAAGCACCTTATAAATATTAGCTCATTTATTCATCATAGCATCTCTATGAGATGTGTTCAGTTATCATTACCTTCTTACAGATGAAGAAAATGAGGCACAAAGTGGTCACGCTGTTTTGCTAAGGGCACCCAGCTAGTAAGTGGAGGAGCCAGGAACTGAGCTTTGGTGGTCAGGCTCCAGAGTCCATGCTCTTAACCACTTTACAATGCTGATGGCAATGATATAACTTTATTTGGCAGGCTTAGGTATGTAGGTGTGGAATTTCAAGAGACAAAATTTTAGATTCCTCCAGGAGAGGAGCTCAGAGCTTGAGTGTGATGATAGTAGAGAGATTAGTTGGTGAGATAAACCACAGAATGCAGACTGGATGGAAGAGGTGGGGCAGAGGATAAAGAAGCAGGGTCATAGAGGGGCTCAGAGACTTGAGTCTTTGCCCTTTTCCTAAGGTTTTAGATTCTTTATGAAGCCAAAGAGTTAGTTTGCTAGAAGTAAAGAAGAGGGATAGTTGGAAGAAGCAGGAACTCAGATTAAGACAGTATGATTATGAAATGTAATTAAGAGAGTTGAGGAGTTTCTGGGGAAGACAAGGTAGCACTGGGGTATAGCACTGGTAGTAGATCACTGAGATCCAAAGGAGTTAAAAGGCCTGAGCAGCAGAGGAGGTCAAGAAATAATGAGTTCAGGGTGTTGGGTGGGGCATCTCTAAAAATATTGAAGTCACATATGAATCACTCAAGATGACACAGGAAACAGGGTGGAGAAAATGGCTGCAGAAACCAGCAATTTGCAATGTGAGTTTGATGAGGGAATGAGAGATGGCGTAAGATGAGAGATCAGGCTGACATAATGAACAGACTCCAGACAGTGAGTCATACAGGCCAACCAACGTTTCTTGTAGCCACCTGCTTCTGTGAGTGTGATAGGGAAGCCAAAATGGCCATTCCATCAAGATGTGTAAACTCACAGCATTCCTGAAGAGCTTTTTAAAGGGGTTGAACTTTTGAAATGATTAAAGCCTTAAATTACCTTAGAGGTCCAACACATTAGCAAAGTAAATATTAGCACAGTTAATCTAGCCCATATAAAACCATTATCACGTAAGTACAAATAGGGCTCCAAGGATATGGATATGTTTTAAAAGGTGGGAAAGTGGAAGGAGGAAGGGAACACAGGAAATTGAGGTTTTGGCCATGGGTAATGTGAACAGCTAATATAAAGGAGAAAGAGCCAGCAACCATGTACATGGAGAACCTCTAACATGTGCCCTAGGAATGATGTAGAAAAGGGGAAATGTGCAAACGAGCTATCTCCTTCTCTTAGTTCAGAATAGTCAATAAAAATTATGTTAATAATTTCACATGCATTGATGTGTGCTTTCCCTGTTCTAACAATGTTAAGAGCCTCAGAAACAAAAAATAAATGTTTATAGAAAAAAATCCTATCTCTGAATCAGAAGGCAGGCTAAATTACATACTGTTATAGAACTAACTACTTAATATTAGAGGAAATTATGTTTTAGTCAACAAAAATTCAGATTTGCCTTGGTGACCTATACTGTTGGTTACCTGCCAAACCATCACTGCTCCATCTTTTTCCTTACCAGCAGAATCCTTTTTATGCCACTGGATATTAGCATCTACACATAATACTAAGAGGTCCTATAATAACTAATATTTTCTGAACTAGAATAGGTCTTAGAGAACATCCAATCCAGCTAAACTGTGCAGAGGGAGACATGATGAAAAGCAGTAATTCAACAACTCTGACATGGAGTTTCTTGAGTTATGAATATGAATTAGAATGAAGTCCTTTATCCATATAAATGCATAGTTTTGATTCTTAATATCCCCAAAGTACAAAATAACCTCCGGCAAAAGAAAACAAGATAAATGATGGAAAATTTCTGAATGATTATAATCACAGGCTGTGTGGCCCTGGAAGTACCAAAAGTTCTGAATTTTCTATCCATTTCCCAAGGGCCAAATTAGTTTATGAATGCTCTTAAAGTTCTATTTTCTACCATGAGTACAATCACAGTGATTCAAAACCCGTTTAAGTTTTACCTGAACCGACCTTGCCCGGTCAGTGTGGAAATGGCTTAAGCTGACAGGTGCTTTTTACATGGCGATATACATTTGTGTGCATGTATGCACAGGTCTGCGTGTGTGCATGTCTGTGAATGTGTATGTGTCCTTATGCTTGTGAGCCACCCAGAGGTTATTACATCAAGAAGCCTCTGCTCTTTCCCCAACGCCCATCCTCAAGGCAGGTCCACCCACACAATACCAGAGCAGGTGAAGTCAATTTTACTAAGATTTACAAGGCTGGAAAATGGAGGGGGACTACCAAGGAGAAGATTATAATCAACATTGTTATCTGGTATCAGTACTCTTCAAAATTATGCTCTTATCTGAAACTAGCCATCTCATCACTCTTCTCCCCTCCCTTTCTTAACACGGTTTTATTTAAATGCAATTCCGCTCTCTTTCCAAGCTTGCCTTCTAAGAAAAACTAAAACACTGCATTATAGAAGCCATTCATTTTAGAAAACTGTCCAGTTACCACTATTCTCACTCAAAGGTACCTTTTGATGGACCTCCCATGCACACCCCTCAATAAGAATATCAAAGTATCCAGCAAAACCAGGTAATTCCCAAGAAGGAAAATTTTTTTCTCCTTAGAAAAATAATTTTCTCCATATCAGACTTTAGCAAAGGAGAACCATGGCATATGCATGCATAGCCACACACCTCCATAGTGGACTTGGTAAAAGAAAAAGAAAAGAAGAATGGAAACATTTAACATTCAGTTGGGTGGTCCAAAGACACTGGAGATTGAAGAAATATATTTAGAAGTTAAAAATATTTTTGTAGGATAATTTTCATTTGAGATTGATTTTAACCTGTATAACAGATGTGTTGCTTATAAAAAATGATGGTTTATCTGCTTCTGCCTAAAAATTAATAGTCATACAATATAGGGACCATTCATTGGATTGACCTTGGAAGGATATTTCTAGTCCGTTGATTCCTCCTTTATATTATTCATTTATGCTAGGTAAAATTTTGTCTCCATGTCTTGCATAATGAAGAAACAGAAATAAAAGCTATAAATGGAAAAGAACACTTCTCCAGGGTCATTTAATTCAAATCTTTTTAAGGGAAGTTCTTTCTTCAGTTTTAATTATCTAGTAATAGCCATTGTTTTTCTACTATATCCAATAGTATTTCTACTCTACGAGAAACAAGTTTATTTCGAATATCATTTCTCAAACACATAGCGCTTACCATTAAGCAAAATTTCTTAATTTATTTTACAAATTATTTAAAAGGGATGATAAAAATTTTAAATTATGCAATTACATAAATATTACATGAAAGATATGGATTAGGTCATGGTGTACACTTCCTAAGCTTTTTTTTTTTCCAGACAACACAGTTGTGAGAGCAGTATAAAATGTCCATGTGTGTCTGCTATTGCATATGTGATTTTAAACCTCTAAAAACAATCTAGCATCTTTTGAAGTACCACCTACATTTTTCCACCACCAGTAATTTAACACAATAAAAGAAACTTCCTTGAATGTTCAAAATGCACTGCCAGCCTGCTAGCACTAAAGCACATCTTTTGTTGAGTACCAAAGGTAGTACCATATTGCCCTTATGCATACTTTAAATGTACTGTCCTCAATTACCTTCCAGGTGCTTCTTCAATAAAACCCCATTTTACCAATTCAAGCTCATATCCCACTGACACAAACAGTCCTCTCCATTTGGTTGTATCTTCTTTCTCTTCAAAAAACATGATTTCCCCCCTACCTTCATCTCTGTTGTTCTTGCCACCAAGAATGCCATCTCCCTTATCTTCTACTCTTACTTGAGTGCCTCTTTTCCAGAAAGCTCTTCCTGAGTCTTTTAGTTCATATAGTGCTCTTACTGTCATTTAACTTTCCATTGTTCTGATTTCTGTTAACTAGTTTATTCTTATGCTTTTCTGTAAGCCTCACCTGTTCTTGCATTCTGAAACACATTGGAAGTTTCTCTACCAAACTTTGTTTATTCATTGTTCATTTTTGTACAATTCAAATTTCTAGAAACACTAAGTCAACAACCGATGTACAAGAAAAAAAATAATAAAATAGGGCTTTACTTGTACAAAAAAACTACATTCAGGATCCCTTTTCCCTTATTTTGGAATGCAATTTCTAAGTGTTTCTCATGCTGGCTACTAACAGGGACGTCATTTCAAATTTGGGTCTGATATTCCCCTTCTTCCTTATGGTGCACAAGGTAATACAGTGGTTTTCAGATTTGTTTTTTAGGGACAGAGTTTTTTCTTCAAACTCATTCTTACCTAGAATTTCAAATATGTAAAAGAGGTGCAGCAGAATAACCCTTATTAAAGAGAGTGCAGTGTGTGAGGGAAAAGTGAGGGGTCCTGCCTGCTTAGCCCTTCTATAGCCCCACCAGTAGCTCCTAGGGCTCCTTGGAGGAATTCTGGAGGCACCGTGTAGAAACAGGAGAAAAGCTGACCTTGGCTCTGCTCTTTTTTCTCTGTTCAGGCTTGCGCTTGAGTCTCCTCAACCTTAAAAACAATGAACTTGATCATCAGAGACCCTTCATATAAACCACAAAGCCTCATAATGCAAGCAGTACTCAAGTGAATCAAAAAAGATTCACACCTAGACTATTTTGGTGTTCTACTGTTGTATTGAGTCAATATTTTTAGAAACTTTCTTTTGAAAAAAATTGCTTGATGTTTGATAAAAATTAGTGTCGAGGATTGATTAAAGATTTGAACAATTTGGGGGGAGTTATTTAGATTCTGGTTTGTGAGTACCTTTTATTGTCAGTAAATTTCAGTTTTGAAAATTCTACTTTGAGTTAGCATTTCAAAAAAAGAAACCAAAGTTTGTATTCAACATTCACAACTTCTAATCTTCTGTATTCCTTCAAGTAAGCAAGCAGTGTAACATAGTGTTCCTACGTAGAAACAGTCTGGTATAAATATCAGTCAGATATTTGCTTTGGCAGGTGTTCATTTAACAGAATGTGTGAAGAAATACACAAACCTGGTGTCAGACAAATGCCATTAAAGAGTACTATCATTCCAGTTAATAAAATATATTGGTGAAATTAGCCATTTCATTTTGGCTGTATTTAAAAAACTATTTCTATCTACGGGGCATTGATTCACTTGTAAATGGAAAAAAAGTCAGGCAAAACACCAAAACAGTAAGTTCCACTTGATTCCGAGCAACCTGTTAAATAAACCGTTGCTGCTTTTAACTGCAAAGAACTTAAATGTGACTGCCAAAGTCTATAATTTTTTTAGAATTCCTGGTTTCTCCATCAGACAAACTTGACTCAGCTATCAATATAAAAGTGACTTAGCTGTCAATTTGGCTTGATCAAAACAACTTTTGATACTACTAATCTTTTTAACAAAACTTTTCATTTTACAAGGTTGATTTATAATATGAAAATCTCAGTGAAAAACCCAGTTCATCTATGTGCATGTATGTGTGTGTGTGTGTATATATACATATATATATGAATAGACATATAATTTTAGAAATATTTATTGCTAAATAAAGTTATTTCTAGTGAATTAAACTTTGCAAATAAAAGTAATACATTTATAAAACTTACTGCAAATTTAATTTTTTGACTGGAGTGCCCTTGTTACTGACAAATTATATAAAATTTTAAATATACTTAAAGTAAGAATCATTCAATCCATGTACACTTTTTTTAAATTCAATTAATAGTTGTGTCATGCTTTTGTACAAGATTTACTTGACCCAGATAGGAATTGAGTACTAAGATTTAGTTTCTGATACCCAGAAACTTACAAACTAATGAGGGTCACAAGTGCTTTAAAATGTCACTTAAAAAAAATGTTGAAAAGCAAGTAAGATCAGAAAATGAATCAAAGGGGAACTTTTTTGCCTGAAGAAGCAGTGAGAGATTCCTGTTCACACTTTCTTTCCCTTTTGCTGTAGAACCAACATCAACCAGCTTTAAAAACACTGTTATTAAAAAAGGGGAAAAAAATTCTGGCAAGGGTGAGGAGAGTGATTTTGACTCGGGAAATCCTGACGGAGGGGGAAAGGTAAAGAAGTAAGATAAGAAAGAAAGGGAACTAACATTCACTGAGTACTTAGCAATTGAACTTTTATGTCTATTATGACATTATGTTTCTTCTTAAAGGAAACCAGCTAGAAAGCTATTGAAACCACTGAGGTATAAGCAGGAATGGAAAATGAACAAATAGAATAGAATTTTTTTTATCTTGGCTCTATTCAACTTTGTCACAGTTGACCAGTCCTTGAAGGAAGAGTATCTAGCCCCAAACTAATAGAGAATGTTAAATAAGATTTTCTTTCAAACTGTATTCATTCCTTGAATTTAGTAGATCATCAATGTTTTTAATTTGTTTGTTTGTTTTTTGGCTGCGTCGGGTCTTAGTTGTGGTACACAGGATCTTCGTAGAGGCATGTGGGATTTTTTTTTTTGCGGTGCACGGGCTCTTCGTTGTGGTGCACGGGCTACTCTCTAGTTATGGTGTGTAGGTTTTCTTTTCTCTAGCTGCGGGGCACAGGCTCCAGTGTGCATGGGCTCTGTAGTTTGCAGCATGCAGGCTCTCTCATTGAGGCACGTGAGCTCAGTAGTTGTGGTGCGTGGGCTTAGTTGCCCTGTGGCATGTGGGATCTTAGTTCCCTGACCAGGGATCAAACCCACGTCCCCTGCATTGTAAGGCAGATTCTTTACCACTGGACCACCAGGGAAGCACCTTAATTTAGTTTAACTAAGCTATAAGTTACAATGGAAAATGGGTAAATAAAGGTAATGCTCAGAAGATATATTATGAAATAACTTTTTGGAATAGATGCCACCCATAAGCACTTGAATATAACTGCTACTGATAAGACCCACAGGAAGTATAGTATAGCCGTGAAAAGACACTTGAAAGTTGGTTGCATATTTCTTTTTAGAAAGATGTTGAGTTTTGGGTCTTTAAGGGAAAGATCCCATTATTTTTCGATAGCTGAAATACATCAAAATAAAACCCCAAAGGAAAGCATTCTGACAGTTAAAATGTTGTAGTTTCATTTTTAAAAACAACTTCTAACTTTACTATACATTTGTGTTTCATTTATCTACACCAGTTCTTTATTTTATGTTCCGAAATAAATTTTCCTCAAATTTCTAGCAGTAATAAATGGGAGTCTGGTTTTTCCCATTTCTCCAAAGCTAAATATTTTGAGTAGAAAGACAAGAGGGAGGCAATAATTTGAAGTTATGTATGTCTTCCAAAGAATCTGTAGTTAGTTCATTTGTATGTTCAACTAGTGAGAATCTATTATCATTGATACATTTTTACATTACATATCATAGAATTAGAGTGCATCTTGTCTGAAGATGATGTTTCTAAAGAAAGAGCCAGATATTTGTGCTCAAGTGTAAAACTCCGTTAGTAGGAAATGATGTTCAAAAGTAAGGTTAAATCAGCCTTAGTGTTTATTTTAAGACTATAAGAATTTTTTGATAATTGCTTCTGTTACACGCAAGCTACACGTAAGCTAAGCTGAAATATTGATAGGAATGGACTTGCACACCATACTAAATTAGAACTGTATTAGTTTCACTTTTAAGAGGAGACTTTTTCTGAACTTCCCTGGTTCAGTAAAGTCACATCAATATCAATAAATCAAAATTCCCCTAATTATTTTATTATTAACATGCATATCTTGATATGCTGTTTCCTACATTATAAAATAGTAACATTAAATGCTGTGGAATTCCATAGTTCATTTCTTGTGGTATGCAGAGTTCCCATAGAAAATGTATATGCCATGTATTGGACACTATTAATTTTGACATCATAAAGTTGGAAAAAGTTTTAAATTGGTTCTTAAGGAAAAACTGCTGTAGAACAGGATTAGAAAAATTTTTTTCATTAAGAGGCCAGATAGTAAATGTTTTAAAGCTTTGTGAGCCTAATGGTCTCTGTCACTACTCAATTCTGCCATTGCACAACAAAAGCAGCCATAGGCAATACATAAATGAATGAGCAGGGCTGTCTTCCAATAAAACTTTATTTTCAAAAGCAGGTGGTGGGTCAGATTTGGCCTCTGGGCCATAGTCTGCTGACCACTGTTACAGAACATATAAACATTTTACATTTTCTCTGTTTAACAAAGATAACTGAACCACACTTCTCACTCTCTATAGTTTATGTATATAGTTAATATATAATATATTTTTATATATATTGAGATTTGTGAGAACCAAACAAACACATGGGAAAGGACTTTAAAAACTAGACGTACTGATCAAAGGGTACAAACATCTAGTTAAAGATGAATAAGTTCTGGGGACCTAATATATAGAATGGTGATTATACTTAATAATGCTGTACTATATATTTGCAAGTTACTAATTGAGTAGATCTTAAATGTACTTACCACAAAAAAATGGTAATTATGTGACATGATAGAGGTGTTAGCTAACACTGTGGGTGGTAATTATTTTGCAATATACTCTAAGTACCAAATCAACATGTTGTACACTTTAAACTTATACAATGTTATATGTCAACTATATCTCAATAAATCTGGGGGGTGAAAAAAAACTAGAAGCATTTCCATCTGTAAGTGAAAGGCATTATGATTATAAACAGGAAATGTTCAAATATTCATATGTTAAATGGGCATTATCTACCTGCAAACTTATCAGAATGCCTTTTCTAATATAGTCAGCAAGAATTATTTCATGTTTCTAACAGTTGGGGAGATTTGGAAATGTCTATGATCCTCTATTATAGTTAATTCTATCATAAATAGGAATTTTGTTTGAAACTAATTTGGTATATTTGGGCACTGTATTTCAAATACATGGAACCAGGACTATATCTTTTCTCTTCTTCTACACCTAAAAAATAGGAAGGCACTGGGCTTCCCTAGTGGTGCAATGGTTGAGAGTCCACCTGCCGATGCAGGGGACACGGGTTCGTGCCCCGGTCTGGGAAGATCCCACATGCTGCGGATCGGCTGGGCCCATGAGCCATGGCCGATGAGCCTGCACATCCGGAGCCTGTGCTCCACAACGGGAGAGGCCATAACAGTGAGCGGCCCGCGTACTGCCAAAAAAAAAAAAAATAGGAAGGCACTAATTTTTTAAAATAAAATATAAATCCCATTAATATATTAAAATTGGTATCACTGCCATATGATTATTGGGGATAAGGAAATTAGGATAAAAAGAAATGAGCTAAAGAACAGTAACAGCTGTTGACAAGGGAAGCTGATATCACCCTCACATGGAAAAGCAGAGGAAGTATTAAATCTGAAATTCTCCATGTAAAGTGGGAAATATAAGTTCTGACACAGGCTAGACAAAGACATTCCTTTAAATTATTTGAACGTTTAGACTGTTCAGATTAAAAATTGTGATTTATCCATAATAAATTATCCATAATAGATTAAAGAATTCAGATTGCAATGACAAATAGCTCACAGATTTATTACATGAAAATGTTTCTGCTTCAAAGGCAACAAAAAAAAATTGCTTCAGAGTTTTAGAGAAATATGGTTTGAGGAGCTTCAAGATGGCAGAAGAGTAAGATGCGGAGATCACCTTCCTCCCCACAAATACATCAGAAATACATCTAAATGTGGAACAACTCCTACAGAACACCTACTGAACACTGGCAGAAGACCTCAGACCTCCCAAAACGCAAGAAACTCCCCTGTACCTGGGGAGGGCAAAAGAAAAAAGAAAAAACAGAGACAAAGAATAGGGACAGGACCTGCACCAGTGGGAGGGAGCTGTGAAGGAGGAAAGGTTTCCACACACTAGGAAGCCCCTTCGTGGGCGGAGACTGTGGGTGGCGGAGGGGGGCATGTTTCAGAGCCACGGAGGAGAGCGCAGCAACAGGGGTGTGGAGGGCACAGCAGCGAGATTCCCGCAGAGAGGATTGGAGCCGACCGGCACTCACCAGCCCAAGAGGTGTGTCTGCTCACCTGTCGGGATGGGTCGGAGCTGGGAGCTGAGGCTCCGGCTTCGGAGGTCGGACCTCTGGGAGAGGACTGGGGTTGGCTGTGTGAACAGAGGCTAAAAAGGGCTAGTGTGCCACAGCTAGCCGGGAGAGAGTCCAGGAAAAAGTCTGGAGCTGCCGAAGAGGCAAGAGACTTTTTCTTGCCTCTTTGTTTCCTGGCGTGCGAGGACAGGGGATTAAGAGCGCCACCTAAACAAGCTCCAGAGACGGGCCCGAGTGGCGGCTACCAGCGCGAACCCCAGAGACGGGCATGAGACTCTAAGACTGCTGCTGCAGCCACCAAGAATCCTGTGTGCAAGCACAGGTCACTCTCCACACCTCCCCTCCCAGGAGCCTGTGCAGCCCACCACTGCCAGGGTCCTGTGATCCAGGGACAACTTCCCCAGGAGAACACAAGGCGCACCTCAGGTTGGTGCAACATCACGCTGGCCTCTGCCGCTGCAAGCTCGACCCACATCCGTACCCCTCCCTCCCCCTGGCCTGAGTGAGCCAGAGACCCAGAATCAGCTGCTCCTTTTACCCCACACTGTCTGAGCAAAGAACAGATGCCCTCAGGCGACCTACATACAGAGGCGGGTCCAAATCCAAAGCTGAACACCGGGACCTGTGCAAACAAAGAAGAGAAAGGGAAGTCTCGCCCAGCAGCCTCAGGAGCAGAGGATTAAATCTCCATAGTCAACTTGATGTACCCTGTGTCTCTGGAATATCTGAATAGACAATGAATCATCATAAATTGAGGAGGTGGACTTTGGAAACAATGATATATATATTTTTTCCCCTTTTTCTCTTTTTGTGAGTGTGTATGTGTATCCTTCTGTGTGTGATTTTGTCTGTATAGCTTTGCATTTGTCCTAGGGTTCTCTCCATTTTTTTTTAATTACTTAAAAAAATTTTTTTCTTAATAATTATTTCTTATTTTCATAATTTATTTTATTTTACTTTTATTTTATTTTATTTTATCTTCTTTCTTTCTTTCTTTTCTCCCTTTTATTCTGAGCCGTGTGGAGGACAGGCTCTTGGTGCTCCAGCAAAGCGTCAGGGCTGTGCCACTGAGGTGGGAGAGCCAAGTTCAGGACACTGGTCCACAAGAGACCTCCCAGCTCCACGTAATATCAAATGGTGAAAATCTCCCAGAGATCTCCATCTCAACGCCAAGACCCAGCTACACTCAACAACCAGCAAGCTATAGTTCTGGACACCCTATGCCAAACAACTAGCAAGACAGGAACACAACCCCATCCATTAGCACAGAGGCTGCCTTAAATCATAATAAGGCCACAAACACCCCAAAACACACCACCAGACGTGGACCTGCCCACCAGAAGGACAAGATCCAGCCTCATCCACCAGAACACAGGCACTAGTCCCCGCGACGAGGAAGCCTACACAACCCACTGAACCAACCCGAGCTACTGGGGAAGGACACCAAAAACAACAGAAATTACGAACCTGCAGCCTGCGAAAAGGAGACACCAAACACAGTAAGTTAAGCAAAATGAGAAGTCAGAGAAGCACACAGCAGATGAAGGAGAAAGGCGAAAACCCACCAGACCAAACAAATGAAAAGGAAATAGGTAGTCTACCTGAAACAGAATTCAGAATAATGATAGTAAAGATGATCCAAAATCTTGGAAATAGAAGGGAAAACATACAAGAAACGTTTAACAAGGACCTAGAAGAACTAAAGAGCAAAGAAACAGAGATGAACAACACAATAAATGAAATTAAAAATCCTCTAGAAGGGATCAAGAGCAGAATAACTGAGGCATAAGAATGTATAAGTGACCTGGAAGATAAAATAGTGGAAATTACTATTGCAGAGCAGAATAACGAAAAAACAATGAAAAGAATTGAGGACAGTCTCAGAGACCTCTGGGACAACATTAAATGCACCAACATTCGAATTATAGGGGTCCCAGAAGAAGAAGAGAAAAAAGAAAGGGACTGAGAAAATATTTGAAGAGATTATAGTTGAAAACTTCCCTAATATGGGAAAGGAAATAGTTAGTCAACTCCAGGAAGCACAGAGAGTCCCATACAGGATAAATCCAAGGAGAAACACACTAAGACATATATTAATCAAACTATCAAAAATTAAATACAAAAAACAAACATTAAAAGCAGCAAGGGAAAAACAACAATTAACACATAAGGGAATCCGCATAAGGTTAACAGCTGATCTTTCAGCAGAAACTCTGCAAGCCAGAAGGGAGTGGCAGGACATATTTAAAGTGACGAATGAGAAAAACCTACAACCAAGATTACTCTACCGATCAAGGATCTCATTCAGATTTGATGGATAAATTAAAAGCTTTACAAATAAGCAAAAGCTAAGAGAATTCAGCACCACCAAAACAGCTTTACAACAAATGCTAAAGGAACTTCTCTAGGCAGGAAACACAAGAGAAGGAAAAAACCTACAATAATAAACCCAAAACAATTAAGAAAATGGGAAAAGGAACATACATATTGATAACTACCTTAAATGTAAATGGATTAAATGCTCCAACCAAAAGACATAGACTGGCTGAATGGATACAAAAACAAGACCCGTATATATGCTGTCTACAAGAGACCCACTTCAGACCTAGGGGCACATACAGACTGAAAGTGAGGGGATGGAAAAAGATATTCCATGCAAATGGAAATGAAAAGAAAGCTGGAGTAGCAATTCTCATATCAGACAAAATACACTTTAAAACAAAGACTGTTACAAGAGACAAAGAAGGGCACTATAATGATCAAGGGATCAATCCAAGAAGAAGATATAACAATTATCAATATTTATGCACCCAACATAGGAGCACCTCAATACATAAGGCAAATACTAACAGCCATAAAATGGGAAATTGACAGTAACACATTCATAGTAGGGTACTTTAACACCCCACTTTCACCAATGGACAGGTCATCCAAAATGAAAATAAATAAGGAAACACAAGCTTTAAATGATACATTAAACAAGATGGACTTAATTGATATTTATAGGACATTCCATCCAAAAACAACAGAATACATATTCTTCTCAAGTGCTCATGGAACATTCTCCAGGATAGATCATATCTTGGGTCACAAATCAAGCTTTGGTAAACTTAAGAAAATTGAAATTGTATCAAGTATCTTTTCTGACCACAACACTATGAGACTAGAATCAATTACAGGAAAAAAAATCTGTAAGAAATAAAAACACATGGAGGCTAAACAACACATTACTTAATAACGAAGAGATCACTGAAGAAACCAAAGAGGAAATCAAAAAATACCTAGAAACAAATGACAATGAAAACACAACGACCCAAAACATATGAGATGCAGCAAAAACAGTTCTAAGAGGGAAGTTTATAGCTATACAAGCCTACTTTAAGAAACAAGAAACAGGGGCTTCCCTGGTGGCGCAGTGGTTGAGAGTCCGCCTGCCGATGCAGGGACACGGGTTCGTGCCCTGGTCCGGGAAGATCCCTCATGCCGCGGAGCGGCTGGGCCCGTGAGCCATGGCCGCTGAGCCTGTGCGTCCGGAGCCTGTGCTCCACAACGGGAGAGGCCACAACACTGAGAGGCCCGCGTACAGCAAAAAAAAAAAAAAAAAAAAATTAAAAAAAAAAAAGAAACAAGAAACATCTCAAATAAACAACCTAACCTTACACCTAAAGCAATTAGAGAAAAAAGAACAAAAAAAAACCCAAAACTAGCAGAAGGAAAGAAATCATAAAGATCAGATCAGAAATAAATGAAAAAGAAATGAAGGAAATGATAGCAAAGATCAATAAAACTAAAAGCTGGTTCTTTGAGAAGATAAAATTGATAAACCACTAGCCAGACTTATCAAGAAAAAATGGGAGAAGACTCAAATCAGTAGAATTAGAAATGAAAAAGGAGAAGTAACAACTGACACTGCAGAAATACAAAGGCTCATGAGAGATTACTACAAGCAACTCTATGCCAATAAAATGAACAACCTGGAAGAAATGGACAAATTCTTAGAAATGCACAACCTGCCAAGGTTGAATCAGGAAGAAATAGAAAATATGAACAGACCAATCACAAGCACTGAAATTGAAACTGATTAAAAATCTTCCAACAAACAAAAGCCCAGGACCAGATGGCTTCACAGGCGAATTCTATCAAACATTTAGAGAAGAGCTAACATCTACCCTTCTCAAACTCTTCCAAAATATAGCAGAGGGAGGAACACTCCCAAACTCATTCTATGAGGCCACCATCACTCTGATACCAAAACCAGACAAAGATGTCACAGAGAGAAAACTACAGGCCAATATCACTGATGAACATAGATGCAAAAATCCTCAACAAAATACTAGCAAAGAGAATCCACCACCACATTAAAAGGGTCATACATTATGATTAAGTGGGGTTTATCCCAGGAATGCAAGGATTCTTCAATATATGCAAATCAGTCAACATGATACACCATATAAACAAATTGAAGGAGGAAAACCACATGATCTTCTCAATAGATGCAGAGAAAGCTTTTGACAAAATTCAACACCCATATATGATAAAAACCCTGCAGAAAGTAGGCATAGAGGGAACTTTCCTCAACATAATAAAGGCCATATATGACAAATCCACAGCCAACATCGTCCTCAATGGTGAAAAACTGAAACCATTTCCACTAAGATCAGGAACAAAACAAGGCTGCCCACTCTCACCACTATTATTCAACATAGTTTTAGAAGTTTTAGCCACAGCAATCAGAGAAGGAAAAGAAATAAAAGGAATCCAAATCGGAAAAGAAGAAGTAAAGCTGTCACTGTTTGCAGATGACATGATACTATACATAGAGAGTCCTAAAGATGCTACCAGAAAACTACTAGAGCTATTCAATGAATTTGGCAAAGTAGCAGGATACAAAATTAATGCACAGAAATCTCTTGCATTGCTATACACTAGTGATGAAAAATCTGAAAGTGAAATTAAGAAAACAGTCCCATTTACCATTGCAACAAAAATAATAAAATAGGAATAAACGTACCTAAGGAAACAAAAGACCTGTGTGCAGAAAACTATAAGACACTGATGAAAGTAATTAAAGATGATACAAATAGATGGAGAGATATACCGTGTTCTTGGATTGGAAGAATCAACATTGTGAAAATGACTCTACTACCCAAAGCAATCTACAGATTCAGTGCATTCTCTATCAAACTACCACTGGCATTTTTCACAGAACTAGAACAAAAAATTTCACAATCTGTATGGAAACACAAAAGACCCCGAATAGCCAAAGCAATCTTTTGAAACAAAAACGGAGCTGGAGAAATCGGGCTCCCTGACTTCAGACAATACTACAAAGCTACAGTAATCAAGACAGTATGGTACTGGCACAAAAACAGAAATATAGATCAATGGAACAGGATAGAAAGCTCAGAGATAAACCCACGCACATATGGTCACCTTATCTTTGATAAAGGAGGCAAGAATACACAATGGAGAAAAGACAGCCTCTTCAATAAGTGGTGCTGGAAAAACTGGACAGCTACATATAAAAGAATGAAATTAGAACACTCCCTAATACCATACACAAAAATAAACTCAAAATGGGTTAGAGACCTAACTGTAAGGCCAGACACTATCGAACTCTTAGAGGAAAACATAGGTAGAATACTCTATGACATAAATCACAGCAAGATCCTTTTTGACCCATCTGCTGGAGAAATTAAACAAAAATAAACAAGTGGGACCTAATGAAACTTCAAAGCTTTTGCACAGCAAAGGAAACCATAAACAAGACGAAAAGACAGTCCTCAGGGGCTTCCCTGGTGGCGCAGTGGTTGGGAGTCCGCCTGCCGATGCAGGGTACGCGGGTTCGTGCCCCGGTCCGGGAGGATCCCACATGCCGCGGAGCGGCTGGGCCCGTGGGCCATGGCCGCTGAGCCTGCGTGTCTGGAGCCTGTGCTCCGTAGCGGGAGAGGCCACAACAGTGAGAGGCCCGCGTACCCAAAAAAAAAAAAAAAAAAAAAAAAAAAAAAAAGACAGTCCTCAGAATGGGAGAAAATATTTGCAAATGAAGCAACTGACAAAGGATTAATCTCCAAAACACAAGCAACTCATGCTGCTCAATATCAGAAAAACATAGAACCCAATCCAAAAATGTGCAGAAGACCTAAATAGACATTTCTCCAAAGAAGATATACAGATTGCCAACAAACACATGAAAGAATGCTCAACATCATTAATCATTAGAGAAATGCAAATCAAAACTACAATGAGATATCATCTCATACCAGTGAGAATGGCCATCACCAAAAAATATAGAAACAATAAATGCTGGAGAGGATGTGGAGAAAAGGGAACCCTCTTGCACTGTTGGTGGAAATATAAATTGATACAGCCACTATGGAGAACAGTATGGAGGTCCCTTAAAAAACTAAAAATAGAACTACCATATGACCCAGCAATCCCACTACTGGGCATATACCCTGAGAAAACCATAATTCAAAAAGAGTCATGTACCACAATGTTTATTGCAGTTCTATTTACAATAGCCAGGACATGGAAGCAACCTAAGTGTCCATGAATAGATGAATGGATAAAGATGTGGCACATACATACAATGGGATATTACTCAGCCATAAAAAGGAATGAAACTGAGTTATTTGTAGAAGGTGGATGGAGCTAGAGACTGTCATACAGAGTGAAGGAAGTCAGAAAGAGAAAAACAAATACCACATGCTAACACATATATAGGAAATCTAAAAAAAAAAGAAGAAGAAAAAATGGTCAGAAGAACCTAGGGGCAAGATGGGAATAAAGATGCAGACCTACTAGAGAATGGACTTGAGGATACGGGGAGGGGACAGGGTAAGCTGGGACAAAGTGAGAGAGTGGCATGGACATATATACACCACCAAACGTGAAATAGATAGCTAGTGGGAAGGAGCCGCATAGCACAGGGAGATCAGCTTGGTGCTTTGTGACCACCTGGAGGGGTGGGATAGGGAGGGTGGGAGGGAGGGAGATGCAAGAGGGAGGAGATATGGGGACATATGTATATTATAACTGATTCACTTTGTTATAAAGGGGAAACTGACCCACCATTGTAAAGCAATTATACTCTAATAAAGATGTTAAAAAAAAAAGAAATAAGTTTTGCAGCTTTCGTAGTCTCAAAAGAATCTTAATTATATAAAGTATGATATCCACATTAAGTGTTCTTAGGAATACTATCATACTTTAGAGATTGACGACTTTAAAAATATTTTGTTATATATTAGATAACCTAAGGAAACATTTCCAGTGAAGCAGGTGCATATTACATAGTTTGCATTTTTAGGACACATAGGGGAGACCAGGGTGTTTTAAAAGATAAGGGAACTAACAATTCCAGTAACATCATCACTATTTGAATTAGGATCAAACAGTAGACAAGTTAGTGCTAATCAGATGTTTTTCTGACGTATAGAAAATGATTCAACCCTCCCACGTCCAGTTACGAGAGAAAAAATTAACGAGTTGGTTAATTATTATTGTTTTCTCCAGGTTTGGGGATGTTCTCTCTAGATTCTCAAGTCAGATGGATTTGATGCATACTTCTATATTAGTACTCATCATATTACATCATGCATGTTTTATATTTGCACACATACATCCCTAGTGCTTAACACAGTGCCCGGCACTTAGTCACACTTTATTGGTTAAATGAATTAAAGACTGTACCACAAGGAGTTCTGCTGTCACTGATATTAACAGTGTTAAGATAGATGATTTCTCAATATGCTGGCACCATGCAAATAACTTTTCTACAAACTATCCAAGGAGGCATTAGATGGATGAAGTTGTCTTTCAGAGTAAGGAAGGTACTGTGTTGAAATTTCCTAAGGTGCCCAATTACCTTAGATTTTAATTACTTCTTAATAAATGGTTTTAATAATAAACTTGCACTATTAAAACCCACTATTATTTTGAGATAATCTACTGTTAGGAGTAAAGATTAAAGAGGCCTTCAATAAGTGGTGCTGGAAAAACTGGACAGCTACATGTAAAAGAATGAAATTAGAACGCTCCCTAACATAATACACAAAAATAAACTCAAAATGGATTAAAGACCTAAATGTAAGGCCTGACACTATAAAACTCTTAGAGGAAAACACAGGTAGGACATTCTTTGACATAAATCGCAGCAAGATCTTTTTTAATCCATCTCCTAGAGTAATGAAAATAAAGACAAAAATAAACAAATGGGATCTAATTAAATTTAAAAGCTTTTGCGCAGCAAAGGAAACCATAAACAATACAATAAGACAACCCTCAGAATGGGAGAAAATATTTGCAAATGAAGCAACCAACAAAGGACTAATCTCCAAAATATACAAACAGCTCATGCAGCTCAATATCAAAAAAACAAACAGCCCAATTAAAAAATGGGCAGAAGATCTAAATAGACATTTCTCCAACAAAGACATAAGATGGCCAAAAAGCACATGAAAAGATGCTCAACATCACTAATTATCAGAGAAATGCAAATCAGAACTACAATGAGGTATCACCTCACACCGGTCAGAATGGCCATCGTCAAAAAATCTACAAACAGTAGAGATGCTGGAGAGGGTGCAGAAAAAAGGAAACCCTTTTACACTGTTTGTTGATGGGAATATAAATTGGTACAGTTTCTATGGAGAACAGTATGGAGGTTCCTTAAGAAACTAAAAATAGAACTACCATGTGACCCAGCATTCCCACTCCTGGGCATACATCCAGAGGAAACCGTAATTCAAAAAGATACATGCACCCCAATATTCACTGCAGCACTATTTACAACAGTCAGGACATGGAAGCAACTTAAATGTCCAACAGAGGAATGGATAAAGAAGATGTGGTACATTTATACAATGGAATATTACTCAGCCATAAAAAAGAACAAAATAATGCCATTTGCAGCAACATGGATGGACCTAGAAATTGTCATACTGAGTGAAGTAAGTCAGATGCAGAAAGACAAATATCATATGATATCACTTATATGTGGAATCTAAAAAAGGTACAAATGAACTTATTTACAGAACAGAAGTAGAGTCACAGATGTAGAAAACAAATTTATGGTTATCAGGACATAAGGGGGGATGGATAAATTGGGAAATTAGGATTGACATACACACTATTATATATAAAATAGATAACTAATAAGAACTTGCCCTATAGTGCAGGGAACTCTACTCAGTACTCTGTAATGGTGTATATGGGAAAATAATCTAAAAAAAAAAAAGTGGATATATATATATGTATACTGATTCACTTCGCTATACACCTGAAACTAGCAACATTGTAAATCTTACAATGTTACTATACTTCAAAAAAAATTGAAAAAATAAAGTTCTACAACTCTTAAGAAGAATATCAACACAACTAAAGGAAAATTGGTAAAGGATATCAATATGTTTATATTAAGTTTTTAATTCAAAATATACCATAAATATATGTAAATATGTTCAATTTCAGAGTTAAGAAAAATAAAAGTAACAACTAGAAAAAAAAAATTAAAGAGGTCCTTAAACCATCACTTCTCTGTAGCCCACCTATGGGGCATTAAGATGTTCTATAGATGATCTACTGCTGTGAGAATGGTTAGATTAAAACACCAAAGATAGTATTTTTCACACAAGAAGCCAGGAAGATGTTTTTCCTTTAGAAACAAAGGAGTTTTAACATATAATTCTAATGCAGATAAGTGTCTTTAAGAAAGAATACCTGGAAGAGGGAAGTGGAGATTTCTCTCGATTGTTAGTGTATAAAATATACACTACCTATAGACATGTCTGACCTCTCCAGGCCTGAGGCATACATTATATTTAAAAGTATTTTGACTTATGCCTCAAAGTAAATGAGTACCAGCCTCTCCATCTAAGGGTACTTATTGTTTGGGGCCTGTGCATTGTGTACAAGCAATTGTGCTGCCTCTTCTTGACTTTTATTTTCATGGCTGGTAGAAGAGAACTGCTTCAACTTCTTCTCCTTAAAACCAGGCCCCAGCCCTACCCCAAATTCCACATTCCAGCTGAGCTGATCTGTTGTAAATACTGAATGTTTTGTGTCCTCTCTCATAGCCTTTTTGTACCTTTGCCCGCAGAGTCCTCTCCACTCCTTTGTTTGCTGTTTCCTCTCCTTAGGACAGTCTCCCACCCATGGAAGCCCATGATCTAATTCCTGTCCACACTTCAAGACCTGATTTAGCTGGAAACTGCTATAGAAGCCATCCCCAGCCCTTCCAGACTGAGTTGTTTCCTTTTATCAGTGCTCCTGGAGAACCTGTGCAGAACTGTCCATTCACTTCTTGTTTTTCTCCCTTTTAACAGTATCACTCTTTTTTTTTTTTTTTAAGGAGGTGTAATTTATTTTTTTTAATTTTTTTATTTTTTTTAAACATCTTTATTGGGGAACAGTATCACTCTTGATGACAGGGCCAGTGTCTGATTCATTATCATACCTCCAGCAATACAAAAGCAAGGAGGCAGGCAGCATGGAGAAAGAGCTAAGATTTTGGAGTTGTTGAGGCTGTAGAGTTTAGAATTAGTGTTGCTTTAGGCAAGTTTAGAGAGATTTCTCTATGACTTGGTTTCATAATCTGTAAAACAGATATAATACTGTCTACTTTGCAGCATTCTTAATAAGTACTCAAATATGTACTTGGTGCCATTTTTAAGCACTTTACATGCATCATCTCATTTATTCCTCAGCACAATCCAATGAGGTAGGTAGTGTTATTATTCATATTCTATAGTTAAGGAAACTGAAACATATCAATAGAAAGATTAAGTAACTTACCCACAAATACCTGGCTAATAAGGGCATAGCCCGGATTTGAACCTGGGCAGTCTGACTCCAGAACACTTATAAGCTCTGTACTGCATTTCACTTTCTTTCATAACTTCTGGAATGTGGTTCAAGTAACTGGATTGAGTTGCCAATTCTACTAGATAACATAAGGGTTGTATTTGAGGATCTTCATCTGCATGTATTTTCAGCTTTCAGAAAGTCTCACAAGGCAGTACTTCTGCTTTCTATTTAGAGTATATTTAAAGTAAATTGTATAGATTCAAAAACTATTGTAATAAGGACAAGTCCTTCTTAAAATGTGTTTTCAAGGTATGTTATTCCAATTTAAAGAGCAATATTAAATATTTAGAATAATTACAGATTCTTGCCTTAACCTGTAAGTCTTTCTCATAGGCCTTAATACATAAACATATCAAATTCTTGCTTCACTTCTGGTCTGACCTTGGTACTAAATGCTCTCATGTGAGATATTACCTCCCTAGGCTTCCAAAGCATCCTAGTGTGTCTAGGAGGCCCCAACCTTACTCAGACAGGAAGCCAAATCCCTCTGCTTTCAGCCCTCTTTATTCCCTTCGTCAATATATTTTTTCTAAAAGTCTATGTCCACAGTTGTTTGTTCTTATTTCTGTTTGCAGAAAAAGATTATCTCCCAACAGATCTACAGATAAGAGATTAAACAAACTCTGCTAAGAATCAAAACTCCTCTTAACATTGAAATTCTCAGTTCTAAACAGTCCCTCTTCTATTTCAAAACATAGCAATTCAACTTTTCTTGAAGGGATCAGAGAGTTGTGGTGGGTCTTGAATGTGCAGTGTTTAGACTTCATCCTGTAGTCACTGGAAAGCTACTGATGATACAGAAGCATGGTATAAAATGCTTTATGAAGATCTAGCTGGCAGGTTTCAGGAGGGATTTAGAAGAGAGTTAAGAGAATTGAGACTGCAAGGGAACAGATAGTTGCAATATTGCAGATGTAGGGTGTTCTCACTTGGGGAGGGGCAGAGAGAACGCACAGGGCTGCTTTTGAAAAAGAATATGAGGCAAGAATCCATGCACTGTCTGATAAAGGATAAAGGAATCCAGGGGAAGGTAGAACAGGAAGAGCAAGGGGTTTCTCTGTTGTAAAACCAAAGAAAGGAAGATATAAACAGAGATGGGGAGAGCTGATTTGGGCAGCAGGTATGGGAAGTGGTTTAGGGTGCTAGACAGGAGACGAGGAGGAGGAGTAATTCAACTACAGACTGTTTCATGTAAGGGCATTACATATGCATCTTATATGTTACATATAAAATTCTTTTTGAGTTGAAAATTAATATATTCTAAAAACCCCAAAGTCTTATTCTTCTTTTTTTTTCAAATAATTTTTTTTTGACGTGGACCATTTTTTAAAGTCTTTATTGAATTTGTTACAATATTGCTTCTGTTTTATCTTGTGGTGTTTGTTTTGGCTGTGAGGCATGTGAGATCTTAGTTCCCTGACCAGGATCGAACCTGCACCCCCTGCATTGGAAGGCAAAGTCTTAACCACTGGACTGCCAGGGAAGTCCCCCGCCCTGCAAGTCTTATTCTTAAATTCTGTTTCTCCTAAGTAATTTCCAAATCATAAAAAACACGAGTCATTATTTTTTTAAAAATAGGACATCTAATTTAGTCATATAAGAAAACTGAAAATGCTTTTTGAATATCCAGCAAATACTGAGACACTTAGCATAACACTCCTTTCTAGAAATGACATGTTTAACAAATGATCCCTCAAATGCTCCATTTGCCTTAAAATAGTCCTTTCAAAGTATGTTCTCTGCCTAGTGAATGAATGAATGAATGGATGAATAAGAATATATAGCTAGTGGGCAGTTATTTTTAAACTGTATAAAGGTGATCAAAAATAAAGATGTCAACTTTGGAGCTATCCACATATTAGTGACAATTCGTCAAGAAAAACTCTGAGGGAGTGAGAACCAATACAGAAGAGCACAGGGTCTAGGAGTATATCTTGTATTACAGCCAAATTTAAGGTATAGAGAGAAGAGTGAGAACCAAGGAAGAAGGTTGGGTAGTGTCACAGAAATGAGAGGGTGCAAAGAATAAAGGGTGGACTATGGTGGTAAATGTAATAGAACAGGGTTCCCCAATCCCTGGGCCACGGACTGATAACAGTCCGTAGCCTGTTAGGAAATGGGCAGCACAGTAGGAGGTGAGCGCTGGTGAGCGAGCAAAGCTTCATCTGTATTTACAACCGCTCCCCATTGCTTGCATTATTGCCTGAGCTCCGCCTCCTGTCAGATCAGTGGTGGCATCAGATTCTCATAGGAGTGTGGACCCTACTGTGAACTGTGCATGTGAGGGATCTAGATTGCACACTCCTCATGAGAATCTAATGCCTGATGATCTGAGGTGGAGCTGAGGCTGTGATGCTAGCACTGAGGAGCGGCTGCAAATACAGATTATCATCAGCAGAGAGGTTTAACTGCACAGAGACCATAATAAATCAATTGCTTGCAGACTCATATCAAAACCCTATCAGTGAGGGGACTTCCCTGGTGGCGCAGTGGACTCCACGCTCCCAATGCAGGGGGCCCAGGTTTGATCCCTGGTCAGGGAACTAGATCCCACATGCATGCTGCAACTAGGAGTTCACATGCCACAACTAAGGAGGCTGCCTGCCGCAACTAAGACCCCAAGCAACCAAATAAATAAATATTTAAAAAAAAAAAAAAACCCCTATCAGTGAGTGGCAAGTGAAAACAAGCTCAGGGCTCCCACTGATTCTGCATAATGGTGAGTTGTGTAATTATTTCATTATATATTACAATGTAATAATAATAGAAATAAAGTGCACAATAAATGTAATGCACTGGAATCATCCCGAAACCATCCCCCGCCCCAACCTGTCCGTGGAAAAATTGTCTTCCACGAAACTGGTCCCTGGTGCCAAAAAGGTTGGTGACTGCTGTGATAGAAGATCTGGGAGGAGGAGGGCTAGAAAAAATTGCTGTGTGTGCATTCTAGTGGAAAAGCCAGTGAGTAGGAGAGGATGGAAACTGTGCTAAAAACAACACTGGATATAGGCATAAAGAAAGTGTGTGACACAGTTGGGCTTTTGGCATTTGTTCCACACCCACAATTATAACGTTGGTTTGATTCACAAATGCAGGTAATTGCAGATCAGCCCTCACCTTCATTCTGCACCCTGATGATATATATAGTTTGCTTAAATTCTCAGTGCAGCTGACCATGTATCATTGTGCCAATCACAATTCAGGAACCTTTCTTTATTTGCCAGGTATTGTTTGAGTTTGAAAAAATAAAATCAAGTGACGCAAGTAGCTTTTCAGTGGCCGTATTGTTTGCCAAAGCTATGATTGGATAAGGTCCAGCAATACCTTTCGGATAGGTCCAGTAAAAAGGCAATGTGTATTTTATACCAACAAACACATGAAGGGATGCTCAACATCACTAATCATTAGAGAAATGCAAATCAAAACTACAGTGAGATGTCATCTCACACCAGTCAGAATGGCCATCATCAAAAAATCTACAAACAGTAATTGCTGGAGAGGGTATGGAGAAAAGGGAACCCTCTTGCCCTGTTGGTGGGAATATAAATTGATACAGCCACTATGGAGAACAGTATGGAGGGTCCTTAAAAAACTAAAAGTAGAACTACCATATGACCCAGCAATCCCACTACTGGGCATACACCCTGAGAAAACCATAATTCAAAAAGAGTCATGTACCACAATGTTCATTGCTGCTCTATTTACAATAGCCAGGACATGGAAGCAACCTAAGTGTCCATCGACAGATGAATGGATAAAGAAGATGTGGCACATATAGACAATGGAATATTACTCAGCCATAAAAAGAAATGAAATTGAGTTATTTATAATGAGGTAGATGGAACTAGAGACTTTCATACAGAGTGAAGTCGGAAAGAGGAAAACAAATACCGTATGCTAACACAAATATATGGAATCTAAAAAAAAAAAAAAGGTTCTGAAGAACCTAGGGGCAGGACAGGAATAAAGATGCAGACGTAGAGAATGGACTTGAGGACACAGGGAGGTGGAAGCGTAAGCTGGGACGAAGTGAGAGAGTGGCATGGACTTATATACACTACCAAATGTAAAATAGATAGCTAGTGGGAAGGAGCCGCATAGCACAGGGAGATCAGCTCAGTGCTTTGTGTCCACCTAGAGGGGTGGGATAGGGAGGGTGGGAGGGAGACGCAAGAGGGAGGAGATATGGGGATATATGTATATGTATAGCTGATTCATTTTGTTATACAGCAGAAACTAGCACACCCTTGTAAAGCAATTATACTCCAATAAAGATATTTTTTTAAAAAGGCAGTGTGTATTTTGAAAGAAACTCCTAGAAAAATCACATGATTTCATAGCTTTAATTGACCTTAGAAATCAGAGCCCAGTCCTTCATTTACCATGAGAAAAATTTAATGCCAAAGGAGGTCAAATGACCTGCCCAAGCTCACCAAACCTAGTTATTGGCAAAGCTAGAACCAGAAAGCAAGTGTAATTCTTTTCCCCAGTGCCCTCATTTTATAAGCCATGCCACCTTCACATGAATTCACAGAACCCCCAGTTGCCAACAGTTTTAGCTCTAACATAGTCTAAAAATACCTTTTTTCTGTATACACCAATCTAGTTACAATATGCAAGTACCTTTAGTGTCTGAGATGTTCTGAAATGAACATTTTCTGTATTCCAAACTGAGTGTTGGTAAGGAAAATTTTAATCAAATATTTAACATCAGGTGTTTAAAACAAATTAGTTCAGTTGAACAACTTCCCAGACTTTATCTGCCTGTTGTTCAGTTTCACTGGTTAGAAACTAGAAAACACTTTACCTTTCCCATGAGGACTTTGAAATGACTTTAATGATTAATACAATTCACATTTAAGAATGAATTTTTTTGTTTTAATACACATCATTTTACAGTGAGACAGTATATGTAACATTAGCTCAAGTTCTTGTTAGGGACCCTCTCCATCTTTGTCCTTGACAAGTAAAACAATTCCCTAAAGACATTAATAACATATGACAATTTTTTAACTGCTCTGTAAACTGTGGCAGCCACTAAGTCATCCCATGCACAGATGCTTACTGCTAATGGCAGGAACACTATCTGATGTGAGTTTGGTTTTCATCAGTATTTACAGTTTAGATTTCATTTTATTTTTCACAAGACCATTTCATTTCAGTTCCAGCTAACATTTAACAACACCTTAGCAAAACAACCCAAATTTGATCCAATACATATCCACAACACACACACACACACACACACACACTACAGTCCTTTTGCAAATGTTGGATACCTGCAGATAAAAGAAAATAGTCACCCAATACTCGTTATATTCTTGAAGATTCATCTCTCAGGCCCATCTGAAAAGAAGGAAGTACCACATAAGTGTTATAGTAACAAAGAAGGCAGTTTAGAATAAGAGTTAATTTATTTTCCAGTTATTTTTTAGGACTCCTAAGATTTTCAGCAGTTCACTGCTTAGGTGGTTATGAGGTTACACAGGCCAAGAGAACATGCAGAAGAGCCAGGTAGGTTCTGGCAGATACCATCCTTTGAGAGCTTCGGGTAGGCCAGGGGAGGTAGACACAAGGCTGGGAGGGGCACAGGGTCGTTATACATTAGGCTGGAGTCCAGGGAAGTCAGGTAAGGCCAAGCATAGGTGGCAAGAGCCATGGTTCTAGGTAATCAAGACCCAGAGTCTGGGAAGTCAGAGCAAGTTGAAAAGAAAGGTTCTGGAGAACAAGTAATAGTTTGTTCTTCCTGCTATGTGTGGCCGTCAGAGGTCCCTGATTATTGATTGCCACTAGAAAGAGGTCAGAAGTCTGCTCAGGAATTCTGCTTCTCCCTGAGGTAGAGGAGCCAGGATTACTTAGTGCACAGAATTTTGCCATGTTAGACCACAGATAACTGGCTTCCCTCTTTCAAACTATAACTGGTAGCCTTGAAAGGAGGTTACTGACTATATATAACTGTCATATTCTTGATACGCCAGTCACAGCTAACAAGATTTAAATCTGTGATATGTATGCATATTACAAGGAAATAAGAATAATGAAATTACAGTATAGTTGGTAGGTGAGTCCATCATTTCACAAGTTGTGTTATCTTGGGCAGGTTATGTAACTTGTTGATTCTCATTTTCTTCACTTATATACTCAAGATTTAATGCCATACGATATACCAAACACTAATCAAACTAAAACACTAATCTCTGGGCCATAGTCAATACTTGATATAAATTACTTCCATTAATTCACTTATTCTTTTGTTAGCCACCGGATACTTACAAGGACCTTACTATGGGCCATTTTGGATTCTAGATTCTGGAAAGAGGGTGGTGAGCCAGCAAGATGTCCTTGTCCTCAGGCAGCGTGCAAGCTCGCCCCCTCCCTCTGTTTATCTACATAGGACATTTACCCACTTTCTTCTTTGCAGAGTAATAACATATTTGAGAACATGGTAGTAAAGAAACCTACAAATAGCCATGATCCACGGTGTAGATCACTTAAAATATCAGAAAAATACCTTGTCTCATTTCAAATTCTGACAAATCAGATCATGGCAGATTAAATTCACTACTTCAAGTTATCCAAGACTATTAAATACAGTGTTAAACCTCAGTGGTTCACATATGTGTATTTGCAATATCTGCTCAAACGTCTGATTCATTTTATTAAGAACTACTTTACTGCATTTTTTTTTTCTTTTTTTGTGGTACGCGGGCCTCTCACTGTTGTGGCCTCTCCCGCTGCGGAGCACAGGCTCCGGACGCGCAGGCCCAGCGGCCATGGCTCACGGGCCCAGCCCCTCTGCGGCATGTGGGATCTTCCCAGACCCGGGCACGAACCCGCGTCCCCTGCATCGGCAGGTGGACTCTCAACCACTGCGCCACCAGGGAAGCCCTACTTTACCACATTTTATATACCTTGGTGGATTCTCCTATTACCTAGAAGCAAGTTTTTGACTATTCCATTTGTGAAATACAGATACTAGCTGAAAAATTGCCTCTCAGAAAAATTAAAAGCCACATTCACATACAAAAAGTAATCTTTTCTTATTCACATGCTTCATTTTGTTGAATATCTCCTTTCACTATCCCCATACCACAAAAGTAAATATAGTTAGGGCTTCAGTATTTTTTGTTCAAAAGACTAAAGATTGAGCTTCAACTCTCTCTATGGCTTAAGGTATTCAGCAGCTCATGAGGTTAAAGGGCTGTGAAATTTTAAGAAAATCCCTTCCAAAGTGCATAAAAGAGGAGCAAGGGGGCTCAAGGTAAGAGGTTGTGAAGATACCAAAAGGGTTGGAGGTTGGGGGATGGGTGAGGGGAACCTAACTGAAGGAGGCTTCTCACATCAGTCCCCTGCTGGGCTCTGCTCAGCAAGAGATAATCCTCCTCATTTTCCCTAGGGCAGAGCTGTACAGTAGGGAGTGAGATGAAGTTGATCCTTCAGTACATGGATGAGAGAAATGACAGCTTTCTAGGCCTTTCTGAAAGGGGCTTCAATCTCATTATTTTATAATGTATCATTATTTGTTTGAAGTATTTAGATGTCCACAGTCAATTAATTGTTCTAGTGTACCCAATGACAAGTTATGTATTGTCATGTATTGTAATACAATCAAGTATTGTTCATCCTTTCAGATTATCCATAAGGTTATATCTCTCCCTCGATACATGAGTATATGTCAACTTTTCTGTATCTTTAAAAGATATATAGGCATCAGAGCTTGGCGTACACACACACACACACACAAATATATATACACACAGTATGGCTCTTTGACTCAGGTAAGAAGGGCATCTGTTCTGTGCCTTTTGTTTCAGAGAATCTCTCTGCCCTTCCTCTGACTACAGCCCTTTGCACAAGACAAAGAATCCAAGAACTAAATGACTGTGCCTACCCAGAGCCTGAAGCATGCCCCTATGCCTTCTCTGGTTACCTGGAATTCCAGACTTCTCCACCCAAAAGGCCCTGAGCCTGCTTCAGCTTCTTCCCCAGTCCCTAGGCATGGATTGTTCTGCACCCCTAGGCCCAAGGGAGGCCCAAGAGGCAGCTGTTTGCTATGGATCTGATATGGATGTGTGAATAGATGTGGCCACCTGCATCTTCTTGAGACCTCTCACCTTGTGGGATGGAGCTGGGGATGGGAAGAGAAGGGTGGGGGAGCTGGGCTGTGGGCTGTAGACCAGGCTTTTCCAGGATCTCCACTTTTTAAACATGAAGCTCCAAGGTTATCAAAGAGTTTAAAATTTTAACTTTGTCTGAAGACATATTTTTAAGGTGGGAGAAAACAACATACTTTATTTGAAGATACTATGCTTTATAACTTGATGTGTTGTATATGGGCCTTTATTTGTACTCTTCTTCAAGTCCCACAAATGTTAGGGGAAGGGACTGTATATACATACATAAACATATATTAGAGTTAATTTTCTCTAACATTTCTGGTATGCAAATTTCCAAGAGGATCACAAAAAAAATCTCTAAACTTTATAAGGTGTGCTTCAGACTGTGACTTCATAGTGAGTCCACATTACTTTGGATTGCTTTTCCCAACATGTCTCAGCAAAACATTATACAACCTGACTAAACAAAGCCTCATTCCCACACAGCTCCACCTTCCTTACTTGGCAAAGATGTAATCTGGTAACACCCTTTAAAGACCATCATTCCAGCCACATTCAAAGGAACTAGCCATTAGGACTCAAAACATTTGTTTCATTTTGTTTTTTAACTTGAATTCTATATCTAACCACTGGGCAGGTAAAACCAATGAAAAAAAATATCTCTAAAGGAATGACATACTTTAAACTTTTCTTCCCACTCTTTCTCTCCTGTTTTTTTTTTTTTTAATCAAAGCTTTTCAAATTAAAGAAACAAAACTAAGAAACCAAAATAGAAACAAAGTTGAACCCCATGGGATCATTCTGATATTTATCTCCCTAATACTTCCAGGCCATAATAATAATACATTTGTAAACATTTACTGAGAACCCTCTACAGCCCTAGGGTATGCTCCTAGCTGATGGTAGTCAAGGGATGTATGTATAACACAGTGTGGAAAATACCGCATAAGAAATGCTAGGCAATCTTCAATAAGTGGTGCTGGGAAAACTGGACAGCTACATGTAAAAGAATGAAATTAGAACACTGTCTAACGCCATACACAAAAATAAACTCAAAATGGATTAAAGACCTAAATGTAAGGCCAGACACTATAAAACTCTTAGAGGAAAACAGGCAGAACACTCTATGACATAAATCCCAGCAAGATCCTTTTTGACCCACCTCCTAGAGAAATGGAAATAAAAACAAAAATAAACAAATGGGACCTTATGAAACTTAAAAGCTTTTGCACAGCAAAGGAAACCATAAACAAGACCAAAAGACAACCCTCAGAATGGGAGAAAATATTTGCAAATGAAGCAATTGACAAAGGATTAATCTCCAAAATTTACAAGCAGCTCAATATCAAAAAAAACAAACAACCCAATCCAAAAATGGGCAGAAGAACTAAACAGAAATTTCTCCAAAGAAGATATACAGATTGCCAACAAACACATGAAAGAATGCTCAACATCATTAATCAGTAGAGAAATGCAAATCAAAACTACAGTGAGATGTCATCTCACACCAGTCAGAATGGCATCATCAAAAAATCTACAAACAATAAAAGCTGGAGAGGGTGTGGAGAAAAGGGAACCCTCCTGCACTGTTGGTAGGAATGTAAATTGATACAGCCACTATGGAGAACAGTATGGAGGTTCCTTACAAAACTAAAAATAGAACTACCATACAACCCAGCAATCCCACTACTGGGCATATACCCTGAGAAAACCGTAATTCAAAAGGAGTCATATACCACAATGTTCATTGCAGCTCTGTTTACAATAGCCAGGACATGGAAGCAACCTAAGTGTCCATTGACCGATGAATGGATAAAGAAGATGTGGCACATATATACAATGGAATATTACTCAGCCATAAAAAGAAATGAAATTGAGTCATTTGTAGTGAGGCGGATGGACCTAGAGTCTGTCATACAGAGTGAAGTAAGTCAGAAAGAGAAAAACAAATACTGTATGCTAACACATATCTATGGAATCTAAAAAAAAAAAAAAAATTGGTCATGAAGAACCTAGGGGCAGGACGGGAATAAAGATGCAGACCTACTAGAGAATGGACTTGAGGACATGAGGAGGGGGAAGGATAAGCTGGGACAAAGTGAGAGAGTAGCATGTACATATATACACTACCAAATGTAAAACCGATAGGTAGTGGTAAGCAGCCACGTAGAACAGGGAGAGCAGCTCAGTGCTTTGTGACCACCTAGAGGGGTGGGATAGGGAGGGTGGGAGGGAGGGAGATGCAAGAGGGAGGAGATATGGGGATATATGTATATGTATAGCTGATTCACTTTGTTATACAGCAGAAACTAACACACCATTGTAAAGCAATTATACTCCAATAAAGATGTTTAAAAAAAAAGACTGCTTGATTCCAATTTTATTTTATATTAGGCCATGTTTTTCTTTAAAAATAAAATGTACATGTTATTTGCCAGTTGGAAAAAAACCTAAAAAAACAAAACAAACAGACAAAAAGAAACGCTAGGCAAGGGGAAAGAGTTTTAATGTGAGTTAAGGGGCAGAAAGGATTATTTTACCTTAGTCAGTGGGTAGGAATTGAATATATTTGGTGAAAAGGCAAAAGGGCATTTCATAATTGCATTTTAATTTAGGGCATTCTGCAATATTCTGAGTTTAAATATTGAAAATATCAAAGCACCTTGCTTTCACATATCCAGGCCACTTAAGATATACCAACTGCCTAAAGTAATCTGAAACAGAGATCATGAATAAAGGTAAGGAGGAACAGAGAAAGGTGGGGCATTGATTTTCAGGGTATTACTGTCAAAAAGTGATGACTTTTTAAGAAAAGTACTGTCTGTAAAATGCATTGAAATTTTCATGGCAAATTATCTTCTCTTTGGTCATTGATATTCAGTGGTGTACAGGCAACAACATCTGATTTCCTAACAGTAACTCCAGTGAGTCATTAAAGTACTATAGCCATATGTGGCATAAGTGACGAATTGACCCCATGATACACACCCGGTGTGTCATAGCTGATGACGCTCAAGGTAGGCTATGCATAAGTCATAAGATTCCTCAACATACAGCTCCTTGGAATTAAGTCACCCTGGTGGCATTCACTACATTCCATATTGTCAGAAAACAAGCATACAGGCATAGTCATAAATTACTGAGGCCTAATTTTAATTATTCAAACCATTTTCAAGTCGTAGTGAAAGTTCTGAATCACAAATATGGTCCACAGATTACAATTTGGGAAATATCACTGTAGGCGTTCAGTTAAGTTTGCTGAATTGGACTGAAGTTGCAACATCAGAAATCGTGCTTCAGCAAGGATGCAAAATGTAATGCAGGAAAAGGTTTGGGGTTTTTTTGTTGTTTTGTTTAAATTTATCTAACTTTGAAACATCCAAACTGAATCTTCTTAGGTATGGTACAATATATAATCAATTATGGCAAAATGTTTTTAGAAGAGAAACTATGGTGAAATTGGGATGTGTACAGAAATTATGCTGTTGGCATTAGAGTTACAGAGGGAGGGAGAAAATTTGAGCTGAGCCAAGCATGTCCCATCTCAGGTCGCTGCACTTGCTCTTACTGCTGCATGGAACACTCGTCCTTAGGATATGGGCCATAGATAGTTTGATGCAGCCTTCCAGTTTCTGATTAAATGTTGCCTTCATCAAAGAGATCACTGACTACTCTATACAAACTAGCAACACTTTTGCATCACTCTTTACCCTCTTCCTCTGGCTGTTATTCTTAACATGTATCAACATCCATACCTCACATATTTTTTTTTTTTGGTTTCTGTTTGTTTGCTTCTTCTCTCTAGAATATGTTCTTTGAAGACAAGGAATATGTTTTGTTTATTACTATATTCCCAGCATTATATCCATGACACATAGGTACTCAAAAAACTTTTCTTGAGGAAATAAATGGATGAATTGCTAGCTCTTTGTAGGTCAAGATTAATTACATGTAGCAGTTCCCACTATTAAATATGGTAAATCACTATTTAAATATAGTAAATTATATATTTACTTTAGGGAAGAGAAATGCATCCAAATACATGAAATATTCAACAGAACAAAACTTACAAAATACTCAAAAGCAACAAGAGATAAATAGTATATACAAATCTACAGAACCAAATACTGATAGCTGAAGTCTCTCAGAGTTGAATTTGCTTACTAGGTTACTCAGTAATAGATGACTAACAGAACTGTTAACTCAACAGCTTCCTAGTATATGGTTTAAAAGTATATGGAATTTCAACAAATGGTGCTGAGATAACTGGATACCTACATGAAAAAGAATGAAGTTAGACACCCACTTCATACCATATACAAACATTAATCAAAAATGGATCCTAGACCTAAAGTTAAAAGCTAAAATTATAAAACTCTTAGAAAAAAAACATAAAAGCAAACCTTTGTAACCTTAGCTTAAGCAATATTTTCTTGGATATGATTCCAAAAGAGTAAGCAACAAAAGAAAAAATAGACAAATTAGACCTCCTCAAAATTAAAATAATTTGTGCTTCAAAAGAAGCTGACAAAAAAGTGAAGAGACAACCCACAGAATGGGAGAAAATATTTGTAAATCATATATCTGACAAACAATTTATATCTAGAATATATAAATAACTCTTAAAACTCAATAATAAAAAAACAAATAACACAATAAAAAATGGTCAAAGTATGTGAATATACATTTCTCTAGGGAAGATATACAAATGGCCAATAAGCTCATGAAAAGATGATCAACATCAGTAGTCCTTAGGGAAAGGCAAATCAAAACCATAATGAGATACTACTTCATATCCACCAGATGGCAATAACAAGGATTAGCAAAGATGCAGAGGAATTGGAATGCTCATACTTGCTGATGGGAATATAAACTGCTGTAGCCACTTTGGAAATAGTTTGGCAGTTTCTCAAAATGTTAAACATAGAATTACCGTATGACCAACAATTCTACAGCAAGGTATACAAGCAAGAGAATTGAAAACATATATCCACACGAAAATGTGTACACTAATGTTCATAGCAGCATTATTCGCAATAGACAAAAACTGGAAACAACCCAAATGTCCATCAACTGATGAATGGATAAACAATGGTGGCACATCCATATAATGGAATATTATTTGGCAACAGAAAGGAATGAAGTACTGATACATGCTACAACATGGAGGAATATTGAAAACATTATGCTAGGTGAAGGATGCCATTCACAAAAGGTCACGTAATGTATGATTCAATTTGTACAGAAAGTCCAGAATAGACAAATCTGTAGAGCCAGAAAATAGATGGTTACCTAGTGCTAGGTTGAGGTAATGGGGGTGGGAATAGGGAATGACTGCTGATATGTACAGCGTTTCTTTTGGGGATGATGAGAATGTTTGAAAATTAGATAATGGTGTTGGTCGCACAGCTCAGAATATACTAAAAATTACTCAACTGTACACTTTAAATAAGGGTGAATGTTGTGGCATGTAAATTATATCTAAATAAATCTATTTAAAAAATACATATGGACAATTCAAGTATGTAGGAATCACAGCTGGATAGCAAAATATCCCATTTGGTACACCGAGGTTGTGCTACATAATAGAGTAGCATGAACCCCTTTCCTGAGGGGTGCAGATTATACAAAGGCAATAGAATTCTTCCCTTCAGGGCCAGTTCTATTCATAAGCAGAGCAAGAACCTTGGGTTTAAGAGGTATTCAAAGCCCATTTGCTCAGATTTTCTCCTTAGCTTGTTGCTTCAGGGTCTGAAATGCCTTTTATAGGTCATCCCGTGGTATTAGTCATGAATGACCTTATTAAAATAGAAACACTATGTGGAAATGCATAGTACATTAACTTATTAACACTAATAAGAATAAGCTTATGAATTAACTTAGCCAGGCATTTCAGTAAGGCCCTAAAGGAATGAAATGTTAATCAAAATTGAAGGGAAGAGAAAAAGATTTGGTACCTGGCACACTGCCCCAAGTAGGAATTTCAGAAGTAAAATCTGAGAAACATAGATGCAAAATGTGTCATGGCACTAAATACTAATGTTTTGGTATATCATAATTTACCCACCTTGCCTTACCTTTCCTGCCATGTAAATCAACTTTGGCCATATAGGCTAGATTTATACAATTTTACTCTTTGGTTCTTTAAGCTTTAGTAGGTAAGTGGTAAATCTAGGATTATAAATCATAATCCTTGGCAGTGAAAAGCCACTGAAGTATTTTTAAGAAAGGGAGTGTCATGATCAGGTGTTTTAGAAATAGCATCTGGCTGCAACGTGAACAGGTGTGGAAACAAGACTGGATGTAGGGAGATAGTGTAGGGATCATCAACCCACCAAAATGGTATGCAGATTACTTCAAAATGAAAACATCTGCAGAAAGTAATCTTATCAGGACTTCCCTTATCTGACTAAAGCAGGGCTTTATGAGAGTCAGCTGCCCCAGACCCAGTCTCTGGGGAAGTCTCTAGTCAGGAAGGTGACTGGCCTTAGGCATTGGGACATTCCAGAAAATTGTATGCACAAGCCTCATCAGAACCTTCCATCCTTTGAATTCCTAAACTCATCCACCCCCCCTTCATTAAGCTTGTATATAAACCCTTACTCCTAGCTGTTTGGGGAGCCACTTCATACGGGGTCCTCTCACTTGTATGTGAAAATTAACTTTTCTCCTGTTAATCTATCTGTCATCAATTAATTTGTAGGCTCCCAACCACTTGGACTTAAGTTGGTAGAAGATAAGTTTCTCCTCCCAGCAATGGGTTAGGAGGCTGTTGAACTAATACTGGTGAAAAGACAATGCTGTGTTGGATAAGGGTAGCAGTAGAAGTAAGAGAGAGGTTTCCAGCAGAATCAACAGGGCTTGGGATTTGGTTATGGTCAGGAGGGAATAGGAAGAACATGGGAATGAATCCTAGGTTTCTTCCCAGGGCCCTTCAAAAACTTAATACCTTGCTGGCTGAATGGCCTTTAAAATGTAGAGTGTGCTACAAAACTTGTGTGTGGGGGGGTGGTTGGGCAGCTCAAAGGCAGGTAACACAATTCCTCATGGAGGGTTCCCTGGTTGCGCAGTGGTTAAGAATCCGCCTGCCAATGCAGGGGACACAGGTTCAATCCCTGGTCCGGGAATATTCCACATGCCCTGGAGCAACTAAGCCCGTTCTCCACAACTACTGAGCCTGCTCTCTAGAGCCCGTTGAGCCACAACTGCTGAGCCCGCATGCCACAACTACTGAAGCCTGCATGCCTAAAGCCTGTGACCTGCAACGAGAAGCCACCGCAATGAGAAGCCCGTGCACTGCAACGAAGAGTAGCCCCCGCTCACCACAGCTAGAGAAAACCTGCACACAGCAACAAAGACCCAGCGCAGCCAAAAATAAATAAATAAAATAAATAAATGTATTTTTTAAAAAAAGGAATTCCTCATGGAGAAAAATGTCTTATTTAGCAAAAGCATTTTGGTGAGCCATCTTTGATTCTAAATTTGGAGCTTGTCTAAAATGAGCTAAAAATTGGACAAAGAAAACATCGCCGGCATAATAAAGTAAGAAGAATGTTTTGCTTTAGCCAGAGATGGATGAATCAAGTGTTCCAAAACCAGGAAAAGCAATGGAGGATAATAGGAGGTAGGGAAGATGGCTGCAAGACATTAGGAGCTAGGTCCTGAGAAAAGGTGCTGGTTAGTGGCAAGTACTGGCAGTGAACGGAGATGTCTGATGTTCAGTTTCACATTATTTGCCATGCTGTGCTGTGATATAATACCCTCGTATCCCAAGATATCCACCCAAAGCTTTAACCCAACTGCCTGGTGTGATTGTATTTCAGGGAAATAAATGAAAACACATGTTTTACATTTGTGTTTATGCAAAAAGAGGATAGCCATAGGAGGAAGGATGTGAAAGAGATAATTCAGCATTAGTAGGAACTGAAAATAAAGAGTAAAGTGGGGAGGATGAACCCCCTGACCTTTGACACATCTAATGGGAAGTAGGGTGGGAAGCAGGGGAGGCAGCAAAACAAAAAAAAAGAAAATTATGTTTCACACTATATGTGAGACCCAGAGAAGGGGCAAAAGCGGGACCATTTCCAGTTAGCTATTGTAGACAACTGAGCAAAGGGGGTGACTAGGGCCACCAGGCTGCTGATACATGGATAAATAGCTAAATGAGAACCTTTTAAATTATCTTTTTAGAAATCTAACTTCTAAATTTCCTCATTCTTCATTTCTATGCAAAAATGAAAGTACTTATCTATTTGTGAATGTAGGTTATCTTGGACACACAACTAATGGTTCGGAGTATTAAAAGAGCTGTTATCTATATAACATATGAGACGTACCAATTAGGTGGAAGAGCTGAGTGTTGGAACACAAAAGATAATATTGTCTGGAGTAGAAAATAATATTGGACAGTTTTTAATCTTATGACTCAGTACTTCAGCGAGATATAGGTTTTTCTTAATGAATACTTCTGAACCAATGAAAATGTCTAAATTCCGGTATAAAACTAGTGCCTTCTTACCTGGAATATCTACTAAGTCAGTGAAATGTATTTTGAAGAAAAATATATTGAATGTCTTATATAATGTTTTAAAGTTTATTTTCTTATTGTTTCAATTATTCTCTGGAGAGGCCTCCTTGAAGCAAGGCAGTTTAGAAAAAAAATTATGTACCTGGGAATTATCCTCACAAGTTAATCTTTTAAAAATCATGTCCTTCATTCATGATTTTCTTTTCTTTTTTTTTTTTCTTTGGCTGCGTTGGGTCTTCGTTGCTGTGCACGGGCCTTCTCTAGTTGCTGCGAGCAGGGGATACTCTTTATTGCGGTGCGCAGGTTTCTCATCGCGGTGGCTTCTCTTTGCAGAGCACGGGCTCTAGGCGTGTGGGCTTCAGTAGATGTGGCACGTGGGCTCAGTAGTTGTGGCTTGTGGGCTCTAGAGTGCAGGCTCAGTAGTTGTGGCGCACAGGCTTAGTTGCTCTGCAGCATGTGGGATCTTCCTGGACCAGGGCTTGAACCTGTGTCCCCTGCATTGGCAGGCAGATTCTTAACCACTGTTCCACCAGGAAAGTCCGTCATTCATGATTTTCATGGAGACATTATTGCACTTAACAAATTACTGGCTCTCTCTGTTGTTTCCATCAGGAACTCTAATGAAAAATAGATTGTTTTCTCCTCCTGTTGAGATCAGTGCAATCTGTAGTAGAGTACTTTTCATTTTCAAAGAAGATCTAATAGAATATACCATGAAAACACACTGGAAAATGAGGGTTTTTTAAAGTTGAAAGTCACAGGTTCTTAGTTCTCTGAGTTTGTATATTCTACCAATAAAAGGTATAAAACTATTTACATTATTTTGATTCTGTAATATGGATCAATTTTTAAACTTTGAATAAATCAGGTTTTATAAATTCTGTGGAAATTTTTAAATTAAATTTATTTACTTTTTCAGCAGTGATAGAAAAATAAAAACATAAGCATTGTAGTTGGTCACCGGCTCTTCTTGCAGCTATTATCTCTCCATGCACAGTTATTTGCAGTGTTTGGTAACACTCAGTGGTGTCACTGAGCTAACCTAACCTTAATCAGCCTGACATACTAAGCAGGTGACAGTTAAAATGAAGTATTTTTTAATCTTTGAAAGATTTAACTTGTCGCCAAGGCTGGTTCCTAACATCATCTAATAGAACAGTTATGCTCCTAGATCTTTCACATGAAACCAAGTCTACTTTGGCACTTCGGCAGTAGGCTGTCCACAACTTTTAAGTAAGATTCACTGTCTCTAAGATTTGTGATGGCAGAAAATTTTTGCAATAGCTCCACAAAATGGGAAGTGGACAAAATGTTTCTGTTTTTGGAAATAACAATTCAGGAAATGAAACATAACTAGTCCTTTTATTTTAGCTCCTTTCCCCAGTATGTTAATTAAATTGTGTAACCAAAATTGGATATATTATTATTATTATTAGAGCTCTCCAGTAATTTTCTCATAGTTTTAGCTCTTTCTGCCATTTGAGGAAATCTCAAGAAGAGCAATAGGAGGTTTGTTAACATATTCTTCTCCCCTCTGACCCTCAGTGCCATAGATAAAGAGTTGGATTCTAAAAGTCTATTTGCATGTATGGAATGGAATCATTAAAAGTAAATTTTTAGCAGTATTTTCTCTCTGGAGTATAAGTATTTTGAACTTTTTTGGAGGATTTCAGCAAAGGAGTATTAGAAAATATTGGCCATTTGCAGGAGTAAGCACATTTATCACAAAACTTGGGGGGAAAAATGAAAAGTTATATTTTATTAATTAGAAGGAAGATGTCAATATTAATGTGAACTATTAAATTTAGTTAGCTGTTATTTCCCAAGAAACTAACACATGATATGTTATTCAGTATTCTAAAATACAACAGGTTTCAAGTCTTGAAATTAGTCAAAAATGGGAAAAATAAAAGTTTGTAGCTTAAAATCTCTCACCCCTTCAGCTTCTAAAACCTTGTGCAAAACTTTACCCAGACAATTAACATACCTAATAAAGTTCTGAGTCTCCAACTTCAGCCATTTGCAGCATTTGTAGGAGTGAGAGAAATGAGAAAAAATTCCTCACGCGTTTCTCTCCCACTGTCCTTTCTTCGTGATAAAGGTCACAATTTTGCTTTATGATAGATTGGGTTATAGACTGTTGGAGCTAAAAGAGACTCTTTCAGTCATCTAGATTCACGTTCTTATTTTATACAGAAGAGGAAACTGAGACCCAGAGAATTTAAATGACTTGCCCAAGATCACAAAGCTAAAAATAATGGGGTAAGAGCTAGAAAATATAGAGCAGGGAAGAGTTTTCCCCGTAAATTATTTTTTGTGGTTGTTAGTTCAAATACGTTAGCCCTGTAAGAGATTAATTCAGGTGAGCCTGCTAAAAATACTTATTGTTTCTCAAGATAACAGAGGTAGAAAAAAAATCCCGAGAGGAATGAGAAGGGAAGTGGTCCATAGAACAAGTGAGACACAGCATATGTGCTTTAGTTTTAAGCCTTTGGGCCAAAATCACACTTACAATCTTAGTAACCAAAAAGAATCTTGTTCCTGGAATGCTTGTAGAGACCTGAATTACTCATAAGCTTCTTAGGAAAGAATTTACCCTTTGTTTGATATTGCAATGATTCTTGATCAGAAAGGCAAGCAAGCCTCTTTTATTGTTATAAGCCTAGTCATACTGCAATTGCCAGTGTAACGATTTCCTTGGAAAACTTTTGACTAAAGAACCATCTGTTTTGAATGATTTTAGTATGGATTAGATGATCCCATGAGGTGTCTCCCTGCTCTACCATTCTTTCCCTATTGGTGCCAGGACAACAAACCTCACATACTTGTATTGGGAGTTAGAGTAGCCAGAAATGATAGAATTTCTAGTTGTAGACTTACTCAACTGAGGAAATAACCATGGAAAGTTTATTCCAAAGTATTGCCAGAGTCATTATTCTAAAAGGTTTAACTGAGGAGGGCTCAAATGCCAATATTCAGGACAAAACAACTGCAATGAAGTCAGTGCCTTTGGAACAAATATTTGGACCATTTGATAACTTAAGTGACAAGTCTAGCTTCTGGTTTTCCTTCTACTCAATTCCTTCTCCCCTCATCCCCCCAAAGTAAATCTGTTACTGCCAGAGGATAAAAATTCTTTTCTAATCTACTTTCACAGGTAGGAGACTGACCAAAAGCTCCATGGGGTCTTAATTAAAGTTTTCCATTTTGCTAAAAGATAAGAAAGAAGCGCTCTACCTTTATTTCTGAAGTCTCTAGGAACAACTTTAGCCTGATATTGTATTAAAATACAACATTCAAAATAATATCTGGCAATTTTCTTGACATTCCAGAGGCATACTTGAAATAAGTGATGCCAAAAGGAGCTAAAAGTGGTGAAGGAAATTACAGAAGTGTTTGACTATCATCCAAAAGTTTCTAACAGAGGAAAATTTCCGTCCACCCCACAATCATCTTAAGGCTTTGTACCAAAGAATGCTAAAGATTTTAACTGGCTGGCAAAATACATAGCAGGTGGCAAAATATTTTTGACTTGGTAGCTAAAACATTTTCTTTTTCTTTACATACTTGACCATTTTATAAATAACAATAATTAGAAAACAATAAAAAATCAGGAATAGGAAACTATATTCAATATCCTGTGATAAACCATAATGGAAAAGAATATGAAAAAGAATGTGTGTGTGGTGTGTGTGTGTGTGTATATATATATATATATATATATATATATATATATATAACTGAATCACTTAGCTGTATAGCGGAAATTAACACAACATTGTAAATCAACTATACTTGAATAAAATAAAATTTTAAAAAATCAGGAATAATTTATATATGATGAAGTCCTCTATTTGAAAACAGCAAGGTTCTTCAATCTTTTATAGCAAATAGAAACTCTTCAGTGCTCAAGTATTTGATTCTCTGGTCTCCCCTTGTGTCTCCCTGCCCCCACTGAAATACTGTGAACAACCTTTCATGCTTATTCTTATGAATCAACATGAAATTTGACAACACTTTCCCTTCCTCATTTCAGATATGACTCATTGCTCTTGGTGTAATCCCCAAGGACCAGAAGCTCTACTTTAAAGTAAGTAACAAAAGAAGCACCTTTAATTCAACCTGGTTTACCCAGAGAACTCTAATGGTTATTATTCACTGCCTTCTTAAGTATGCATTATAAAGCTGAGTGCTTGAAGTGTCCTCTCTCCAGCTTTCCCTGGGGAAACCAATGCAGAAAAGCTGGAGAGGTAACCTGACTGATAAGTCTTAGACTTGAAGTTTATCAGCAGTTCTACTTAACCATCCATTATCTCTAGGATGCTATTGGATTTTAGCTTTGGGAGCATTTAATTTATTTTCAAGATTTTGGATCATCTTCCCTTCAGACCACTCTGACTTTGCATACAAAAAGTAATAGATATGAGCTTCTTAAAAGCCTTTCTAATTTAAAGCTTGACCCCTTTTCTGCTGTGTGATAACCACTACCTCACCCTCCAGTCTCTCTCAGACTTAGAAAGTGCTGTGGAGCTCAATTCACTACAGAAATCTTAAATCATCTAGAAAAGCCTGTGGTCTTTCAAACAATACTCAAATAAGAAGGAAAAAATAATATGGCGCTCTAAGTAAAATTCTACTTACCCTTACTTGAAAATAGGAAAAACTAAATAAAGAGCTGAGGCCCCTTTACTTTTCCAAATCCTAGAAACATCTAGTGCTGAGAGAAATTGTTTCTTGGTTTAGAAGATGAGAAGAATTGAAGTTAAACAATGATCCTTTTTCCATTTCTTTAAAAAAAAAAAAAAAAAGGCCGGCAGAGGCAAAAGCTCTGTTGGACAAATTGTTTCAGCAGATGTTCATTGTCCCAGGGAGAAAACAGCCCCTACTTTGCAGCTTAGCACTTGCAAATTTAGAAACTTAAATATTTTTAACTTGAAATGGTCCATGTGGTATGAGTGAGATGTAAGTATTAAAATCATTCCTATGAGCAAGTGGTTACATTTTACTATTAGGTCCATAGAATGCTGACAACTGGTGTTATATCATGGTATGGTGATGCAACAATTGTCACCCACCTGCACTTCCAAGCTTCTATAGGTTTCCCCCCAATCATTTACAATAGCACCCTGGAAGAATATTAATAATTATACTAACATTTAGAGAGTACTTATGATGTATTAGGTACTCATAATTATCCTGTGATATAAGTACTGTTAGGATGCCTATTTTAAAATGTGGAAACCAAGACTCACAAAGATTAACTTATCTAAATCACAGAGCCAAGAAGTGGTGGCGATGGCATTCGAATGTAGGCAGCTTGACTCTAAGACAGGGGTAGTCAAACTTTTTCTGTAAAGGGCCAGATAATAAATATTGTAGGCTTTTCAAGCCATAACATCTATGTTGCAGCTACTAAACTCTGTCTTTGCAGAATAGCAGCCTAAGACAACATGTAAATGAGTGAGCATGGGTTATTCCAAGAAAACTTTATTTATGGACCCTGAAATTTGAATTTCATATAATTTTCATGTGTCACAAAGTATTATCCTTCTTTGAATTTTTTTTCAACTGTTTAAAAATGTAAAAACAATTCTTACCCTGTGGGCTGTACAAAACCACAAGACAGTCTGGATTTGGCCCACAGACTAGTTTGTCGATCCGTGCATAAAGCTCTTAAGGACTATTTTTCTAGTAGTGTCTTTTTATAATTTTTTTAAAACATCTAATAGAACTATATTTACATTCTAGCATTATCAAGTTATGTCAGACTTTATCATATAAAATTATATTTTGGGAAATAAGATTTGCTTTTATATTATAGGTATTAGATTGGAACATAAGAAATTTGCCAGTATTAGACTGTTTGACCTATAAAAGTGACAATTTTCTATGTTTCAGCATAATATTTATAAGTGTCTATTGTCTTAGGAGGTAACTCTTATTTTATTAGAACAATAAAGCATAGGTTAGTGACCAGGAAAACATAAACAATTCAAGCATCAGACGTGTGACAAACTAGATGATTGTTAAGGTTCCTTTAGAATCTTTTCTATGAATTGAATTATGATAGTCTAAGAGTTGCAAAGAAAGGGGAACATCATATTACCAAATAGTTTCTCTGTGACAAGTACTAAACTGTAATATCTCATTTAGTTTCCATAATGACACTACAAGATAAGTGTTTTTACCGAGTTTATGGTTGAGACAATCTAGGTTCTTGCCCACATTCAGCGCACTTACAGATGGCAAAGCCTGGACTTGGACAAAGATGAAAAGAGGTCTTTTTGTTTCGCTCACACAACAAAGGTAATTTCGCTGTAATCTGTCAGTACCACTAAGACTTTTAAGATTAAAAATTTTTTTCAAATTTATTGCTAGAAAACTAGTTGTAAGGCATAATATTAGAATTTCTCTCATTTTCAGTAAACTCCAGAAAATATACTCACATAATTTTTAAACATTTTTTATAGCTACATTTATATTGTTTCTTTGGAATTTTTTTATACTAATAACCTCCTACTTAGGTATGATCTCTGTTTTTAAATAGAAGAGCAGAAGAAGGTGAGAATCATAGCTTTTGGTAAACAGAAATTTCATAAGCTAACTGATTACTTAAAACTGATAACTTTACAAAGTCTGAGAATTTTAGAGCATCAAATCCCTTTTTTCACATTTTAACATATTAGCAGAACTTTTAACTCCTATATATACTAAGAAAACAATTCTGCGTACACTAAGAAAAAAAAGCATTCGGGAAGGAAAGAAACTACAAAGTAAAATCAAAAGAAATATCTGGATCAGAATATTAAAATTATAATACCTTGCTTCATTTATGCTTCTCATTCCTTATCCAAAGAAGAAACCAATAACTTCATCAGTGGCTATTGAGGAATAAACTATGACATAGGTAAGAAATTCTGAAGAATTCACTAGGTATAGAAATATCTACCCAAGAAAATGAATTACTCTGAGTTATGGTTACACTGGAAAGATACATTATAGCTCTTTATCTTTTATCCTTTTTTTTTCTTCTTTTCCCTTTTTTCTTGGCATAGCAAATAAAATAAATTTCAGGCCTGACTAGCCTCTTTCCACTCACAATTTTCCATCTTTACTTTTATGCCTTTTTTTCCTAAATGCCAGATTGACTTTTCTTACTAACATTATTTCAACTCATCAAACATTATATTTCCCTTCATTCAAAATTTACTTCAAAAGTCAGTCTTCTCTAGAATATACATCAAGCAAGTTGAAAATAGAGACATCTGCCAGAAAGTGAAATTCAAAAATTAATGAAAAGGTTCTTGGCAGTCCCCAAGAAGCAGAGGGTTTACATGGAAAAAAAAAAAAAGTATGACCAAACTTTTGGAGCTATTTATATAGTTATAATGCATCAGATTCTGTTATTTTGTTTTGAACACGTAATAGACCAGGATCAAAAATGGTTGAAGAAAGGGGGATTTTGGATCTTCAGATTTCCACTAGAATGTAATCACAACAAAAATGGGATTTTTATTTTATTCATTACTGAATTCCTAACTAAAACAGTTTCTGGAACATGATAGGTGCTCAATAAATATCTATAGAATGAATGAATGGTTATTAAAGAGTGACTTTGGACATGAAATCAGGAGCACAACAGTTAAACATATGATATTATTGTCTTGCCTTAATGAGTCTCTTTATTCACAAGTAGAAGCAATGAGGGAAATATTGTACAAGTCATTCAGACAAAGCACTATTTAGTAATATGGACGTGACATGAGTTTAAAGATAATGTGACCATTGTCTTATTTATTATGGTAATAATCAAGGAAGGGAAAACTGGACAATCCAGTTAGATCATGATTCCTAGACTTTATATAGGCAGATTCCAGAAGGTTCAATTAAAAATTAGGTGTGATCCTGTAGGCCAATATTATAAATAAAAGGAATGAAGGCACATGAGAATTCAGATTTTTGAAAACAAAAACTCTAACCCATAATCATGTATTTAGCCAGTCTCAGTCTCAGCATTATTGACGTTTGGAATCTGATACTTCTTTGTTCTAGGGAGTACCCTGTACATTGTGAGACATTTAGCAGCAACCCTGGCCTCTACTACCCACTAGATGTTGGGAGTACCACACCCCCTCTGTTGTGCAACCAAAAAATATCTTCAGACATTGCCAAATTGAGAATAACTGCTCAAAAGGAAGGAAGAAAAGATAGACAGTATTCTCAGGTTTTAGAAATACTTATAAGCACACCCAGAAATGAATGGGTAAACCAAATATGGTTTGTGACTGCTTCAACCAATAGAGGACAGTGGATATGATTTTGGAGGCTAGTTGTAAAGGCCATGCAGCGTGTGCCTTGCTTGTTGGAACACTTGCTCTTGGAGCCCTGAGTTGCCACATAGGAGGTCTAATTACTCTGAGGCCACCATGCTGTGAGGGAGCTCCAGTCACTTGGAGAGATTGCTTGTAGGCACCCTGGTTAACAGTGCCAGCTGAGTCGGTAGCCTGGGTGCCAGACAGGGAGTGAAGAGTCTTCAGATGTGTCAGGCTCTGGCCATTCAAGTCACATGCTGCCAATCAGTTCTTCACAGCTGGAGCTCCAGACATCAATGACCAGAGAGATAAGTTGCCCCCATCCCCTGCACTGTGCCCTAGCCAAATTCTTTTTGTTGTTGTTGTTGTTGGTATGCGGGCCTCTCACTGCTGTGGCCTCTCCCGCTTTGGAGCACAGGCTCAGGACGCGCAGGCCCAGCAGCCATGGCTCACAGGCCCAGCTGCTCTGCGGCACGTGGGATCCTCCTGGACCGGGGCACAAACCCGCGTACCCTGCATCGGCAGGCGGACTCTCAACCACTGCGCCACCAGGGAAGCCCCCCTAACCAAATTCTTGACCCACAGAATCTGTGAGTGTGATAAAATAGATGTTTTGTGCTGCTAAGTTCTGGGCTATAGATAACTGGAACAATCAGCTATTCTGTTCCCCTTCTCAGAGACAACCACCATGACCAGTTTCTTGTGTGTTCTATCAAAGGTATTTTATGAATATAAAATCACATATTTAAATTATATTTTTAGTATAAATGGTTGTACACCACATACTTGTTCTGCACTTTGATTTTTTTCATTTAACGGCATATCTTGAAGATTCTTCAACTACACATATAGAGTTTCTTCATTCCTTTATAGGGATGCATACTATTTTATTATATAAATACTTCATAATTTAAATAACGAGTTTTGTATTGATGGACATTTAAATTGTTTTCAATCCTTTAGTTTTAAAAACAGGTAGCAATTGCTGGAGTGACATTTGTAATTTTTGTGACATTGACTGATTGCTCTCCATGGGGGTTATTCTGTTTTCCTCTCCTAATAGAAATTTAGTTTCCTCAAAAATACCTTGTTTTGTCAAACTTTGTTTTAAATCTCTGCCAAATAAATTGATAAGAATGAAAAAAAAACCAGAAAGAAATACTTAAAAGCAAACATGGAAAAAGGAACTTATAAGAGTGATTCAAAAATCATATCACTGCAGTTGAGAAGTTTAAAATCCTTGTTTAAAAAAATAAGAGCAAAAAAAAGGAATGTCTCCTCCGGCTTATTGGAGTAAGATAAAGTTTGGTGCTGATTGTGTATAGATAAATAATAGGACCATTAAAATTACTGAAATATTTTGCATAATCTTCTCCGTTTAGACAATCTTCTAATATTACAAAGACCATTTGTAGGTAACAGTAAGAAAGCACTGTATTACTTTATACATTATTCTGGATTTCTAAAGTTAGGTAAATATCATATCAAAAGAGTATGGGAGGGCTTCCCTGGTGGCGCAGTGGTTGAGAGTCCGCCTGCCGATGCAGGGGACATGGGTTCGTGCCCCGGTCCAGGAAGATCCCACATGCCGCGGAGCGGCTGGGCCCGTGAGCCACGGCCGCTGAGCCTGCGCGTCTGGAGCCTGCGCGTCTGGAGCCTGTGCTCCACAACGGGAGAGGCCACAACAGTGAGAGGCCCTTGTACCGCAAAAAAAAAAAAAAAAAAAAAGAGTATGGGAAAATTATCAAAGGCACAATAATATTTTTAGAAATCTTTGAAATTATTTTGAGTTGTACCATAAAATAAACAATCCCAATTTTCAAAAAAATTTAAAAATAGGTGGTGTTAAAAAAAAATTGATAAGCTACTTAGTAAGGATCCCTGAAATAATTCTAGAACAATCAAAGACATGCTGAGTGCCTGTAATAGAAGAATTGACTGTCAAAAACCTTGAGTGCATGGTATGAGATATGTCAAATTAATCTCATATTTGACTGAGTTTCTTGAATTGTAAATCAGAGTAATGCTATAAATGCAGTGTATCTTGATTTCCACAAAGGCTTTGTGAAATACCCTTAGGCTCTCTGTGTTCTTGCAGACAAACTGGAAAAGCATGGGCTGATTGATAATACAGTTTGTTTTCCCTACACCACCAGCTAACTATTCCTCCTACCTTCATAGGCTCACCTATTATAATCCTTTTTGGGAATATGTAGGACTCCTCAAAATAAGTTTCAAAACCATTAGACTCAATAATCAATAAGTGCCTTTCAAAGTCTATCATTTTATGGTATTTCAGTCACTGTGATCTACAAACTGTCAGTGCAATTCAGTCTCCTTAATTAAGGTTGAACAAAAATTTTATAGACTGATTCCCATCCCATCCAAGGTGGACATCATTCTTTTTGTAAAATTCTTAATCCACAGAGAAGCAAATCAATATCAGTTAATATTTAATTTAAAAATACCATTCAGAAATAAAGGCAAGATTTATTGTTACACTATTAAATATATTTAATAGTTTATTAATGTCACAATCACTCTGTTATACTTACAAAGAAGAACTGGTGAGCTAGGTGGGAAGAAATCTGCCAGTAAGATATTGTATCAGTCTGACTTCTGCTCTACTCCACCCATTCTACGTATTCACCTCTCACCCTGCTCCAATAAATATAAAATGACTAGGCAAAAATTTTACCAGCGTAGATATTCTAAGCACCATAATACCAATAATATCAAAAGTATATTGTCAGGGCAAAGAGAACTTTTTGACAAGGTAAAAAAAGGGAATGTAAGCTAGAATGGAATTGTTTAATTACATCTTACCTGGAAAGAAATTCACTGTTCCAAAAATGGTAGTAAGTCACACCAAGTATACATAACTACAAACCATGCATTTATTTAAATGGGCTGCTTAATTTTACTACTATGTAAATAAAAAATACAGTGTAATGAATTTGTGATAACTGATGATACTGTGATTTGTTATTTTAGTTTAAAATGTATAGAAATTCAAGAAAGGAGACTCCAGTTTGACAAGTTAAAAATAAATGGATGGTTTGAATGTCATATTCAACTATCCCTTCATTGATAGTGATTCACATTATTGCACAAAATAGTTTCCTAACCAGAGTATTGGTTCACTGGTGGAAAACCCAAATCATATTATCATTAAAGGCATGCTGCAATGCTTTCTTTCCAGCATCAGCTAGGGTTCATATTGCACAGGTCATCTTTATACTCAGTTGTCTTCAAACTGAACAAATGGAAACTTACTTAATGAGACGACAAATATTTGACCTGACTTGTATCCATTACAATGATCTTCCTTGTAAAGGAAATATATTCCTAGGAAATCCAGAGCCATGCAGGAGAGGAGGTAAACTATGACTTTGAAAGGAAGGATCAGTAACAGCGCTCAACTAGGTTCCCTGCAAATTTGACAAAGCTTGTTTTCAACGTATAGTCTATGTAAACTGTGTGATGTTGTGAGTGTAAGTTCACAGGATTACAGAGTTCAACCTAACCCTGTGAAAGTGTGAACTCTAAGAGTGGGAGGATGAATTGACTCAACAAACTCAATACACAGGGTCCTCGTCAAACACTTATCCCACATTATTACCCACAGTGAGCACTACTTTGCCTGGGATTAGCTAACCTTGAATCAATAAATGATATTTTCCTTCCTGAGAAAGAAGGGTGCATTTTTTGTTTGTATCATATGTATTAGTAAGCTATACTGAGTACAGGACCCTGATTTTATCTTCATCTTTAAGATAAAATCATGAGGAAAATAGCCAACAGAGAGGCTTTGTTTTTAAGAGAGACAGGTAACCAAGTTATACATAAGATCAACAAGTCTTCCTTTTGAAGTTAACAAATATAAAGTCCATTTCTCAGCTGGAACCAGTCAGATTTGAAATCTTTTCTCCAAATAAGAAATCATGATATTTGCTTCCATAGGAATGATTTTAGAATTTCAATCCTAACTACACTCACAACTTCTTGGTTTACCTGTATCTACTACTCTGAAAACAATGAGAAACAAACTCTAGAGGCTGTCTCACAGACATCAATTATTAGGGCTACCTCTTTAAAAAAAATTTTTCCCTCAGAAACTTCAGCTGGAAGAAAATCAATTTAGCACGATTTTACTTGAAGCTATCCCAGGTAAAATCATCATTTCATATTCACCCATTCACTCAAAAGCATTTAAGTGATTTAGGAAAAGTTAAGCATAAGGGAGAAGATAGCACTTTCAAATAAATCCAAATCTTACCTGGTAAATTGAAATGGAACAATACCCCTGAAATCCTTCTTGACTTGCGCTCCTCTGCTCAAGGGACAACTAAATCACAGCAGCCAATATTCTTAAACCCTGAAAGAAAAATCAGGAAGCTTGATCTGTGCACATAATGGCCTGCATAATGTAAGAAAGCGCCGTTTCTTGGCAACTAGGAAACAATCCTTTTCAATTAACTCACAGCAATTGGCCCACGTTTGTTGTGAAACAGAGAGTAAAGAAAATGTTTTAAGAACTCAAAAGAACCTGGTAATAGCTCACCAAGAAAGCCAGGTCAGTTTGTTCATTTTGAAAAGCATTTTAATTAATTGACTGCCCATTCTATTTGCCTAACCCTTTGCTAAGAACTTTCATTGACCTACCTGTCTCACATCCTTGTTGCATTATTTACCTAAAACCCCAGTCCTGAAGAGTTGCATTTATTGTTGCAGCAACACAGTGAAAAGGCGAAAGATAATTCTAGCAAACCAGTGGTATGTAATGTTATTCTGCCTACCGTTTTGCGTACCATATTTTGCTTTCTACAACATCAGCTTGAATGTAGCCCTGGATGCTGACTAAGATACATAATTCAAAACAGTTGTATGCTATAGTCTCTGCGTTGTTAAAGACCACCTCCAGCAGGCATTAATTTTAGGTGATAGGTAGGAAGTGCCACTGGGGTAGGTTAATTTTGTGCTGATTTAACTATTTTGGATGATTCATATATACAGCCATCCTTGGGGGGATTTGTTCCAGCCTCCTGCCCCCCACCCCCCACTGAGAATAACAGACTCCATGGATGCTTAAGTCCCTTATGTAAAATGGCATAGTATTTACACACAACCTATGCACATCTTTCCGTATACTTTAAATCTTCTCTAGATTACTTATAATACCTAATACAATATAAATACTATGGAAATAGTTGGAAGTACAATGTAAATGCTGTGTAAATAGTTGCCAGGCACGTAGCAAATTCAAGTTTTGCTTTTTGGAACTTTCTGGAATTTTTTTCTTCAAATATTTTTGACCCGTGGCTGGTTGCATCAGTGGATGCAGAACCCACAGATATGGAGGACAAACTGTACTTGTGAGAATCTGATGAACTCTTTGGATAATCTTCTTAGGGTGCTTTGCATTCTTCCATACATACTTGAAATTTAATATATTAATAGGGGTCTGTATGTGGGACCCTTATTTAAGAATCTCTGTTCAAAAAAGCAAGTGGTAAGGAAAATATGTTATACAGAGATAATTTTTGCTGTTAATCAAACTTTAGCAGTACAAATGGTAAAGTTTTAACTATCAAGTATGACTGTATCTCCCAAATGAGAAAACGTTTTAAGATAGATAATTTCCATATCCAACTATCCAACTAAAGCCAAATTGGATGAATTTTGTCTTCATTCCCACCCCCCACCCCCCCGCCATTTTGCCAAGATTTACCAAGAGTGTCTGTTATGGTGTTTACTTTCAACAGCTCTTTTCGTTTTTCCTTTTATCATCCAATTCTCCCTAAAATGTGTCAGTCTGGTCGTGCTATCATTAATGGGCAATTCTTAGGTAATATTTTTTAAAATATAACCTTTTGGAGGGATTATCTTCACACAAAGCACTTTCTCTGTTGGTGAGAACTTGAGGCAGTGTCGTAAACTGTTGAAGGTGATGTATTTGGGTAGACCTTCTGGCACCTTCAGATCACATTCCTTGACAGCTGAGTACACTTTCCATGGACAGAACTGGCTGGGATAATTTTGTAAGTGTTTCTTCAGCTTTCTGACTCTTCCACTTGCTAGCTCCATGACCTCAGGCAGATTTGTTAAACATTTTGTGTCTCAGTTCCCTTATCTGTCAAATGAAGTTAATAATATTTACATCATAGGGTTATTTTGAGGATTGACTAAGATTACATATGTAAAGCTTCTTCAAATAGTGCCCAGCAAATGGTAAGTGCTCAAAGGTTAGCTATATTATTAACATCATTGTTGTTGTTGTTAGCATTTCTGAACTAAGTAACTTTCAAGGTCCTTTTCAGATTTAGGATTTCCAAAATCCTATGTAATCCTTACATAAAAATCTAAAGTAATGTTAAAAAAAGGCTCTTGAGGCATATAATATAAAATTACTCTTCTTCCTTTTTTTATAGATAAAACCTCATTTATGGGCTTCCCTGGTGGCGCAGTGGTTGAGAGTCCGCCTGCCGATGCAGGGGACACAAGTTCATGCCCCGGTCCAGGAAGATCCCACATGCCGCAGAGCGGCTGGGCCCGTGAGCCATGGCCACTGAGCCTGCGCTCCGCAACGGAAGGGGCCACAGCAGTGAAAGGCCCGTGTACCGCAAACAAAACAAAACAAAACAAAAAACCCCCAAAACCTCATTTATCATCTAATATGTCTAATATTTAGAGCTTTTGTATGCCTTTTTCACTAACAAAGAAAAACGCACAATTATTTTGAAAAGTTAAAAATCTCTTTATCTTTCTGAAAAATTCATTCACGTTAAACAGATTGATTTAATTTAACCAAATGCATAGAGAAGCAGAAATTCTGCAAGAATCTTTTCTAAGACATTTTATTATGGGCAATGCAATTATAAAAGAATCACAAGCTTTTCTTCTTATATTCTTAAAATGTATGGACCATTGCTTCAGCTTTTGGCATCCATTTGGATGTATTTTTAACCAGCAGCTGCAGATCCTAGTATTTGAGAGGAAATGCAGGCTCTTCAGTATTCACAGTGTAAACACAGTCCATCCAGAGTGGCCATAAAGACTCCATCTGATCCTCTCCAGCTTAAAAGGCAGGTTTAACTTTAGGTCTAGACCAAATGCACTGTGTAGCTTCCTCAATCGAATACCACGCCATATCTCTGCTAGGAAAAAGTTCAGCCTTATTCTAAGAGGCCAAATGAACCAACCTTCTTTGGAGGGATTGGATTCAGCTACTCGAGGAGATATTTACCATCATATGCTTGGAACATGGAAGTGCCTCCCTTGTTTTTTATTTCTAGCAGTCTTGTTTGCCTCAATATCTTGAAATAGCAAATTCTGGCACAGGGGAAATTACCTATGAAATTACCTATGAAATGTGCAAACAAACTGAAAGGACAATATTTGTTTAAAAGTACCTAACTCTGGAGGGTAAAAGAAATACTCTGGAAAACATCAATCTAGTGTTTCTCTTCACAGAAGATTGGATGTAATGTGAAAACAGTGCTGCATAAGCTACTGGGAAGTGTGAATTCCTCATCACAAATTCTATAACAGTCTAAGCCACAGAGTTATTTCCCTTCCGTAACTCTGAGAAGTCCTCAAAGTTCAGTGCTATCAATTCAAGCAACACAAAACATAGCATGATATATAGCATTTATTAGTAAATTTTGAGTACCTTTTTTTCTAATTCAATATAATGTTGAAAAATGATTCATCATGGGAAATACTAAAATTTAAATAAAAATAAAATCAGTGCTCTCACACAAAAAATATAGAAGTCACAGGTAATCCTTCTACAGCTTATAAATTTGCAAACAAGACACTAAATCTCATATGACACAGGTTAATGAGGATTCTGCAAAATAATTTTTACGGACAGTCATGATGAAATATTTTACAAAATAAAGTATTTTATAAGCATTGACTAAAAATAGAAATAAAAGTTTAGCAGAGTACAATCAGTCAAACTGAATATTTCTGAGTTCTCATTTTTGGAGCTAAGAAAAAAATTGAGGACAGTATAAGGAACTGCCTAAATTCCCATCAGAAGGGTAAGGTTTCCATAATCCAGGATTCTAGTTAAGCCTCCAGTAAGAAAGAACTGACCTGGGAAACTTACAATAGACTACCAGACTGGGCCCCTCTTACTTCTCATTTCTTACTGTTCTCCCCTTAAATGACTCTACTTGGCCTGCCAACTATTCTTTAAAACACAGCATCTCCTCTACTTCCTTCACATCTTTCCTTAAATGTCATCTTCTCAAGAACCTTTCTCTGACCACCCTATCTGAAACCACAACCCCTGCCCAGCCCCACTGACACTCCCTATTCCCTTCCTGCCTTAATTTTCTATCATTTATTGCCACATTCGATACTTACAGTGTTCATTTTCTGTCTCCCCCCGACTAGACCATAGACTCTATGAAAGCAGGAATTTGTATCTGTTGTGTTTACTGGTATATCCCCAGCATCTATTGATAGAATGTTCCTGGTATACTATAACTACTACTACACAGGATTAAAGAGGGTCCCCATTAAAAAGGATGATATTGTTAACATTTAGAGATAGAAAGGACTTTACTCAGCATGAGAAGTAGAGAAAAAAATTATTTAAAAGATTCATTTAAATCCCTCTGTGCTCTTCTAGGAAAAAGAAACATAAGAAGGAACTGAAGTATGGGAATCTTTTCAACCATTACAACGCTTCAAGGTATATTTATTTTCCATTCTTTCACAAAGGTAAGCATGGGTAGTTATTGTTTAACCCTATCAAAAGCTAATAATTGTGTCACTTTAGCCTTGGGGAAATGAAAAACAGGAAACATTTTATCAAGGTGCATAGATTCATAAGTAATATTTTAAAAGGTTATTTGAAGGGTGTTAACAGAATTGCTTTTGAACAGACCTGTATTAAGGTAAAATAAAAATTCTATTTTTTTCTGAAAAACCTGGAAATTGGCCACTGATACCCTTTTTTTTACCTACATGGCTAAGCTGAATATTACTTTTTGAGCAAAACCACTATAGAAATAAGCCTAAGCAATGGAACTTATTATTCTAATTAATAATGGCAAGATTACCGCATTATACTGCAGAGTGCATTTCTTCCAAATGGCCTAACTCAATAGATTAAAACAGGAATGACCTCATCAGTTCATCTGAAAAGCAAGGAAAGGCCTTGCCTACCTCAAAATCTTTCTTTCACTCCTTCCACAACTCTTGTTCCTTAGGAAAGTTCGCTTTTGTTTGTATTAGACTGGGCTTTTCTCCGATAATAATATGAAAATACCTCTAAGTTATTTGCAGTGACATTGTAATGGCCTAGTGGCTTTCCAACTGTTTTACCTAGTGGACAGCTGAGTCTTGTTCAAAGGACAACCTCTGACCACAGGTGCATAGAAGTGCCGGGAGAGGGGCTGGGTGCAAAGTTAGAACTAACATGAGGACAGAAGGAGGAGGAGGAGGTGAGAAATGTTTCCAACTTCCTGCTTTGTCCTGTGTACAGGAGACAAGTGACTCTCTCAAAGTCAGATAATCTCCAAATACTTCCTGACATTCCATTCCTTTTCCATTCCAACATCTTCAAAATCTCTTCAGCAAGTAAGTTAGCATTAACAAATCACCATCACATGTATACTGCATTTCCAGCAATGTTATCTATATGCCCTTCCCAAAATATTCTCTCTCCCTCTCCCTCAATTTCCCTCATTCTCTCTCTCTGCCTTCCTGCCTCCCTCTCCTTCTCCACTTCTCCCTTCTCCCTCTCTCTCTTTCATACACACACTCACACGCACACACACACACAACCTATTGAAAGTGTATGCTCACTCTTATCTGACTTGTTCACTATACATCTACTGTGTGCCAAGCCCTGGTAAGTAAATTACATGTGTTATTTCATTTAACCCTTAAAACAACCTTAGAAGTTGAATACTTTTATCTCCATGTTACAAATGAGGGAAATGAGCCACAGAGAGGTTAAGTAAATTTTCTAGTCATACTTAGTAACCAGAGAGGCTAAAACCAGATCTGACTCCAAATTGCTTACTTTGAATCATCATGCTTTATGAGCTCTCCTCAGCCCCCTGCCATATCCAACAAATGATTATATTTGAAAATTCCCCTGACTTTTGTCTGTTAAACAAATAATAACATAAATTAGAATGCCTGGCAAACCTACTGCTTATGACCTTATGAATAGATTTCTTTAGTTCAATTAACATTTTTTTTGGCTTTTTATAAAACACCATGAGGTACTTTTAAGGACAAAAGAAGCAAACATTTTCATGTGGTCTTATGTAATGATGTGCAATTTAGACCTAATCCTTTCAGCCCAGAGATGGGAGACTGACACTAAACAAAGCTCATTGTGTTCTTTTGTGCTGCCATAACAAGGTATTTAAAGGATGAAATTCCGGCTGGCAGATGGACTTCTTGGCATAACTCTCCGTGCATCACAGAAATTGTTTTGTTTCAGGGGATTCAAACAAGATGCCCGACATTTCTCAGAAGATGTTTCTACTTGTAAATATGGTAACTTGTTAGGTAGGGGTGTTAAAGGGACAATAATGAAGGCTTTTAAGGCCTTTTTCCTGTCTGTAACTTTGTATGATATGTACAAAGTGCATTTACAGAAACTCATCCAACCTCAGTGAACACTCACACTTGAAGCCCTGAGTTGCTGTGTTAGAATTCCAATTACCCAAAGCTTCCAAGATGTGAGGAAACTAAGCCAGATGTTGGGGCCACCTGTATGTGCTTCAGTGGACAGCAGAGCTCAGCTCCCAGTTGACAGCTAGTGTCGACTGCCATCCATGAGAGGGAGCCTTCTTGGACATCCAGCCCAGCTGAGCCTTCAGATGACCGTAGCCCTGGCCAGCATTTGACAACAACTGCATGAAAGACTCCAGGCAGGATTTGCCCAGCTGAACCCTTCCTAAAATTCCTGTCAGACAAAATCATGAGCAAAATGAAATGAATATTTTATGTAAGTAGGTTTTAGGTGGATTTGCTATGTAGCAAAAGTAACAGGTTTTGTTACCTGGAAGTAGGGTGTTACCAGGACCAGTGAGCATCAAAGTGACTGTCAGTGAAGGCTGGAAGGAGAGTGAGTGAAATGTCATTGGGGGCTGGAAGATAGAAGACCTTGGATATGTAGTGGTGGGAAGTTTATGAAAACTATCACTGCAGAATATAGAACTACACCTAGTGAACTAACTGATCTGGATAAGGATATTTCTGGCTAAATGTTGAAAGTGACAATTAAGGTTTTCTAGCTACTATCATAAAATGAAGATAAAGAGATATGAGTTAAAATAGAAACTATTCCATTGTCAAGCAGAATGTAGAACAAGTAAAAATGGCCCTTGCTTTGCTAGGTTTAAAAATAAAACCAATTCTCATCTCTAGTCTCTCCCAGAAGAAGACTCTCAAAAGTAAAAAAGAGCCTCAGGGCAAAGAGTAAATCCAGGGTGCTGTCAGGAAACATGGTCTTAGGGTAAATATGAAGTAAAATGTATAACTGTAAAATCCTTTCTTAAGACATAGAAAGATTTAAGGGGATTTCTCAGAGACCCTTTCAAAAGCCTTCCATGGATTTTTAGGATGTGCCTCACGGCATCTCTATTTTCAGTTTAACAACAGCCCTTCTGAGAATTGTAAACAGTCTCATAGGGAGCCCAAAGTAGAGATCTGCTCTTAGGTCAAATTTTCAGTTTTTGTATAGGGATACGCTGTTCAAGATTGAATAAGCAAAAAGGAAGTTATCATACCATTACATAAGCCAAAACCAACCCAAGTTTCAAATGAGGATTTTTTTTTGAAGTTTACCTCAACAGCCTCTAAAATATAACATTCTGTTTGGAAGGGGAAGTGTGTACATGGCCATTGTGATTTTGCCTGACCAAAGTCCCCTACCAAGCTCCATTTGTTGAGACAGAGTCCCCCAGATGTAGGACATCTACCGTTGAATCAGTTCAGAATCCCCCAGATGTAGGACATCTACCGTTGAATCAGTTATCAGCAAGCTTTGGAATCCCCAGCAGAGGCTGCTAATTTGTTAACCATATACTAGCTTGCATTCTCAAGCAGTCCAATTTGAGGGACCAGACAGCAGGATTGTGAGTTTGAAGAGAGCATGCTGTGTTGCAACAGTGGCAGGTTTCAGAGGCAGAGATGTGAGGGAGATTAAAAGAAAATTTACAGGCTTGGCATTAGGAGGTACACATGATCTCAGTTCTGCCAGAGCTTCACCTCTGTGACGAAATACTTGACAGCATCGACAGGTGTACTTGATAATGTGGAAAGTTGCAGAGACTGGTACATCTGCTCCCCTACCATGTACCAACAGGAAGGAGAAAAGTTCTCTGGAAATGTGTTAATGCTAGAGAGTCTTTTGCAATGAGCCATATGACAAAGTGCTATTGAACAGTTTGGAAAATCAGATTCAGTCAAAGCATGTTATTACAAGAGCGACATACAGTAAGGCATTATTGGAGAAGCTTTAGAATGGGAGATCTAAATTCGCCTTGTTAGTAAAGATTTATACAAGAAGAGGAGAGAGAAAGGTGACAGATCCTGTCTTGATGGAACCCAACCAAATGGCAGACTTGAACTGGAGACCTTAGTAGAGACTTGGGGAGTTGCAGCCGATGTTGCTGGTTTAACAGTAAAATCAACCTCCCTCTCAGAAAACCTGGTGAGAGACTGTGTCCATTAACTTAGTGTATGAAGTCTATCTCAGAGAGAACAGCTGGAACCATCCACCTTTAACTTAGGAGCTACTCATTTATATGGTACATTTTTAATGCATAGGTTGCCAGGTGGAAGTATCTTTCTCCCCCAACCCCTTTTAAAATTTTGTTATAGAAAAGATGGGTATTTCCAAGCAAACAACACTTGCTAGGGGAGACTTTCCTTAGCCATCCAGAAACTAAGAGCAGAAAACAAGGAGGAACCAAGGAGACAGCTAATCCCTGCAAGCAAAATTGCCCAATAGATACTCTGGCTCCTTCTTGTAGGAGGCAGAGATCATGCATGTAAGCGCTGAAAACAACAGAAGCTGATGCTCCTTCCTTGTATGTAGAAGTCATTAACCCAAAAGTCAGCCTTGATTCTGAGAGTGGAAAAGATGGTAGAGGATGCTGGTGGGAATTTTTTTTTCAGGCCCATATTCTCTAAAGCTGTGATCTTCAGTCTAAGGACAACTGTATAACACCCAGAAAGCACTATGCCACAGAGATGGCTGCTGATGCAGGAAGACCCTGCCTGATTAGGCTGGGGCAGCAGCGGTATTGGCACGAGTGACTGGCACTGTGTAGGTGAGTGTGAAAAACCTTCCCAGTATCCAAGTGACAGGGCAGAATCAGAAATAAATAGCTCAGGGCTTCCCTGGTGGCACAGTGGTTGAGAATCTGCCTGCCAATGCAGGGGACACGGGTTCGAGCCCTGGTCTGGGAAGATCCCACATGCCACGGAGTGGCTGGGCCCGTGGGCCACAACTACTGAGCCTGCGCGTCTGGAGCCTGTGCTCCGCAACAAGAGAGGCCATGATAGTGAGAGGCCCGCGCACCGCGATGAAGAGTGGCCCCCGCTTGCCACAACTAGAGAAAGCCCTCGCACAGAAGCAAAGACCCAACACAGCTATAAATAAATTAATTAATTAAATTAAAAAAAAAAAAAAAGAAAGAAATAGCTCAGGTACCAATTTAAATCCTCAAAGGAAAAAAAAAAAGTTGTTTGGGCTCACAGAGGAGTTTGAGGCTTAGGTGCCAAAAGTAAATTCAGTCCTGTTTTTTCACCTATACCTCAGAAGAGGATTTGTACAGAAGGTGAACAGGAGGCTCCATTTCCCCCTCAGGATGCTGTATTTGATGCTGTTGTGTACCACCCACATCCCCTTCTAGAACCAAGTTCTCTCCAAGTTGACTGGAATTTTGGATGCTGACAGCTCACAGCTGTGTTCTTCTTCAGGAATTGCCCCTGGCTCAAGGAAGCGGCTTCACTCAAAGTTATGCGCTCTTCCTGGGATGCAGCACACATTCAATGCCTGGGTCATACAGAATGCAAAGATTCGTCCCCCTTACCTTGATTCTCAAGACATCTCTAAAGGGCCATTCCACCTTCAAAAGTGGATTCGTGGAAACCACTGAGGCTTGTTCTTATAACAGAGCACCTTCCCTTTTCATGTGTCCTTGATTAGCAGTAATTCCCATAACTAATTAACTTAAACATTTTGATACTAAGTGTCATGACATTTTGCTACATGCTAGGGAAATCAAAATTATGACCTGGTCTCTGACTTCAAAGAGATTTTAACTTATAGAAATGATAAATGACTCCAAAGTATCATACAAGGCTGTATGGTCTAAGCATGAAGGTACTGAGTCATTCAATTATTAAACCGTAAACACCTGTACGTGCTTTGTGCAGCAGTATAAAGGTCAGTAAGCGTTGGCCACTGCTTTTAAGGATTTCAGTGGGTTCAGGGGAGGAAAGGTTTATTCTTGACAGGAGTTTCTTCATGGGGGCTCCATTTGTTTACATATGTCCTGGCTTACTTCGGAAAAAGAATTTGAGTTGGATCAGAAAAAGTAATTAAGTATTTCATAAAGGGTTGGAGTGTGATGGGGTAGGAGGGAAACTCCAGGATGAAGGAATAACATGAAGGCAGTAGGGAGAAGGCCGTTTCCTCACAATAGTTTCTGATAGGGTCTTAAAATTGGCACTGGAGGAGAATATTTAACAGGAAAAGAAAGTCTAAAGTGAGGAGAGGCCTGAAGACAAAGGTAAGGAATTCTGGTTTTGTTTAGTAGGAAGCATGAAGATTTTCTCTTTTATCTCCTATGTTTATTTAAAACTTTATTGTCTAGCTCAGTCTCTATCCCATGTCCTACCATGTTTCATTGGTGATGGTATCACAATCACCGTACTGGACATACTCATTTTATGACTCACCTTCATTCCATTTCATTTGTCTCCATCCTTGGCCATGTTTGTCATCTCACTTTAAGAAATAATAAACTGTTGTTGTTTTAAACCACTTGGTTTTGGGGTAGTTTGTTACACAACAGTAGACAACTGATACAAAATTTGGACTTTTGCCCAAAAGCCTCACTCAGGGTAACCTTGAAAGACAGCAGTGAGGGACAGTCTCACCATTGGCAGAGGTTTGGGTGTGTGCATGATTATTTATTTTGTGTCAAAAGAGAAACAGGTTGATATAAGATTACACATGGACTCATTAGCAGTGACAAACGGTTTGGTTAATTGTTCAGGGGCTTGGAAGGAGAAAGAAGAGTGAGTTTTCGAGAAGAGGCATTTGATTTGACATATAAGCATGGGCATAAAGTGTGGATGTCTTTGATTCACATCAAAATGCCCACCAGAGAGAATCTGTTGAAGGGGCACTAAATAACCATGTAGAATAACTTAGCCAGTCTTTGTTGAAAGTCACTGCGGTGTTGCACAAAGGGTTTATACAGGAGAAACTGTGGAGACACGGATGGAGGCTGTGCATGAGCCCAACAATGTGGACACTCCAGAGCAGACCTAATAGTGCTGCTGCCTATCATCTAAGCTACCAGCAGCAAGACTAATGTTGCCCTCTAATATGGCACCGTACCTTGAGGGGACCAACTAGACAAAGTTGATTACACTGTGTCTGTGAAATCTCGAGAGGCAGAAATTTATTTTGAGTGGTGTTCTCTATATGATTGCCTTTCCTGCTCATTAGACTCATAGGCTGCACCATTATCCATGAGCAAACAAAATGTTTGATCTACCAATATGTGATCCTACATAAATTTCATTCGCCCAAGCAATGCACTTTACATCAAATGAGGTGTAACAGTAGGCATCTGACCATGAGACTCACTGGTCCTATCACATTTTACCACCCTGATTCTGCCGGCCTGATAGTGATGGAATGGCTTTTTGAAGGTATACACCTAAGGTGGAAAGTTGGAAATTATACTGTGCAAGAATGTGGTATATACCTTCATCCTACAGAATCAAGAGCACACCCTAAATCATCAACCATTATGTGCTGCTGTATTCTCCAAGGGAAAATACGTGGATCTGGGAACTAAGGGTTGCAAGGAGAAGGGACTATGCTTATTATCACTTCCAATGGCCCATTTGGGGAACTTGTTCTTCCCATCCCCACAACTCTACATCCTGTAGGTGTTTAATGGCACATTAAATATAATACAGTTGGCACACAAGTGATCTGCTTAGAGAAGAAGGTGAAGGGAAGGGGGTTCTTGGTATTGCTCTAACCAATTTTAATGGTAAATGGACATGTGCAGAAGCCACAACCTGAAAAGGGCACAGCAACTATGGGCCCAGACCCCCTCAGGGAAAGGGGCCTGGGTCATCCACCAAGTAAGTGCTGGAGACCAGCTGACTACCCATCGATTGTCAAGGGTGGGTGAACTCTAGTAGACGAGGTTAATAGATGAGGGAGACTATAAATATCAGGTGCAGACTAGAGAATAGTTGGAGGGGTGAGGGCAGCTGAGGGTGGGGGAGGAAGGAGAAAGGGAGAAGGAGGCTAACACTAGTTTGTCGCACTAAACTTCCTCTAAAAGCTTTCCGAGGAAAGGAGGAGAATTGTAATCCTGAAGGAGTTGTTTCCTTGTGGAGGGAATATGCTGTACAAAGCAAGTGGAACTAAATGGCATGGGATGGACTGTAGTGGATGCATTTGGAGACCTCCTAGATTCCCCTTCCTGGTTAAGGCTTCATGGTCCCAGATGCTGGGAGTATTGACTACTGATTACTTACAGTTGCATCCAGCTCTGGGAATTGCCCTCAGCTGAAGGAAACTGCCATGCTCAAGTCTCAGCTCTAGTTCCTGGGGGCAGCCATATCTGATGATTGATTGTTGTGGGGCACATTCCTTAATGTGGGACATCTTTGTAGGATCAACTCATTCTTGAGGGATCTCTGTGGCATTCGCTGAGACTACTGTTTCAACTGTATCTCATTTCAAATTCTACCCTTACTTAATCTAGCTTCCCTTGCTCCTTCAAAGAGCACTTCTGTTTTCAAGAGCACTTCTGATAAACCTCCTGCCTGCAAATTCCAGGTGAACTTTACCTAGAACAGTAAGGTGTATTTATATACCTAAATTTCTAAGAAAGGCAGCTCCTGAAGCCTCCTTTATTCTGATAACCTCCCTAAGCAGTATCGTGTATATAATGCTGAGTGTAGGAGATCCTTATATTCTACACAAAATAAGAGGAATTCAAAATTCACAGGAAGCAATTTCATAGAGAGGGAACAAAGACCACATGAGAAAGTGAAAGAAAGATGAGGAAACCTGGTAAATGTGGGAGGAGTAGATTTCCTGTTGAAACTAGTGAAGGGATTGAGTTTTGCATCCAGTTTGACAAGGAGGAAAGAAAGTAGGCATATATTTATATAGGAGTCACACAGACAGGATCTATTGTTCCCCCCCATCAGAACTTCTACGTGTCTTTGAAATTGGAACTTTGAGAGGCAGAAAAATCCATGGCAGATATCTGATTATAAAATACATTAGGTGTATCAAGTTGTATTCTTTTAGAGTTGAATTTGTTTTCACACTAGTATCTCTTCCTAAATGCATTTTTTTAAGTTTTCTTTTTAATTTTTAAAAAGTATTAGGGTGTGCCCTATCTTAGTTGTGGCACGTGGGCTTCTTAGCTTGTGGTATGGATTTGGGATCTAGTTCCCCGACCAGGGTTCAAACCCGGGACCCCTGCAATGGGAACTTGGAGTCTTACCCACTGGACCACCAGAGATGTCCCTCTAAATGCACTTTTGAAAAATTATTTGGTGCTGTTATTTTGATTTATCAGCCTTGAGGTCATACTTGACTTTGCTTTCTCTCAAAGGCTATATCCAATACGTCTGGAAACCTCATTGGCTCTACCTTAAAAATATATTCAGAATTCAGGAAGTTCCTCGGGCAAAAAGGAATATTAGACCAACCATAAACCTGGATCTACATCAAGAAATGAAGAGTATGGGAAATGGAGTAAAACAAGGTAATATAAAATTAATTTTTCTTATTTTAGTTCCTTCAAGAGATAACTATCTAAAGCAAAAACAGTAGTAATGTATTATATATTTTTTGCAAATGTAAACATAAGTCTGACAAAAGCAGATGCGAGGGAGCAGTTGGGCATATACTATTTTTTTCAATACGTTTATTGAAGTATAGTTGATTTACAATGTTGTGTTAATTTCTGCTATACAGCAAAGTGATTAAGTTATACATATACATTGTATATATTCTTTTTTAAATATTGGGCATATACTATTTTAAGGTCCTTACACTACATTTGAAGTGATGTAATATGGTTTTAAGGTAGATCTTGATTAATTAAACATATATTTTAAAACATATAGCAACCACAGACCTTTTTATAAAAAGGTAAAAGCCCATAGTAGAAATAAACTAGAATAAAAACAACACTCTGAATTCAAAAGAAGGCAGAAAAAGGAAAAAAGAAACAAAGAATGGATAAAACATTAGGAAACAGCTAGCAAGAAAGAGTTTGATCTAACCATGAAATAATTATATTAAATGTAAATGAAATAAACACATCATCTAAAAGCCCAGAATGTCAGGTTGGCTAAGAAAGCAAGATTCAACTATATGCTGTCTCCAAGAAACCCATTTTTTTTTTTAAACACGTTTTTTTTTTTTAAATGAATTTATTTATTTTTATTTTATTTATGGCCACATTGGGTCTTCATTGCTGCATGCAGGCTTTTCTCTAGTTGCAGCGAGTGGGGGCTACTCTTCATTGCAGTGCGCGGGCTTCTCATTGTGGTGGCTTCTCTTGTTGTGGAGCGCGGGCTCTAGGCACGCGGGCTTCAGTAGTTGTGGCATGCAGGCTCAGTAGTTGTGGCTCGCAGACTCTAGAGCACAGGCTCAGTAGTTGTGGCGCATGGGCTTAGTTGCTCCACGGCATGTGGGATCTTCCTGGACCAGGGCTCGAACCCGTGTCCCCTGCATTGGCAGGCGAATTTTTAACCACTGCACCACCAGGGAAGCACAGAAACCCATTCTAAATATAGAACACAGATAAGTTAAAAGTAAAGAGATGGGAAAATATATACTATGAAAATACTAATCAAAAGAAAGCTGAGTAGCTATGTTTATAACTGACAAAGTAGACTTTAGAATAATAAATATTACCAGAGATAAAGAGGAGCATTACATAACGATAAAAAGGTCAATTCTCCAGGAAAACATTATAATCCTACATGTGTATGTATCTAGCAACAGACCTTCAAAATACATAAAGTAAAAACTGATAGAAAGGAAAAAATTCACAATTATGGTTGGAGAGCAACACTCCTCTCTCAGCAATTGATAGGACAAATAGAAAGTATGTTCAGGATATAAAAGACCTAAACATTATTGACAACTTGACTTAATTAATAATTGTAGGACACTCCATCCAACAACTGTAGAATAGAAATTGTTTTCCACTTCAAAAGGAACATGTACTAAGGTAGACCATCTTCTTTTTTACCAGTGTTTTCTTCATTTTTTTGAATTTTTGCATTTTATTTTATTTATTTTTTTACACAGCAGGTTCTTATTATTTATCCATTTTATACATGTTAGTGTATCCATGTCAATCCCAATCTCCCAATTCATCACACCACACTCCCACCCCAACCCCCACTGCCGCTTTCCCCCCTTGGTGTCCATACATTTGTTCTCTATATCAGTGTCTCAATTTCTACCCTGCAAGCCGGTTCACCTGTACCATTTTTCTAGGTTCCACATATATGAGTTAATATACGATATTTGTTTTTCTCTTTCTGACTTACTTCACTCTGTATGACAGTCTCTAGATCCATCCACATCTCAACAAATGACCCAATTTCATTCCTTTTTATGGCTGAGTAATATTCCATTGTATATATGTACTACATCTTCCTTATCCATTCATCTGTTGTTGGGCATTTAGCTTGCTTCCATGACCTGGCTATTGTAAATAGGGCTGCAATGAACATTGTGGTACATGACTCCTTTTGAATTACGGTTTTCTCAGGGTATATGCCTAGTAGTGGGATTGCTGGCTTGTATGATAGTTCTATTTATAGTTTTTTAAGGCGCCTCCATACTATTCTCCATAGTGGCTGTATCAATTTACATTCCCACCAACAGTGCAAGAGTGTTCCCTTTTCTCCACACACTCTCCAGCATTTATTGTTTGCAGATTTTTTGATGATGGCCATTCTGACTGGTGTGAGGTGATACCTCATTGTAGTTTTGATTTGCAGTTCTCTAATGATTAATGATGTTGAGCATTCTTTCATGTGTTTGTTGGCAATCTGTATATCTTCTTTGGAGAAATGTCTATTTAGGTCGTCTGCCCATTTTTGGATTAGGTTTTTGTTTTTTTGATATTGAGCTGCATGAGTTACTTGTATGTTTTGGAGATTAATCCTTTGTCAGTTGCTTCATTTGCAAATATTTTCTCCCTTTCTGAGGGTTGTCTTTTTGTCTTCTTTGTAGTTTCCTTTGCTTTGCAAAAGCTTTGAAGTTTCATTAGGTCCCATTTGTTTATTTTTGGTTTTATTTCCATTACTCTAGGAGGTGGATCAAAAAAGATCTTGCTGTGATTTATGTCAAAGAGTCTTCTTCCTATGTTTTCCTCTAAGAGTTTTATAGTGTCCACTCTTACCTTTAGGTCTCTAATCCATTTTGAGTTTATTTTTGTGCATGGTGTTAGGGAGTGTTCTAATTTCATTCATTTACATGTAGCTGTCCAGGTTTCCCAGCACCTCTTATTGAAGAGACTGTCTTTTCTTCATTGTATATCCTTGCCTCCTTTGTCATAGATTAATTGACCATAGGTGTGTGGGTTTATCTCTGGGCTTTCTATCCTGTGCCATTGATATATATTTCTGTTTTTGTGCCAGTACCATACTCTCTTGATTACTGTAGCTTTGTAGTATAGTCTGAAGTCAGAGAGTCTGATTCCTCCAGCTCCGTTTTTTTCCCTCAAGACTGCTTTGGCTATTTGGGGTCTTTTGTGTGTCCATACAAATTTTAAGATTTTTTGTTCTACTTCTGTAAAAAATGCCATTGGTAATTTGATAGGGATTGCATTGAATCTGTAGATTGCTTTGGGTAGTAGAGTCATTTTCACAATGTTGATTCTTCCAATCCAAGAGCGTGGTATATCTCTCCATTGTTTGTATCATCTTTAATTTCTTTCATCAGTGTCTTATACTTTTCTGCATAAAGGTCTTTTGTCTCTCTATGTAGGTTTATTCCTACATATTTTATTCTTTTTGTTGCAATGGTTAATTCGGAGTGTTTCCTTAATTCCTCTTTGACATTTTTTATCATCAGTGTTTAGGAATGCAAGAGATTTCTGTGTGTTGATCTTGTATCCTGCTACTTTACCAAATTCATTGATTTGCTCTAGTAGATTTCTAGTGGCATCTTTAGGATTCTCTATGTATGGTATCATGTCATCTGCAAACTGACAGTTTTACTTCTTCTTTTCCAACTTGTATTACTTTTATTTCCTTTTCTTCTCTGATTGCCGTGGCTAGGACTTCCCAAACTGTGTTGAATAAAAGTGGCAAGGTGGATATCTTTGTCTTGTTCTGATCTTAGCGAAAAAACTGATCTTAGAGAAAATGCTTTCAGTTTTTCACCATTGAGAATGATGTTTGCTGTGGGTTTGTTGTATATGGCCTTTATTATGTTGAGGTAGGTTCCCTCTATGCCCACTTTCTAGAGAGTTTTTATCATAAATCGGTGTTGAATTTTGTCAAAAGCTTTTTCTGCATCTATTGAGATGATCATATGGTTTTTATTCTTCAGTTTCTTAATATGGTTTATCACATTGATTGATTTGACTATATTGAAGAATCCTTGCATCCCTGGGATAAATCCCACTTAATCGTGGTATATGATCCTTTTAATGTGTTGTTGGATTCTGTTTGCTAGTATTTTGTTCAGGATTTTGCATCTATATTCATGAGTGATATTGGTCTATATTTTTCTTTTTTTGTAGTATCTTTGTCTGGTTTTGTTATCAGGGTGATGGTGGCCTCATAGAATGAGTTTGGGAGTTTTCCTTCTCTGCAATTTTTGGAAGAGTTTGAGAAAGGTAGGTGTTAGCTCTTCTCTAAATGTTTGATAGAATTCACCTGTGAAGCCATCTGGTTCTGGACTTTTGTTTGTTGGAAGGTTTTTAATCACAGTTTCAATTTCATTACCTGTGATTGGTCTGTTCATATTTCCTATTTCTTCCTGGTTCATTCGTAGAAGGTTATACCTTTCTAAGGATATGTGCATTTCTTCCAGGTTGTCCATTTTATTGGCATAGAGTTACTAATAGTAGTCTCTTAGGATGCTTTGTATTTCTGCGGTGTCTCTTGTAACTTCTTTTACATTTCTAATTTTATTGATATGAATCCTCTCCCTCTTTTTCTTGATGAGTCTGGCTAATGGTTTATCAATTTTGTTTATCTTCTCAAAGAACCAGCTTTTAGTTTTATTGATCTTTGCTATTGTCTTCTTTGTTCTTTTTCATTTATTTCTGCTCTGATCTTTATGATTTCTTTCCTTCTGCTAACTTTGCATTTTGTTTGTTCTTCTTTCTCTAGTTCCATTCGGTGTAAGGTTAGATTGTTTATTTGAGATGTTTCTTGTTTCTTGAGGGAGGCTTGTATTGGTATAGACTTGCCTCTTAGAACTGCTTTTGCTGCATCCCATAGGTTTTGGATCGTCGTGTTTTCATTGTCATTTGTCTCTAGGTAGTTTTTTATTTCCTCTTTGATTTTTTCAGTGATCTCTTGGTTATTTACTAATGTATTGTTTAGCCTCCATGTGTTTGTAATTTTTATGTTTTTTTCCCCCTGTAATTTACTTCTAATCTCACAGCGTTGTGGTTGGAAAAGATGCTTGATATGATTTCAGTTTTCTTAAATTTACCAAGGCTTGATTTTTGGCCCAAGAGGTGATCTATCCTGGAGAATGTTCCGTGTGCACTTGAGAAGAAAGTGTTATCTGCTGTTTTTGGATGGAATGTCCTATAAATATCAATTAAATCTAGCTGTGTCATTTAAAGCTTTTGTTTCCTTATTAATTTTCATTTTGGATGATCTGTCCATTGGTGTAAGTGAGGAGTTAAAGTTCCCCACTATTATTGTGTTACTGTCGATTTCCTCTTTTAGAGCTGTTAGCAGTTGCCTTATGTCTTGAGGTGCTCCTATGTTGGGTGCATATATATTTATAATTGTTATATCTTCTTCTTGCATTGATCCCTTGATCATTATATAGTGTCTTCCTTGTCTCTTGTAACATTCTTTATTTTAAAGTCTATTTTATCTGACATGAGTATTGCAAGTCCAGCTTTCTTTTGATTTCCATTTGCGTGGATCATCTTTTTCCATCCCCTCACTTTCAGTCTGTATGTGTCTCTAAGTCTGAAGTGGGTCTCTTGTAGACAGCATATATATGGGTCTCGTTTTTGTATCCATACAGAGAGCCTGTGTCTTTTGGTTGGAGCATTTACTCCATTCACGTTTAAGGTAATTATTGATATGTATGTTCCTATTACCATTTTCTTAATTGTTTTGGGTTTGTTTTTGTAGGTCCTTTTCTTCTCTTCTTTCCCACTTAGAGAAGTTCCTTTAGCATTTGTTGTAGAGCTGGTTTGGTGGTGCTGAATTCTCTTAGCTTTTGCTTGCCTGAAAAGCTTTTGATTTCTCCATCAAATCTGAATGAGATTCTTGCCAGGTAGAGTAATCCTGGTTGTAGTTTCTTCCCTTTCATTACTTTTAATATGTCATTGCCACTCCTTTCTGGCTTGTAGAGTTTCTGCTGAGAAATCAGCTGTTAACCTTATGGGAATTCCCTTGTATGTATTTTTCATATTTCCCTTGCTGCTTTCAGTAATTTTTGTTTGTCTTTAATTTTTGTAAATTTGATTACTATGTGTCTCAGCATGTTTCTCCTTTGGTTTATCCTTCCGGAGACTCTCTGCTCTTCCTGGGCTTGGGTGGCTATTTCCTTTCCCATGTTAGGGAAGTTTTCGACTATAATCTCTTCACATATTTTCTCTGGCCATTTCTCTCTCTCTTCTCCTTCTGGGACCCCTATAATGCGTATGTCGTTGCTTTCAGTGTTGTCCCAGAGGTCTCTTAGGCTGTCTTCATTTCTTCTCATTCTTTTTTCTTTATTCTGTTCTGCAGCAGTGAATTCCACCATTCCGTCTTCCAGGTCACTTATCCGTTCTTCTGCCTCAGTTATTCTGCTATTGATTCCTTCTAGTGTTGTTTTCGTTTCACTTATTGTATTGTTCATCTCTGTTTGTTTGTTCTTTAATTCTTCTAGTTCTTTGTTAAACATTTCTTACATCTTCTTGATCTTTGCCTCCATTCTTTTTCCGATGTCTTGGATCATCTTCACTATCATTATTCTGAATCTTTTTCTGGAAGGTTGCCTATCTCCACTTCATTTAGTTGTTTTCCTGGGGTTTTATCTTGTTCCTTCATCTGGTACAAAGTCCTCTGCCTTTTCATTTTGTCTGTCTTTCTGTGAACGTGGTTTTCATTCCACAGGCTGTAGAACTGTATTTCCTATTGCATCTGCTGTCTGCCCTCTGGTGGATGAGTCTTCCTCCAAGATGGATCATCTTCTGGGTCATACAGCCTTAATACACTTAAATGAATTGAAATTGTATATAGTATGTTTGGGACTTTAACAGAATTAAACTAGAAATCACGAATAGAAAGATATCTAGAAAGTTCCTAAATAGTGGCAAATAAAACTAATTATTTCTAAATAACCCATGGGTCAAAAGAGGAAATCACAGAGGAAATTAGGAATCATTTTGAATTCAATGAAAACAATACACAGCACATCAATTTATGGGATACCGCTAAAGCAGTGCTTAGAGGGAAATATATAGAATTAAATGCTTATATTACAAAGTACTGTCAGAATTTAACTATTTCTCAGTTCTACTTATGATCTGTCATTCTTTCTCACCTGGATTATTGTAAAACCTCCTAACTTATTTCCTTGCTTCTACCCTTGTCCACTACAGTATGGTTTTAGCAGAGCAGCCAGAGTAAGGGTAATTCATTTAATCCTATCAGGTCACCTACCTCAACATAATAAAGGACATATGTGACAAATCTACAGCCAACATCGTTCTCAATGGTAAAAAACTGAAACCATTTCCTGTAAGATCAGGAACAAGACAAGGTTGCCCACTCTCACCACTATTATTCAACATAGTTTTGGAAGTTTTAGCCACGGCAATCAGAAAAGAAAAAGGAATAAAAAGAATCCAAATCGGAAAAGAAGAAGTAAAACTGTCACTCTTTGCAGATGACATGATAATTATATATGGAGAATCCTAAAGATGCTACCAGAAAGCACCAGAGCTGATCAATGAATTTGGTAAAGTTGCAGGAAACAAAATTAATGCACAGAAATCTCTTGCATTCCTATACACTAATGATGAAAAGTCTAAAAGAGAAATTAAGGAAAGACTCCCATTTACCATTGTAACAAAAAGAATAAAATATCTAGGAATAAACCTACCTAAGGAGACAAAAGACCTGTATGCAGAAAACTATAAGACACTGATGAAAGAAATTAAAGATGATACAAACAGATGGAGAGATATACCACTTTCTTGGATTGGAAGAATCAACATTATGAAAATGACTATACTACCCAAAGCAATCTACATTTTCAGTGCAATCCCTATGAAACTACCAATGGCATTTTTCACAGAACTGGAACAAAATTCACAATTTGTATGAAAACACAAAAGACCCTGAATAGCCAAATCAGTCTTTTTTTTTTTTTAGTAAATTTATTTATTTATTTATTTTTGTTTGACTATGTTGGGTCTTCGTTACTGTGCACAGGCTTTCTCTAGTTGCAGTGAGCAGGGGCTACTCTTTGTTGCAGTGCACGGTCTTCTCATTGTCATGGCTTGTTGCAGAGCACAGACTCTGAGTGTGCAGGCTGCAGTAGTTGTGGCATGTGGGCTCAGTAGTTGTAGCTTGCAGGCTCTAGAGCTCAGCCTGTGGCACATCGGCTTAGTTGCTCCGCAGCATGTGGGATCTTCCCTGACCAGGGCTCGAACCTGTGTCCCTTGCATTGGCAGGCAGATTCTTAACCACTGTGCCACCAGGGAAGCCCAGCCAAAGCAATCTTGAGAAGAAAGAAAAATGCAGCTGGAGGAATCAGGCTCCTGGACTTAAGACTATACTACAAAGACACAGTAATCAAGAGAGTATGGTACCGGCACAAAAACAGAAATATAGATCAATGGAACAGGATAGAAAGCCCAGAGATAAACCCATGCACATATGGTCACCTTATCTTTGGTAAAGGAGGCAAGAATATACAATGGAGAAAAGAGAGTCTCTTCAATAAGTGGTGCTGGGAAAACTGGAGTACTACATGTAAAAGAATGAAATTAGAACACTACCTAACACCATGCACAAAAATAAACTCAAAATGGATTAAAGACCTAAATGTAAGGCCAGACACTATAAAACGCTTACAGGAAAACATAGGCAGAACACTCTATGACATAAATCATAACAAGGTCCTTTTGACTCACCTCCTAGAGAAATGGAAATAAAAACAAAAATAAACAAATGGGACCTAATGAAACTTAAAAGCTTTTGCACAGCAAAGGAAACCATAAACAAGATGAAAAGACAACCCTCAGATATGGAGAAAATATTTGTAAATGAAGCAGCTGACAAAGGATTAATCTCCAAAATATACAGGCAGCTCATGCAGCTCAGTATCAAGAAAACAAACAACCCAATCCCAAAATGGGCAGAAGACCTAAATAGATATTTCTCCAAAGAAGATATAGAGATTGCCAACAAACACATGAAAGGATGCTCAACATAACTAATCATTAGCAAAATGCAAATCAAAACTACAATGAGGTATCACCTCACACCCGTCAGAATGACCATCCTCTAAAAATCTACAAACAATAAATGCTGGAGACAGTGTGGAGAAAAGGGAACCCTCTTGCACTGTTGGTGGGAATGTAAATTGATACAGCCACTATGGAGAACAGTATGGAGATTCCTTAAAAAACTAAAAATAGAACTACCATATGACCCAGCAATCCCACTACTGGGTATATACCCTGAGAAAACCATAATTCAAAAGGAGTCATGTACCACAGTGTTAATTGCAGCACTATGTACACTAGCCAGGACTTGGAAACAACCTAAGTGTCCATCGACAGACGAATGGATAAAGAAGATGTGGTACATATATACATTGGAATATTAGCCATTAAAAGAAGTGAAAGTGAACTATTTTGTAGTAAGGTGGATTGACCTAGAGTCTGTCATACAGAGTGAAGTGAGTCAGAAAGAGAAAAACAAATACTGTATGCTAACACATATATATGGAATCTAAAAAAAAAACAACAAAAGTTCTGATGAACCTAGGTACAGGACAGGAATAAAGAAGGAGACCTAGAGAACGGACTTGACAACATGGGGAAGGGGAAGTGTAAGCTGGGACAAAGTGAGAGAGTGGCATGGACATATATACACAACCAAATGTAAAGTAGATAGCTAGTGGGAAGCAGCCACAGAGCACAGGGAAATCAGCTCGGTGCTTTGTCACCACCTAGAGGGGTGGCATAAGGACGATGGGAGGGAGACACAAGAGGGAGGAGATATTGGGATATATGTATATGTATAGCTGATTCACTTTGTTATACAGCAGAAACTAACACACCATTGTAAAGCAATTATATTCCAACAAAGATGTTAAAAAAAAAATCCTGTCAGATCATGTCACTCTCAAAATCTTACATTGGCTCTCCATTTTTCTCAGTGTAAACATCAAAGACCTTATGAGGCCAACTTGACCCTATATGTTTTGGCTTCCATTATCTCTTTGACCTTATCCCGTGTTTCTACCCCCTCCCTCACTCCATTCAGCCACACAGTCTCCTTCCTTGCTTTAAGCTCATTAAGGACACTCCTGCCTTGGGCCTATTCACTGGCTGTTCCTCTGTCTAGAACAGTCTTTCCTCTGAAAGCTACTTGGTTAACTCCCTCACCTCCTTTAAACTTTGCTTAAGTATGCTTTTCTCAGTGAGGGTTATCCTGACCATCCTATTTAAAATGACAACCTGCCTCTGTCATTCGCCTAGCTCCATATTTGCCCTATTTTTATTAATAGCATTTATCACTTTCTGTTATATTATTTTTTATCATCTGTGTCCTCCCACTAAAATATAGGCTCCTTGAGGACAGTGATTTTCATTTTGTCCTGGTGTTCTGTTCTTTGGTTTCTTTTTTTTTTCTGGTATATCACAAACAGCCAAAACAGTGCAAGGGACATAGTATTCACTAAATAAGTATTTGAGGCACTAAAGGAAGGAGACAAGGGAAGGGATGAATAGGGTGAGGTGGGACGGGGAGAAGATTAAGAGGAAGAGAAATCTTTCACAATAAAATTTTGGTGACGTTTAATGATACATACTGTATTTGAAGTTTTGTTGCATTGAACTCCATACTTCTTGTTACAGAATATATGATTACTTTCAAAAATTCAGTACCCCACCTTTTAATACTTGTTTATTTTTGTGATAAGCCCTTAGAAGTCTTTTTATTGCAATTTTCATATTTCTTCCTAATTTTCTACAGGATTTGGTCAGTTTTCTGGCTTCTCAATTCTAGTATTTATATGAATAAACATGGAATTAATAATGGGGATGGGGGTTGGCAGCATGTATGCCTACATGTCCTGGAAATTATCTGTCAATGTACATATTTATATTTAGTCTCAGGAGGAGACCTATATTCTGAAAGGGGTTTTATGTCTCAAAGTTTAAAATGTTCATTGGCTGTTCCAATGTCTTAACCTCTAAGACAATTTAGAGGTTAAGAAGTTATGCCTTAGAATCAGACTGAGTATGACTTCTGGTTCTGCCCTTTACTAGCTGTGCAATTATGAGCATGTGATTTAACATTCTAAGCCTCTGTTTCCTGTATAAAATGGGGATGCTAATACTAACCTTGGTGGTTCTTTGTAAGCCCAAAAAGAGGTGACACATGTACAAGGCATGGCAGAGCATAAGAGACTTAGTAAGTATTCAAGTGACAGTTATTACAATTATTAATATTTATGAAATCCCATTTTGAATCAGTTATTTAAAACTCAAAATGGTTTCCCTCTACAATGTTATCCATACTGGATGAATTAATTCCCAGACCATATTAGAGAACAGGTAGAAAGTTAGTAAATATAAATTACATTCTACACCTAGATTGAATACATAAAATTGTCTTAATAAAAAAGAATTGAACTCTCATGGAGGGGGGATGGAATATCTCTCTTCATTACCTACTCATGCACTGAACTTATTATTTTCCATCACCTTTTGTTGCCAGCTACTAGGTATCTATAGGTGGTAATTTCCTTCAGGAAAATATACTCAGATTCATGAAATCCTCTGACACCAAAGCTCTAAGTGAAATACCAAGACATTCCCCCCATCCCAGTGCCCACCGCCTAACATGTCAGGTGGTAGCCTTTTAGACTTCCTCACCTCCTAACATTGGAAATAGTTCCATGGCTTTAGCAAAGCCTACACACAGGGATATTTCTCAGATTCAAGCTGGTTTCCCCTGATAATTTTCTACTGACAATATTTTTACTACTACTAATTTTCTGCCTACCTCCATCTTTATCCACATGAGATAATTCAGCTTTAATTTCTCACCCAAGTTAAATGTCTCCAAGAAAGTACTACACTTTTTTACTGGCATCAGTGGGGTAAGAAGCAAGGGCCAATGACAGCAAAAGAAGAGTGAAACTCCAATACTCCTTCCCTGCAAAAATCCCTCAAAGATAAATTATCCTGGTAGTATTATGGAATCTAGGTTCTGAAGTTCACCACACTTCCTAATTTTTTTTTTACATCTTTATTGTTCATTCAGTCACCAGAATCATTTCTTGTAATGATATGTTTAATCAGTTGGCATAGTTTTGTTAATTTTTTTTAAATTAATTAATTTATTTATATACAGCAGGTTCTTATTAGTTATCTATTTTATACATATTAGTGTATATATGTCAATCCCAATCTCCCAATTCATCCCACCACCACCCTGCTGCCACTTTCCCCCCTTGGTGTCCATATGTTTCTTCTCTACATCTGTGTCTCTGTTCCTGCCTTGCAAACCAGTTAATCTGTACCATTTTTCTAGATTCCACATATATGCATTAATATATGATATTTGTTTTTCTCTTTCTGACTTACTTCATTCCGTATGACAGTCTCTAGTTCCATCCACGTCTCTAAAAATGACTCAATTTCGTTCCTTTTTACAGCTGAGTAATATTCCATTGTATAAATGTACCACATCTTCTTTATCCATTCGTCTGTCGATGGGCATTTAGGTTGCTTCCGTGACCTGTCTATTGTAAATGGTGCTGCACTGAACACTGGGGTGCATGTATCTTTTTGAAATGTGGTTTTCTCTGGGAATATGCCCAGTAGTGGGATTGCTGGGTCGTATGGTAATTCTATTTTTAGTTTTTGAAGGAACCTCCATACTGTTCTCCATAGTGGCTGTATCAGTTGACATGCCCACCAACAGTGCCAGAGGGTTCCCTTTTCTCCACACCCTCTCCAGCATTTGTTGTTTGTAGATTTTCTGATGATGCCCTTTCTAACTGGTGTGAGATGATACCTCATTGTAGTTTTGACTTGCATTACTCTAATAATTAGGGATGTTGAGCAGCTTTTCATGTGCTTCTTGGCCATCTGTATGTCTTCTTTGGAGAAATGTCTATTTAGGTCGTCTGCCCATTTTTGGATTGGGTTGTTTGCTTTTTTAATATTGAGCTGCATGAATTGTTTATATATTTTGGAGATTAATCCTTTGTTGATTCATTTGCAAGTATTTTCTCCCTTTCTGAGGGCTGTCTTTTCGTGTTGTTTGTAGTTTCCTTTGCTGTGCAAAAGCTTTGAAGTTTCATTCGGTCCCATTTGTCTATTTTTGGTTTTATTTCCATTACTCTAGGAGGTGGATCAAAAAAGACCTTGCTGTGATTTATGTCAGAGTGTTCTTCCTACGTTTTCCTAGAAGAGTTTTATAGCATCCAGTCTTACATTTAGGTCTCTAATCCATTTTGAGTTTATTTTTGTGTATGGTGTTAGGGAGTGTTCTAATTTCATTCTTTTACATGTAGCTGTCCAGTTTTCCCAGCACCCCTTATTGAAGAGACTGTCCTTTCTCCATTGTATATCCTTGCCTCTTTTGTCATAGATTAGTTGACCATAGGTGTGTGAGTTTTTCTCTGAGCTTTCTATCCTGTTCCATTGATCTATATTTCTGTTTTTGTGCCAGTACCATACTGTCTTGATTACTCTAGCTTTGTAGTATAATTTGAAGTCAGGGAGCCTGATTCCTCCAGCTCCGTTTTTTCCCCTCAAGATTGCTCTTGCTATTCGGGGTCTTTTGTGTCTCCATACATATTTTAAGCTTCTTTGTTCAGGTTTTGTAAAAAAGTGACATTGGTAACTTGAGAGGGATTGTACTGAATCTGTAAATTGCTTTCTGTGGTACAGTCATTTTCACAATACTGATTCTTCCAATCCAAGAACATGGTATATCTCTCCCTCTGTGTCATCTTTGATTTCTTTCATCAGTGTCTTATAGTTTTCTGAGTACAGGTCTTTTGTCTCCCTAGGTAGGTTTATTCCTAGGTATTTTATTCTTTCTGTTGCAATGGTGAATGGGATTGTTTCCTTAATTACTCTTTCTGATCTTTCGTTGTTAGTGTGTAGGAATACAAGAGATTTCTGTGCATTAATTTTGTGTCCAGCTACTTTACCAAATTCATTGATTAGCTCTAGTAGTTTTCTAGTGGCATCTTTATATTTCTGTTTGTATAGTATCATGTCATCTGCAGAGAGTGACAGTTTTACTTCTTCTTTTCTGATCTGGATTCATTTTATTTCTATTTCTTCTCTGATTGCTGTGGCTAGGACTTCCAAAAGTATGTTGAGTAATAGTGGTGAATGCAGGCATCCTTGTCTTGTTCCTGATCTTAGAGGAAATGCTTTCAGTTTTTCACCATTGAGAATGATGTTTGCTGTGGGTTTGTTGTATATGGCCTTTATTATATTAAGGGAGGTTCCCTCTATGCCCACTCTCTGGAGAGTTTTTATCATAAATGGGTGTTGAATTTTGTCAAAAGCTTTTTCTGCATCTATTGAGATGATCATATGGTTTTTCTTCTTCAGTTTGTTAATATGGTGTATCACATTGACTGATTTGACTATATTGAAGAATCCTTGCGTCCCTGAGATAAATCCCACTTGATCATGGTATATGATTCTCTTAGTGTGTTGTTGGATTCTGTTTGCTACTATTTTGTTCAGGATTTTTGCATCTATATTCATGAGTGATATTGGTCTGTAATTTTCATTTTTTGTAGTATCTTTGTCTGGTTTTGTTATCAGGGTGATGTTGGCCTCAGAGAATGAGTTTGAGAGTGTTCCTTCTCTGCAATTTTTTGGAAGAGTTTGAGAGGGATGGGTGTTAGCTCTTCTCTAAATGTTTGATAGAATTCACCTGTGAAGCCATCTGGTTCTGGACTTCATTTTGTTGGAAGATTTTTAATCACAGTTTCAACTAAATTACTTGTGATTGGTCTGTTCATATTTTGTTTCTTCCTGGTTCGTTCTTGGAAGGTTATACCTTTCTAAAAATTTTCCATTCCTTCCAGGTTGTCCATTTTATTGGCATGGAGTTACTTGTAGTAGTCTTTTAGGATGCTTTGTATTTCTGCGGTGTCCATTTTAACTTCTCCTTTTTCATATCTAATTTTTTTGATTTGAATCCTCTCCCTCTTTTTCTTGAGGAGTCTGTCTAAAGGTTTATCAATTTTGTTTATCTTCTCAAAGAACCAGCTTTTAGTTTTATTTATCTTTGCTATTGTGTTCTTTGTTTCTATTTCATTTATTTCTGCTCTGATCTTTATGATTTCTTTCCTTCTACTAACTTTGGGTTTTGTTTGCTCTTCTTTCATTAGTTCCTTTAGGTGTAGGGTTAGATTATTTATTTGAGGTTTTTCTTGTTTTGCGGTAGGATTGTATTGCTATAAACCTGCCTCTGAGAACTGCTTTTGCTGCATCCCATAGGTTTTGGACGTCGTATTTTCATTGTCATTTGTTTCTAGGTATCTTTTTGATTTCCTCTTTGATATCTTCAGTGATCTCTTGGTTATTTACTAACGTATTGTTTAGCCTCCCTGTGTTTATGTTTTCTACATTTTTTCCCCTGTAATTGATATCTAATCTCATAGAGTTGTAGTCAGAAAAGATGTTTGATATGATTTCATTTTTCTTAAATGTACCAAGGTTTGATTTGTGACCCAAGATGTGATCCAACCTGGAGAATATTCCATGTACACTTGAGAAGAAAGTGTAACCTGCTGTTTTCAGATGGAATGTCCTATAAATATCAATTAAATCCATCTGGTGTATTGTGTCATTTAAAGCTTATGTTTCCTTATTAATTTTCTGTTTGGATGATCTGTCCATTGGTGTAAGTGAGGAGTTAAAGTCCCCCAATATTATTATGTCACTTTTGATTTCCTCTTTTAGCGCTGTTACCAGTTGCCTTATGTCTTGAGGTGCTCCTATGCTGGGTGCATATATATTTATAATTGTGATATCTTCTTCTTGCATTGATCCCTTGATCATTATATAGTGTCCTTCCTTGTCTCTTGTAACATTCTTTATTTTAAAGTCTATTTTATCTGATATGAGTATTGCAACTCCAGCTTTCTTTTGATTTCCATTTGCATGGAACATTTTTTTCCATTCCCTCACTTTCAGTCTGTATGTGTCCCTAGGTCTGAAGTGGTCTCTTTTAGACAGCGTATATACGGGTCTTGTTTTTGTATCCATACAGCGAGCCTGTGTCTTTTGGCTGGAGCATTTAATCCATTCACGTTTAAGGTAATTATCGATATGTATGTTCCTATTACCATTTTCTTAATTGTTTTAGGTTTGTTTTTGTAGGTCCTTTTCTTCTCTGCTTTCCCACTTACAGAAGTTCCTTTTGCATTTGTTGTAGAGCTGGGTTGGTGGTGCTGAATTCTCTTAGCTTTTGCTTGTCTGAAAAGCTTTTGATTTCTCCATCAAATCTGAAAGAGGTTCTTGCCAGGTAGAGTAATCTTGGTTGTAGGGTCTTCCCTTTTATCACTTTAAATATATCATGCCACTCCCTTCTGGCCTGTAGAATTTTTGCTGAGAAATCAGCTGTTAACCTCACAGAGTTCCCTTGTATGTTATTTGTTATTTTTCTCTTGTTGCTTTTAATAATTTTTCTTTAATTTTTGTAAATTTGGTTAGTATGTGTCTCAGTATGTTTCTCCTTGGGTTAATCCTTCCTGAGACTCTCTGCTCTTCCTGGACTTGGGTGGCTATTTCCTTTCCCATCTTAGGGAAATTTTTGACTGTAATCTCTTTAGATATTTTCTTGGGTCCTTTCTCTCTCTCTTCTCCTTCTGGGACCCTTGTAATTTGAATGTTTGTGCATTTAATGTTGACCCAGAGGTCTCTTAGGCTGTCTACATTTCTTTTCATTCTTTTTTCTTTATTCTGTTCTGTGGCAGTGAATTCCACCATTCTGTCTTCCAGATCCCTTATCCGTTCTCCTGCCTCAGTTATTTTGGTATTGTTTGCTTCTAGTGTATTTTTCATTTCAGTTATTGTACTGTTCATCTCTGTTTGTTCTTTATTCTTCTTGGTGTTTGTTCTTTAATTCTTCTAGGTCTTTGTTAAACATTTCTTACATCTTCTCGATCTTTGCCTGCATTCTTTTTCTGTGGTCCTAGATCATTTTCACTATCATTGTTCTGAATCCTTTTACTGGAAAGTTGCCAATCTCCAGTTCATTTAATTGTTTTTCTGGGGTTTTATCTTGTTCCTTCATCTGGTACATAGTTCTCTGCCTTTTCATTTTGCCTGTCTTTCTGTGAATGTAGTTTTCGTTCCACAGGCTGCAGAATTGTGTTTCTTCTTGCTTCTGCTGTGTGCCCTCTGGCGGATGAGGCTATCTCCGTTCTTCCTTGATTTTAATTGCAGCTGCACTTTTTTTACTTGCAACTCCTCCACTGTGTAAAAGACAGGTTCCATTTCTTAAGTTTTGTCCACAAATTTGTTTCGTTATTAAACCTAGCAAAAATGATTAAGTTTGAGACAAGATTAGGTTTTGATTTTTTTTAAGGGCCAAATTGGCAGTTTTTCCTTGGCTTCACTTTCCAGACAATAATAAACTAGCATACTATTTAAGTCTGCCTCAGAAATGGAATGCCATATACAAGTATGTGTTTATCAGTGTGGGAAGGGATTTTGCTTATTTTGACAGTCTAGACCCAGTTGAAACTATACGGGAATGCTGTTGAGATGCCCATCAGCATTTCATAATCTCTCAGCCAGCCTGTGTTTTTCTGTCTAAAGCATAGCACACTTTCTTCTGTCAGATTTTGAAAATTTAATCCCGAATCACTCCACTGACTCTGTGAAGAAGTTAAAGAAAGCTGTATTCAGCCTTTCATTATCTTTCAATTAGTGATGATCCTCGGAACACTTTAGGCACTAGAATTTAAACTGTCAAATTTGCCTTCTGGGATGCTTTTCTTTCACAAATTAGTGTTTCCTATAAGCATCACATAAAAATAGTGGTACTGACATTCTCGACAAACAAAGCAGCTGTTGTTCTTTCAACAGTTCTCTTTGAGCTAGTAGATATAATTTTACATCTATAATTATATCACAGGCTGTATTTCAAAAACATTTTTAAAAACTGCATTCTTTGTCTTGCAGATGATGAAACTTAGGCTTCCTTGTTAAGGAGTATGTACTTTGTGAATGATTTTTTTTTTTAATTCACAGAAACTTGGCTGATGGCCAAATATAAATGATGGATTTGTAGTCAGTTATTTATTTTTTTTTTTTTGCCTTTCAAAGCACTTCTTTGGAAATGGAAGCCATACCCCTCTGAACTACTTATCCAGTCTCTTTTATTATCTGCTGTGACAGATGTCATTAATAACATGTAAACAGAGCTTCATCTCCATCTAACAGTTGGAAAATCAACAAATAGTGTCTGCTCACTAGATTTCTTTTTCTTTGTGTGCAAAGCTGTGTATTACACAGGTAGGAAATATGAGACATGGCTTCTAACCTCAAGGAGTTTAGAGAGTAAGGGAGTAAGGGAGAAGAAACACTGATATAAACATCTATGTCATAAGGAAGAAAGGTCCCCTTAAAGATCCATTGTATTTTTTATTAAAGGCATTTAGTCTTTTTTTTTTTAATGTGGGCCTTTTTTAAAGTCTTTATTGAATTTGTTATAATATTGCTTCCTTTTATGTTTTGGTTTTGTGGCTGCAAGGCATGTGGGATCTTAGATCCCTGACCAGGGATTGAACCCTCACCCCCTGCATTGGAAGGCAAAGTCTTAACCACTGGACTGCCAGGGAAGTCCAGTGGTTAGGACTGGATCCATTTTGTTTTAATGTAGAAAACAGAAGTACAATTCAAGGTAATGTTGAAGAGACTCACATAAGAAGAGTCTGTGGTCTTCTTTGCCATTATTTCACTTCACTTAAGTCCTGTTCCCATTTTTTGTACTCCTCCTCCCTCCCTTGCACCCACAAATAATATAGGCACCAAGCCTTAAGATTTACTTTTCTCTTGAGATATGCTTCACACAGGTGCCTTGGCTGAGGCTCTTTCCATGCTTAGCATAAAGTAAGTTATACAGCTCAGATACAGATTGTATGCCTTATTCCTCTCAAAGTGTTGTGTATACTTGGTCTCATTTAGTCTTAACAGCAGGACATCAGTAGAGATTGATTTATTTACTAAAAGAGGCAATTGAGTTGTACATAGGCTATTATCTAATATTTCACATATCCCATTAGTCATGAGATTGACATTAGAACCTGGTTTTCCAAAAGCTCAGCCCAAAGGAATTCTTTATTAGCTTTTGATGATAGTTTATAACAATAATTAGCAATTTGTGGTAATCCTAGAAGAACTAACCATACCACAGAAATGGCCCCTCCACCCTACCAGAAGCCCCACCCTCACCCCGCAAAAAAGCAAAGAGTGTAGGGATATATAGTATCAGGAGACAGTCACTGCTTTTCATCCTCGGAGACCCAGCTACTTCAAGGTGAGTAAGTAATGATCAGATGCCCTCACAGCCCTCTTCCCAGCCATGAGCTGGGAACACAGAGCTGATATTGGAGCTGATATACAATTTGCATCCAAATCCCTAGATTCCAGCTCTTCTTTTTTTATATCTTTTTCTTTTAGTCCCACAGATTATACCACTTTCCCCAAGCAGTTAACTGACAAAAGTACACTTTTGCTTCCAACTCTGAGCCTCACTCCCACTTCAGATCTCATCTTTCTTTTCTCTTTTTGCATGCTCAGACACTCCATTATTCCCTCCTTCTGATGCTTCACCATACTGTAGACCTTTAGAAAACAAGCTGGGTCAGTGCTGACAGAGAAAGACTATTAAATGCTACAGCACAAGCTGCTCTTTCAGACTTTATTTACTTTCCACATCCTATGTTTCACATCCATGTCATCAACTGAAAATAATATGTCAAAGCTCTAGCCATGTTCCAGGAACTGTCTAGCACATCATCTCTTTAATGTCTAGAGAAAATATCTACTGAATCACTGGGACATCCTTCTCCCTTGATATGTTTCTCTAATCTTTGTAGTCTTATACTTTTCAATATAGAAATCTCTACTTAAGAAAATAAAATGGAAAAAATAAATTTCAAACAACCTTGCATATTCATAAAACATAAGTATTCATAAAACATAAGTATTCATAAAACAGCCAAGATATTAGTTGTTAATACCTTTCATGGATTCATACAATGAAATTTTCTTCAAAGCACCCTAAAGAACAATAGTGAACAAGATCCTATTTTCTCAACTAAACATTAAATGAATACACAAATTCAAAGCAAGAGTAGGTGAAAGGGTGTTTTCCTAAAATTCCAAGTCCCAGTCAATTATATTAATAATACCAAAGCATTCATGATAAATGAATTCTTATTCAACATCAGTTTTCACTAACAAAAAGCTGGGATAACAAATAGAACAAGCAATAACATCATGCCTTATTTACTTCCAAAGTTATAGTTGTAGATGACTCCGTATAAACCAGTAAGTTATTTCCAAGTCAAGTTTGTTCTCGTAGATTTCACTACACCAGGTGATTCTTCATTACACTGAATCCAGGGGTTATCCAAAATTCTACATTAAACATCAAAATAAGAAGTCAAAGTTGAGAGGAGCCAGCTCTGGTTCTTGTAATTTTTCAACCCATGATACGAGGCTAAATTTTTTTTTTTTTTTTTGGTTAAGACTAGATTCCTCTACCTGGCAATGTTGGCAGTAACTTCTCTAAGAGAGAAAAAGGTCAAAATTCCCTAAATCCTTTAGTTCTTATTCTTTTTGAAATATTCCTTCTAACCAATTGAGTTATTCCATATTGAATACTCTGGTTCTGTTGTAACATAAATGCCATTGGCATTTATCTGTGAAATGTTTCCAAGAATAGAGTTGGCCTTTCCTCCTTAAAGTAGTATCTCTTCAGGATTCCAAAAAGCCAAACTCAAGATTTCCCACATCACTAAATGCCACTCTTTTACCACCTCTTAGATATAGCTTGCTAAACTTTCTGCCAAGATTTGCTCAGGAAGTTTTGAGAAGAGATAAAAACTTTGAGAAGGGTGAGAGACAAAAAAAAAAAAAAGTCACTGAAAACACAAATGTTTCAGCTTAAGCCACTCCTTATTAGTTATAACAAATGTGCTGATGATATTCCCATTATCAGTGTTTCCTTAGATTACAGCATAATATTATAACGATCTACACGGCAAGAACAGCATTTATGTGTTTCTATTAATTCAGTCCTTAATGCCATGCTAACCTTGACACTTAATATATACTTTTAGATACTACCTGCTAGAATTGAATGGAGCCAAACACATCATAAATTAGGAGGGAAATAAGCAAATTCCATTTAATTTGCTTTTACAAATATAGACATCGAATACTTGGTATGCATCATGGCCACACATGGACTCCAAGTCTCCCTTCTAAGATGTCCCCAGCTCAGAACCACATTGTGCTGAAAAATATTTTTGCCCAATCTTTTAAGAACTGCTTCCAAGCAACCCCTCTATCAGTGGACTGTGCTGCCGATACATTGTTATTTCCTTCTTTGACCACTCTCCTTACCCTTCACTTTCCCTCTCCTCTTTAATTCATCATTATCATCTCTAAAGAATGTTGTTAATAATCCTGAAGTATTTAATGTGTCCCTTCTTTGAACTCTTAACATTCTTATCTAGACAACATAATCTAGTGATTATATACAGTGTTCTACTTAGGTTGTGTGGGCCTAATCTCCCCTTTAGATGGAAAGTGTTTTAAAAGCAGAGTCTACATCTTATCATTTTTATCATCCCCTCAGTGCTTGTCCCAATGATGGACACATAGGGAGACAAATACGTCTTCCAAGTTCCTATACCCTGCAGAACTCTAGACTTCCCTAGCATGATCCCCTCCTGTGTTTGGCTACTCTAGAGATTTCATCCCTGATATGTTCTTTCCTTGGTACATAATAAAATACTCTGTCCTCAGAGCCCAAGTTGATACCATAATTACGGGGTATTGACAACAGCCAACCAAAGACAAGGCCCTGTCTCTCTAAACTACAGTGAACAAGGATCATGGCAAATCAGTGTTCAAAAGATCTGGAGACATGTAGATCATTTTGAAATCCCTAAAATTACATAAAAATTAACTAAAATTACATACCATAGGTATCCAAGTATGCCAACTGGGCATCAGGCTAGATTTAGTCCCCACTTCACTCATCCAGCATATTGTCTGTACTAGTTACTTCCTTTTGCTTCAGGGAAAGCTGTTATAGCAAGTATTGATCAGAATATAGAAGGTCATGCTACTTTTCAAAAGTATAAAGTGCACTGTAGAAAAGAAAAAGAACAGGTGAGATGTTATTTTTTTATAAAATGGAGCTGCTATGTTTGACAGACTTAAGGATAGAAAACAGGACTCCAGAAATAGCATAGAAGACACATAAAGAAAAAAAGACCCCAGTGTTTTTAAAGAGCTCACGAACTGAGTGAATCAGAAAGAGAAGTAACTAAAAATGAATTGACAATGCTGGAGAAAACTTTGAATTTTTGGAAACATTCTAACTCAAACAGTCAAACTACTCACTGATCTTAACCTTCTCACAGTTGTAAACGATGTTCGGGTATGTGAGTAGTGAAACAGGGAGAGTTAGAGTGAGGGAAATAAAGAAATTTGTAAAAGTTGATTATTTTCATGTAATATTTGTATTTACAGTAAAATTACAATCTTCAAGGATCTCTGGAAGAAGACTGACTGATTTATAAAATTGTTTTTCTTTTAATATTGAGTTAGATAATTGTATTTATTCAAAAACTTCACATTCCATCCAAGAGCGTACAGTTAGAACCAGGCTGTCCATGAATAGCTTATTAAAGGGGTAGGACTGATTTGTGATTTGCAATTATTGTTCTATAATGAATACTATTGAATTGTTTTACTGTTGGAGTAAAAAGTCTAGTTTCTTTATTTTAGTGTTTCATCTTACCGTATTCATATACTTGGTAAATCCAGCTATAGATTTATGGCCGTATAACGAGGATTTTATAAAGCAGGGTCGCTAGTCATCAGACTTTAGTTCACTTTGGTCTGTTAGATCTTACTAGCTGTGTAAATTTGGATAACTTCTCTTTGAATCATTTTTTCATCAATAAACTAACTTACTAATAATTTGTACCACGTAGGATTGTTGTAAGGATTCAGTTTATGGAAACATGTAAAATACTAAGTGTGGGTCAGCTGTAAATCCAGTATTTGATTGATATTAGTTGCTTTTATTCCTGTGGTAGTACAGGTACCAAATCTTAAACTATGACTTGTAGAAAATGTCTAAGTAAAATGTTTCAAAATCTAACAGTTAGCACTAGGGAACCATTCTTTTCAGAGATTCTATCTGTAACATACATTTTAGAAATTTACTTTGAGCCTTTATCAGAAAACAGTAGTGGATTTTCAGAAATAAAAGTAGACACTAAAATGTTGATTATCACTGGGTAATTTTCAAACTTTATAATATTTTGCTCATATTGTATTTCTGAGCAAATTATTTTTTTTCTCCATGTTAGAGCTTGCCATGATTTAGGCCACTCTTCTCCTAAAATAACACTTTAATGCTTTATATATGGATCTGGGACTACCAAGTTTATTGCCTTTCTCAATACTTTTAAAGTATACACCAAATAAGTTGCTATAAAATTTTTAGTTATTTCTCTTAGATTATAATTATTTTAAACATTATTTGTAAGTTAAATATGCAAAAAATATAATGTTGATAGAATGGAGAGGTGAAAAGAACATTTGACTGAGTTTTTATAGATCTAGATTCTAGTCCTGGCTTTGCCACCAATAAACCACAGGCATTTGGCAAGTATAATTATATAATAACATTAACAACCAACATTTACTCAGTTTTTAGTCTTTATGTGCCAGACACTCTTTTAAGCTCTTTATGTTTATCTGCTTTACTCACTTCTTACAGAAATCTGTTGTTAAGAGCTGTGAAGGGTCTGAGATTTTACCCTACTTGGAGGCTAATAAGTGTGGCTGCCACAATTGCATGGATGTTTGCAGAAGATATGAGACTCCTTGGTCAGAGACCAAGGTCTTTATACTCACATCAATATTAACAGTCAGAGTATCAGCATTTGGAGTTCTCTGAGAGCCAGGTAGTGCCTATACATGCTATAAGTTGTGTTACAAGAGAGGAATCCTGAGATTAGGGAACCCAAATCTTTTAGCCTGGACAGTAAGCATAAGTCACCATTGCTCCACGGGGAGACATTGTCTTTATTTTGCTGGACAGTAAGCAAACCTGCCCTTTGCTCTGGAGGCAGACACTATCTCTGTCTTTCAAGGCTGTTATCTACACAAACATCTTGGAAAAGATAGTCCAGAACAAAGGTAGTCAGTGTCTATGCTTGAAAGATAGGCAGAAACATGAGAAACCTATGGAGAATTGTCTACCAACACCCATAAGTAGATAACTATAATTAACTAAGAAACTAAGGAAGTGAGAAACTAAGTAAATTGCCCCAAGGCTTGTGTGGAGCTGGATTCAAACCCAGACAGTCAGTTCTGAGAGCTTGGGATCTTAACCAGTGTAATCAATTGATATTCTCTTGAATGTAAACATTGTTATTTAAGTATATAGCAACATGCAAGTGTAAGTTCTAAGTGCCCTCATTCTGCACCTCACTTTCCTCATCTATAAAGTGGGCAAGGGGCTGGTGGAGAGAGGGCTTCTCTTTGAGATCCTTTCAGATTTACTATGCCATGATTCTAAGATCTATCTCTTAAAATGAAGAGACAGTGGATGTGATGCAGCCTGGAAACACAGAGAAGAAAACCAGAGCATCTACTTCATTGTTGCTGTACATTTAAAAATTTTTATCAGGATCTTGCATTCCTTGATTAAGTTTTATGAGATTCTTGAGAAAAATGAGTGTTGAATTACTACTTAGGGTGTTTCTGGCCTTTCTAATTATAGCTTATGGCTGGAGTAAGCAGATACTTTATTTTCTAACTACCCCTATCATAAAACTTCCCTTTTTCTATAATATGAGAGAGAATATTATCTAAGAATAAAATGAGGGCAGTCTTCAAGTTGCTCCTGCCTGGCATGTTACCAGGGAAGCATATCCTGGATAGAGCATTACCAAAGAAGGGAAGGAAAAGCAAAGAAACTGTAATAACAGTAGTGAGATAGGCTGTGAGTGCTCTTCACATCCAGAGAAGCTCAAGAGATGTTTTTCGAGTTGGAATCTGACTTGAAAACTATATTTAGATATCAACTGACACTCTAACCCATACACTTTATCTTATCATCACAAGTTAGATCATGGTCACATGCTGCCCGTTTCCTGAAGCCTGTTGAAACCTCATTTTCTTGCCAGAGAAAACTAAGAGCAGCCCTCCTCTTCCTTTATAAGATGATGTTTCTTAGGAGCCTAGCCTTGACCACCCCCTCTTCTGTCATTCTAGCAAATTTCTTCAGGGAGTCTCATCCCAGGGCTTCAAAGATCAGTTATATGCTAATGAACCAAAGATCTCTTAAGTTTCACCATGCTCTCTCCTGAGCTCCTGATTCATGCAATCAGCTTTCTGTTTGACATCTTTACTTGAATATATCAAGGGTATTTCAAACTCAGCTTGTCCAAAATGGAACTCAGTATCACCAGCCTGCAAATCCCCTTTTTCTCCTTAAATACTCCCCGTAACCATTTAAGGGCATCACCATCCATTCAGGTTCCTAAGCCAAAAAGCTAGGCATCTTTTTTTTTTTTTTTTTGCAGTACGTTGTGGCCTCTCCCGTTGTGGAGCGCAGGCTCCGGCCGCGCAGGCTCAGCGGCCATGGCTCACGGGCCTAGCCGCTCCGCAGCATGTGGGATCTTCCCGGACTGGGGCACGAACCCATGTCCCCTGCCTGCATCGGCAGGCGGACTCTCAACCACTGTGCCACCAGGGTAGCCCCCTAGGCATCTTTTACTTCACTCTCCATATCCAATTAATTACCAAGTCCTATTAATACTCCTTCCTAAATTTCCCCATGTCCACTGCCAACATCTTTGTAGAAATGCTATTAATTTTGATCTTGACCATTATATCATTCTCTAACTGGTCTCCTGCAGCCAGAATTATCTCTATAAAATGCATCATGTGAACCTTTTCATAAAACCTCTCAATGGCTTCCCAGCTATATACTAGATAAAGTCTGAATTCCTAATGTGACTTAAAAAGCCTCCGTAATATTGACTAATTATCTTTATTTTAGCCATGCTAGTCTATTTTCAGACCCTCACTCCAAGCTCTCTCTTCCCATCCTTCACGGATTGTCCCTCCTACCTTGGACATCATTTCCATTATAACACGGCCATTCCTACTCAGCTTAACAAACCACAAAGGCTTCCCTGACCTCTAGATCACTATAGGTTCCCATAGTGCCTTGAACTTCCTCTATCATTAATACTTGTTTCAATTTATAGTAATTATGTATAGCAATGCTATCTGCCTCACTGGACTTTAAGCCTGGGATGACAGTGACAGTGCTTGAATCCCCAGCATCTGGCCTTGAACATGGTACTTAGTAGGAACATAATAAACTCTTATGAATAAATAAATAAAGAATCTGCCCAGATGCTCTTTTTTGTGAGCAGGAAACTTGCCAGTTGTCAGTGAAGCAGCCCTCAGCCTTTTGTCATTGAAGGTCTGGAGTTAACTCCTTCTGGACCTCTTTCCCAATATGTAGACGGTAGAAACTAGACAATTTCTTGGATCGGGGCTCAAAGTGCCTGCCTTTGGTTTCTTAGAAAAGTCCAGATTTAACAGCAAACATTAAGACAGTTCAGAATTAGTCTTCAAAATAAAAAATAGGCAATGTCAGACTTTTCACGCATGTGTTATACATTACACATCTTCCATGTTTACAAATTGGCATTTTATAAAGCATTTAAAATGGTCACATTTCTCCTTTTTATCCTTAGTTTGAAAAAGTATCTTTCCTTAGGTGAATAACAGGACTATTATTTGTTCCTTATCAACTAGGAATTTAAAGCAGGGTATATAACCACATTCCACAGCCTCTAAATTTAGTCAGTGTCTTGAATGCCATCAAGTATATCATCAAAGTATATACTGGATTAAAGAAGAACAGAAAGGAGGACATTCTTTCCAGATCATAACAAATTTAAATTACAGAATTCCAAAACAAAATTTATGAAAAGTCCCTTCCCTAAGTCCCTCTTAACCCACTAACCCCAAGTGGGTTAGTGGGGTGGGTGCTATTCTTGTGGGTTCTAAGCATTGCAGTGGTTGCTTGGGTAAGAAGTAGACCTTGGTTTCCTTCAGCTTAGGGGAAAAAGTGGGTAGAATAGAGGAAGAAGAAAACTGGGTCATACAGTTTCCTTGTTCTACTCTACCACTGACCACAGACAATGTTGTATATGCTTGATTCAATGATAAATAACCATGTAGTGTCTCAGAGGAAACTTGGCCTTTCATGCCAACAACAATAAACAATTTAAATGATTGCAAAATTGGTATTAAGAGATAAGGAGCTCTGACTTCTCCCTTGAGCCCCATCAACAAAGCAACATGATTATAACTCGAATGCATACCTTCAGATTTGCCGAGAATAGTCCTTGTTTGGCCTGCTGTCCTGGGCTAATTATTAATAACACTTTCACTCTCAAAAATGTCTTTGGGATATAAATTATGTTATGTGGTTTTCCTAAAAATAATGGGCATTTAGCATAACACCAACTTGATAGGTTTTGTGGTTTTTTTTTTAATTCTTCAGTTTTTCTTTTTGAAAGCCTACTGTGTGCCAGTTGTGATGGCTCTTTTAAATTTGCAATCTAATTTATTTTTCACAACAAAGACACTAGGTAGATATCACTCTTTTAAAAGACAGAAAATTTTGGTGTAGAAATACTAAGCCATTGCTTATGGCCACACAACCAGTACATGACAGCCACAATTTAAACATATTCTAGGCAATTGAAAAACACCTTCTCTTTCAATTACATTACGTGCAGGTTCAAAATTGAGCCTTAAAAACATATTCTCCTCCACCCACAGTAAATAAATAAAACCCACAGACTGAAGCAGCAAGCAATCCAGAGTGGCAAGATTAAGACAAAGTTTAGTTTGCTCCTGGGTGATGAAGCATGACTGACTCAACCACAGACACTGGCCTAGATCATAAATTCTAACACAGCTCCATTGTTCCAAATACATTTTCAGACCCCTGTATACACATCTTGGGGGCTCTATTGAATAAGAAAATACTACTCCAGGGAAACTTTCTCTATGTGCTTCTCACTCACTTTGTGGCACTGGAAACGGAATGGAACTCCTCCCCTGCCTGCTGCCCACTGCTACCAGTCTTTCCCACACCCTAGATAAGAAGAGAGATAATAAGGCCCTCAAATAGAAGTTTCCCGATTATGAATCATGGCTTACTCAGCCTTTGTTACAGAGAACCTGGAAGCCTCTGAAATACACTGTTGATTTTGGCAGTCTTAATGATTCCCTGTGCTGTTATCAAGAAACAAGTTACTTGACTAATTTGCTTGAGAAATTACCTCTGTAATGAGTATATTAAGAGCAGCCTATGTTAAAGGAGTTGGTGTTTAATGTCTGTATAAGTGAGTATGTTCTCATTTCCTTGAACAATGCTTCACAGCTAATACTTCCTCAACAAAGATCTATTATATTGAGTTTAAATAAAAATACCAATAAAAGCTAAGATTATTATAGGGTACTTACTATGAGCCAGGCATTATATTAAGAGCTTTATGAGAATTATCTTTATTTCTCTCTCTCTCTCTCTCTATATATATATATATATATAGACAGATCTAAATATATAATTTATATATATATATCTAAATATGGATACACTATGTGTATTTTTTTTGCATGATGTCTTATACATAATAAACACTTAAATATACCCTTAAATTTAATTAAGTCAGACATGAAAATAACCACATACATCACCATGGCTTCCTTAACAATTAGTTATTACTTTTGATAAGTAGAGATAATTTCTCAAAACAAATGAGTCATATGTATTATACAGGGGTATGTATTATACAGTTATCAAAAATACATTATACTCACTTAAATTGGAATAGACAACATATATTGTTATTTACAACTATAGTATAGATGCTGTTTAATTCTTATCTGCAAAGCATAGATAATAATATTACCTAATTATTAGGGCTGCCAAGTAGATAAAATTAGATAATACATGTGAAATATAGCTTCTGGCATATCTCAGGCACTCTATAAATTAATGATCCTCTTCATAACCACAATGAGACTTTTATTTAGGAGAAAAATCTTGGCCAGTACTATGTGTTTAAGGCACTGTTTAAAAATACATACACTTGTTCTATTATTGTAAATATTGTTAAATTGTTATTAATATGTAAATTTAAAATATTAGCTTTAAGGTTGAGTTGGGAAGGTAAAATTTTATTGTCTACAAGTTTCCAAAGATAGATTCTGAAGATTTCTTCTGAAAGAAGACTTTTTTAATATCTTTTTTTGTACTTTGAACCAAAACAATGGAAAGGAAGGTAAAATAACAAAGTTCTCTTCCTTCTTTTTTTTTTTTTGATACAAAGATCCTGAATTTTATTATGTTATTCTTTCAAAAAGAACTCAGTTCAAAGTCAGTGTAAAGAAAAACAAAATTCAATTTAAAACAGAAACAGTAATTTCAGAAAGTCTGACATTCTCCTATGCAAAGACAGGGAGAGAGAGAAAGGGGTAGAGAGAAAATAAATTTAAACCTTTCTTCACCTTGCTGGGAATACAGACACCAAAGCAAAGTTCTCTTCCTCCATCTAAAGACTACAGTTCCTGCACTTTCGTGGTAGTTCTTGATTAATCAAGAAGCATGCCTCTAAGATTATGACTGGCTAAGGAGCACAGGCCTAACTAAGCCAATCTGCAAACAGTGCTCCCTTATCTATTAGAACTTGGTCAAGAATGAAGAGGTGATCTAATTTTGGTCACGATTCAGAGAAATTTTCTGAAGCTTTGGTAAAGAAATTTCCTTGTTCTTATGAAAATTGCTGAAATAGCTGTGTTCTCTTTTCTTGGATATTTTTTGTGCATAGATTCAAGGCTTAAAACTGCTGCAGTCATCTTGGTACTGTTTGAGGAGTAGGCAGATACACAGAGGAGATAATAACTAAGAAAGACACAGAGAAGCAGAACTGGAGAAGTTGGATTAAGCCAATGTAAGGCCTGAATCTTGACTTCTAAGGTCAATGAATTTTTCTCAGGTTTGGTCCAAGAGCAGGAGCATCAGTCTCACCTGGGAACTTGTTAGAAATGCAAATTCTAGAGCCCCATGCTGAAACTGTGGAACCAGAAACTTGGGGTGTGGCTCAGCAGTCTGTGCTTTAAGAAGCCCCCAGATGATTCTGATGCAGGCTAAAGTTTGAGAACCACTGATTTAAGCCAGTTTATCATATTTTCTATTAATTGCAGGCAAAATATATTAAATGTAACACATAGATTAGTAAATTTATACCAATCATATACATGTTGAAAAGATCTCTTGTAAGTATGTTCAAGTTGACTTATGATTAATTAAAGTGAAAAATTCAAAAAGGGAAGTCATGGTATACTAAGACTGAATGATTGTCCTGGGTAAGTGTAATAGTCGAACTCAAAGTCTTTGGACCTGGGTTTATAACCCAATTCCACTACTTATTAACTGTGTGACCAGGGAAAAATACTTTAGTTTCTTCCTCTGTAACATGTCGATAATCCTAGTGCTGTGTTGTGTTAAATGAATTAAAAAATGGAGAGCAATTAGAACTTTTTTCCTGACATATACAAAGCATTCAGTAAATGTGAGCAATTATTATTATTCTTATCATTAACAGGCCAAATATTCACCACATCAGAGAAGTCCTAAGGAACAAACCACACCTGACTGAACTGGCCATATAAATTTTCTTTCAGTAATGTGGAGTTTTCGATGCCAGATTACTCTCATGATGGCATTTGGATTCAGTCAATCATTTTATTATAAATTTATATCTCATTATGGGGGTAACACTATAATTGTTCATTTAAAAAGCACTCTGAAAAAACAGCTCTCAGAAACTAATTAAATGTTATTTTTAAATTTACTCAACAAATATTTATTAATATTATTTATTTGGGGCACAAATATTAATTTTTTTACATAAAGCACAAAAACACACCCACCACTTTCCAGTAAAATTAGAAAAAAGACTGGATATTAATAGACCTGTTGCACTGTTTGCCTTTGGGTAAGGGAACTATGGTTTGTCTTTTTCATTCTGTACTTTAAAAGTATATATTTGTTACTATCTAATAAAAGTATACTTCTTTTATTATTATTTTTTAAGTATAGCTGATTTACAGTGTTTTAACAAAGTGATTCATATATATATATATATATATATATATATATATATATATATATTCTTTTTCAGATTCTTTTCCCTTATAGGTTATTACAAGATACTGAATATAGTTTCCTGTGCTATACAGTAGGTTCTTGTTGTTTATCTGTTTTATATACAGTAGTGTGTATCTGTTAATTCCAAATTCCCAATGTATCCCTCCCCACCTTCCCCTTTGGTAACCATAGTTTGTTTTCTATGTCTGTGAGTCTACTTCTGTTTTGTAAATAAGTTCTTTTTGTATCATTTTTTTTAGATTCCACATATAAGTGATATCATATGATATTTGTCTTTCTCTGTCTGACTTACTTCACTTAGTATGACAATCTCCAGGTCCATTCATGTTGCTGCAAATGGCATTATTTCAGTCTTTCATATGGCTGAGTAATATTCCATTGTGTGTGTATATATATATATATATACCACATCTTCTTTATCCATTCATCTGTCAATTGACATTTAGGTTGATTCCATGTCTTAGCTATTGTAAATAGTGCTGCAATGAATATAGAGGTACATGTATCTTTTCGAGTTAGACTTTTCTTGGGATATATGCCCAGGTGTGGGATTGCAGGATCATATGATAACTTTATTTTTAGTTTCTTAAGGAACATCCATACTGTTCTCCATAGTGGCTGTACCAATTTACATTCCTACCAACAGTGTAGAAGTATTCCCTTTTCTCCACACCCTCTCCAGCATTTATTGTTTGTAGACGTTTTGATGATGGCCATTCTAACTGGTGTGAGGTGATACCTCATTGTAGTTTTGATTTGCATTTCTCTAATAATTAGCAATGTTGAGCATCTTTTCATGTGCCTCTTAGCCATCTGTATGTCTTCTTTGGAGAAGTGTTCTATTTAGATCTTCTGCCCGTTTTTTGAATGTGTTGTTTGTTTTTTGATATTGAGCTATGTAAGCTGTTTGTATATTTTGGAAATTAAGCCCTTGTCAGGGCTTAATCATTTGCAGATATTCTCTCCCATTCCGTAGGTTGTCTTTTTGTTTTGTTTATGGTTTTCTTTGTTGTGCAGAAGCTTTTAAGTTTAATTAGGTCCCATTTATTTATTTTTGCTTTTTATTCCATTACTCTAAGAGATGAGTCCAAAACAACATTGCTGTGATTTATGTCAAGAGTTCTGCCTGTGTTTTCCTCTAGGAGTTTTATAGTATCTGGTCTTACATTTAGGTCTTTCATCTATTTTGAGTTTATGTTTGTATATGATGTTAGAGAATGTTCTAATTTCATTCTTTTACATGTAGCTGTCCAGTCTTCCCAGCACCACTTATTGAAGAGACTGTCTTTTCTCCATTGTATATTCTTGCCTCCTTTGTCATAGATTAATTGACCATAAGTTCATGGGTTTATTTCTGGGCTTTCTATCCTGTTCCATTGATCCATATGTCTGTTTTTGTGTCAGTACCATACTGTTTTGATTACTGTAGCTTTGTAGTATAATCTGAACTCTGGGAGCATGATTTCTTCAGCTCCATTATTCTTTCTCAAGATTGTTTTGATTATTCGGCTTCTTTTGCGTTTCCATGCAAATTAAAAAATCTTTGTTCTAGTTCTGTGAAAAATGCCATTGGTAATTTGATAGGGATTGCATTAAATCTACAGATCATCTGGGGTAGTATGGTCATTTTAACAATATTGATTCTTCTAATCCAAGAACATGGTATATCTTTCCATCTGTTTGTGTGGTCTTCATTTTCTTTCATCAGTGTCTTATAGTTTTCAGAGTACAGGTCTTTTGGCACCTTAGGTAGGTTTATTCCCAGGTATTTTGTTTTTTGGATGCAATGGTAAGTGTACTTCTATAAAGCACATATACAGATCCCTTTTCTTTGAGGCAATACAGAGGTCCAAATAATCTCAGGGCATCCAAGTTTCATTTCCCATTTGTAATATAGTGGCTAATCAATCCTATTGCACAGTATTCATTTCCCCAATTGTAAATTTATTTTTGTCCTTATAGCCAGATTGGGTCAGATTTCACTGCCTGAGTTCAATACCAACTCACGTCTTCAGGACCCCAGACTTCAGGATAGAAAATCAGTTGTGGATGCTATAGAGCAGAGCATAAGCACCCAAACCTACAGCCAGTGAGCAGATGCTAATATGAACCAGCCCATTTTTCATAGGAGTCCTGTGGGCTTCAGTCTGGAAATGCATAGGAGGGAAGTTGACCAAGTGTTTGAGGTTGCATATCTCAGGAAGAGTCTCGAGCCAGGAAAACAGCCTGAGGTCTCTTTCTCACACTTCATTCATCAAAAGCTACATTCTCCCTAAATGCCCATCTAGAGACAAATGAATAAAGAAGATGTGGTACATATATACAATGGAATATTACTCAGCCATAAAAAGGAATGAAATTGGGTCATTTGTAGAGATGCAGATGGACCTAGAGACTGTCATACAGAGTTAAGTCAGAAAGAGAAAAATGTCGTACATTAACGCATATATGTGGTATCTAGAAAAATGGTACAGGTGAACCAGTTTGCAGGGCAGAAATAGAGACACAGCTGTAGAGAACAAACGTATGGCCACCAAGGGGGCAAAGTGGGGTGGGGGTGGTGCGATGAATTGGGAGATTGGGATTGACATATATACACTAATATGTATAAAATAGATAGCTAATAAAATGAGTGCTGGACCAGAAAAAAAAAAAAAAAAAAAAAAAAAAACGAAAGCTACATTTTCCAGGCTAGATTTATCAGTGTTAGTAGTTATGTACTCATGAACCATGGTAGTGAGCAGTCACAAAGTAGTACTGTAGCAAATAACAGTTTACAGTCAATAAGTAGAAGGTATACACATTATAACCACTTTTTACTTGCCTCGATGATTTGTAATCATTCATTTTCTTCCCATAATTCTATTTCCATTCTAAACTGAATAGGGGAGGCAAAGTATGGCAGCTAGTGTAGCACAATTCTCATGAACTTGACTCTGTAATTAGACAGACCTAGGTCTGAATCCCATTCTACAACTAAAGAGCTGTATGACCTTATAGACACCTAACCTCTCAAACCTACCTTCTTGGGCTATTATAAGAGCTAAATAAAATAATACCTGTACAATGCTTAACTCAATGTCTGGTACAGAGGAAACCTTCAGAAAAGGCTAATACCTAATACTATTGTTGTTGTTCTCTTTCTTGATACTTCCTTCTGCCTATATTATCTGCTTTTACTACATAATGGGTTCTGAGCCACGAATGCCACAGAGGTAAAACCCGCCCAGTATACATGCTTTCTTATCCCTGTAATGAAGAAAGAGGCAAAAATTAAAAGTGCATGTAATAGTTTCCAGATTGTGAAGTTTTAGTGATTTCAGAAATGCCAAGCTCCTAGAGAACAAATAGCTGAAAGGAAATTAGTATATTTGGCAAACTGTTACTTAGTGGTCTGCAGCTCAGGGCCTCCTTGGACAAGCTGGCCACAGGAGGAAAGAGTGCTCAGTCCTGACTGGCAAGTGTAAGGGCACCGAGCTTAGCAGCTCCCTTATAGTAACAATGAAACTCCTAATAGCTACCAAATCCTTGCTTTCCCTCTGGCACCCAGTGTGATTTGAGTTGACTAGGACCTCCATTTATCTCATCTCAGAATGTAAGGGGAACACTCTGGGCAAATGCCCTGGCCAAATTCAAGCCCTCTTCTCTCCATGTCTGACGTCTATATCTGAGGCAGGTAGATGCCAGACTCCCCTCAGACCTAGAATGGAGTAGGTCACACGAGGGCCCTGAAAACTTTGGGCAGCCAGGGTCAGACCAGTCTTAACCAGCCCTCTCCAGGCCTTCATCGCCATCTTCCCTTTGTTTAACTCTCAGCCTCTCAACTGTGCAAAAACCAGGAAAGGGCAAGTCCAGGACACATGGTCAGATACCATCTTATTCCACGCAGCCACCCCATATTCAGAACCTCCAAAAGGAAATGTGGCATTGATGGACAGTGATATATTATGGAAAGAAAAACCTTAGATACTAAGTGTAGTCAGTCCCTTAGTTGAATCCTTGGATTTGGAGGGCCTGTACTACACCACTTTATATAAGGAACTTGAGAATCCATAGATTTTTGTGTCTGTGGGGGATCCTGGAACCAAACTGCCCTGGATATGGAGGGACAACTGTAGTTTCTTATAGAAAGGAACACAGAGAAGGTTTGCTAACAACAAAAGACTTTCCATAACGCAGTTATGTTTCTTCTGCGCTAGACTCATTTGGAAGATAAATAAGTAAGGCCTTGAAGGCAGTTTTGGAAATACATCAAGTCATAGAACTGAAATAATCTAAACAACCGATGCATCTATCAAAAAAACCTCATGGGATCCAAAAGGACAATACTTAAAAGGTTATCAAGGGTACTTTGCTAATTAGAGTCTTCTCTCTTCTGCCAGAATACCTTGTCATAAAACTATGCCAGATGTCTAAGGCTTAAAATTATCACTGCATCTGTTATATGATCTGGAGAATATCAAGGTTCTCAGACCCCTTCTGTCAGTGAGGTAAAGCATAGAATCCTGGGTTTATCGGGAGGTTTAAAAATTAAACCACGTTATTCACTTCTATTTAAAAAATAACAGTCGAACGCTTCTTCCCAGCCCTTACTTTCCTTTTTGTGTGCTACATTCTATTGTTAATTAACAATAAGAATGTTCACTAGGGGAAATCTTTGATGGACTCATTTATCAGGATAAAAATAACTTGGTACTATTAATATCTGTATGGAATCAGAGATTTGGAGTTTATCCCATGTAGTAGCTAGCATCTCTTGAACTTCTAATTCAATCCAAGATTAATTCGGAAATGTTCTCTGTCTTATATCACACAACTAAACTTATTAGTTTTACTCATGTTTTAAGAAATGTAGGAATTCCACAAAGATAAAAGCATCAAAAAAAAAGATAACTTAATTCTAAATGCCTTTACTGATTATAAAATTACCATGTACCTAGTTTCTTCCACTGACCATTCCTCAAGGATTTTACTAAGTTAGAAGGAAAACCAGGATGGAGAATTATACAGAAAGCATATTGGACGTACACTAAAGGAAATGGCAGGCACATTGAAATAAGATGAGCATTTTGATCAACAAATGAGTTATTTCTAAAAAATATTAAAATATTTATTAATAAATATTTTACCTCTGAAAATATTTATAATGAATGTAGTCCAGTCCATGCCATTGTTATGATTTCAACATGTTCTAGGCTGGAAGACCAGTTTAATTATTTCACAAATCAAAGAGGGAAAGCACCCAGCTCAGGATGCATCAAGAATAGCTCTTTTCATAACAATTACCAAATCCTTGTATATAGTTTCATGTTGCTATGAATCAAATTGTGTTCCCTTCCCAAATTCATACATTGGAGTCCTAATCACTAGTATTTCAGAATGTGACCTTATTCAGAGATAGGGTTGTTGCAGGTGTAATTAGTTAAGATGAAGTCATACTGGAGTAGGGTGGGCCCCTAAAATGACTGGTCTTTATAAAAATCCAATATGACTGGTACCCCTATAAAAAGAGGAAAGTTGGAGAGAGACAGGCATGTAGGGGAATACCATGTGAAGATCAGAGTTATATAACCACAAGCTAAGGAACTACTAGAAGGTAGGAGAAAGGGCTGGAACAGATTCTCCCCTAGCACCTTCAGGGGGAGCATGGCCCTACTGACACTTTGATTTCAGACATCTGGTCTCCAGAACTGTGAGACCATAAGCTTCTCTTGTTCTAAGCCACCTCATTTGTGATACTTTGTTATAGCAGCCCTAGCGAAGTAATATAGGTATCAATTTTTTTTTTTTTTGCTCTTCTCAATTTTGCTCCCCTTTTCAAATGCCACAAGAATGTCAGACCAGGTAAAGAAAAATCATGAAGAGGAAGCATGACACATCTCATTCACTCCACTGCCCTTACCCTCTGACCTTCCAACATACCCAGACTCCTTGTCATCAGAGCACAGAGGTGATTTCCACAAGAAAACTACTGCTGCCTTTCTCAGCTCAGGCTCTCTGCAGAGGGAAAGCATAGCCAGCCTTCCAGGTGAGCCCCATTGGCTATCTGCCTATAATAAGCCAGCCCTTCATCATAACTTTTCCTTTCTGACTTAGTTGGGAAGTTAGGGTTCTCATTTTAGACGGGAATAGGCCCCTTACCCTAGCAACTGCCCCCACCCTTAACCAAAAGGGCTTAAATTCTCTCAACAAAAGTAAGAGCCTTTCCTTTATGTTGACTTATGAAATAAACTGCCCCCTTTAATACACACACATACAAACACTATAGCAAACTTTCCAGTGCATGCGAGTGTGGTTGGTGGTCTAGAAGATGCTGAAAAAGTGATATATGAACAGGCTAGCACACGTTTTTGAAGAATATGTATTTGTAAGACTGACATATAGCAGATGCATAGTAAATACAGAGAGAACAGAAAGTAAAAGATAATTTAGTTTTGTTGTACACTCAGCAGGAACTCTGTTCCTTTTTGATTGAGAGTATCAAAACTACAGGATAATTAGTATGTGTGCCATCTAGTTTAGGTGTGCTGCAATTTGACCAGAACCGTAGTTACAGATTGGTCCAGCTTTTGTAAAAAACTCTTTGTTTCTCTTGCTCTCAAATACATTGTAAATTCAATAAATGGCCCAAGGCTTTGCTGCTGATTCTCACACTCTTGTAAGAGCTTATAAAGGGAGTGTTTGGGGCCAAGGCCTCTAAGCAGGACTCAGGTGTGGGAGGAAATAGTACTGATGATTAATCCTCCTCTAAGGTGATAAAATCCTTTATTGGATACAGCAACCCAATGACCAGGTCACATTGGAAGTCAGCCTCAGTTCTGAGCACACAGCTAAGACAGATCTTTGGGGATGCTGACAAACCCAAGGCCACAAGCAAGCCTGTGACTCAGAGGAAACACAGGACAGGAGACATCTGACCATGCAGTCTACTTGCCGAGACTACTTGCTGCTAACAATCTTTATTCTTCTCAGTTCTGAACTTCTGGAAGTATATAATATGGCTGGGTGTTACTGCATTAAGTAGGAGACAAAGCATCATATAAAAATCAAATCTACAGATAATCAGCAAGGCACATTTTGGACAATACTTTTGATATTCTATACTTTTTCTTTCCATCCCATAAAAATATATTTTTTTCCATCTAATGAGAGATTGGCGGGGGGAAAGAGGGTGAGAGAAGCAAAAGAAATGAATTTACAAACTGGATGATCTGACCCTGAACAATTGAATGCATTGAAAATATATGCATTTCAGATAGAGTTTTAGTATGGAAAAACCCTAAAGAGAGAGACCCTATCTTCAGTATTTAGCATTTTAGAGAGCATCAAGATTCTTCTACTTTAATCTGCTCCATGGTTGCCAGCTAGTTAGTTATCAATGTGAAGTGGAAACCTGAAAAAATTTAAAGCGTGTGTTAAAAATGTTACTTTTTATGATATAAATATCTTCCAAAATTAAGTTAAAATAAAGTGTTTCCCAATTCATTGCATTTTTAAAAAAAAAAACAGTTGTGTGTTCCTATTGAAATAATTCCTACACTTTCACCTCTAAAAAAATTACTTAAAAACTTTTGGCAAGATCAGGATGATCAGCCCTGTGATTCTGGACATTGTGGAAAACCTATTTCATTATTTCTCCGAAAAACATGCAAAATTCACTACCATTCTGAAACTCTGCTCAACACAGTTTTTTAAATAAACTTTTTCTGTTTGTTTTAGAACAGTTTTAAAGAAAAATTGCAAAGATGGTACAGAAAGTTTCCCTATACCCCATACTCAGTTTCCCCTATTATTAACATCTAACATTAATATTGTACACTTGTTACAATTAATGAACTAATATGGACACATTAATATTAACTAGTAAAGTCCATACATTTTTGAGATTTCCTTAGTTTTTACCAATGTCCTTTTTCTGTTTCAGAGTCCCATCCAAAATACCACATTTCAATTAGTCATTATATTTCTTTAGGCTCCCCTTGGCTGTGACAGTTTCTCAGACTTTCCTTGCTTTGATGACCTTGACAGTTATGAGGAGTACTAGTCAGTTATTTTGTAGAATGTCCTCAATTGGGATTTGACTGGTGTTCCTCTCATGAGTAGACTGGGGTTATAATTGTGAGGAGGAAGACCACCCAGATAAAGTGCTATTTTCATCACATCACATTGAGTGTATGCTATCAACATAGCAGTACACTGAAATCACTCTTGATGTTGACTTGGATCACCTGGCTGAGATGGTGTTTGTCAGGTGTCTCCACTGTGAGATTATTCTTTCATCCCCCCCCCCCTTTCTATCATGTACTCTTTGGAAGTATACTGTTTGTTTGTACATTCAACTATTGAAGAATGTCTTGGTTGGTTCCATTTTTTGGCAATTATGAGTAAATCTTCTCCAAATATTTGCATGTAGATTTTTAAGTGGATGTACGTTTTCAAATCAGTTGAGTAAATACCGTGGAGCATAACTGCTGGATCATATGGTACAACTATGTTTAACTTTGTAAGAAATTGCCTTCCAAAATGGCTGAACCATTTTGCATTCATACCAGCAATCAATGAGAGCTCCTTTTTCTACATCCTCACCAGCAATTAGTATTGTTAGTTTTTTGGATGTTAGTCATTCTAATAGGTGGGTAGAAGAAACTCATTATTGATTAATTTTTAATTACTTAGTGAAAAATGATGTTGAGTATCTTTTCACATGCTTGTCCCCCGATACATTTTTAAATACTTAGATCATTTGATTGTTGAAGCAGTATCACAATATTATATAGTTTTTCAATTTATGTATTAGATGTTCTCACCCAAGAAAATTTCCTAAAATTTCTGGCTTTGGATTAGACAGACATATATCCCCCATACATTACCAATTGTGACATTATTTGTAGAAGGAGTCTATTTTAAATGACTATTATGCATGTTTAGTAAGTTACTTTATTGGCACTCTACATAATAATCTTAAATACTTGTATGATTAAAAACTTCCTCTTTCTGCATCCAAGAAGGAAGACAGTGCCCAATAGTATATATTACCTAACAATGAAGGAGAGGACCAACATCTGCCCCAATTATCACATAGTCATGTTTTGTGTCCTTGGACAAGTCACTTTACTATGTGAGCCCTCAGCATCCTCATCTGTGTATAATGGCTTGATTGTTGATAACCAAGGGTCTCTTCTAACAGTCTGGTTTTATTCTTTTTTTTTTTTTTTTTTTTTTTTTTTTGCGGTACGCGGGCCTCTCACTGTTTTGGCCTCTCCCGTTGCGGAGCACAGGCTCTGGACGCGCAGGCTCAGCAGCCATGGCTCACGGGCCCAGCCGCTCCACGGCATGTGGGATCCTCCCGGACCGGGGCACAAACCCGTGTCCCGTGCATCGACAGGTGGACTCCCAACCACTGCGCCACCAGGGAAGACCCTGGTTTTATTCTTTACCCGCCTCTAGAGTGTCAGGCACTGACCAGAGTCTCATTGCCACAGTATTCTTTTCTTTGGCTACCTTCCTCCTACCATTCCCACACTAAGGCTCCTTTGTTTAGTTGTTAGTACCTTTTGCAGACCCTCCTTAATTACAACATGTAATTTTCTTGGCTTTCATTATCTGGAGATTACTTTCCTTTGTTAATTTGCTGTGTTTTCATTTTTTCATATCAAGTCTAATTAGAAAGAACTTGCTTTGTTTGAGAGTAATTAAATTTTATCAGGGCAAATTAAATACAAGTCAATGGCCTTATAGTTTATGTAAAAATTATCCTAGACTGCTTACTAAAATCTAAATTAAATTCCTTTTTATTCCTTCACTGGGAAGACTTCATGAACAGAGTTTGGGTTCTTGATCAATTTCAGCTTTTGGACTGCTGTCTTTATAAGGGACAGATTTTAGAAGCCAAGAAACTGAGCCTGAAAAATAACAAACCACCAAACAGTCTTATTCAGGATATATTTGATAAACTCTCTTTTCCTTGCTGCTAAATGTATCCTGTTGCCTTGAAAGAAATGAATACACCTACCTTATACAGGGAGAAGTTCTCTCTCCAAGGAGTATTCTACTCATTCAAGTTCACTATAGGTCAGGCTAAGAGCAGTGCTAGTATAACCCATATTTCTTCCCACAGACATCCTTAACTGCTTCAGGTTGTAGGACTAATTAGAAAAAATATACCCCGTAGACACAGTATGTGACACACAGCAATCACCTGCATGTGTTGCCATTGTGTTTAAGTCACACAGATTGCCTTGTGAGTCATCAAATCAATGTCCTAGCAGAGACTGTGCGTTCAGAGTCAGTTTACTAGCAGAGAATGTATATGAGTGAGTGCTTTTGAAAGTCCAGGTAAGTCAAGTGATAGGTAACAGGAAAGCAGCATTTCCTGCTTTACAAACCTAGGCATTGTATATTCCAAACCAGAAAAATAAAACTTTCTCTAATGAGCAACTGTACTGTTTTTTCACTCTCGCACAGATCTTGAAGCACAGGTCTCAATTCAGGGGCTTGAAGGTGTTCATTTCGCTCCCTAACACGTTTGCCATTTAATTTATCCCCTAGGAAATTGACCTTACTCTGGCTGTCCAGACATATATTCGTGGCCTTGTGGATATATGAAATTCAGTACATGTTTACCATTGAATTAGAAAAAAAGAAAAATACATAAGCTTTGAATAAGGGCATAGGAGGTCTCACCCTCGAGTGAAATGTATGACTGATACCACAAGCATGTCCCAACAAACATCTTAAGGCAGTTTTATGTGAGGTGGCATGCTTATCTCATCTGCCTACTCTGGGTGGGCCCTAGAACTCCAGCAGCTATCGTAGGTCCAGATACTGTCAGATGTCATAATATTTGGCATGGTTTTATTTTTTTTAAGCAATTTTTATTTTATTTATTTATTTTTGGCTGCGTTGGGTCTTCATTGCTGCCCGTGGGCTTTCTCTAGTTGCAGTGAGCAGGGGCTACTCTTCGTTGCTGTGCGCAGGCTTCTCATTGCAGTGACTTCTCTCATTGCAGAGCACGGACTCTAGGCATGCGGGCTTCAGTAGTTGCAGTACGCAGGCTCAGTAGGTGTGGCGCATGAGCTTAGTTGCTCCACGGCATGTGGGATCTTCCCAGACCAGGGCTCGAACCTGTGTCCCCTGTATTAGCAGGTGGATTCTTAACCACTGCACCACCAGGGAAGTCCCTTGGCATGGTTTTAGATTGGAACTTTATGAATATGACAAATTTAAAACTCAGAAATAAATATATATGTAGATTACTACAGAGTTAACTTACATGAGACCAACTACTAAAGGTCTTCAATAGGATTATGTGTTCCCTTACCTAGTAAGAAATTAATTCTTTTAAACAAATCAACAAAACATCCTTATATGCTTTTGGGGTCTAAATTTCTAAGTTGTTTTATACATTTTCAAACTGTCTAGGTTCTACTGATACTCTTTTGTGTGTCCAAGTTGTTATTTTCCTGGGGAGAAAAAACTAACTTTCTTTTTTTTAAAAAATTTATTTATTTATTTTTGGCTGCGTTGGGTCTTCGTTGTTGTATGCGGGCTTTCTCTAGTTGCAGCGAGCGGGGGCCACCCTTCATTGTGGTGCACGGGCTTCTCATTGCGGTGGCCTCTCTTTGTTGCGGAGCACAGGCTCCACGTGCACAGGCTTCAGTAGTTGTAGCATGCGGGCTCAGTAGCTGTGGCCCGCTGGCTGTAGAGCGCAGGCTCAGTAGTTATGGCGCATGGGCTTAGTTGCTCCACGGCATGTGGGATCCTCCCAGACCAGGGCTCAAACCCATGTCCCCTTGCATTAGCAGGCAGATTCTCAACCACTGCACCACCAGGGAAGTCCCCAAACTAACTTTCTTTAAGGACATACCACATTTGCAGAGCTGTTCTAAATTCCTTATGTGTATTAACTCATATTTCTTTCATCAGGGCCTCTATTGCTGTTTTCCAGGGCATTCTCTATCTCAGTCTACAAGTGCTCAGTGTTAGACTGTAAAAGCTGTCTTCTCAGGAAGGAGTTTGCTTTCCTTCAGTGTTCTGTACTGAAGGGGGCAGGGAGTTAGTGATTGCCTGGGAATGGCTACTCTGCTTGTGTGGCCTTGAAATAATCTGTGTATCCCTTTGATTATGTACTGCATGCTGACCTCAGGAATAACTTCTAAAATGTAACTTCTAGAATAGGATCAAGTTGGAATAGCTTTGCCCACTACCCATGAACATGGAAAATATAACCCTCTCTATGAAAGATCAATAATAGAACAGAGCTTTGTGAGAAAATTCATGATTACCACTGTAGAATATTACAATAATAATCTGTTGCCAGGTGCTCATGATTTATTTTGTGCTCATTATTGTACAGGGTATATATGTACTTTGTGATACTTAGTCAGTTCATTTTCCACTTCCCATTCTCAGATACATTTTGCATAGATGGAATTCTGGATAACAAAGGGTTCTGCCCTGTCTCTTATTGTAAACCACATTATTGATGTGTAGTAGTTTATTGCCTTTGGAAGGATTCTATGCTTGGCATTAGGGGTCTCAAGTTATAATCTGTGTATTCTCTTTAGCACCAAGTTCAGAAATAATATAATTACTATTTTTAAATTATTAACATTTGGGTGTACTAGGCTAAATGCTTTATATTCATTATCCCCTTTAATCCTCACAACACTCCTGTGAAGTAGGTACTGTTCTTAATCCAATTTGACATATGATCAAAGTCTGATTTGATCATGTTAAGTAACTCTACCACTTAGAGTTTAAAAGCAGGTCTGCTGATTCTGGAATCTGGTCCTCACTGTGATAGCTGTGTCTTACACATTGTGTTCATGCTAATAAAACAAAACACAGTGATTCACTTGTTAGATGAAGGTAGATCTTAACATTCTCTCTCCCTGGTCATGTAAAATGATTAAGGAGGAAAGTGGAGAAAAACAAAAAAAATCCTTGGTCTTCAGCAGCAGGGGAGCTCTTACAGGTTTTCTAGGGTGGGTATAAGCACAGCTGAGCAGTTGAAATATTGCTTTGAGCCAGGAGAATGTGGTTTGAGTTTCAGTGCCTATCATAGTGGCTTATATCTAGAAGACGTTCAATAAGACATTGAATTGAATCCAAATATGTTCACCAGAACAGCTAGCCTCAGTATGAAGGGAAGGGTAACAGAATTACCTAACCTTTGGATTATAATTTTATGCTTTGCAGTCTGCTTTTGAGACCCACACATACATATAGCTGTGGAGTAGCTAACGGTAATGCCACCAAGCCACTCCTACTCCATGGTGTTTAAAGGTGCTACTGTGTTACCCTAGCTCACCGTCCTTCTTCTCTTCCAGTCTTCACAATAGTCCACGATTTAGATAGGACAGATTTATTATTTATTTTTAGTAATAAACACTAATCTGTTTAGTAGTAAACGTACTTGATAATGTTTGTTAGAGATTTGATTCTAATAATTTTGAAAACTGAAAACTGCCAAGTCGGGGGTAGCAAGTGGTTTACACTTTACTTTCTTCTGGGAGAATTGACTTTGGTCAGCCTTTTAAATCTTGCAGATACAGATATAGATGGAGACCCATATTTTTAGAAATCCCTGGATTATAAACATTTAACCCAAATGCTGCTACTTCCAACTGATATGTTGAGTTCTATTTAATTCTATAATTCTATATTTGGGAATGCTATAATGCTATAAATCCAATCCTATAATTGGGAATATTAGCAGGACTCTGCCCCCAGTCTTGATTTAGACTGCCTTAAAATCAAGAATGCCTTGTTCTTAGAAGGTTTGGGGGTTTTTTTGTCTAGATGGTTATTCACAGGATTCTGGGAGCTGAGGCAGGGTTATGACAGAGGGACTTACAAGCCTCACACTTCCGCCACCCTGCTGCTCCTCCTAGTGTGGGTTAAGCTGTGATGGGAAGTTGGCCTGGGGCTAATGCTCTGCTGCTGCCTGGACTGATCGGTTGGTAACCCGAACATGTGCTGGCTAAGACAGAGCAATCAGGATTTTGAGAAATAGAGGGAACAATTGTGATGAACTCTTCCAGGCCATTGTGGTCCAATTACACACAAGTGGGGGCTGGATGGGTAGGTGGGGTCTTATCTCAAGAAAACAGGTAGTGTTACTATCATTCTGGCGTCACTAAAACAAGTCTGATTTCATTTAAAACAAGAACAAGAAAAACACCTAATAGTTGGGCTTAGACTGGAGTTTGGAGGTGCTTGGAGATTCTCACTGGTGGGACTGAGCTGGCCTCCATGATACCAGAGGCTGTGGGAGCTGGTCAGGGACCCTGCAGTCCAACTGGGTTTGTGGGTGTCCTAAAAATAACCAGTACTGAATGCAGCTGTTGGTTACTCTGCATTAGACTTCAGTGACATCTTATTGATGTTAAAGTCACTGACTGGTATCACTTGTGCTGAGTAGAGTTAGCAAGGGCAGAGCCCTCCTTAGAGTTGACGAAGTGGTATCAGTGGGATCACCTCACTCAGACAGGCCTACCACAACATCCTCGGGCCCGGCAGGAATGCACAGGAAACATGCACACCCACGCCTGAATATTTAAACATTATGAATCAAGCTACCTAACTGTCCAGAATAGGACTCATCCTCCTCACCCACGGCTGGATAGCCCAGGCTGCATTTCCAATCTCCATACGCCCTCCCACAGCAAACAGCCACCCTTAGCCATCCCCTGGAGCCTAGAGGGTGTGCCCATCGCATGTTCAGGCTTCAGGATGAAGGGCCAGGGTTGCAGCCTGAAACTGCTCTGGGCAGGAGATTCTGGAGTCCCAGGGACCCAGAGCATGGTCTAGAAAAGGGTAGGTCCGCCCAGTGGATTCCCCAACCCCATGGGGTGGGGCATGGCAGGAGGAAGGTCAAAGCAGGCGCCTTGCCCAGTTCTAAGAGCAGGAATGCCAGTAAAAGACAGTTTTCGCAAATGGCAACGTTGTATGTGTAAGAAGCAGGAAAATCAACAGTGAGATCCAAAAAGAGAGGAAAAGAAGAAGGAAGGGAGGAAGGGGGGAGGGAGGGAGTGGGGGGAGAGAGAGAGAGAGATCGATCAGAACAGAAAAAACTAAAAGGATCACAAGACCCCTGAGCAACTCTCAGAAATAGGTGGGGTGACACTGAGAGGGGCTCATTTCACTCACATCAGCCATTGGAAGGTTCAACTGTAAAATTATAATTTGGAAATAAAGGGGTGTATCTTTTGAGATAGATTACATAGGAACAGGTTACACTGCATAATTCTTTCATTACAATGCATCCCCCAGCTAGGAGAAAACAAACTCCTAAGTGGTTAAGCGGCTTCCACAGTCACATTTCTACAGCACAGCAGAGTGAGCATTCGGTTTACAAGTCAAGCATCTTCTGTGACAAGATATACTGAGGAGGAGCAGCCAGGGGAGGTAAAGGAGGTTCAGGGAGGGCGTATTGATGGGAGCTCAGCACAGCATCTTGCTGGAACCTGGATGCAAGGAAGAATTCTCACTTCATTGATTTTCCTCAATAGGTCTTCCCACCTCACTGATTTTTGCTGATGAGTGAATTGGCTTCCTGGTTGTCAGAGGTGTTTTTATTTCCTTTTGATTCCCCTTACTTAATTTTCTAAACCGGTGTATTTTTTAATGGTGACCACAATGGATTTCTACTTTGAGTCAACATCATTAGTCCACTTCCCCAGTATAGGATTACTGACTTTACCGAGAAACTTCTTGCTTCCTTCTCATGACGGGAATTTTTCTGACCATTTTTAATGCTGCTTTTCTCATACGGTATGACTAGTCTATACCCCTAGATGAGTACTGCCTAAATTCTGATACTTTTTCAAAGGAGTCAAGGAGAGGTACTACCTATTGAGCACCTATCATACTGGATGCCTTTTTCCTTGGTGCAATCCTCTGTGACAAAAACAACAAAAGTAATAACTAGCCTCTATTGAGTACTTACTGTGCCTGGCACTGTGCTAAGCTCTGTACATCTGTTTGGTTGTTTGTTGTCCTGGCCCCATCGAGGAAGAGTGATCACTTCCATGTTAGAAGTGAGGGAACGTGCAGAGACCATTACGTGAACTGTTTAAGGCCAGTGATGGTGAAGCTAGGATCTGACCCTCAGTCTGATTCATTCCACGTCCATTTTGTTATGCCTGTATTATTTCCCGTATTTTGTAATACAGTAATTTAGTGTGCCTGCTTTTCTTTCCAGAAGAAATATATCATTATTTATAGTTATCATACTCTGACCCATAACATGTGGTTGTCCTGGGACTGTTAGAGCTAAAAAAGACATTGGAAAGAACATCTAGTCTGATACTCTCATTTTATGATCAGGAAACAGAAGTTCAGAGGAATTAAGTGACTTGCTGAAGGCCTTGCAGTGAGCTGGACAGAACCCCAAACACTTGTTTTCCAAATTCTTATTCTGGTTTTTGTTTGCTCATTTGTCTTCACAAAAATTTTTAGGGTCTGTAGTATGAACCCAATTTGCCAGTCCTGAAAATTTTAATTTATAATGTTCTGTGTATCACCATTTTTTAACCTTTCTGTTTCAATAGTGAAACCCAACATTCTCTAAATAACAGTGTAAAAACTGAATTATAAGTCCTCAACTAAAAATTCAGAAACTGAAAAAAATATATACAAATGGAGTATCACTTTTCAAAAGTAAATGAAAAGTAACTTTGCTATTATCAGAAGACTGATGAGGGACTCCCCTGGTGGCGCAGTGGTTAAGAAACCGCCTGCCAATGCAGGGGACACGAGTTCGATCCCTCGTCTGGGAGGATCCTAATGCCTTGGAGCAACTAAACCCAGGCACCACAACTACTGAAGCCCACGCGCCGCAACCACTGAAGCCCGCATGCCTAGAGCCCGTGCTCCACAACAAGAGAAGCCACCGCAGTGAGAAGCCCGTGCACCGCAACAAAGAGTAGCCCCCGCTCGCCGCAACTAGAGAAAGCCCGTGCACAGCAACAAAGACGCAACGCAGCCAAAAAAAAAAAAAAAAAAGTTACTTCCGGCCAAGGAGGCATTAATTAGAAGACTGATGAAATCTAGAATATTTTTAAATGAACAGTTCTTAGGCTTTAAAAGAAAACCTTTATTACTATTTATTTATAGCCATATAATTGCCCTATGAATACATTCATGGAATGAATTATGGTACCTGCTGTGATCTATAAAGCAAGACATAAAGTGTGGCAAGATGTACTTAACTTTGCTGATGGAATGCCAATTCCCCTACCTCTAACAGTAATACACTTGATTAGAATGGCTTATTAACCATAGATCAGAAAGCTAACATGTACAGCAACTAAAGTGTACTAAATAGTGAATTAATATCCATTAGTAGTTCAGGCTTTATTTCCAAGTATGCTGCTATTTCTACCACATCATTATCAGGCAGTAATTGCTACGTCAGAGAAAACAGTGGGGCTGCTCCATACCTCTTGCCATTCCCAAGGGTAAATATGCCATAAGGAATTTAATAAGGGACAAAAGGATTAAGTTCAGAAGAAAAATAGCTCATCGAAAACAAAAAGGATATACAAAGGACCACACACAGTTTCAAAGTAGCATCTGATTTATTATTCAGTGTTGCTCAGGCATGATATTAGAATTCTTACATGCCAAGAGCCAGAAAACTCAAAGGTAAAGTTAAGAGCCAGCTGCTAAATTCAGATTATTATGTGCCTGGTAACAGGAGCAGTAGAAAAGTGGTTTCACTACCAACGCATCACTTCTCTACATGTCTGTCTATCCACTTGCTGTATACTGTGGGTAGTTGTATGAGCATTTGTATGTATGACATTCCAGTATTTAGTCAGTTCTACCTTTGAGAATAATGACAAAACAGCAGTTATGCTATTATATATATGACTGCTTACATTTATAAAAGTTTTGTTGAATCCATTAGGAAATATCCAAAGCAATTTTTTTCATGAATATGCCATATTTTTTTTTTCCTTTTGGAAACTGTTGTAATTTGTCTCTCAGGAAAGTAACAAAACGTTATATTTCTATGGATATCTGTGCCATTTTCTGGAGATGTTAATAACCAAAAATAATTGCAAGACTTTATAAGAACAGTACAGTGTCCTAACAATGTAGCCAAATACAGAGTCATGTGGTCTAAAGTTTTAGAGAAACCACAATCCTAAAATGTCACTTATTTGGCTTAATTATAGATGTTGAAGAGGATCTCAGTGTAAAGTAGCGTCTGAACTAGAAAAAAATTAAGTCATGAACTTTTAACTTTCTGGGAAAAGACATATATTAGATGATAACTCCCAACCTGAGCTTCCCACCACAAAATCTATACCTGCCCATCCACAGCTCCTCCCACCTGTCCTCACCTTCCCTGCTGTCACAATAGAAGAAAGATCACACCTCCTATCTAAAGCCAACTTCTTCCATGCGCCCTATGAATCCCATCTCCAATCCCCTCCTGTGGAAATTGGCACTAGTGATTATCTCCTCTCTCCACTGTGTATTCTCAAACTCATTCCCTACAAACAATTCTCCCCCTCAGCGTTCCCTTTCAACAGCGTTTAACTATGCCTAAGACACTTTTATCTTAGAACACACACACACACACACACACACACACAGCACTCTCTTATTCCACTGTCCTTCACAGCCAAGCTTTGTGAGCCCTGCTATCTTGATTTTCTCATTTCCCATTCACTTGCTTCCTTTTAGAAAATGTATTAGAATATTTCAAGTCTGTCCATGCTTCCCAAGCTGCTCCAATCTGAATCTCACTCTGCCTAAATATTCTTGCTGAGGTGACCAATGACCTTCGCGTTGCTATTCCAATGGCCGTGTTCACTCTGTGTCTTGTCTGACATCTCAGTATCCAACACAGGCAGGTAGTCTCCTCCCCTGGCAGATATGCCACCCTCCTCTCCTGTTTCTTTTCCATCTTCTCTACTCTTCCCTCCCTGTCTCCTTTAGCATCTCTTCTCATCTCTTCCTCCTCTACTCATGTTTATTTTTTAAAATTTTTATTGAAATATAGTTGATTTACAATCAACTATAGTTTCAGGAATATAGCAGAGTGATTCAGTTTTACATACATTTGTATAACTATTCTTTTTTAGATCCTTTTCCATTATAGGTTATTACAAGATAATTGAGTATAGTTCCCTGTGCTATACAGTGGGTCCTTGTTGTTTATCTCTTTTACATATTGTAGTGTGTATATTTTAATCCCTAACTCCTAATTTATCCCCCTCCTTCCCCTTTGTTTTCTCTGTCTGTGAGTCATCTCTATTTTGTAAATAAGTTCATTTGTATCTTTTTTTTCCAGATTCCACATATAAGTGATACCATAGATATTTGTCTTTCCCTGTCTGACTTACTTCACTTAGTATGATAATCTCTAGGTTCATCCATGTTGCTGCAAATGGCATTATTTCATTCTTTCTTATGGCTAATGGTCCATTGTATATATTTACCACATCTTCTTTATCCATTCATCTGTCGATGGACATTTAGGTTGTTGCCATGTCTTGGCTATTGTAAACAGTGCTGCAATGAACATTGGGGTACATGTATCTTTTCGAATTATAGTTTTCTCCAGATATACCCAGGAGTGGGATTGCAGAATCATATGGTAACTCTACTTTTAGTTTTTTTCAGGAACCTCCATACTGTTTTCCGTAGTGGCTGCACCAATTTACATTCCCACCAACAGTGTAGGACGGTTCCCTTTTCTCCACACCCTCTCCAGCATTTATTATTTTCTACTCATATTTAAATGATGGAAGTTCTCAGGGAAGTGTTTGAAGCATTCCTCTTTTCTCTTTCACAACACTCACATCCTCAGCAATCTTGAGCACTCCTATGAGTCATGTACCACTTGTGCACAGATAACTACCAGCATATATAACACAGCCCAAACCAACATTCTGAAATGCAGAACCATATAGCCAATTGACAGTTTAACATCTCCACTTAGATATGGCACAGACAACTGAAACTCAACATGTCTAAGTCTGAATTCATTTTCCCAGCTAAACCTCCTTTCTGCCAGTGTTTCCTTTTGAAAAGTGCATCACATACTCCTTGTTGCTCCTGCCAGAAACCAGGGAACTAGGTTGGACTAAAACACACACAACAGCAAACCAATTGTTCAACATTATTTAGTGAGTGTGTTAGTCTCCTAGAGCCGCCATAACAAATTATCACAAACTTGGCTTAAAACAACAGAAATTTATTCTCTCTTAGTTGTGGAAGCGAGATGTCTGAAATCAAGGTGTCAACAAGGCCATCCTCCCTTTGAAAGCTTCAGGTTGTTATTGGTTGAGTTGCATCTTCCTACCTCTTCCAGCTTCTGGTGGCCCCAGGCATTCCTTGGCTTGTGGCTCGATAACTAATCCTGCCTCTGTCTTCACATGGTCTTCCCCTTTGTCTCTTATAAGAACACAGTCATTGATGGGCTTCCCTGGTGGCGCAGTGGTTGAGGGCCTGCCTGCCGATGCAGGGGGACGAGGGTTCGTGCCCCGGTCCGGGAAGATCCCACATGCCGCGGAGCGGCTAGGCCTGTGAGCCATGGCCGCTGAGCCTGCGCGTCTGGAGCCTGTGCTCCGCAACGGGAGAGGCCGTGGCAGTGAGAGGCCCACGTACTGCAAAAAAAAAAAAAAGAACACAGTCATTGGATTTAGGGCCCACTCTAAATCCAGGATGATTTCATCTCCAAATCCTTAACTAATCACACCTCAAAAACCCTGTTTCTGAATAAGGTCGCACTCTGAAGTTCTGAATGGACATGAATTTCTGGGGATACTATGAAACTTACTACCAGGGGAATGGAGAGGAACAAATTTCATAACTCAAAAAATATAGATAGGAACATATTCACTTATTAATTCACTTCCACTGGCCAAAGCAAGAAAATGTTTTGTGGGGGAAAATGACAAAACCCCCTTCTCACGTTTCTTCAGTTTTAGTTCTCCTCAGCTGTTTTGTTTTCCTTTGCTCCAAACTTAATGATTTATTATTTTGGTAGATGACAAAATATTTAAATTCTTATAATTAAACAAACAAACAACATGTTCCAGTAAATAGTATTAGGCCTAGGTGGTTTAAAGATTTTAAAACTGGATCTAAGGGCTAATTTTCAACTGCCTGCTCTGAAAATAGGTTCAGAAAGAGGCTGCAGTAGGAGAGAACATTTCTATTTTTCATTTTCCACTCACAGGCACTGTATACCTCAGCACTGTATATAGTGGGCTGTGTTTATGGTTTGCTAAGTTACCCAGTGGAGTTGTAATGCGTTTGAAAGATCAGCATTCTGACAGCTGTCCTGCTGGTCTTCCCAGGAACCTTGTCGGTCCGAGGTCATCCTTGACATCACCTTCCCCCTCATACCCTACATCCAATCAACTCCACTGATTCTACCTTCTACATATCTTTCCAATCCATCTACTCCTCTCCACCTTCACTACCAGAACCCTAGTCCAAGCCATCATCTTTGTCTGCTTGAACAACCTCAATTGTTTCCTAACTGACCTCCCCAGATAAATCTTTCACAAAGCAACAGCAGAAACTTTTCTAAATGCAAGATTGATCATTTCACTCATCTGTTTCAGGATCATCCCACTCCTTTATTTTAGAGGCTAAACTCTTTACCAAGGCCCTCATGGCACACTGCCTTCCAGAACCCACAAAACTCTGTAGCTTCATCTCTTACTACACACATTTTACAAAGCTGTGTTCCTTGATGGTATCAATCTCTCTCTGACCTACCTCAGGGCCTTCACACATGCTACTCCCTTTGCCTGGTATATTGCTTAAGAATTTAAAAGCACAGGCTTTGTACTGCGTTTGACATCCTGTTCTGTTTATGAGCTGTGTGGCCTTTTGTCAGTCTCTGAACTTCTCTAAGCCTCGCTTTCTGCATTAAAAAAAAAAAAAAAAATGTGAATGAAAGTAACATTCCCAAAATTGGTGCAGGGATCAAACACGAAAATGGATTTAAAATTTTTTCCAAATTACATAGTACTATATAAATCCTAGTTATAATTAATACCATTATTCTAACAGCAATATCCAGTTGAAGGCCTTGAATCTCACTTTAAAGTACAACTTAACGACAGTGTTAAGTTGACAGATCTATATCAATATGTAAGTGCTTGCAGAAGACTTTTTTTAAAAAATTGCTCTAAAATTGATTGTGTTCTACATATATGCCTATTATAATAATTTGTCAAGCATGCATTTTTCAGCCTTTTTTGAAACAAGTTCCAAATTAACAGAATCCAAATTAAAGTTTTGTCATATAAGGGAAAATGGGATGATTCCCTATGCCGTTTTGTGTGCAATAGGGTGACCAATTTATTTTATCTTCTTTGGCCTGAGACCTTCATAGTCTTAGCACCAAAATGTTCCATATCCTGAGGACCCCTCGGTTAGTTAATCACCCCAGCGTACAACTAATGTTCTAGATGTTCCTTCCACCTGCAAGAAAATCCTTTCCATGCCTCATCCAAGGCTCCCATTCCTTCCTGATTGTATATGCAGGGCTCCCTAATGCACATGAAAATGGCGGAGTCAGGGGAGGGGGAATATCGCCTGGCTTTGTCTCTTGCAAAGCCTTGACGGTGAGAGTGATGCTAGTGGCTTAAGAATGTGGCCTTGGAGAGTTGTGAGTAAACGATATGATCTGAGAGCAAACCCTGGCTTCTGTAGCAACCAGAGGGGCCAAGATGGCATCCTACTCTGTGGGAGCAAATATTCAGGGTGAGGAATGGGGACTTCCCCACCCCCAGGGATACGTGGGGATATCCCAGTGGATTCTTGCAGTTGAGCAGGCCAGGCCTGTGAGTTACAGCTCTTTCAAGTCTTGGTCACCCCAGAGATGTTAAGAAGTGCAAATTAAGGCTGTGTTGTACTTGTTCTGCTGGACACTGCTGTGCTGCTCACTAGCCATCAGACATCTCATGAATGGTGGGTGCTAAGGATCTCACCAGGGGAGAGACATGGGCTTAAGAAAGCAGAAGTGTTGCCCATGCCACAAAATCACCATCCTAAAGTTTGGCCCAGAACAGGGCAGAAGCAAGGTCCATTGATCCAATGGCCACCACGAGAGCTGGAGCAGAAGCCTGCCATGGAAATCCTTAGGGGAAAGACAACCTCCCACCGGTGTCACACTCATTCATGAGTCTTCATTCCCTGCCTGTCCAGAACCTAAAGCATGTATAACTCTGGTTGGTGCTCAGCCTTCTCAGTTCTCCCCACAGCCATCTGCTAGGTACTTACTATCACTTCCGAGACCCAGAATCACCATCTTTCCAACTCCTGCCCTCTTCCCAATGGCTTCCCTCTCCTGGTTGGCATCTCCTCTTTTTTATTTATTTATTTAGAATTTTATTTTATTAATTTTTTATACAGCAGGTTCTTGTTAGTCATCAATTTTATACACATCAGTGTATACATGTCAATCCCAATCTCCCAATTCATCACACCACACCCCCCCCCCCCCCCGCCGCTTTCCCGCCTTGGTGTCCATACCTTTGTTCTCTACATCTGTGTCTCTATTTCTGCCCTGCAAAGGCATCTCCTCTTTGATAAAATGAATTTTCTCCCCTTACATCTGCCCTTTTAAGGGAAGGCACCTCAGTGATTGGCTGGTGATTTCCCGTCTCCATTCATGTTATGACCTATTGTTAATTCATCTCCTAAAGAAAAAAAGCAGCCGTCAGTGCACTATCTGGCTATGTGTCCCTTTTGGTAGGGCTCACATGGTACCTTAAGTAAATTATTGATAGAAACACTGGGAACATGGCTATAAGGAACACATAAAAATGAATCCCAGATTTTTATAACAGAAGGACCATACTGTTGTCATGGTTTTTTTGTAGCAAGACATGGGATTCTTCTGCTCTTTCTGCTCATAAACACCCTAGGTTGGGGTCCAAGTACTAATTTTCTTTACACTGAAATACCCCAGGAGGAATGAGTCGTGTCCTGGCAGGGCTGTGGGGTCATTGACTCAAAGGCGACAATGCCATTGTCCTGGATTCTTACATTTTGTCAGGACTCAGCAGCAATTAATCTGATGCTCTCTGTGGCTGCTGGTTGCTTGTTTGCCTTAGTCCACAGCTTGAGCCATCCTTTTGTTTATTTTGGTTCTTTTAAAAAGGCCCTCTTTGTGGTCTTAGGCACTGTAAGAAGATGGAGTGAAACCAGAAGTTAATGTGTAAAGTTTTTCATCTTCAGAGAGTTTCGTTTCAAACTAACTCTGGGTCACATGTGCAGGGACTTGAGTTTTTGTTTGGATAGAACGCTTCGGCTTGGAGAGAAAGAACAGGAAGTGGTACATTCCAGCCCCCAGGCAGCAGCTTCTGCTTGTCAAGCCTTTCTGGACAATAAGGTCATAGACATTTAGTAAGGGCAGCTCTGGGAAGTAATTTACAAATTATGCTAAGAGCAACAACAAAAAAAGGTTTATTATTAAACTAGGAATGATATGAGCACACTAGCAGAAACAAGGTTGTAAAATGAGTTTCCTCCAATCCAAGTATCAGGAGACTATGCCAGTTAAACAGAGAGACACTTTATGTGGAAGGGAAACCAAAGCCAGAATTGGAATCATCCTCCCGCAAATCAGTGTCCCTTGGGCAGGGCCACAGAGAAGGAGCGCTAACAACTGCTGCCCAGGCTGTGAAAGCGGGCAGCCAGAAGACAGAAGCAAACGCTGCTTTTAAGGACACAGTGAAACACATTCAAGTTTCAGCCATGAAGCAACCATGGCGGGCAAAAGCAGCTATCAGAAAGTTTGTGCTTTCTGCATAAGGAATCAAGACAAAGAAGCCAAAAAGCATGGCTGCAGCTATTACAGATGTAACCTGACAAATACATGCATTCAGGTTACAGAAAATGACTGATGACCTTCTAGACTTTCCTGAAGCCTGGGATAAACAATTTCTTGGTATTAAGAAACTGTTTCCTGTTTCTTTTATTCCATCTCTAAGGACTTCCCAGCAAACAATTTATGTCATTCCTTTACTGGCGAGGACACACTGTATGGGCCTGGCTGAACCATGGATTGCTGTTCTCATGAGCCCTGACCCCTTTCCTGAATTTAGAAGAGGCAATGCCAGCACTGGGGAAGAGACTCAAATACCATCTAGTGTCATGATGCTGAGTTTGTGGTTAATTTAGCATGGCCCAATTTCTCAGCTGGGTCAGATTATATAACCAGACTGTCAATATCTTCCAAGAGAAAAGATGGTGGATAACGTACTTTCTCGTTGTAAGCAAACTTCATCATCCTAAAGCTCCATAAAGAATCTGCACGTACCTGAATCATACTAACCAGGCCAAGAAATCATTCACAGGGTAAAAACGGTAACTGTCAAGTTTATTACAAATCCCAGCTGCTTGGGAAGTTAATGAACTCTTATTTGATGTTCGGAGAAGAAGGAGAAGGAGAAATAAATCTGTGAAATGAGACCATTCGTGGACTGAAAATTACCCAGGTTGCCCTTATTATGCTCAAAAGATGGTAGCCAATTTTTTTTAAATTTTTATTTATTTATTTATTTATTGGCTGCGTTGGGTCTTCATTGCTGTGCGTGGGCTTTCTCTAGTTGTGGTGAGCGGGGGCTACTCTTCATTGCAATGTGTGGGCTTCTCACTGCAGTGGCTTCTCTTGTTGCAGAGCACGGCCTCTAGATGCGCAGGCTTCAGTAGTTGTGGCACATGGGCTCAGTTGTTGTGGCTCGCGGGCTCTAGAGCGCAGGCTTAGCAGTTGTGGTGCACGGGCTTAGTTGCTCCATGGCATGTGGGATCTTCCCAGACCAGGACTCGAACCTGTGTCCCCTGAATTGGCAGGCAGATTCTTAACCACTGTGCCACCAGGGAAGCCCGGTAGCCAGTTCTTTAAGCCCCACAGTCTCCATCTAGCCTCCCAGCACATTGCTTTGTTATTAGCAATGCCATTTGTGTTTGAGCTAGGAGGAAATCCAACGTCAAATGAAAGGGGCTTCTCCTTTTTATGAATTAGCCTTTCTTTTGCCATGCCATCAAAAAAGTGAGTACACTGCTTATTTCCCAAATCTTTTCCAGGCTGGCAGTGAATAATTCAAGTAAATCACTGGACGCCTTTATCTCTGAGTGACTCATGCTACTGAGAGCTGGCTTTATGGGTTTGAACCCAGCTAAGTTCTCACCACCTCCTTTGGCTTTTATATAGCACAGCTTGGTGTACGTGAATTCGAAAGCCGTTCTTGAGCTGTACAACTTGTTATTATTATAACCCATAAAATTGTATTTGCCTACTTGATTGGATCTAAGTATTAAGCTGATATGATATTTTCTTGGCAATCTGAAATATAATCCTGACACAATTCTAGAAGGGTGTGACACTATGGTATGTCCCATAATAAAGAACATATGTTTTATTTTTAAAAAGGAAATGACATAGCTCATTTCTCATCTTCTCTGATTTTTTTTAAAGATTATAATATGTAGGAAAGTGCAGTTAATCACATTTTAATCTAATATTTTAGAAGATAATCTTACACACCCAAAGATGAACTTCAGAAAATGGCAAAGAAGGGATTTAGCCAGATGTTTGAATTAAAGTGATGAAATCCAAAATACTTTCTCAAATATGGTAAAACCATCTCTGCCCTTATTAGAAAAGAAAAACAATTGAATTTCATATTGAGAGTGTGTCTCTCCTTTTATTAGAAAGATTTAAAGATTTGGAACCTTCAGGTTGGAGTTCCTAATTAGCAATATTTGTCTCTAATTCAAGACTTGCTTCCTCCGAGTGACTTTCTGAAGAGGTAAGCAACCTGCAGACTTTAAAATTACACAGAATTTTTAAATGGTCTTAAAGAGAAATGTCATTTTTAAATAGTTTTCCTCATATGTTTGATAAAATCATGTTTCATGAGTAGGCATGCAATGTGAAGTTAGTACTCCTCTAATCCTTTCATTTCAAAGATCAAAATCAAGTTCGACTGAAGAGCCATAAAGACAAGTGCTATCAACTTGTTAAGCTGTCGTCACAAACATAGGGACTAACTAACCTGAACAGGTTATGTGACCCATGAAAGCAAGAGAGATTTCTCATCCTTCCTTGTGAATAAAAATACTGTTGTAGCTCATATCTTAAATAACAAGTAACAAATACTAACATTTAATTATTGCTGACATTTGTCAAGTTCTGGCATTTGAGCCTCCGATAGTAATAAATGTACTCATCACTCAAGAATTTGAAATGACACATCCACTGCTTTCAATACATAGCTTATTAAAGCTAAAAACATCCAAAATAGCTGTAAGAGTCAAATTAAACAAGCTATATTTTAGCAAAAAGAACAAGGAGTTTTAGAGTACCTAAACAGACAAAAACAGACGGATGATGTTTCAAGTTCAGGTACTTACCAACTGTAAAACCTCAAGACAGTTACTTATGCCCCCTGAGCTTAGTTTCCACACATTAAAAATCAGATAATGGATCTTATTTCAGAATGTTATTGTGCAGGCTAAGTAAGAGAACATATATAACGCATTTACTACATTCTTCATATAGTAGAACTCTCTTCTTGTATAACCCCAACATTGTTGTTAATGAGAACTTCACTATACTGGTGGATGTTTTCAAACTAAGTATCCTTATAAAATAGAAATAAATTGCTTCTGGTAATACAATGATTCAGATAGGAGAGCTAATGAAAAGTCGTCATGATTGGCATCACATCATTCAAAGATCTCCAGAAATGAGAAGACGGTGCTTGTGAAATCTTTTGTGCTACCGTTACCTCTTAGGGCTGTGAAACAATGAATTCACTGTCCTGCTTTTCTTATTCTCTATCTTCTTTGCATAATCTAGACTTTAATGACCTAAATTAACCATGTTAGTGTTGGGGGCTGTACAAGATTAAACAGATGCACTAATGAGAAAAAAGAAAATAACGTGAGATGACAACATTTTAGTCACTGAGGTTCTGCAAAACAGGATGTTCTTTCCACACCACCTCTTCCTCTCATTCACTGAGGATGACGAGTTAGAGTACTTTGGTGCTTGGCAACTTTATCATCCCAGAAGGAACATGGCATTCCATGAACTAGAGATGTGTGTTGAGCTTGCTTTCTTTGTGTTCCCCCTTCCCACCCCAGGGGTTTCCAGGGTGCTGGCAGAGAACATACAACTTTTTACAAAAGTATAACTTAAAGCCGTTGTGAGAAGAAAGAGTTAAAGCTTCCAAGAGCTATTATTATAAAGTTTCATTAAAGGAGCTGTAATTGTTAAGGTATTTTAAATACATAGCACTTGGGAAGAAATCATAAAGAACTGAAAGATCTAGCAATGATAAATCAAGAGATACTGGTACCTAAGAGTCTTAGGTGAGGCAAACTTCAATATCCAATCAACACAACCTTCATGCAGTCAACATTTGCTAAGTAGCTATTATGTGCAAGGTACTACAGAAGCCACATGGAATACACTAGTATGGAACTGTCTTAAGAGTCTATAGCGGTGGACACAGACACATTAAAGATTAATGATTTTGTAATGCAGTAAAACACAGTCACATTTGTGGACAGAGTGTTATAGGATCACTAAGGGAGGGTGCATAATCTTGTTTGGGAGTTATTGGAGAAGGATTCCTGGTAGCTGTAACACTGGATCTGAGTCTTAAAGGAGTTAGCCACTGGTAAAAAAGGAAGGAAATGTCATTCCAAGAATGTGAGCCCATATGAAAAAGTCTTAGAGGTGAAATACAGCATGTGCAGGGAACAAAAACTAGTCAATATAGAAGCTTAGAGTATGACAGAGGGTGGTGAGAAAGAAGAGCAGGATGCAATTTGTGGAGGATATTATTTTCATATTAAGAATCTTTTTTTTAAATTGAAGTACAGTTGATTTACAATGTTGTGTTAATTTCAGGTGCACAGCAAAGTAGCTTTTATGTATATATATATATAATTTTTCAGATTCTTTTCCCTTATAAGTTATTATAAAATATTGAGTATAGTTCTCTGTGCTGTACAGTAGGTATATCTGTTGGCTATCTATTTTTTGTTTGGTAGTGTGTATATGTTAATCCCAAACTCCTAATTTATCACTCCCCGCCCCTTTCCCCTTTGGTAACCATAAGTTTGTTTTCTATGTCTGTGGATCTATCTCCATTTTGTATATGTTCATTTGTATTATTTTTTTTAGATTCCACATATCCGTAATATCATGATACTTGTTTTTCTCTGTCTGACTTACTTCACTTAGTATGATAATCTCTAGGTCCATTCATGTTGCTGCAAATGGCATTATTTCATTCTTTTTATGACTAATATTCCATTATATATACATACCACATCTTTATCAATTCATCTGTCAATGGACATTTAGGTTGATTCCATGTCTCGGCTATTGTGAATAGTGCTGCAATGAACATTGAGGTACATGTGTCTTTTCAAATTATGGTTTCCTCTGGATATATGCGCAGGAGTGGGATTGCTGGATCATAAGGCAGCTCTATTTTTAGTTTTTTTCAGGAACCTCCATACTGATTTCCATAGTGGCTGCACCAATTTACATTCCCACCAACAGTATAGGAAGGTTCCCTTTTCTCCACACCCTCTCCAGCACTTATTATTTGTAGACTTTTTGATGATGGCCATTCTGACCAGTGTGAGGTGGTAACTCATTGTAGTTTTGAATTGCATTTCTCTAATAATTACAATGCTGAGCATCTTTTCATGTGCCTGTTGGCATCTGTATGTCTTCTTTGGAGAAATGTTCTCTTTAGATCTTCTGCCTAATTTTTGATTGGGTTGTTTTTTTAAAATATTGAGTTATATAAGCCATTTGTATATTGTTGGAAATTAAGCCCTTGTTCGTTGTTTTGTTTGCAAATATTTTCTCCCATTCCATAGGTTGTCTTTTTGTTTTGTTTATGGTTTCCTTTGTTGTGCAAAAGCTTTTAAGTTTAATTAGGTCCCATTTGTTTATTTTGGCTTTTGTTTCCATTACTCTAGGGGACGGATCCAAAAAAATATTGCTGTGATTTATGTCAAAGAGTGTTCTGCCTATGTTTTCCTCTAGGAATTTTATAGTATCTGGTCTTACATTTAGTTCTTTAATCCATTTTGAGTTTATTTTTATATATGGTGTTAGAGAATGTTCCAATTTCATTCTTTTACATGTAGCTGTCCAGTCTTCCCAGCACTGCTCACTGAAGAGACTATCTTTTCTCCATGGCATATTCTTGCCTCCTTTGACGTAGATTAATTGACCATTCGTTTATTTTTTAATTTCCTCTCCTAGAGGAAAACATAGGCAGAACACTCCTTGACATAAATCATAGCAATATCTTTTTGGATCCATCTCCTAGAGTAATGGAAATATTTTCATAAATTAAGAATCTTAAATGCAAACCTATAGGGCCTATAGGATAGTTAGACAATGAAGATTTGAAGAGATTTAAGCAAGGGAGTAACAGGGGTCAAATTTGCATTTTACTTCAGATAAGATTTATTATACTTCAGGTAGTATTGTGGAGGATAGATTTGAGAAGGATAAACAATTAGTTGTAGAAAGAACAATTAGAATAACTCTTGCATTAATCCAAGCAAGAGGACTTACCTGGTGGCACAGTGGTTGAGAATCCACCTGCCAATGCAGGGGACACGGGTTCGAACCCTGGTCTGGGAGGATCCCACCTGCCGTGGAGCAACTAAGCCCATATGCCACAACTGCTGAGCCTGCACTCTAGAGCCCGTGAGCCACAACTACTGAGCCCACGTGCCACAACTACTGAAGCCCGTGTGCCTGGAGCCTGTGCTCCGTGGCAAGAGAAGCCACTGCAATGAGAGGCCCATGTGCCACAACGAACAGTAGCCCCTGCTGGCCGCAATTAGAGAAAGCCTGTGCGCAGCAACGAAGACCCAACGCAGCCAAAAATTAAATAAATAAATAAATAATCCAAGCAAGAGATGACAAAGACTAGAACTAAGGTCAAGATAGGAATGGAGGAAAGGGATTTATTCAAGAACTATTTGGAGGCAAATCTAGCCAGTCTAGACAACTGATAGAGTAAGGGATGTAAAGTGAAATTCTGGATTTCTAATTTGGGTGAAGACACTAAAGGAAAAAGAATACACTAAGAGGAGACAATGAAAGAGGAAAGACAAAAATTCAAGAGTCAATTCCGTTTAAGAGGCCAATGAACTATGTAGGTGGCAACAAAAAACAGGAAACTGGATGTGCAAATCCAAATCTTGAATGAGAGTTGAGACTGGAGAGAGAGAGAGAGAAAGAGAGAGAGTCATTAGCAAATAGGTATCTGTTCAATCAAAATGGGGAATTTTACTCAGGTGAAACATATAGAGTGAGAAAAGCAGCTTACAAAGGACATAACCCAGGGCTATGGCAACATTTGTTTTTGTGGATGGAGGAAGAGGTGCCAGAAAGGGGATGGTCAGAATGTTACAAGACTAGCTAGAGGGATATAGCCTCATGGATCTTACGGGAGAAGAGAGCTTCAAGAAGTAAAGAATGATCCACAGCACCAAATGCAGTAGGGGCTCAGCAAGATAAGGACTGACAGCATCCACTGGATGTAGCAATCAGTAAGACATGGGTGACATTGGGGAAAGCAGAAGCATCAAAGTGATGAAAGAGCATGTCAGATGAAGAGGGCTGAGAAGTCAATGGGAAGGAAGCAAGTGGAGAAACTTCTTCAGAGAAGTATAAATCCATGATGGTACCACAGAAAAACTGAGAGGAAACTGGGTTTTTGCCTACTGGTCGTAAAAAAAAAAAAAAAAAAAAACAGGAAAATAAATGGGATTCACTTGAGCACATTCATAGATTGAGAGGAACACAGAAAGATCCATTTCCTTTGATAAGTAACATCAAAGATATGACAGACTAATAAAATCTGAAAGCATTCAAAAAATTCGTTTAAAACCATATTTCTTCCCCACTAAATCTTTCATCTATATGCCTAGCGACCTTCAATTTGGACCGATTGTACTTCTCCTGACTTTTGCAGCCAACATTTCTGCTGGCCCTGCTAATAAGCCATGAATGCAAGCAACATAATGGAGAAGGAAATAGGAGGGGGAAAACAAGGCCCTGAAAAATTCAGACTGGAAAATCACCTTCTGAAGGGGTCCAGGTTGGCTGGTCAGACACTGAGTAATGCCAAGTTGGCTGTGCTCCTCTGAAATGTATCCAAACTACAGTCTCAAATGCTAAACGCTGCAGAACCCAAAAAAGTCATATGCTATAACGTATGGGCTTGGTCCACTTAAAGGGTTATTATTTTCAGAGAGAGGCTGTGGTATCTGTAAGTGGTGGCATGAAAGCAATTACTTAATTATCTTATTTCCCAGCAGAAGATGACAACTAACAATTACCGTTTGGCTGCATACGTTTTAGTGTCATCCCCTCTCTGTGAAGACCCAGCGGTGGTGAAATCAAAGGTGTTCTGAGAACACTCCTGGGCATGTTGTACTGACTTCAGCGAGCCCAAGAGCTCTGCCTAGTTTCAGGTGGCAGACTCCTCTTGATTATTACTGCGATGGTAATATGAGGACAAAATCAACACAGAAAGTAAAATTCGCTTTTGCTGCTTATTGGTTATTTCACATTTTGCATAATAATTAAAAAATAAACCCTAAGGACTTCTTGTATTTTGGACACAGCCTTGAAGTAGAGAATTTTTATTGGGTTTATCTTTACAAGCTGCCTTAAATTCTTTTGGGGGGAGAGGTAGAATATCCGTAAACTTTAAAAAACCCAGTAATGCTCAGTCGTGGACATAGAAATGGATCAGTGACAAATTCAGCAGCAAATCAAAATACAATTAGCAAACTGAAGAGAATATACAATATAAGGCTAGAAAAGTTGTTTTCCTGGTGGTTTCTAGAAGGGAGTGGCAGTACTTAGATCTTTTCTTTGATTTTGAAAGATAGTTCAAAAGATGGACAGTGGTAAAAATGAATTTAGATCTAGTGAAGAAGACCTACACTAAATGCATACCAATGAGCACCAATAATGAACCTCTCTGTAGTTTCCTCACCTATTAAACTTCTACCCAAGTATATCAGGGAATTTCACCAGGCGTGCCAGTCTCCCCCCAGAAGCTTGCTCAACTACTATTTAGGCACCCTAATATAGCCTGAAGTTAGCTATGATTTCTAGGAAATCATGATTTACGTATAAATCAGCAAGTTCTCTTTACTCAAAACCATCAAGGCAACTAAGAAAAGCCTCCAGATGAACCTGCTGAGAAACATTCGAGTTGCTTCCTAGACTCTAAGTTGAGATGGAAGCTCCTTCTCTCCTGGGGTCTTGAGCCACTTGTTTCATAGCTGACAATGGTAGCTGAGATCCTGAATAGCTCAATGAAACATTGCAACTTGTTAAAGGTTTCAAAACATCAGCCCTGGGAATGTAATATTTGCTGTTTATAAGTTCTGGGAGGACGCTGCAGCTTCTGATGTTTAGCATTAGAGCTACTTTGTTAAAAACCAAAGGAACTAAAACACTGAGTTTCACAACAAGTCACATTCATCTTTGTTTATAGCCTGGAAAAACTAATCAACAAATATTAACTAAGAAGAAATAATTACATACAATAACTGTAGTTGTTTATTAACACAATAAAAAAATAGGAGCACTGGATTCCTCAGACCTCATTTGTCCCTTTTCTAGAAACCTATATAATATGTCCAAGATAACAAAAGAATTAAATCTAAAATTTATAACACTTAAGCTTAAATTTTAAATATGACTTATAATACTAAAAAAAAAAAAAACCCTATCTTGTCCAGTACTGAGATGGTGAGTTTTGGAAATCAGGGGACATTTTTCTCTGTTCCATTGTTTGTTACATAGTAGATGCTAAATTAAAACATTTGTAAATCATCAAAAAATCTACAGACAATAAGTGCTGGAGAGGGTGTGGAGAAAAGGGAACCCTCTTGCACTGTTAGTGGGAATGTAAATTGATTCAGCCACTATGGAGAACAGTATGGAGGTTCCTTAAAAAACTAAAAATAGAACTGCCATACGACCCAGCAATCCCACTACTGGGCATATACCCTGAGAAAACCATAATTTAAAAAGAGTCATGTACCACAATGTTCATTGCAGCTCTATTTACAATAGCCAGGACATGGAAGCAACCTAAGTGTCCATCGACAGATGAATGGATAAAGAAGATGTGGCACATATAGACAATGGAATATTACTCAGCCATAAAAAGAAATGAAATTGAGTTATTTGTAGTGAGGTGGATGGACCTAGAGTCTGTCATACAGAGTGACGCTAAGTCAGAAAGAGAAAAACAAATACCGTATGCTAACACATATATATGGAATCTAAAAAAAAAAAAAAAATGGTCATGAAGAACCTAGGGGCAAGACGGGAATAAAGACACAGACCTACTAGAGAATGGACTTGAGGATACAGGGAGGGGGAAGGGTAAGCTGGGAGAAAGTGAGAGAGTGGCATGGACATATATACACTACCAAACGTAAAATAGATAGCTAGTGGGAAGCAGCCGCATAGCACAGGGAGATCAGCTCCATGCTTTGTGACCACCTAGAGGTGTAGGGTAGGGAGGGTGGGAGGGAGGGAGATGCAAGAGGGAAGAGATATGGGGATATATGTATATGTATAACTGATTCACTTTGTTATAAAGCAGAGACTAACACACCACTGTAAAGCAATTATACTCCAGTAAAGATGTTAAAAAAAAAAATTGAAATAGAAATGTCCTTGCCTAAAGTCAGAGACCTAGAAAGAAGCAGACCATTAAAAAAAAAAAAAGAAAACAACAGACCATTATTCTTGAAAGTTTTCTTTGGGAAGGTAAAAGAAGAGTGGAACATTTTTATGATGATCCTTTCTCTGAAGTGAAGGAAAGAATAAATCTTCAGCTGACTACCTAGAAAAAAAGAGAAAGAGAGAAAATTTCATATTAAAAAAAATCTAGGGCTTCCCTGGTGACGCAGTGGTTGAGAGCCCGCCTGCCGATGCAGGGGACACGGGTTCGGGCCCCGGTCCGCGAAGATCCCACATGCTGCGGAGCGGCTGCGCCCGTGAGCCATGGCCGCTGAGCCTGCGCGTCCGGAGCCTGTGCTCCGCAACGGGAGAGGCCACAACAGTGAGAGGCCCGCGTACCGCAAAAAAAATAATAATAATAAAATAAAATAAAACATGACAGATCCTATGAGATTAGGGAACAGAGAAAGCCTGAAGGCCCTGTTAGGTATGTGCCTAAAGGCCTCTTACCATCAACCACCTATGTCTATTATTAAAGACTTGTGCAGACTCTCACAACATTGAAGGGTTTTTTAAAGAACTTCTTTATTATTTGAGAAATACTACTATATTCTTCCACACGTAAAGTAGAAGGAGATTCAAGAATAAAAACCAAGACCTTCAATGGCTTCCCTCGGTATTCTAATTATTTACTATTTGTATAAAGCAATTTTTAATACAAGAAGGCCTTTTGATGCCTTAAAGAAATAGGATGCCTGCAACAATTTTATAATTGTCCATTCAAACTAAAAGACTTTGAGCACAAAACTTCACTGTCTCTAGAAGGGTAAGAAAACCTAGTGATTTCAAAAATATAGGAATATAGTTTTATGTTGCTGCCTAGAAACTATAGATAGAGGGATAATGACATTGTTTTTTTCTCCTCATAGAACTTAAGTTATTTAACTCTATTAATCCTTAACTATCTCATCACCTAAATAGAGATATGTATATCTTCTCCCTCTACTAAACACTTAGAATCAGTTAGATAACCAATTGAAAAGGTGTCATGATATATCCTTTAGAGACATAAAGCCTACGGCTCATTTCTAAAAGGCTTTACTTCTTCCTCCTCTTGGGTGGGCCTGACTTCCTTGAAAACATCAGAAGAGAGGATTAGTTGAATAATCAAGGCAACATAAAAACACTTCATTCCCGCCCTTCCCATTAAGTTGTGACTCATTCTCCAAGTGTTATACAGTTGCTGCCTCTGGAAGTTTGATGTCACACGCAGATTGCTCAGGGAGCAGATCCAGTATCTTGGACAACACAAGCGTATAAACAGTATAATTGCAGCATTCTTTATGTCGTACCAAAGATACGGCAAAGCTATTCACACAAGGTCTGATGGCATTATGGCTACAATTAGAAAGTAAAACTAACTCTAGTTTAAAATATCACTTCCTAGTATATATAAACTTTTTTAATAGGGGAAAGTGGTAGATGGGAGAAGGGGTGAGCTTGAGAGGAAAATTCTGTGGAAGGGAAATCATTTTCTTATGTCATAACACTCACAGATCTGGCTAGCTTCAAATCTTAACTCCTCCTCCCCCCCCCGCCCCGCCCCGTTATTAATTCTATGGCTTTATCTCCTTGCCTCCATTTCCTCATCTCTAAAGTGGATACTCATAATAGCATTGAACCTCAGAGTTGTGAGAAATGAAAGAAATAATGGTTAATGATATGTTAACCATTAGCAATAACTAAAGACAATAAATAAAGGTAATTTCATTTCATGTTTATGGTGCTCTGTTTAATGAGTACATAGTAAGTACTGGTTATTGTAGATAAGAGGGGACCCACCTGCTTTTTTTGTATTTTGTGTTGTATTGTGTTTTGTGATGTCCGTGCAGCAGTTACTTTATTCTAACCTTGATTATGAAGTGCTTAGGGCACCAAGGCCTGTGAAAAGGGAGTACAAAGATGCAAAAGGGAAAACATTGAAAATGAAAAGAAATAGGTCCTTATGAAATTCAGATTAATCCTTGGCCTCAAGGAATCTCAGAAGTGAGAGGGACTCTCGTGGCCACGTAAATTAACTCTTCCCTCCTTAACCCTGATGCTGAACTATAGGTTATACCTACCTAGAAATCAAGAAAGCCTCTTTCTAAAGGGCTGTTCTCCCAGATCCATACTTGTGCCAGTGTACAAGTGTACGTATCTGAAAAAATACCATGATTCTCACTTACGTAGGCCTTTTATTGCTCACTGTCAACAAAGAACTAGAAATAAACATTACATATGGAACCACCTTCACCACGGCTATTTAGTGCCAGCGGTTAAATTAAGGGCAACCCTGACTTTCTGTGCTTTTGGCTTCTAGTTTATACTTTCCACAGGGCAATACTATTATAGCCCTTTCAGAAACACCTCCTGTTAATTCCTGGTAATTAATCTCCAGCTAACGTGGCCTAGGCAAAAATCCCACCCAGGCATCACTTGCAGAAGATCTGGATGAACCATTTGCTGCCATGTCTCAATGCCTTATCTGATTTCCTACCTGGCATCAAAACACTGTCTCCACGGCCCCGCGTGGCATTATACGTGAGACACACAGACAAGGCTGGTCGGTGGGGGGAAGGATGGGGTGGGGACCGCGCCCCGCAGCCAGGAACAGGCTCGCGCCTTCCCCCCCCCCGCCCCCCCCCCCCCCCCCCGGTCCCGCAACCGCCCCCTTAAATGACCGGCAGCGAATCCACAGGGCGCCTGCTTTTCACAGCACTTTGCAGTCAAGCAAACAACTAGGAAGGATAAAGGTTTCAAAGTGCCGAGGCCTGTCTCTGCCCTCTCCTCCCACACAGAGGCTGAAACCGAACCCGGAGCCTTGACATTCCCGGGGGACGCGCCGCACGTGTAGCTCTGTTGCCCGGCCTCCGCCTCACGTGACACGCACATCAGACCCGGCTTTGTGCGAGGCTCCAGGCGCAGCCCCGCGACCTCAGCCGCTTTTCTGCAGGCCCCTGAGCACGCTGTGATCAGAAAACCGGACGGCTAGTCCTGGCAAACAACAGAGGTCACTATTGAAAAGAGCTTGCCTGTCAGTGACTCTAAACTTTAATAAATTTTAAGGGGCTTGACCCTCTCATTCGTCTCTGTCTCGCGGGCTTGAGGGGAAAATGCTGCGACTGTTTTCGTTACAATGCCAAGGCCGTGCCTTGCTGCCATCCCTTTTTGATCAGCCATACTCGGTACACACTGAACTTTCTCCTCTGCCCTCAAAGTCCCAAGTTGCCAAACCAATGTCTGCAAAGTAGTACAGGGCATGCAATTTTAACCACTAAAGACATAGAAATAGACTATCATATGTTCTACAGTCTACGTAGAAAAAGACATAGTCTCGTTCTATGCATATTTTCAGGATCCTCCCCACCCTACACAGTCCTAAGAAAGTGCTGCCCATCATTCAAAAATGTTTTCATTACTTTAACAAATGACCCCCACCCCCCACATACACACAGATGCCCTTTTACCAGCTGTCACCCTCCAGGTTAGCAGTTATGTATCCAAAGCCAAATTTCTGATATGAAGAAAGTTGTTTTAAGACTTTGACTGACTCACATACAACAATAAAAATAGTTGAGGAAAGATGACAGACTTACTTTTTTTTTTTTTTTTTTGGCGGTACGCGGGCCTCTCACTGTTGTGGCCTCTCCCGTTGCGGAGCACAGGCTCCGGACGCGCAGGCTCAGCGGCCATGGCTCACGGGCGCAGCCGCTCCGCAGCATGTGGGATCTTCGCGGACCGGGGCACGAACCCCGTGTCCCCTGCGTTGGCAGGCGGACTCTCAACCGCTGCGCCACCAGGGAAGCCCAAGACTCTTACTTTAAAATATCATTCCTTAAGTTTCCTTAATAGTGCCCACACCCCTCAATCTTGCCCTATGTTGGCTTATAAATACCAAGTTAAAATCCTTGATTGGCTGAAAACGCTTTTAATCCACTTCATGGTCTTCTGAAAGGCCATACTGAAACCCTAATCCCTGTGGGCCGCAACAGTGTCCTTCGCCATCCAGCCCACACAGATTAGACCAGTCTTTGAGAGCACAATCAAGCAAAGCAGGGAAAAGGGATACAATTGCCCCACCCCAATTAGGCAAACTAGATCTTGTAGCTCTTCTTCTCTTTTCTATTTTTCTTTTCTTGCTCATTTGCATAATTGCAGTTCTCTTCTGATTCACTTTGCCGGTGGAGACTTGGCTGCTAGCCCTGTAAATTGCTTTCATATAAATCTGGAAGTCAAGAAGTAAAGCATGTGGCTCTAATTAGCTGTAATTCCAACCTAATTCACTGTTGGACCCAAAGAGGACTTTCTAAAGACAGATAAAATCAGTGCCTATCACTTTAGTATTCGATCCCTAAAGAAAAGTTTGGTTGACTGTCCTCCTTCTAGCTGAGATAGAAATAAAGCCTTAATATTCTCATTCAGGGTCACTGGCTGTGTTGTCCTCTTGTGGTGGTAGCAGAATAGACTGAGGTTGGGGGCAGGTGGTGAAAGGTGATGGGAACAAAGCTTCGTTACTGTTACCCAATCAGCCCCTGCCCACCAATAGGAGGTCTGGAAAAGACAGAGAAGCAAAACTCACCTCCAACAGGGAAAATGACGGAGGTGGTGGAGAGAGGTTCAGCATAGCAGAGAGGTGTGTATATTGGCTGACAAACGCGCACTCTGATGTATGTTAGCGATCGCTCAATTTGTTTACATGGTGACTCATTTATGCTGCTGCTCTTTGTTCTTGAGCGAAGATAGATCATCCAGCAGAGCAAATCTTTGTTTCTTATGAGCTCATCTGCTCCTGCAGTCTGTGCCATACCTGTAATTATAATTATGGCCCACAGCTTGAGATGCTGTAATCTTTTCTAGTGAAACCAATTGTGAGTTCACAGAGTTACTTAGCAGAGAGAGAATGCCTGAATTGATAGAATCAGCTTCATTTGTCCCTTTTACTGGTGATTCTAGCTGTTCTTAGCCTTCTGTTAAGATTCAGGTGATTAACATTCTTCAATAATATGGAGGCATCCTTACATTTTCAAGGCAACTTTGATGTTACCAAACTGTAACTGGGACACTCTGGACAAGCATAATGAGGCAGGGCTTTCTGAAGAAAATAGCTGATACTGAGAGATAAAAGAATTGGTAAAGTCACACCTCAGGTGTTATATTAATGAAGGAAAGAGAGTCCACATAGAATCACTGGAAGTAAACTCCTAAGAGATGGTGTCAGTAAATCATTACATGTGGACAATTTTGACCACATCTTTCTTACAACATGGGTATATGTTTCAACACTAACAGACTCAGTGTGTTGCTAAAATAATTCTGCAGCATGAATAGTCCTCCATTAAGTCGCAGCTGCCTGATAGTTTTTCAGATTCACTGTCATTTAGATGAAAAAATTTAACACAGAACTTTTTTGTTTCAATTATACTGATTCTTAGGACATGCAGGCCTTGTTCTAAAGTAACAGAGTTCCTTTTTTTTCCTTTCTGAAGAGGCATTGTTTCTCCTTGATATAATGTTCTTTCTAGATACTTGATAAGAAAAGGAATTTGTGATTATGGGTTTGTATGCAGTTTGCAGTTATAACCTTTTTTCCCCCAGTCTCAGAATAGGAGGAGTGGGTTTTTAAATCCATGTAAAGCAGATAAGACTTTTTTTTCCTCTACAAGGTTTCATTTCTAAAATTTGAGCCCAAATATTACAGCCTTCAATTGGTCTATTGTATTTCAGTCAGACAAAGGATTTAGTCAACTGCAGTGACATTTCAGCTTTTTAATCCTGTTGCAAATTACTGGATGTACCATGAGATTTTTCTCTGTTGTATCAAATAAAATTCAACTTGAGAAAATAGAAGAGATGAAATGGAAACAAGTAAGAATATCTAGGACAATGATAATGAATTTGGTTTATCAGGTCTATGAAAAATGCTTTTGCATAGAACGAGTATGTTTTACAAAATATATATTCATGAAAGAAAAGCTTCTTTTTAGTAAGGAAGAATCCCAGGATTTTACAGTTAGCAATCAGCATTGCTTCAAACAGTGGTTCTCAAAGTGGGGTCCCTGGATGAGAAGCATCAGCATCACTTAGGAACTTGTTAGAAATGCACATCCTCAGGACACACTAACGACCTGCCTATTCAGAAACTCTGGGACTGGAGCCCTGTAATCTGTATTTTAACAAGCCCTTCAAGTGATTCTATTGCCCAATCAAGGTTGAGAACCACTGGCTTAGATCAGTACAGCAGCCTCCTATCCAACCTGCTTATCTCCAGACTTGCTTCCCCAAAATTATTCTCCACATTGTCTCCAGAATGTCCTTTAAAAATACTCATCAATCGGGCTTCCCTGGTGGCGCAGTGGTTGACAGTCCGCCTGCCAATGCCGGGGACACAGGTTCGTGCCCCGGTCCGGGAAGATCCCACATGCCGTGGAGCGGCTAGGCCCGTGAGCCATGGCCGCTAAGCCTGTGCGTCTGGAGCCTGTGCTCCGCAATGGGAGAGGCCACAACAGTGAGAGGCCCGCGTACCGCAAAAAAAAAAAAAAAAAAAAAAAAAAAGAAGGGGCTGGCATGATTGATCGGTACACGGGCCTCTCACTGTTGTGGCCTCTCCCGTTGCGGAGCGCAGGCTCAGCGGCCATGGCGCACGGGCCCAGCCTCTCGGCGGCATGTGGGACTTTCCCGGACCGGGGCACGAACCCATGTCCCCTGCATCGGCAGGCGGACTCTCAACCACTGCGCCACCAGGGAAGCCCCAGCCCGCCCCTTCTTTAAAACTCTTCCCCAATTTCCCATGGCTCTTGGGTCAGGATATTCATGGTATTCAAAGTTCTTCACCCACTGGTCCCTCATAAGCTCTGTGGCTCTTCCCACCTCCCCTGATCACTCCACCCCCCTCACCTGCCAGCCCACGTGCACACACAGGTACATACCTCCACAACCTGCACACCCACAAAGCTTCAGCCCTTCTGATCTCCTTTCAGTTCTGCAGGGACACTATGGGCTCCTTCTCATCCCTAAGCTCTGTACATTGTTCCTTCCTCCTAAAATGCCTTTGTCCCCTCCTTCTCACCCACTACTTCCCTCCTCTCTTTATCTGGATAACTTGTTCTCATCCTTCCAGGACTCATGTTGGTTCTCACTCATCTCCTCCAGGAAGCTATGCCTGAACACTCCCACCCAGGCCTAGGCTGGGTTCCTTTAATAGGTGTCAACCACAGAACATTCTGTATACTTCCATCATTGTACTCATCACCCGGAATTACTAATTTGTCTTTCTTCCCCTGACTAAATTACAAGCTTCTAGATGGGAAGGACTGTCTCTTACAGTCTGGATACCCCAACATCTAGCCCAGGGCTTGGTTCATAATAAGCATTTAATAAGTCTGCCTTGAATGAATGAATGAATAATTCCTTTGGTACAGAGATGAACAGAATTGGGTCCAGAGAAGTAAAGAGGCCTGACACATCTACTTTATGGGCATTAACACCCTGATCCCCTGTGGCTCAATGTTCTTGCCTTAAATCATATTGTTTTTCAGACCCAAGGAAAACTCACCCCAGTTGTTCCGTGTCAGCTGTTCTACTCTAGAGAGAGAACTGGGACTAAGCAGTCCTTTGGGTTCAGTTTATAACAATTTTACCAACTTGATTATGATTTTGTGATGAGATATTCTAGGGGAGGTGACGACACCATACCAGGAATAATGACAAATCACTTAGTATGTTACCTCCCGAATTCTCTAGCACACACAGGCTCTCTGTTGGTTGCATGGTACAGGGCTCCTCAGATCTTTGCAAGATTGCAGTGCTCTTTGGCTTAAAAAATCTAATAAGGTGGCTAACCCAGGAAGATCACTTCACATGGTGGGTGAGAATATGGGCTCTGGCTCAGACTGGTGACTCAGATCTCACCTCCACCCTGTGCTAACTGCTGTGACATGTAAGCTGTGGTTTCCTCACCTATAAAGTATGGGAGAAGGTGCTTCTTAGCATATGGCACCAGTGTGGAGACTAAAGAAAGACTAAGGATTAATCAAAAGCATTTAATACAATGGCATATAGGAAGTGTTTAAAAAACATGAGCAAAATTCAAACTAATAAGATATTGAGAACTGTGGTGACCAGTTTCAGCAGACACCAGACATACAGGAAAGTTGAAATGCAAGTTAATATTGACTTTAGGTTAAGATTTCACTAAAGGAAAGGGCATTGTTTCCTATATGCGTTATCTTGAAAATTTTTATCTAGCAACAGAGACACTATGATAAAATCCAGATCCAAAAAGTACAACATTAACATAGTGGAACTTTATTTTTTTCAGCTTTATTGGGGCATAATTGACATATAAAATTGTAAGATATTTAAAGTGTACATTGTGGTGATTTGATATACATGTACACTGTGAAAAGATTCCTACCACCTAGTTAATTAACACATCCATCACATGTTTAATCTTTTTTTGTTGGAGGACATTTTCTACCCTCTTAGCAAATTTCAATTGTACAATACTGTGTTATCAACTATAGTTGCCATGTTTTACATTAGATTCTTAGACTTTATTTATTTTATAGCTACACATCTGTATCCTTTTACCATCCTCTCCTTATTTCCCCCACCACCCTCCAGGTCCCCTGGCAACCACTTTTCAACTCATGGTATTAGTGACACCATGCAGTATGTGTCTTTCTCTGTCTGGTGTATTTCACTTAGCATAATGCCTTCATAGTGGCACTTTAAGTTGTTTGTTAAAGGCAAAACATTTGGGTGTTTTAAAATTTTCTTTTTTCATTTGCAAAGATTGAGTGCACTATTACTATCATGGAATTAAAACATCCATAGGATATTTTTTCAGTGTACATGTTCTGTGCACAGGTTTGAGTGTGAAAGAATATGGCAGACTTTTCCGATTAAGACTGTAACTGTTCCCGTTTATCTGCTTATCGAGTCATGGTCAGCTCATAATCTTAGTCTGTACCCTTTAGAATAATCTAAGCATTAAGCTTCTCTTGAATTCAATGGGAACACTACGCCAGGCCAGGCTTCATGAAACGGAGTGAGAAAAGGGACAGTCCTACAATGAAGAATGGAGTTTTCAGTTGTCTTTAGATGATGACATTAGGAAGGACTCAAGGGAGGGATTCAATGAATTAGGCCTGAAAGTATGGGTCTCAACTGGCCCTTTTATAGAGAAGCCCTTGTTAGAGATGACACTCTGCTTTTTTATTCTCCAGTGACTTCTGAAAGATGGTTCATACACTGCTTCAGAAGGGTCAGGAAATCCACTGGTTTCATTAAGATGTTAATGTGTCAGTAGACATGATCACTGCATAATTTAAAAGAATCCAAACCTCTTTCTAATAATGAACAGATGGCCAATTTAATTACAAAACTGTTAAACATTTGTTGACTGGGCCTTTGTTCTTGATGCAGTACTAGGGCTTAGACAATCAAATACATACGCTTTATCGAGTCTACATTTTAAGAGAGAAAAATCTGGCTTCAGCACTTGCTAGCTGGGAGATGTTACTTAAGCTCTCTAAGACTTCGTTTCCTGATCTGTAGAATGGAGGGCTGTAAAACTGTACATCGTCTCTAGGTCTGAGAATTAAATGAGATCATCTCTGTGAAGAGGAAAGCATAGTACTCGGCTCATAGGGCTCAGTAAACATTAGCGATTATAATCCAAACCCATTGTATCAAATCTATCACTGGAGGTTGTTTTGTGGGAGAATCTGAAGGTTCCTGTTCCATTGTATGGTCCTCAAATAGTTAAAAATGTAGACACCGAGCACACACCTCCCTCCCCTGTCCCAATTAAAATTCCAGTGGAAGCTCAGAGCAAGAGGCTGTCATGATGGGGGCTGTAGTTCCCTTCATCCAGGAAGTTCCATGACACATTTTGGAGACAAATATGTCTGCACTCAGCTGAGATGGGGCACTAATCAATACTCTGAAACCTACTCAGCCCTTGAGAGAAGAACTCAGCCCTTGAGAGAAGAACAACTGAAAATGTTTGTGCTTTTTCTCTTCTTTCACACCAGGCCCTTAAGAACACAGCTTGGCCCTCCAACTCCCTACTTTCCTAGTTTTGACCTTCTGTACCTTTCTCTTTACTCTGCACACCCGATCATGCTCTCCACTCTCTCCAGATCTGTGTTCTTGCTCTTCTCCCACCAGCTTTCCAAGTCTCCTTTTCTCTCCCCTTCTCATGTTTTACCTTCCATCTTCCTCCCATTCCACTGTCAGCACCCCTTTCTAAGAAGGAATACCTATAAAATTTTTGCAGAAAGCTAAATTGTATGTATTTTGTGTCTTGCATACATTGAACTGATTTGGCTGATTAAATGATCATTGGTGCAGTGCTCTGGTTGATGGAGAGCCAGCGAGGAGAAGAAAGAGAATTCAGCTCAAGTCTCCATGGAGTAGAGGGCATAAGATCATTGACATCTCTGAAATTATTTCAGAAGGATAACAACAGGTTGAGATAGACTTGTTCATTCTGTCCTGGAATTTGAGACTAATGAGTCTTCCCTGGTGCCTGAAGGGGATAGTCTTAATATAACTAAAAGAGGTATAACATTGTAAACTTGTACAACAAATTCCCCTGCAGGGTTTTACAGACTGGAAGTGAGAATCATTTAAGAAGGGACCCGATATGCTATAACTGGTAGATCATATTAAATTAACCTTCTTTGACCAATCTCTGTGCCGTTCTCAGGGTCATATGATAAATTACATTTTCTTCAGAACCCTATTATCAGCTCTGGGAATACAGAGAGCCCTGGCATTTCATTTTATGCACCTATCCAAAAGTGCAAAATATTGTGAGTCCAGAGTTATAGAGTAAAAATGTGACTTCAGGTAGAATAGTGAAAGGATAGAGGGTAAAGGCTGAGGTGTATAATCTAAGTTATTGTCATCGTTACTTTGTAGAAGTCATTTGACCTGTCTCATCATGCCAAAATGCTGCATGCTTCACTTTCTACCTCTGAAAGTCATAACTGATGGGTTGTTTGGCCACATTTTCTCAAGAAAAGCCTTCATTCTGTTATGTAGGGATGACTGCAAAATGGCAGTGTACACCAATGTAATGAATCACAGCATGACCCCTAAGCTGCCAGCAATCATAGATGACAGCACTTTCATGCTGACATTCCCACAGGTAGATGCATCTTCACATGTGGTCTGTGGTGAAGTTTTTCTCTTATATACATGTGCATTCAAACACCTCAGGCTAGAGGAGGATCTCACCATGCCTTTTACTTTTCAGTCATCACTTTTTAAATCAGCACTTCTTATGTACAGTATTCAAGAAAACAATAGAGTCAGTATTTAAGAAGTTAGTTGAGGTCTTGATCTTTTGCTTCTGTTTTCTTCTTCATACTCGGTTACACTAGACAATTATGTTCATAGATACATAGAAAAACAGAATTAGGAATTTAGTGTATTGCTAAAATTAGTTGCTGTTTTAATTGGATGCATGTATCTATTAGATTTCAGAAATCTCTGTTTATCAATTGCAATTTCCCCCTTTGAATGTATCAAATTTGACATTTTTTTTTTTTTTTAAACAGCAAATGTCTTATTTAGGTTTCTTGCTTTTTCCCCTGGAATGAATTAACCTTAGTTTTGGGATTCTTTTATGGGGGAAGATTGATTTTTAAGTATGGAACAAACAGACCATCAGAAACGTTTAAAGCTTTACAAACCATGCATAAAATGGACACGGTTATGAACTTAAAGCTTTATTGGATTTATTCAGTGGCTTACGCCAAAGAACTAGGATGCAGTTGTGACTATGTTTATTTCAAAGAAGCAAAATTGTGTTAAATAGATACTTCTTATCTTTTAGGAGTCATAGAGTTAAATGTGATTTCTTTTTTCCTTATATGGATTTAATTGATATTACTGTAAAATCCCTTTGTATAAAGATTCAAATAAAATTGCAAAATGTAACAAGAAAAAACAAGATTTATAACTTGTGCCCAGGGAAAAAGGATTGTGCCTCTCTCTCAGGAAAAAGCAACTCCTTCAAATGAAACATGAACCATGCCATGGTCAACAGATTAGAAATGTATCTAGCAAGGAGGTGAAGCAAGATAACAGACTCTGGATGGAAACACCCCATTTTTGCCTCTACACGTATTCCTGCCTATATAAAAGTAAAGATCTACCCCAGAGATAATGTTAAGGCTTCGAAGAGTTCCGGCAATCCACTTTATAGACTTAGCATCTGAATTCACGGTCATGGTGTATAGCACACCTCTGTGCCTGACTTTGCAAGTTTGATTAATACTTTTACGTAAAAGTAAAGAGACAGGGAAAGATAGTTGTCTTAAAGATAGCTGTAATATTGGTAGATGCTTGATCAGAGCCTAAATTCAAAATTAAAACATTTGTTTAAAATTCCTGGGTCAGAGGAACCAACAAAAAGCCTCCTCAGAAAAATGAGGAGGTACTCAACATCCAGCATACTAAGAGCTCAAGTTTCACCTTAAAGTTGGTGGGTCATTGGGCTTCCCTGGTGACGCAGTGGTTGAGAGTCCGCCTGCTGATGCAGGGGACGCGGGTTCGTGCCCCGGTCCGGGAGGATCCCACATGCCGCGGAGCGGCTGGGCCTGGGCCCGGGCCCGTGAGCCATGGCTGCTGAGCCTGCGCGTCCGGAGCCTGTGCTCTGCAATGGAAGAGGCCACAACAGTGAGAGGCCTGCGTACCGCAAAAACAAACAAACAAAAAAGCTGATGGGTCATGGAAGCCATGTCAACAACAATACAAAGAAGCCAAATTTAGTGTCTTGTCTGAGGTCCTACAATCCAATTTAGGGATGTGCTATTTCTCTTTGGATTCTTTTCCCTAAATGATTGTAGTGTTGATTTCACTTGGCTTCTAGATCACAGTTCCAGCACATGTGTCCTCATGTGCTTCCTTATAAGGGCATATATGGGGTACTAATCTGTGGATACCACATATCTTCCTGTTTCAATATTGTTTTGTTGGTGTTAGTGTAACCCTAAGAAGTGGAACAAGTTTCTAAGCAGTGGAAGAACCCATCCTTATCTGTTCTGTTACATGTATTTTTCCCTGATTTCCAACATAACCACTAGTGATTCCAATAAATTATACATAAAACCAAAACCAAACCAAACTGAACCAAAACCAAATACATTGATGTATTCTGATTATTAATAAGTTTGATGTGAGAGGGCTAGGCCTGATGTCTTCTCCTCTCTATTAGCGTGCTTTAGGGGGAAACTTTTGTGGGACCATTGAGAGACTGTATCTGAACTCAAGTGTTTCAAAGGCTGGGAATTCCAGGCTCTTTTCAGCATATGATGAAGGAGGTATTTCAAAGCAGGTGGATCTTGTATCCATTTCCATATGTAAATATTTAGGTAGTTCCTTACCCATTCATAATTAAACTTATTGTCTGGTATTTTACAAAGCCATGAGGAAAACCTCTGAACAAAGATTTGATAAAGATACAAAGTGATTCATCAAAGTTAAAATTAAAAGGTAACTCTGAAGTTTTATAGAATTATGATCCCTAGTCAGTTTCTGAAGATAGCCTTGTCTAAAAGTATTGTATCCATTTTACCCTTGCAGAGCTGTATAAGAAACAAACACATTCCACTGCATCAAAAGCAGCTACCAATACTTTCAAGGCTGTTTCATTCATATCATTTCAATAGGTGTATTTGAAACTCAGTGGCCTGCCAAGATTGAGAACAATTAGTTCTCAGGTTGTTTTATCTGATGTAACATATCATTAAAGAGAATGTATTCTATCATTTATCTTTGTTTTTATATCAATTCCTTCTCAACCCCAACCCCCAAGGAGAAATAACACTGAGGCTTAAGTACTGAGTTTAAGAACATAATATTTGAGGTTCTCTTTACATCCAGTGAAGCATGGTCTTTGAGAATTCTCAACCCTTGTATTATACAAACTCTCAGAACTAAATGGGTCTTGCCCCATATGGTTTTTCACAATGCTTCCATTGATAACCTAAGACATCAACCACCAAAGCAAATGTGGTGGTGATGTCATTGCTGATACAGTTCCACCAAATCACACACTCTAGGGAGGCAAGAAAAATCAAAGTTGCAAGATGCTGGTGAAAGAAAGCGTTGCAGCAGTGATAAGGAGTCCAAAGAAGGCATTCAGATGCCAGCTACTGATCAGGAAGAAACAGAGAAAACTATGCAAACTATACTAGCTTCCTGCAAAGACAAGCAAAAATGTGTCTGCATCTTTTGGAGAGGGAGTGTTGCTTTAATATACGGCAGAAATGCTAAGAAGTGAAATTTCAAATTCTACCATGTGACTCGGCGGAAAAAAGAAAGCTATTTTATCATAGTCATTCTACAAAATTTAAACTCAGGATATTCTCATCTTTATCAGCAATAAAGTATGACAGTAAACATAACCCATGAAAGCTTACCTAATTAAGGAACCTTCCATCCTTCACATCTGCCTGAATGGGTTTCAGAGTCTCAGAAATGTAGCAAGATTTCCAGAAGCACACATCTCTGAATACAGAATTTCTTCTTATGTTAACCCTTAGCTTCCTGAGCACAGGGTGGGGCACCCTATGGTAATTTGACCAGAAGTTGGCAGAATATACTAAAAGCTTTAAGGAGTGGCAACCTCAGAGGTGCCAGTGAGTCCAGCATGGAAAGAGGAAAACTCCCAAGAACTTCGAGTACTTGGGGCTCCAGGACAACGCTGCTTAACTTGGTAATGGGGTAGTCATCATCACAGTGATACCAGGGTGTATAAAAAATCCAAAGACTTTTAAAAGGCAGTTATAGCACAGACTGGAGCAATGACTAAAATTAGAATTTAGGGGCAACAGAGAATAGGTATCTTTGTTAGGGATGGCTCCCCCAAGGTGATGAGGCTGAAACCAGGGCTGAAAGGTGAGTCTGAGTTAGGTGAAGGAGGAGGAGGACAGGAGGGCATTACAGGTGGAGGCGAAGTAATCTGTACAAAGGCATAAAAGCAAAAGAGACATGGCAACTCTGGGGCAAATGAAAGGAGTTCAGAATTTGCAGGAGTTCAGAATTTGCAGGAGTGTCGGGGCCACCAAGGGAGTGGTAAGTGAGATAAGACTACAGATATAGGCAAGAACCAGTTCATGAATTCTTTTTCCATCTTCTTTTGTTCCTATATAGATTTGCTTGACCTTGAAAGAACAGAATATCTTAAAAATCTAACTTTTGTTTGATATGCATAGTTTACTTCCTTTAATATAAAAAATATCCCATATTATAGAATTGACTGTAAATTTTCATAAAGATCTTACCATTTGTTTATAGTTCACCTATTTTTCAGTAATTTACCACGAAGAGATCAAAAACAATAACAAAAAATGGCAGAGCTTTAATCATGGTTGATTCTATGAACAGGTATGATTGAGGTTGGGTTAGAAAGGCCCCTTGTTCAGAAATATACCACATCCCTAACAACCTCCAATTGCCTGTTATAGAACCTGAAATTGTCATTAGAGAGTTACTCTCTTTATAATTCTGAGAAGGAGTAAAACTGTTTTCCAGGCAAATCCTTTGGAACACTTTTGGCAATATATACTACTGCTGATCATGTATATAACTTATGATCCAGTTATTATACTCCTAGGTATATACCTACAGAAATAAGTATGTATGTTCACTAAAGGAAATGTACATAAATATTCATAGCAGCACTATTTGCTATAACTCCAAACTGGAGACCACCTAAATGCCTATCAGCAGTAAAATGAATATATAAAATGTATACTATACAGTAATGAGGAATAAACTACAATTGCAAGCAACAATTTAAATAAATCTTACATTTATTGAGCAAAAAAAAAGCTCACATTAAAAAAAGTACATACAATATGATTCCGTTTTTGTAAGTTTCAAGAACACGTGGTATTAGAAGTCAGGATATTGGAATTCAGACAGGAATTCACACAGGAATAGACAAGAAGACCAATAGCAAATGGCATATCATTGGTATAGTGTCTATCAACAGAGCTCACTACCACACCTCACCTCCTTCAGGTCAATGCTCAAATGCCATCCCAATAGTGAAGCTTCCTTTGAAAACTAGCAATGTCTGCTCTCTCCACCCCTGCCCCCTTCTTATTCCCCTTCTCTATTTTTGTTTCTCCACAGCAACTTATAACCCTTTGACATACTATATATTTTACTTGTGTATCTCTTTATCATCTGTCTCCCATAAACTACACAAAAGCAGAGATTTCCTATTGTTATTCACTGCTTTATCCCCAGGGTATACAATGCCACCGATTATATAATAATTATTCAATATATTTTAATGTAATTGGATGCAATAGTTTTGAACACACAGACACAGATTCACACATATAAGCACATCTAAAATATGACCAAGTTGGCGATACAGGTTAGTGGGGAAAGGATGAATTATGCAATAAAGCAGTTTTGTTCCCTTTACCCAGCTTCTCTTATTCCTAAATTTGCCTAGCATTGAAAGAGCTGAATCCCAACAAATCAGATTTCTTTTAGTCTCTCATCCTACACATTATTCCCTTAATATCAAAAAGACACAAAGCTGTAGAACAAAGTCAGATAGTTTGTTATCCATATAAATTTTAAAATATATCTCTTCCTTACATTGTACCAAAAAATAAATTCCAAATGGATTAAGGATTTGGAAGTGAAAGTGAAAATTTAGAATTAAAAAAATAGAATTTATTTTAAAATTCCACATAGGAAAAATTTCTTAAACAAGACAGAAAAAGTACAAATTATAAAGGATCAGGTTGGTAATGTTGACTGTATTAAAATTAAGAGCATCTATTCATAATGTATACCTTTAAAAAAAAGGAAAAGTCCAAGTCACAAACCGGCAGAAGATATATATATATATATATATATATATATATATATATATATATATATATATATATAAAACCAACAGAGGATTAGAATCCAAAATATTTAAAGAAAATTTATAATTAATAGAAAAAGATGAATAAGGCAATACGAAAGTGGGCAAAGAACCATAAATAAATAACCTTGTTATAAATCAAAGACATGCATATTAAAACCACAAGGAGATATCATTTTTTACTTTTCAGTTTGGCCAAAATTTTATAAAGTTGGAAAACATCAAGTCTTGGCAAGTTTGGAGCAACAGAGCTCTCATCCATTGCTTGTGGGTGGGTAATTGGTACAACTACTTTAGAAAAAAATACCTCTGACCCAACAATTTCACTCTTAGGTATATACCTTAGAAAAACTGTTGCACATGTATATCTAGAGACATGTACAAGAATGCAATATAGAAGTTTTTCCCACAGCAACAAAATGCTGGAAACAACTCAAATATACATTAATCATAGAAGGGAAAAATGAATTTTACTGGAGTCACACAATGGAAAACTATACTGTACCACAATGCAAGGTAAGACCCACACTTCATGTGTCAGCCTGGATGAACCTTAGAAATACAATGCTGAGTGAAGGAATGAAATCACAGAAGAGAGCGTGTGAATCTATTAAAATAGTGTTCAAATCCAGGCAAACTGAAGTAGTAATTTCTCTAGAGATGTAGCAAAGTGATCAAGAAAAGCAATGAACTGTTAATAAAAATGAACAGATTATTAGGAACCAAGATGGCAGAGTAGAAGGATGTGCTCTCACTCCCTCATGCGAGAACACCAGAATCACAACTAGCTGCTGGATGGTCATTGACAAGAAGACACTGGAACTCACCAAAAAAGATACCCCACATCCAAAGACAAAGGAGAAGCCACAGTGAGATGGTAGGAGGGGTGCAATCACAGTAAAATCAAATCCCATAACTGCTGGGTGGGTGACTCACAGACTGGAGAACACTTATACCACAGAAGTCTACCCACTGGAGTGAAGGTTCTGAGCCCCACGTCAGGATCCCAACCTGGGGGTCCAGCAACGGGAGGAGGAATTCCTAGAGAATCAGGCTTTGAAGGCTAGTGGGATTTCATTGCAGGACTTCGACAGGACCGGGGAAACAGAGACTCCACTCTTGGAGGGCACACACAAAGTAGTGTGTGCACTGGGACCCAGGGGAAGGAGCAGTGACCCCACAGGAGACTGAATCAGACCTACCTGCTACTGTTGGAGGGTCTTCTGCAGAGGCGGGTGGTGGCTGTGGCTCACTGTGAGGACAAGGACACTGGCATCAGAAGTTCTGGGAAGTACTCCTTGGCATGAGCCCTCCCTGAATCCGCCATTAGCCCCACCAAAGAGCCCAGGTAGGCTCAAGTATTGGGTCACCTTAGGCCAAACAACCAACAAGGAGGGAACCTAGCCCCACCCATCAGCAGTCAAGTGGATTAAAGTTTTACTGATATCTGCCCACCAGAGCAACAGTCAGCTCTACCCATCACCAGTCCCTCCCATCAGGGAACTGGCACAAGCCTCTTAGATAGCCTCATACACCAGAGGGGAGACAGCAAAAGCAAGAAGAACTACAGTCCTACAGCCTGTGGAACAAAAACCACATTCACAGAAAGATAGACAAGATGAAAAGGCAGAGGGCTATTTCAGATGAAGGAACAAGATAAAACCCCAGAAAAACAACTAAATGAAGTGGACATAGGCAACCTTCCAGAAAAAGAATGCAGAATAATGATAGCGAAGATGATCCAGGACCTCAGAAAAAGAATGGAGGCAAAGATTGAGAAGATGCAAGAAATGTTTAACAAAAACCTAAAAGGATTAATGAACAAACAAATAGAGATGAACAATACAATAACTGAAATGAAAACTACACTAGAAGGAATCAATAGCAGAATAACTGAGGCAGAAGAACAGATAAGTGACCTGGAAGACAGAATGGTGGAATTCACTGCTGCAGAACAGACTAAAGAAAAAAGAATGAAAAGAAATGAAGACAGCCTAAGAGAACTCTGGGACAACATTAAATGCAAAAGCATTCGCATTATAGGGGTCCCAGAAGGAGAAGAGAGAAAGAAAGGACCAGAGAAAATATTTGAAGAGATTATAGTCAAAAACTTCCCTAACATGGGAAAGGAAATAGCCACCCAAGTCCAGGAATGGCAGAGTCCCATACAGGGTAAACCCAAGGAGAAACACGCCGAGACACATAGTAATCAGACTGGCAAAAATTAAAAACAAAGAAAAATTATTGAAAGCAGCAAGGGAAAAATGACAAACAACATACAAGGGAACTCCCATAAGGTTAACAGCTGATTTCTCAGCAGACACTCTACAAGCCAGAAGGGAGTGGCATGATATACTTAAAGTGATGACAGGGAAGACCCTACAACCAAGATTACTCTACCTGGCAAGGATCTCATTCAGATTTGATGGAGAAATCGAAAGCTTCACAGACAAGCAAAAGCTAAGAGAATTCAGCACCGCCAAACCAGCTCTACAACAAATGCTAAAGGAACTTCTCTAAGTGGGAAACACAAGAGAAGAAAATGACCTACAAAAACAAACCCAAAACAATTAAGAAAATGGTAATAGAAAAGTACATATCAATAATTATCTTAAATGTGAATGGATTAAATGCTCCAACCAAAAGACACAGGCTTGCTGAATGGATATAAAAACAAGACCCATCTATATGCTGTCTACAAGAGACCCATTTCAGACCTAGGGACACATACAGACTGAGAGTGAGGGAATGGAAAAAGATATTCCATGCAAATGGAAATCAAAAGAAGGCTGGAGTGGCAATACTCGTATCAGAAAAAATAAACTTTAAAATAAAGAATGTTACAAGAGAAAAGGAAGGACACTGCATAATGATCAAGGGATCAATCCAAGAAGAAGATATAACAGTTATAAATATATATGCACCCAACATAGGAGCACCTCAATAAATAAGGCAACTGCTAACAGCTCTAAAAGAGGAAACTGACAGTAACACAGTAATAGTGGGGGACTTTAACACCTCACTTACACCAATGGACAGATCATCCAAAATGAAAATTAATAAGGAAATAAACGCTTTAAATGACACAATAGACCAGATAGATTTAATTGATATTTATAGGACATTCCATCCAAAAAGAGCAGATAACATTTTCTTAGCAAGTGCGCATGGAACATTCTCCAGGATAGATCACATCTTGGGTCAAAAATCAAGCCTTGGTAAATTTAAGAAAATTGAAATCATATCAAGCATCTTTTCTGACCACAATGCTATGAGATTAGAAATGAATTACAGGCGAAAAAAATGTAAAAAACACAAAAACATGGAGGGTAAACAATACATTACTAAATAACCAAGAGATCACTGAAGAAATCCAAGAGGAAATCAAAAAATACCTAGAGACAAATGACAATGAAAACACGACGATCCAAAACCTATGGGATGCAGCAAAAGCAGTTCTAAGAGGGAAGTTCATAGCTATACAAGCCTACCTTGAGAAACAAGAAACATCTCAAATAAACAATCTAACCTTACACCTAAAGAAACTAGAGAAAGAAGAACAAACAAAACCCAAAGTTAGCAGAAGGAAAGAAATGATAAAGATCAGAGCAGAAATAAATGAAATAGAACAAAGAAAACAATAGCAAAGATCAATAAAACTAAAAGCTGGTTCTTTGAGAAGATAAACAAAATTGATAAACCATTAGCCAGACTCATCAAGAAAAAGAGGGAGAGGACTCAAATTCATAAAATTAGAAATGAAAAAGGAGAAGTTACAAGAGACACCGCAGAACTACAAAGCATCCTAAGAGACTACTACAAGCAACTCTATGCCAATAAAATGGATAACCTGGAAGAAATGGACAAATTCTTAGAAAGGTATAACCTTCCAAGACTGAACCAGGAAGAAATAGAAAATTTGAACAGAACAATCACAAGTAATGAAATTGAAACTGTGAGGAAAAATCTTCCAATAAACAAAAGTCCAGGACCAGATGGCTTCACAGGTGAATTCTATCAAACATTTAGAGAAGAGCTAACACCCATCCCTCTCAAACTCTTCCAAAAACTTGCGGAGGAAGGAACACTCCCAAACTCATTCTATGAGGCCACCATCATCCTGATACCAAAACCAGACAAAGATACTACAAAAGGGACTTACCTGGTGGTGCAGTGGTTAAGGGTCCGCCTGCCAGTGCTGGGGACACGGGTTCGAGCCCTGGTCTGGGAAGGTCCCACATGTCATGGAATGGCTGGGCCCCTGCGCCGCAACTACTGAGCCTGAGCTCTGGAGCCCGCGAACCACAACTGCTGAGCCTGCATGCTGCAGCTACTGAGGCCCACATATCTGGAGCCCGTGCTCCACAACAAGAGAGGCCACTGCAGTGAGGGCCCTGTGCACCACGGCAAGGTTTGGTCCACGCTCACTGTAACTAGAGAGTTCCCACGTGCAGCAATGAGGACTCAATGCAGCCAAAAAAAAAAAGAAAAAAAATTCATCCATGAAAAAAAAGATACTACAAAAAAAGAAAATTACAGACCAATATCACTGAAGAATATAGATGCAAAAATCCTAAACAAAATACTAGCAAAGGGAATCCAACAACACATTAAAAGGATCATACACCATGATCAAGCGAGATTTATCCCAGGGATGCAAGGATTCTTCAATATGCGTAAATCAATCAATGTGATAAACCATAACAAATTGAAGAATAAAAACCATATGATCATCTCAATAGATGAAGAGAAATCTTTTGACAAAATTCAACACCCATTTATGATAAGAACTCCAGAAAGTGGGCACAGAGGGAACCTACCTCAACATAACCAAGGCCATATATGACAAACCCACAGCAAACATGATTCTGCGTGGTGAAAAACTGAAAGCATTTCCTCTACGATCAGGAACAAGACAAGGATGTCCACTCTCACTACTGTTATTCAACATACTTTTGGAAGTCCTAGCCACAGCAACCAGAGAAGAAACAGAAATGAAAGGAATACAAATTGGAAAAGAAGAAGTAAAACTGTCACTGTTTGCAGATGACATGATGCTATGCATAGAGAATCCTAAAGATGCTACCAGAAAACTACTAGAGCTAATCAATGAATCTGGTAAACTAGCAGGATACAAAATCAATGCACAGAAATCTCTTGCATTCCTATACACTAATGATGAAAAATGTGAAAGAGAAATTAAGGAAACACTCCCATTTATCATTGCAACAAAAAGAATAAAATACCAAGGAATAAACCTACTAAGGAGGTAAAAGACCTGTACTCAGAAAACTATAAGACACTGATGAAAGAAATCAAAGATGACACAGACAGATGGAGAGATATACCATGTTCTTGGATTGGAAGAATCAATATTGTGAAAATGACTATACTACCCAAAGCAATCTACAGATTCAATGCAATCCCTATCAAATTACCAATGGCATTTTTTACAGAACTAGAACAAAAAATCTTAAAATTTGTATGGAGACAAAAAAGACCCCGAATAGCCAAAGCAGTCTTGAGGGAAAAAAAACGGAGCTGGAGGAATCAGACTCCCTGACTTCAGACTATGCTACAAAGTTACAGTAATCAAGACAATATGGTACTGGCAGAAAAACAGAAACATAGATCAATGGAACAAGATAGAAAGCCCAGAGATAAACCCATGCACCTATGGTCAACTAATCTATAAGAAAGGAGGCAGGGATACACAGTGGAGAAAAGACAGTCTCTTCAATAAGTGGTGCTGGGAAAACTGGACAGCTACATGTAAAAGAATGAAATTAGAACACTCCCTAACACCATACACAAAAATAAACTCAAAATGGATTAGAGACCTAAATGTAAGACTGGACACTATAAAACTCTTAGAGGAAAACATAAGAAGAACACTCTTTGACATAAATCACAGCAAGATCTTTTTTGATCCACCTCTTAGATTAATGGAAATAAAAACCAAAATTAACAAATGGGACCTAATGAAACTTCAAAGCTTTTGCACAGCAAAGGAAACCATAAACAAGACGAAAAGACAACCCTCAGAATGGGAGAAAATATTTGCAAACAAATCAACGGAGAAAGGATTAATCTCCAAAATATATAAACCACTCATGCAGCTCAATATTAAAAAAACAAACAACCCAATCCAAAAAGGGGCAGAAGACCAAAATAGACATTTCTCCAAAGAAGACATACAGATGGCCAAGAGGCCCATGAAAAGCTGCTCAACATCACTACTTGTTAGAGAAATGCAAATCAAAACTACAATGAGTTATCACCTCACACCAGTTAGAATGGGCATCACCAGAAAATATACAAACAACAAATGCTGGAGAGGGTGTGGAGAAAGGGGAACCCTCTTGCACTGTTGGTGGGAATGTCAATTGATACAGCCACTATGGAGAACAGTATGGAGGTTCCTTAAAAAACTAAAAATAGAATTACCATATGACCCAGCAATCCCACTACTGGGCATATACCCAGGGAAAACCATAATTCAAAGAGACACATGCACCCCAATGTTCATTGCAACACTATTTACAATAGCCAGGTCATAGAAGCATCCTAAATGCCCATCAACAGATGAATGGATAAAGGAGATGTGGTACATGTATACAGTGGAATATTACTCAACCATAAAAAGGAATGAAATTGGGTCGTTTGTAGAGATGTGGGTGGACTTAGAGACTGTCATACAGAGTGAAGTAAGTCAGAAAGAGAAAAACAAATTTTGTATATTAACACATATATGTGGAACCTAGAAAAATGGTACAGATGAACCGGTGTTCAAGGCAGAAATAGAGGCACAGAAGTGGAGGACAAAGGTATGGACACCAAGCGGGGAAAGCGGTGGGGGTTGGGGGTGGGGGTTTGATGAATTGGGTGATTGGGATTGACATGTATACACTGATGTGTATAAAATGGATGACTAATAAGGACCTGTTGTATAAAATAATAAAATTTAAAAAAAAATTAAAAACAAAAAAAACAATGAACATAACAGTGTAATTTTTACCCCAGGCTGAGGGAAGTGTCAATAGTATGGCCATAAGGACAAGGGCTGACCTTTCTGTTTGGGGATTAAAAAAAATTCTTATATTCTCTTCCATTGGCAAGATTTCTCTCTATAAAATACCAAAACAAAACAAAACAAAACAAAAAACGTGGTTTAATTTGAGGTTTCTGAGGTTTTTTTGAGATGCCTTCTACCATGTAGCTTGCCCCACACTCTTCACAATTAAATTTTCTAAACATGGTAGGCAGTATTATTTCTTCCCCATGAAGGGGCTTAATTAACTCATGGTCCTGGTGTGTTGAAAGGCTAAAATGACTTTGCTCCCCCTCCAAGTTGTAATTATGTAATTGTTCCTTGTAAAGGAAATTGATGTGATCATGTCTAGCTAGCAGGAAATTTAGCAGATAAGTGGTCAGACCATTACACGCAAGCTTTAATGGACCGGCAGCTGGATACCTAGCTTCCTGTATCATGATCCTCTATTTTGCTTCACAGACTCTAGATTTTGTCTTAGTACCATTTTCGTATCATCATCACATATTATTTTAATTACTTTAAAATATTTAAATCATTATAAAATATTACAATAACTATTAAAAACAGCTTAGCAAGCAAGGAAAGAGAAATTTTACACAACTTCAAATGTGGAACTTGTAAACTTTTATTGGCCAAAAGGTGCTAAATAACTACAGCAAGGAATTTTCAAACCATAGCAACAACTAAAGCACTTTAAAAAAATAAAGAATTTTTAGGGATAATATATCTGTAAACTACAGCACAAATTTATAGCCATTAATTCTTGTAGAAGGAAGCATTATCTCCCCTTTCTGTATTTGAAAAGAGAAAAAATTCAGTCCATAAAAGCACTAGAATTATTATTGAATCTCCATAAAACCCAGGGAGCACAATTTTCATGTCTTTAAGTCATAGAAAATTTCACTGGCTAGTTGGTATGGACATAAATACAAACATAAATCACTATTATATTCTACTATGTTATCTCTCAGATATCAAAAACAAAAACAAAAACCCAAACCACGCATATCTCAGCACACAGTTATTGTATTTAGGTTTGGGGAATTAAAATTCCTATTTTGGGTATACAAAGGAGATGTTTAAAAGGGTTTTGAGAGACAAAACCTATAATGGCATGAACTCCAAAATCTTGTTTTCAACTTCTTTGCTACTGTCTAACCGTGAGATCTTGAATAAGTAATTTCACTTTTGGGGACTCTGTTTCCTTATCTAGGTTCTCTCTTATGGTTGCTTCCATTTTAATATTCTATGCTAAATTTCATAGTTTGTCTTTACTCTTAACTAAAAGACATGTTATTTAAGGATGTAACACATGTACTTGGCAGGGGTGGGAATGGCAGTACTGTGAATCATTAGAGGGTTCATCCTGAGATACTAACTTTTTTTAGGATGCCTTATGCCCAGCAATTTATCTAGAGTAGGTGCTCCACAGCTATTTTAAATAAATGAGTGAATGAATGAATGGTTTAAACTTGGTGAAGCTACCAAAGCTTTCAGTAGTTTGACTGAAAATCTGTGATTTTTACTTCATTAAAATATGGTAGCAAATTCTATGCATGAGTTTTAAATTATCTGATTTTCCTTGGGAAAATTTTTTAACTCCTTACCTATCCAAACCTTCTGGCCTACTCACAGACTAGCATTCTAAAGAAATGGAGTTTTGAAACAGTTGAAAGAAACTAATTAGAAAGCAGAAATTTACTTTTCATATTAGCATTTTATTGCCCAGCGGACATGCCTTCTACCCACTCACTAAACAATCTTGGGCAAGTCAATTCTCCATCTTGGGTCTCTGGAAATATTTGAAAACTGGGAATAATGATTTTGACCTATTTTGAGGAGGAGACCTATTTTGAGGAGGAAACAGCTAACAAGCCATAAAGATCAAAATTCATCAGTAAGCTGGTGGAAGGCTAATCTCTAACATCAGTCAGTGAGAGTTATTTACTTGGTTGTTTCCTTTGGGGAAAGCTTCTGGAAATGAAACAGTACCCATTATGGATATGGGCTTTTTCCTTCCAAGGTTGCCAAAGTTTGTTTTTTGGATTGTTGTTTATTGTGGGTTTTTTTTTTCTCCTAATTTTCTTACAGAGTTTTGGAAGTAAGATAATTATCCTCGTGGCATAGCTGCTGGGTAGCAGGTCAAGATTTTGTTCATGACTCATCAGAAGAAATAATGAGGAGGTGACTAAACTTAAAGTCTAGAGGCAGGTTCTTTGTGCAAAAAATTTTGGTGCTGAATCTTTTTTGTTTTCTTCTCTCTGTCAGTTGAGACAGAATATTTCTGGATGATTATTGCTAAATTTTGGATTAGACACTTTTTAAAGACATTAATACAAAGTTATGGAAATATTATATCAAAAAAAGATCTGATTGTTATAAAGATCATACCTAGTTTTGATGAAACTAGTTTCTCTTTCCTTACAGGTTTTACTGACCATGGAAATTAATCTTAACATCTGTTAAGGTCATTTGCCTTGTCAAATAATAAATTATCAAATAGCAGGGCAATAAAAAAGTGACGATTGCCCGTACGTGGTGCACCACATGGCCCAATTCAGTACTAATATAGGGAATGCCATGTGGTTGGTAAACAGTAGGCATAATGTGGCCTATGTTAACAAGAGTGGGTTTACTTTCTGTCTAGCAGTGGAAATACAAAGTCATATAATGACAAATTTAGGCCTCACAAAGATGAAGCTAATAGCATTGGGCATTTATTGCAAAGGAACTTAAATCTTTTCAAATTAAACTCATGATGCATTTTAATCACTTGGTTAATGTTGGTAAACGATTATGCCTCAAGCCATTAAGATAATGATCATTATTAGCAAGAGTCTGTTTTTACAATGTTTTTAATGTTTAAAATTAATCTAGAAGTCACGAGCCATTAAGTCATTTCACCTGCAGCAGAGTTTACAAGATGTGCAAATTTCACATAACTTTAATTTAAAAACAAAGCTAAAAAGGCAACGGAAAAATAAACAAGAAAATCAAGCTGTTAACTACAGCGCCACCACGTGGCCAACCTCAAAATTCCATGTAGAAGCAAAAGTGCAAATACACCAAGGAAAATAGGAATGTGTAAAAAAGAGACCACAGTAAAAACCTCAGATAGATGCTGGTATTGACCTGTAATGAGTCTCAAAACTCTATTAACTTCCAACCCTCTCGAATTACAAGGTTCAGTTGGGAAACCACTACAAATCAGCAGTGGGTTGCCAGAGGGCCTGCAATTGGCAGAACTTGAATCACAGATGAAGATTAGTCCCTTAAACAGGAGTTCCATTTTCAAATGTAAGAAAAAAAAATGTATGCTAGAGTGATGGGAAGGAGTTGACCATTACATACAAGATGGTGTCAGCTCCCAGCATGAAGAATTAAGTGTGAACAAAAGAGAAAATTATTGTACAGAACTTATAAAGCAGGTCTCCTATAATCTGAGAAGTATGTTATCCTCTCTGGGTGTCAGTTTACACATCTACAAAATTTTTGAATCAGACTAGATGATTTCTAAGGGACTTACCAGGCCAGAAATCCTGTGGCAAGAATCACTTCCAAGTATGTGGCTCAACAAATTTTATGCAAAGATATGCATATAAATTCTTGTATAGAATGGGATTGTATTCTAATAGTCTAATTAATAACATATATAAATTGAAGTAAAACACCGAGGTATTACCAGAAAAATTGAAATATCTCCTAACTCCAGAAAAAATTAATTTAGAAATAATTCTTACAAGTAATGTTTAAAACATTTATTCATTCATTCATATATCAAGTGTATCTTGATTTCCACTGATGTGCCAGGCATGGTACTAAGTTCTAGGGATAACAGCATGTCTTAGAAACTATTCTCCCAGTAGGGAGAGTATCAGTGATGGAAGGAACTCAAAACTGTGTGAGGCTAAAGGAGACATGGGTTGTAAAAGAATGAAAAATTAGATCAGTTTCCAAGAAATATGTAAAGTCAATCTGTAGACTAAAGTATCTGACCCCACCCATGTGAGCTGTCCCTGGAAATGCTGTTTTCATTCTTAGGCCAAGCATCATAAACTGAAGGCCAGCCAATCAAACAAAAATGACTAAGGCAATGATGAGTTTGAATGACTAATGGGAGAAACTTAAGAGGAGCTAAATATAAACCATCTGACTCTATAGAGGGACTAAACCAGGCCTAAGAATAGAACATTGATGAGGGGGTTGGTATTGTTTTCCAGAACACATAGAGATAACCATGGGAGTGAGTTAGGAAGAGGAAAATTTAGGCAGTGTCAGAAAGAAAGCTTCCTGTCAGAGAACGTCATTAACTGAATACCATTACTCAAGGAAAATGTTAGACTTTCCACTGGTTGCTCTGTTGGGAGCCCACTGACTGGAGCTCTGGGGTGTGTATTTTTAGTCCCCCAGGAGGACAATGGGCTGGACCCCTCTCAGCCTCTCATTTACACTCTGCCAATGCTAAGGATAGGAATGGAAAATCATCACAAGAAGGGGTCAAGGAAAAGCAAGTATGTTCTTACTGTAATGTGGACATAGATTATGGAGTGTTTCAAAATTACAAACTACCCAATGAAGCCATTTCTTCCCCTTCGCTTGCTGTTTATCTCCCATTGGTTTGGATCAAGGAGGTAAACAGGCCCAATACTCTACTCCCCTGAGGAGACAACTGAATTCCAGTCCTTCATGCCATTAACTAGACATAATAGAGGAGATGTTGTTTAAAAGAAGTCACACTTGCTATTTAGAACAATTCAAATTCCTGGTTCTCTTTCTCCTGTCTTGAAATAAGGAACTAATGCAGAAAGTCACCTGGTCAAGGTGAATGAGTTCAAGAGCATTCAGTCTGTCGTCTGTCTGATTTCCTCTGACTTGTCTGCATCCTCATACTCCATGGCAATGACCTCCAGGGAATCAGAATGTTTTCTGATCCCGTTGGACAGGTACAAACTCTCAATCAGCCCAAACTTGCCTCTAATCGGACCACACCAGAGAGGCACAGACATTAATTATCTTCTGTTGCCTTTTTTAAAGGGCAGGAAACATAAAAACTCTGTTGTTTCAGCAACTGCCCTTTGGGTTCTGTGACTAGGCACCTCTGCTTGGCTGCCATTCCCAGCGTGGGGATCGGAGACCAGTTGTCTCATTCTCATAACTTCTGCCTTGTGGTTTGGACCTTGGCTCTTTCAGTTACTTATGTGACTTCCGACTTTAACCACCTGCCTTGTTTCTAGACTGACAACTGGCTGCGCTGTTTTTGGTTTCCTGGCTTTTTTTTGTTGTTGTTCCTCTCCTAGACCTAGGCTATGACCTTGATGTTGACTTGTAGAACTTTGTCCTAACCTTTGCTTTGATTTAGGGGATAATTTTAAAAAAATTGTTTCAGGCTTAATCTGCTCAGCTCTGCTGGGACAAAACCTGTTTCTAGTTGTCAAACCTGTACCTAAGTATTTGTCATGTGGAAACCTCTTTTTCTTTTGCCATTCTAAACATAAAGGAATCATTGCAATAACAGTGATATCTCTGCTGAAGTAATATAGTCTAAATTATCATTTAAACCATAAGTTATTAGTTATTATTACAGTAGTCACTTTTGCAGGTAAGGGTTTTTTTTTTCTTTTACTACTTATGCTTTTTTTTTTTTCAAAGAATTGTGGTAGTGGGATTTTTTGGTTTGTTTTAATATGAGTGGTTAGAAATATAGGTTCTAGAATAATCATATAACTGATATATCCAATTGGTTTACTATGACATTAGTCATCATAACTTATTATGTATACTGTATAATTTTCTTGCCTAAGTAAATTATTGTTATTTCTTTTAAGTACAGCTGGCATTCGCATTTTTCCTCCCTCTATAATTTAGAAATTTTGATCAACAGACAGGTAAATAGATGGTCTTTCTTGATGAGTTATAATTAAAGTACCAAACACTTACTTGTGTCAGGAAATAGATTGCCTTAAAATATACCTATGAATATGCCTGAAGAGGACCCATGTGACTTCAGTAGCAGAAAGTACTTATAATAGAAAATTGCAATTCTAAACTATGGTGAAGTAGAAATACTAAGGCTCTAACACATGCTAAAATTATGACACAACTTATAGAGATGCTCTGATTTATAGAAATGTCAATTAATTCCCCTCCTTGTTCTCAGCTGCTTCCAGAGAGCAAGTTGATAAGAACATCACCAGTTAACATGTCTCCCTAATGTCTCCTTGGTAATCTGCTTTCATTGTCAGAGCATATCTGTAGGGTATGGAAGATATAATGACTTGTTAACCCATACATGCTCCCCCACCCCATAAATTTGTGACATAGGCTTCCAGGCTACATGGATTTTGGAATTCTATCTAATCCAGCAATTTTTCACCCAAGGTATGAACCATAGTCATTTGGAACTGCATGGAACCAAACCAAAAAACAAAAAAAATTCTCACCTCTAAATCATCATGCTATACTTTTTTTTTTTCATTAAGCAATAGGTAATATTTAGAAATCAAAGAATTTGTAAATAACAGATCCTAAATCTGAATCTTATAATCTTAGACATTATAGGAATTGGGATTTAATTATATCTAATTTTGTTAATCATATCAGTTTAAGTCACATGTAATTACCATGTTTATACATTATAAAGGTAAAATGTTGGCAGCTTCATAAGGTTTAGCTACATAAAATCAGAGCATAATAAGAAATTTCATTGAACACAGCTATGTGCTAGACAGTCTATTAGACACATATTTTTATTATGTTAGAGCTTCACAAAACCTGCAAGGTAGTTAGTATTATTATTCCTATTTATAGAGGAGAAAATTATGTAATTTGACAAATTTGACATTGCTCTCAGATTTTGGTTTAAACCTATGTTCTTTCCACTGTGTTGTGCTGCTTTCTTAGATTATTTCAGAGGTAATCTCTCCACTTCTAGTCCATGAATTCTCTCTAAAACATCCCTAAACTTAGTCAAGTAGCCTCTTGTTAGACACACCAGTGTTTAACCCTCCACTGAATACTCACTACCTTTAGATAGAACCCATTCCAACTTTGTATAGCTTTTTCATAAAACTTTTATTTCTATTGTCAAAATTTGCCTCCCTGTAACCTCTGCTTCTTCCTGTTTCTGCACCCTGGGACAACCTAGAACAAGTCTAATTGCTCATACAAACAACAGTCTTCGAAATACATGAAGGTAACTGGATTGCCATGCTTCAACATCCCTAATTCTTAAAAACATTCCTGTATTACAGAAATTGTTGATTTCTAATCATGGTTTGTTGTGTAATGAAAAACATAACAGTGATGTCCCTTTACTAACCGGAGAATACGATTCCAGTCACCTGCTTTTATGGATGGAAGTAGTTTATTGGAAAAGAATTAATGAGAAAGATATTGATGCAAGCAAGGATTGGGCTTGTACATATTTACTTGTTAAAAATTTCAGAATAAATGCAAATGTGCATGCAAATAAGACATTCCTGAATGCCGCCATGTTTGGCATCTTGGAAGAAGACATGTATTTGTCCTGTTTATTGATTAGAATATATGATTCTAGCTGTTGAGGCATCAAATAAATATAGAAGATGAGGATAAGAGCTGCTGTCATAAAGCAATAACTTGTAACTTTCAGCACTTGTTTCATAGTTAAGGCGTACGGTATAGATAGGCCCGAGACTGAGGGAACCATATAGCTTGGAGCCAAAGTATGACATAGTTTGATACAGGGGAGCAAACTGAAAATGGAAATGACAGGGGTAGCCTTAAAAGTTAGTGGAGAGGAGAAACCTTCCCAATGGGCAGAGCTGAGAGCAGTGCACCTGACCAGCCTTTTATTGAGCAACAGGAAATGACCAGAGGTGAAGATAGATAGAGACTCATGGGCAGTGGCCCATTGTCAGGGGCTTGCAAGGAAAAGGACTAGAAAATTAGAGGCAAGAAGGTGTGAGGAATAGCATGTGGATGGACATAAGGGAGTGGGAAAAAGTGTGACATTTTTGTATTACATGTTAATGGCCACTGGAAAATATCTACCACTGAAGAGACATTGAACAACCAAATCAACAGAATGACTTGCCTGATTGATGTCAGCCATTCTTTGTCACTGGCCACCTTAGAACCAGCACGTGGGTACTAGAATAGAGTGGCTATAGTGGTTTTCATGGAGACTGTATATGAGCCCAGCAGCATGGACGCACATTTAAAAGGCCAGTGTAACTGCTGCTGCCTATGAATTTCAACACTGAATGATACTATTCCTCAATGAGGCCAACTGGTCACTTCATAGCAAGTTGGCTACATTGGGCCCCTTCTATCCTAGAAAGGTCAGTGGTTCATCATCACTGAGATAGATACCTGTTCCAAGTATAGGTTTGCCTTTTCTGCCTGCAGAGTCTCAGCCAGCACTGCTCTTTTGGGACTTACGAAGTGCCTTGATCCACAGGCATGGATTCTGGACACCATAGCATCTGACCAGGGGAGCCAGTTCAAAGCAAAGGAGGTACAGGACATAACCATGGTATTCACTGTTCTTACCATATACTACACCATCCAGAAGCAACCACCCTCAGAGGGTGCTGGAATAGCTTTCTCAAGGCACAGTTGAAACTTCAGCTCAGAGACAGTCCTCTGCAAGGAGAGGGTTCCATCCTTCAGGATGCAGTCAATGCATTAAATGAGAACCTTCTGCATGGTGCTGTGTTCCTGATAGGAAGAATACCTGGATCTGGGAACAAAAGACTGGAAGCAGGATTGACTTTTCATCCCTCCTAGTGACATACTGGGGGATTTTGTGCTTCCCACAACTATTAACTCTGCAAGGTTAGAGGTACTGGTTCCCAGAGAGAGAACACTCTTTTCAGGGAACGACGAAAGGGTCCAATTGAACTATTAGCTATGGCTGCCAATGGGCACCATGGACCAGCAGGCCAGAAGAAGGCCGTGGCAGGTCACCGGCAGGGTAATTTACCTTGATCAACAGGAGGAGGTAGAGCTGCTTTTATATAATAGGGTCAGAGAGGAATATGTGTGGAACCCAGGTGATCCATTTGGGCACCAACTGATACCTCCTTGCTCCACTGTAATGGTTAACAGATGTGTGCAGCAACCTGGTCTGAAAAACATGTGATTGCCAAAGCCTGAGACATTTAAGGAGTAAAGATTCAGGTAACACTACTAGGTAAGGCACTTAAACATTCCAAGGTGGTAGTTGAGAGTGATGGGAATTTAGGATGCATATGGAGGGTACCAGTCCTGAGATCAACTGCAGTAATGAGAACTCTCATTCATCCCATTAGCTTCTCTGTAAGTTCCCCCTCATGAAGAGAGGCCCCTGGGAACCATGGAGGAACGTTGCCCAAACCTAAATGGAGAAGTAGATCTGTGTGGTACGAGGGGTGGGCTGTGGTGGCACAGATCTCCTGCGGTGGGGAGCAGAGTTGACTGCTGGTCCCTCCAGTTCCTGTTCCTCTGGATCCATTACAGTGTTCACGCCAAGGCCAGACTCCACAGGGTGCTCACAGAATTCCTAGGACTGGCCATTTGAGTTAGAAAATTCCCCAAGTCCTCAAGCGAGGCTAAAACTTTCCTAAAACTACATTTAAAAAAAATTTTATTGAAATACAGTTGATTTAGAATGTTGTGTTAGTTTCAGGGAGTACAGCTATTTTTTAGATACTTTTCCCTTATAGGTTATTACAAGATATTGAGTATAGTTCCCTGAGCTATATGGTGGGTCCTTGTTGTTCACCTATTTTATATATAGTAGTGTGTATATTTTAATCCCAAACTCCTCATTTATCCCCCCTTTTTCCTCTTTGGTAACGATAAGTTTGTCTTCTATGTCTGTGAGTCTATTTCTGTTTTGTAAATAAGTTCATTTGTATCTTTTTTTTAGTTTCTACATATAAGTGATATCAGAACTATATTTCAGAGACTCTTTCTACCCAATCCTCCTTCCTTCCCCACAATCCTTCACTGGTAGAAGACCTGCGTCATAGTCTGATGCTCTCTCTACCCTCTTCTGCTCCCTCCCCTTTATCCTTCACAGCTTTTTCAGGGAATAAATCTCTTGCCGATCTAGTCTCACCTTGGTGACTGCTTCTCAGAAGACCTGAACTAACATAGAAACCAAAATCATTGCAGTATCCCTTTGACCAGGAGTGGACAGCATCACAATGTTTTTCAACAATGCCCCTTTCCACCAATAAGGGGAACGATAGATTCTTCTCCAAAGAGAACCAAGAACGCATTTTCCACTTAATATCCTCCTAGCCTAAGGGAGTTCAGTGTGGGAGATGGAAGATATGATTAAATAGTTAAGCTGGTTTTACATCTCACTTTTAGGCCCAAGTAAGTTCTTTTATATCCACGATCTGTATCAGCAATGTCCATCCTCTTCTATCATCCAGCTTGTAGGTCATCAATAAATATTTCTTAGGGCTTCCCTGGTGGCGCAGTGGTTGAGAGTCCGCCTGCTGATGCAGGGGACATGGGTTCGTGCCCCGGTCCGGGAAGATCCCACATGCCGCGGAGCGGCTGGGCCCGTGAGCCATGGCCACTGAGCCTGCGCATCCGGAGCCTGTGCTCCGCAATGGGAGAGGCCACAACAGTGAGAGGCCCGCGTACTGCATTATTTTTTGCAGTATCAGGTGGTTGTTAAAAGTATTAAGTAAAATAACAGTTATAAATTGTAAAAGGACACACAAATATTAGTCATCATTATTTATTACTTCCTCGCCATTCAAACAGATCCTAAACCACAAACTTTTCCCAGTTTGACTAGCTGGAGATCAGTCTCCTCAATTCTTTGTTTTCCACTCTGAACATGAATTTACTCTCATTCTCTATATGATTATAAGCACAATACTGCACACCTATCTGGAAACATCCAAAATTGCTTCACTATTCTTCTGTTTTCTGTCTGAATTGGTGTTTTCTCTCATGTTTTATAATCTTTCAAAAAGAAAATACCCACAATGAATAATTATTTTGACGTACATCTAACCCAGTGATCTGCACAATTAAGCCCATAACACATGCTTAAAATGATAATTGTGGTAAGTTGTATTGAGGTAAAAACATTTACTGCCCCTCGCTGCTGGGTCTTCCCAGTGAAGCCCCTCCCAGTGACAGGATTATATTTCCTACCCAAAGATATCAGGCTTGGCCACAATGCTCGCTTTATCCAATGATATATTAGTAGAAGTGACATAAGCCTTCTAGGAAAAAGCTTGAAGAACCATTGTGTGATCCACCATTGCTCTCCTCATTTGACCTGAGAAAGCCAGTGTGTCACATAGGGACTTCTCCTTCAGCTTGGATATCCGGTAAAGAGAACCCATGGAAGACATACCATGTGAAAGAGAAATAACCCGTCGGTGTTGCAAAAAGATTTTGCACTTGATTATTCCTAAAGTCCACCTGAGCCCACCTAAGCTGACTGATCCAATCACAATAGCATATTGTCTAAGTGCACCGTTCAACTTCAGTGTGTGTATCAGTCCACAACTTGGGTGTGCAAGAAAGAGCATGTGTCTTTATTTCCTGTATATTAACTGGACTCCTTTCTTGAAGCTTAAGCTTTCGGAAACCAAATTTAAGAAGCCTTAGGGCTATTTGTGCTTTTTACTCTGATATGCACCCCTCTCTGCTAACAACCCACAGAGACTGTTGCTGAAGTGAATGTACCAGGAGGACTGGAAAATATAAGCAGAAAACAAACAAATCTCAAATTACTATGTAGCCATCCTCTTAAAATACAGAGTAATATCAAGTGAGAAAAGAATGCAGGGTGTACTGAAATCAGATCAGTGTATACTTTGCTTGTCATGAGCAATTCTATTTCATTAAAACTCTAGGAATTCTCAGTTTACTACTGTAGACATACTTAAAAGAAACATAGAAACAGTGTTCTAAGATTTTGCTCTACTTTTATTTTTAAAAACTAAAATATGCTTGTAATATCTATTATTCTACAATTTTATACAAAATGAAACTAGAATGAAACATATGGATGAAAAAAGAAAGTTTCATTTGTTGCCAAATATCTTCTCTACATAACACCTGGATAGATAGAACACCTGCACAACTGACAGTCTTTCAACTTTTCATCTGGATGTTTGGCAAATACAGAGAAAATACTTCCTTTCTAAATCTTATTCTTATGCAATGCTACTCTAAAAGCATATTTGTTAATATTCCTATCATCCTATTATGTTATCTAATAAAATATGGATACAGTTTTGGAGCATGAATTGTTTACTGTTATGGTGCATGCCCACATACAAGCTCTGATAGTTGAATAGGAAATTTTTTGGTGAATTCTTTCTCCACAGCAATCAACCTATTTCAAGAGGGATTAACAATAGAATATACCAAAGCACTCACTCCACGTTCAGTGGTCTCTATTGTGCATGCCCTTGATGTGAGATGAGAGAATTCTATTCTTTGGCCAGATGCTGATATAGTCCTATAACATCTGTCTGGATGTCTGCTTGGCATTTAGGGTAAGGGGGGAAATTTGATTGTGCTCTTGAGGTTACAGAACATGGAGACAAGCATCATAATCGTGCTTTGCAAAAACTCCAAGGGGCTCAGTTACATGTTTTTCCCTTGTCAACATCTGTCGAGAACCACGTGTCAATTACTACTCCATCTTTTCTCAGATAATAAAGGAACAGAGAACTCCCAAATGAACAGTCTTTATCTTTCCAACAATATACCCCAGGCCTTTGCTTTTGGATGTAACCCTCATAAATTTTTGTCATTTCCTACTTAGAGGGATCTTGGCAGAGAAAGAGGCCTGAATGGAAGAAGAAGATGTTACTTTTAGTACAGTAAACAAATACGAGTGTCTGTTTCAGGATATCTATTACAAAGAAAGGCAGGGTAAATTTAACTGAGCTATTTCACTTTCCCTAGAGCCATCCTTGTGTTCTACTGATAAGATCACCTAACAGCTGATTTCTAATCAGTCTCATTCTTTTATGCTTGTACAATTTTATCTTTTATTTTTCATCTTGTTTATTGGCTTGTACAGTCATGTGTGTGCATGTGTACATGCACCTTACCTAGCAAAAACCTCTTCTAAAGTAGTGAACACATACATGGTGATGCCTCTGTGTATGCCTAGGGTGAGACCTATAGCACCTATGCTTTGAGATAGGTGTTATGAGAACCGAGCTACTGTTTACGTATGCCTTAAGCAATTTCATCTTCTAAAAGACACCCCCCAAAAACGCACACAGATCTTATTTTAGCAGAATCTTTTTATACAGTTGTTAATTTGTTGAACAACATTAAATCATTTGCCCTGAATCCCAAATGTACCATTTGTCATGGCTTTTAGACACAAATCAGCATAAAGACTCCATATTTCAGCTCAGACAGGTAGGTAAGCATCTGAAAATAGGTGAGCACAGAAGCAGAGAACTTGTAAAGAGATGTCAGGGCATGGCCAGAGTTTCTCTCGTAAGAAAATGGTTGGAAAGAGTTACCAAATTTCACTAGTGGGGAGCCTAAGATGCCCTGAGGGCCTGTGTGCTGTTGTGTTCCAGGTTGCTTTTTCTCTCACCTAAATTTTATAGGTTATGATTTATATACAATCTGTCAATTGACATTTTTGAAACCCATTGTATGCAGAGCGTAGTCCTAGGTGCTAAAAACCAATTGCAAAATCAAGAAGACCCAGATCTTGCCTTCAGGAGTTTCGCTGGGATGACAGTGCCAGACAGACAAAAAGAATGCAGTGTGGTGGATTATGAATGGCCACAAATTCTTTGTTGCTCCTCCCACCAAGGAGTGAAGTCTCTCTCCTCACTCCTTTAATCTGGGCAGGTCTTGTGGCTTCTTTTGCCAACAGAATGTGGCAGAAGTGATGCTGAGCCAGTTCTAGGCAAACCTTTAAGAGGACTGGGAGCCTCTGCTGTCTTCCTTTAGGAAGACAGCTCCCATGCTGTAAGGAAGTCCAGTCTATCCCTTTAGAAAGAGGCCATGTGGAGAGGTCCTGGAGGAGGAAAGACCACTGAGAGTGAGGCCACATGAAGGAGAAGTTGGGCACCACAGCTGACAGCACCAGGGCCCCAGGCAGGTGAGAGAGGCCTTCCTGGACCTTCTGGCCACCCCAACCACCAGCTGGGTGCAGCTCCCTGAGTGACTCCAGTGAATACCAAGTGAAACAAAAGAACCATCTAGTCAACCTACAGGATTGTGAGAAAGAGCAAGTTATTTTTGTTGTAAACCCCTATATGGCTGGGGCTGGTGGAATTTGTTACACAGCAATAGTTAACTGATACAACTTACAAATCAACATACATGCCAACATTTGCAGAGAGCCATGTGAGAGCAACAAAACGAGTACACGCAAGGAATTCTGAATTAAGGAGTAATGAGAAGTCATAGGAGGCAGTAGAGTCTGACAGTTTTAGTGGTAAAACCTATGTTTCAACTTTACCCCCACCAGTTGCTATCTTTACAATCTTTGGTAAGTCAGGACCTTTCTTGGGATTCACTTTCTCAATCTATAATATAGAAATGATCATTCCTACTTCACAGTAGTATGGTAAAGGTTAATACAATGCAGCTCAGTGCCTCATACAAATTAAGGACTCAGTACTGGCTATTGTTCTTATAAAGTAATCATGGAAGGGATTTCTGAAGAAGATGATTTTGACTTGCATAAAAATTAATTCATAGATTTTTATTTTGTAGCCATGAGATAGGTTCATTTCATTTGTCCCTGAATCTCCAGGTACAGTTCAGTTTTTTCTTGTTCCCAGTTAGGTTATGAACTTGTATTGGTTTGTATTAAGAAAGGTGTCATGGTCATTTTGCATGAAAGTGTCTGGGGCAGAGGCTGTGATGAGTTTCAAACCCCATGTATGTCCTTTCCTCTTGAGCATACAGTTAGATGTAGGTTTGGGCCTGAGACTTAATTCTGGCTAGTGGGATGTTGACCAAAATAAGCACCACTTCTAGGCCTGGCCCATAAAAACCTCCCACCTCTAATATGCCACATGATTTCACCTTCCAGTTGGTTGGAACAGAGATCCCCGCAGGGTAACCCTTGGTATCCATGTGTTAAAGATAGTGCATCTGCAGATGGGAGGGGTCTGGGTCCCAAAACAGCACTAGAGGAGGGCTGCCCAACCAGAAACTACTTTACTGGGCTGTGACATGAGCTAGAGATACTTCTTTTGTGTTAAACCATTGGTAGTTCAGCATTTTTGTATTATAGCAGCTACTATGATCATAACTAATAGCTTTCATGGTATTCTTGTGATAGACCAGCATCATTTATCTTATTATTTCACTCCCCCCCACTATCCAGCCTTCTTTTCCACAGAAGTAAACCTAATCACCTTTTATTTCATTCATTATTTCCCTTCTCAATTGTGCATTCTTCTCTCTCTCTCTACTTTGTTTCCCCCAAACCCACCAAGTTATATATACCTTCCCTCCTTAAGAGCTACAGAGATGCTTCCCCAGTGAGCTTCCTCCAACTAAATGGAAATAGAAACTTGCCTTTCCTCTCCTTCTTTATTGCCATTTCCATTCTTTTTTACTCATAGCAGGGTCTCTGGATATAGGTGATGCTTACTTTTCTGTAGAATGGTGGATTATTCTTAAATGGTTAAGCATAAATAAAAAATTTGAGTAAGTAATAGCTATCATTTAGTGAATACTTATTTTACACACAAGACACTAGGTAAGTATTTTATGTCAATTAAATTGTATTGTCCTCATAACAGACCTGTCTGGTAGGTATGGTTATGATCTCCATTGTACAGATGAGAAAACCAACACGCAGGGCATTTGGCAACTTGCCAAAGTCACAGAGCTGGTTTGTGGAAGAGACAGAAAACATGAAGCTAGAGCCTGTACTCTTGATTATAACCTCCATGGCTTCTCAGCATTTGGTCATAGGCACCATGTTCTTTTACGGTGTACTGCATGGATGTGTATGGAAAATAGGTTATGGAAAAAAGAATATAAAAGTGCTTGTTCATGAGATAGACCAAAAGTCCCTGGCAATATCCAATTGCATATTAGACATTAACCTACAGCCATTAGTTACATTATTTCCCATGTTCTCTTTGATGAGGATTCTCACTCGGTAATGTGTAATGTCCTCCTGTCTGTAGAGACAGACACTCTGCTTCAGAGAAGGAGAAGCAGCCAACCCATTCTGGTCCTCAGTTAGCCCTTTTCAGCGTGACTGATTACCTCAATTCTCCAATGCCGAAAGCAGTCTCTGCTTTTTCAGCTGGAAGCCTCCTTGCAATGTTAGCTATTTTACAGTGATAATTTTACTTATAATTTAGAAACAAAAGCCACTGAGAAAACATCATCATGAAGGCTAACTTGCATCAAGCACTTATGATGTGCCAGGCACTATACTGATTACATATATTACATTTAATCCTTCCAGTAATCCCCTATGTTTGGAATTATTTTATCCCTACTTTTAAAGATGAGAAAATTGAAGCAAAGACACTAGGTAATTTACCAAGTTCACACAGTAAGGAAGTAATATAACCCAGCTTTGAACTTAGAGTCTGGCACCAGAGCCTGCCTTCCCAACAATGCAAAAACACTGAGTGCAATCTCCAAACACCTGATCTGCAGGAGGCACCTGGAGTGGCTGGCACCTGGGGCAGTGGATGCCAACCTGGAAAACATTTTGTATTAAGCTGTGAGGGTGTCTTGGACTCTTCTGTTTGTCACTGGCCAGCACTCCTAGGTTATAATGGCAGTGAGAAAGCACAAATTTGATGGAAACATTGAAAAGCATATAACTCAAATTAATGTACATATATTTTTGAGGGAGAATTTATTGTTTTCATTGCATATTTCATTTTTAACTAATTCCTGAAAGTAATTGAATCTGAATGTTTCTTATTTTTTTAATTTAATTTTATTTTTTTATACTGCAGTTTCTTATCAGTTATCTATTTTATACATATTACTGTAGACATGTCAATCCCAATCTCCCAATTCATCCCACCACCACCACCCCCTACCCCCAGTTTCCCCCCACATCTGCATCTCTATTTCTGTCTTGAAAACCAATTCATTTGTACCATTTTTCTGGATTCCACATATATGCGTTAATATACAATATTTGTTTTTCTCTTTCTGACTTACTTCACTCTGTATGACAGTCTCTAGGTCCACCCACATCTCTACGAACGATCCAATTTCGTTCCTTTTTATGGCTGAGTAATATTCCATTGTATAAATGTACCACATCTTCTTTATCCATTCATCTGTCATTGGGCATTTAGGTTGCTTCCATGACCTGGCTATTGTAAATAGTGCTGCAATGAACATTGGGGTGCATGTGTCTCTTTGAATTATGGTTTTCCCTGGGTATATGCCCAGTAGTGGGATTGCTGTGTCATATGGTAATTCTATGTTTCATTTTTTAAGGAACCTCCATACTGTTCTCCATAGTGGCTGTATCAATCGACATTCCCACCAACAGTGCAAGAGGGTTCCCCTTTCTCCACACCCTCTCCAGCATTTGTTGTTTGTAGATTTTCTGATGATGCCCATTCTAAACAGTGTGAGGTGATACCTCAGTGCTTTGATTTGCAGTTCTCTAATAATTAGTGATGTTTAGCAGCTTTTCATGTGCCTCTTGGCCATCTGTATGTCTTCTTTGGAGAGATGTCTATTTTGGTCTTCTGCCCCTTTTTGGATTGGGTTATTTGTGTTTTTAATATTGAGGTGCATGAGCTGTTTATATATTTTGGAGATTAATCCTTTCTCCGTTGATTTGTTTGCAAATATTTTCTCCCATTCTGAGGGTTGTCCTTCCGTCTTGTTTATAGCTTCCTTTGCTGTGCAAAAGCATTTAAGTTTCATTAGCTCCCATTTGTTTATTTTTGTTTTTATTTTCATTACTCTAGGAGGTGGATCAAAAAGGATCTTGCTGTGATTTATGTCAAAGAGTGTTCTTCTTATGTTTTCCTCTAAGAGTTTTATAGTGTCCAGTCTTACTTTTAGGTTTTTAATCCATTTTGAGTTTATTTTTGTGTATGGTGTCAGGGAGTATTCTACTTCCATCCTTTTACATGTAGCTGTCCAGTTTTCCCAGCACAACTTATTGAAGAGGGCACCTTTTCTCCATTGTATATCCTTGCATCCTTTGTTATAGATTAGCTGACCATAGGTGTGTGGGTTTATCTCTGGGCTTTCTATCCTGTTCCATTGATCTATATTTCTGTTTTTCTGCCAGTACCATATTGTCTTGATTACTGTAGCTTTGTAGTATAGTCTGAAGTCAGGGAGTCTGATTCCTCCAGCTCCATTTTTTTCTCCTCAAGATTGCTTTGGCTATTCAGGGTCTTTTGTGTCTCCATACAAATTTTAAGCTTTTTTGTTCTAGTTCTGTAAAAAATGCCATTGGTAATTTGATAGGAATTGCATTGAATCTGTAGATTGCTTTGGGTAGCATAGTCATTTTCACAATATTGATTCTTCCAATCCAAGAACATGGTATATCTCTCCATATGTCTGTGTCATCTTTGATTTCTTTCATCAGTGTCTTATAGTTTTCTGAGTACAGGTCTTTTACCTCCTTAGGTAGGTTTATTCCTTGGTATTTTATTCTTTTTGATGTGATGGTAAATGGGATAGTTTCTTTAATTTCTCTTTCTGATCTTTTGTTGTTAGTGTATAGGAATGCAGGAGATTTCTGTGCATTAATTTAGTATCCTACAGCTTTACCCGATTCATTGATTTGCTCTAGTAGTTTTCTGGTGACATCTTTAGGATTCTCTATGTGTAGTATCATTTCATCTGCAAACAGTGACAGTGTTACTTCTTCTTTTCCAATTTGTATTCCTTTTATTTCTTTTTCTTCTCTGATTGCCGTGGATAGGACTTCCAAAACTGTGTTGAATAAAAGTGGCAAGGGTGGACATCCTTGTCTTGTTCCTGATCGTAGAGAAAATGCTTTCAGTTTTTCACCATTGAGAATGATGTTTGCTGTGGGTTTGTCATATATGGCCTTTATTATGTTGAGGTAGGTTCCCTCTATGCCCACTTTCTGGAGAGTTTTTATCATAAATGGTTGTTGAATTTTGCCAGAAGCTTTTTCTGCATCTATTGAGATGATCATATGGTTTTTATTCTTCAATATGTTAATATGGTGTATCACATTGACTGATTTGAGTATATTGAAGAATCCTTGCATCCCTGGAATAAATCCCACTTGATCATGTTGTATGACCCTTTAAATGTATTGCTGGATTCTGTTTGCTAGTATTTTGTTGAGGATTTTTGCATCTATATTCATCAGTGATATTGGTCTGTAATTTTCTTTTTTTTGTAGTACCTTTTCTGGTTTTGGTACCAGGGTGATGGTGGCATCACAGAATGAGTTTAGGAGTGTTCCTTCCTCTGAAATTTTTTGGAAGAGTTTGAGAAGGATGGGTGTTAGCTCTTCTCTAAATGTTTGATAGAATTCACCTGTGAAGCCATCTGGTCCTGCACTTTTGTTTGTTGGAAGATTTTTCCTCACAGTTTCAATTTCATTACTTGTGATTGGTCTGTTTATATTTTCTGTTTATTCCTGGTTCATTCTTGGAAGGTTATTCCTTTCTAAGAATTTGTCCATTTCTTCCAGGTTGTCCATTTTATTGGCATAGAGTTGCTTGTAGTAGTCTCTTAGGATGCTTTGTATTTCTGCGGTGTCTCTTGTAACTTCTCCTTTTTCATTTCTAATTTTGTTGATTTCAGTCCTCTCCCTCTTTTTCTTGATGAGTCTGGCTAATGGTTTATCAATTTTGTTTATCTTCTCAAAGAACCAGCTTTTAGTTTTATTGATCTTTGCTATTGTTTTCTTTGTTTCTATTTCATTTACTTCTTCTCAGATCTCTATGATTTCTTTCCTTCTACTAACTTTGGGTTTTCTTTGCTCTCCTTTCACTAGTTCCTTTATGTGTAAGGTTAGATTATTTATTTGAGGTTTTTCTTGTTTCTTGAGGTAGGATTGTATTGCTATAAACTTCCCTCTTAGAACTGCTTTTGCTGCATCCTATAGGTTTTGGATCATTGTGTTTTCATTGTCATTTGTCTCTAGGTATTTTTTGGTACCATCTTTGATTTCTTCAGTGATCTCTTGGTTATTTAGTAACGTATTGTTTAGCCTCCATATGTTTGTGTTTTTTATGTTTTTCCCCCTGTAATTCATTTCTAATCTCATAGCGTTGTGGTCAGAAAAGGTGCTTGATATGATTTCAATTTTCTTAAATTTACTGAGGCTTGATTTGTGACCCAAGATGTAATCTATCTTGGAGAATATTCCATGCACACTTGAGAAGAAAGTGTAATCTGCTGTTTTTGGATAGAATGTCCTATAAATATCAATTAAATCTAACTGGTCTATTGTGTCATTTAAAGCTTGTGTTTCCTTGTTAATTTTCATTTTGGATTATCCATCCATTGGTGTAAGTGAGGTGTTAAAGTCCCCCACTATTATTGTGTTACTGTCCATTTCCTCTTTTATAGCTGTTAGCAGTTGCCTTATGTATTAATGTGCTATGTTGGGTGCATATATATTTATAATTGTTATATCTTCTTCTTGGATTGATCCCTTGATCATTATGTAGTGTCCTTCCTTGTCTCTTGTAACATTCTTTATTTTAAAGTCTCTTTTATCTGATATGAGTATTGCTACTCCAGCTTTCTTTTGATTTCCATTTGCATGGAATATCTTTTTCCATCCCCTCACTTTCAGTCTGTATGTGTCGCTAGGTCTGAAGTGGGTCTCTTGTAGATAGTATATATATGGGTCTTGTTTTTGTATCCATTCAGCAAGCCTGTGTCTTTTGTTTGGAGCATTTAATCCATTCACATTTAGCCTAACTATCGATGTGTATGTTCCTATTACCATTTTCTTAGATGTTTTGAGTTTGTTTTTGTAGGCCCTTTACTTCTCTGTGTTTCCCAGTTAAAGAAGTTCCTTTAGCATTTGTTGTAGAGCTGGCTTGGTGGTCCTGAATTCTCTTAGCTTTTGCTTGTCTGAAAGCTTTTGATTTCTTCCTCAAATCTGAACGAGATCCTTGCCAGGTAGAGTAATCTTGGTTGTAGGTTCTTCCCTTTCATCACTTTATATATATCGTGGCACTCCCTTCTGGCCTGTAGAGTTTTTGCTGAGAAATCAGCCGTTAACCTTATGGGAGTTCCCTTGTATATTATTTGTCATTTTTCCCTTGTTGCTTTTAATACTTTTTCTTTTTCTTTAATTTTTGTCAATTTGATTACTATGTGTCTCAGCATTTTTCTCCTTGGGTTTATCCTGCCTGGGACTCTCTGCCCTTCCTGGACCTGGGTGGCTATTTCCTTTCCCATGTTAAGGATGTTTTCAAATATAATCTTTTCAAATATTTTCTCTGGTCCTTTCTCTCTCTCTTCTCCTTCTGGGACCCCTGTAATGAGAATGTTGTTGCATTTAATGTTGTTCCAGAGGTCTCTTAGGCTGTCTTCATTTATTTTCATTCTTTTTTCTTTATTCTGTTCCATGGCAGTGAATTCCACCATTCTGTCTTCCAGGTCACTTATCCATTCTCCTGCCTCAGTTATTCTATTGATTACTTCTGGTGTATTTTTCATTTCAGTTATTGTATTGTTCATCTCTGTTTGTATGTTCTTTAATTCTTCTAGATGTTTTTTCTTTAGTTCTTCTAGGTCTTTGTTAACCATTTCTTGCATCTTCTCAATCTTTGCCTCCGTTCTTTTTCCGAGGTCCCGGATCAACTTCACTATCGTTATTCTGAGTTCTTTTTTTGTAAGGTTGCCTATCTCCACTTCATTTAGTTGTTTTTCTGGGGTTTTATCTTGTTCCTTCATCTGGTAGTTAATCCTCTGCCTTTTCATTTTGTCTGTCTTTCTGTGAATGTGGTTTTCGTTCCACTGGCTGCAAGATTGTGGTTCTTCTTGCTTCTGCTGTCTGCCCTCTGGTGGATGAAGCTATCTAAGAGCCAGAGTGGTTTTTTTACTTAAAGTATAGTTGATTTATAATGTTTCAGGTGTACAGCAGTGATTCAGTTATACAAATACATATATCTATTCTTTTTCAGGTTCTTTTCCATTTTAGGTTATTACAAGATATTGAATATAGTTCCCTGTGCTATATAGTAGAACCTTGTTGTTTGCCTATTTTATATACAGTAGTGTGTGTATCTGTCAATCCCAAATTCCTAATTTATCACTCCCCCTGCTTTCCCCTTTGGTAACCATGACTTTGTTTTCTGTGTCTGTGACTCTGTTTCAGTTTTGCAAAAAAGTTCATTTGTATCATTTTTTAGATTCCATATGTAAGTGATATCATATGATATTTGTCTTTCTCTGTGTGACATACTTCACTTAGTATGATAATCTCTAGATCCATCCATGTTGCTGCAAGTGGCATTATTTCATTCTTGTTTATGGCTAATACTCCATTGTGTGTGTGTGTGTATATATACCACATCTTCTTTATCCGTTCATCTGTTGATGGACATTTAGGTTGCTTCCATATTGTGGCTATTGTAAATAGAATGCACATATATTTTAAGAGATGTAATTTATTATAACTTTCTTTAAGAAACAGGTACTTTAAGTGCACTAAGCTGGGCTGGGTATATATGAATTGATCTTTATACTCCCTTTCTACAAACACACAATCAGGAACAACTTCTCCATAAGTACCACTTGGGAGCTGACTTCTTTTACATGAGAGAGAAGTTGCCTAGCTCCAGAATACAGACATGACATTCATGAACCCTTTTCCTATGTATATTCTAAGAAGGAGTATTATATTGGGTCAAAGAAGAGATGAGGGTAGAAAGCAGTGTTCCGTGTTCTTCAGGCTTTTTAGGACCTGAAGAACATGCACACCAAAATCTCAAAGAAATTAATTATATGATTTATATAGGTCAATATACATGTCTTCTTTCTAATATAGACATGGAACTTCATCTTTGGTGTGTCTATTCAGCCAAAATCTATGCTTTCCTTTGTCTTTGGCCTAGGTCTTTGGAAGATCAAATAACCACCTTTACTGTCATTTCTGACATCCCAGGACTTGTGTGTGACCAGTGATTGTCACAACATTACCATCATATATCATTGGTTTAGCAAAATCCATAATATAAACAAAGCAACAATGCATATTGCTTGGAATACTGTTCATATGAGAATGTTCACTTCCAAACATAGCTAATCATTCTAGAAGCAATTTGAAGTCAGGATCTCTTTGTGGGTTTGTTTTGTTGTGGCTATTCTCTCATTCAATTGCAAAATCAATGTACAGGTGGTTTTGCCTTAATACAACATGTATATTCCTGAAAAAAGAAAACCCTACTCAAATCTGCAAAATCACACACTAAACATAATAGGGTTTATTGGCAAATTAGTATCAGCATCAAGCCACTCAAAACATATACAATTTCCACTCAAAACATACAAAACTTTACAATATGAGTTAACAAAAAGAATGGTATTTCTAATAAAAATACAGCACAGTTTAAAAAAACTATTACATAGTTAATAAATTTAAAAATACTACTGTATAAATAGGTCCTTGCATAAAAGTTAGAAAAACACTTACATAAAAAAAGCAAAAAACAAAAAACTAAACGTAGCTTATGGAAGAGCTGGGGCTGCTGAGTGATGGCAATGAGGACCAAGAGCACAAAGGTCAGGGAGAACCATGCCATGAGCGCCTCCAGGAGAGCAGGAGGCCGGACGGCACCAAGAGGACAGTGGATGAGCTGGCACAGCCCAGCCCAGCCCAGCCTAAGATGTTCAGCTGTCCTAGTGCACTTTGCATTCAGCTGCTGTTACACAGTGGTACAAAGCACTAATGTGCTGGGGAAAAATCACACGTAAACCAACACAACCTGCAAGCTAACGTCAGTCCCCGATCCCAGTTACACAGGAGCTGAGTCACACTGCAGAACATACAGTAAAGCACAAAAACTGTCAAGAGCAATGAAAATTATGATTCTGGAAGCTCTTGGTTATGTACAAAAACAATTATTAAAAACTTTATAAAACATTTTTATTGGAGTATAGTTAATTTACAGTGTCGTGTTAGTTTCAAGTGTACAGCAAAGTAAATCAGTTATACATATACATATATTCACTCTTTTTTAGATTCTTTTCCCATATAGGCCATTACAGAGTATTGAGTAGAGTTCCCTGTGCTATACAGTAGGTTCTTATTAGTTATCTATTTTATATATGGTAGTGTGTATATGTCAATCCCAATCTCCCAATTTATCCCTCCCCCGCTTACCCCCGGTAACCATAAGTTTGTTTTCTACATCTGTAACTATATTTCTGTTTTGTAGATAAGTTCATTTGTACCCTTTTTAAAGATTCCACATATAATTTATATCATATGATATTTGTCTTTCTCTGTCTGACTTAGTTCACTTAGTATGACAATCTCTAGATCCATCCATGTTGTTGCAAATGGCATTATTTCATTCTTTTTTATGGCTGAGTAATATTCCACTGTATATATGTACCACATCTTCCTTATCCATTCCTCTGTTGATGGAAAAACTTTTAAACAGTTTAAAAAAAAAGGGGGAAAAGAGATAATAATTAATCTGACTTAGAGGATGTATTAACTAATTAATTTTGTAAAGCACATTATATGGAATTTGAGTCCATAAATACTTATAGAAATATAAACAATAATATGAAGTATAATTAATGAAAATTATATATATATGAAGAAATAAATGTAAAGAAAAATCATGTATCCCAAAATATCTTGTTTCTCCACCAACTTCAGTCCAGTCATCATTTAAAATCATCATATGCACTAGAGCTGCTGAGATACTATTGTTTCTGGACTGTTGTATCAAACTTTAGAAATTTGACCAACTAAACTTTTTGTAATACATTTTTCTAACAAATGTTGGTAAGACTTCACGTTTATTCCCATTTCCCAGAAGTTTCTATTAAGCTGGTGGTGATATTCAGTTGTGCTCAATTCAAAATTAATATTGATTTTAACACTCAGCCATATGACATCTTTGATTTACCTCTATCCTTAATGAAGGAAATGATTAGGATGATTTTTTAAAATTTTCTTATGAATAATAAAATATAATTAAACTGCTCTAAAGTTATGTTGTCTAACATGGTAACCATTAGCCACGTGTGATTATTCAAATTAATTTAAATTAAATAAAAGCAAAAACGTAGTTCCTCAGTCATACCCACCACATTTCAGGTGCCCAGCAACTTACATGGGACTGTTGGCTACTGCACTGGACAGTGAAGCTATAGAATATTCCCACCATCACAGAAAGTTCAACAGCAGAGCAATTATTCTATTGAGCTACACACCTGTGCCAAATTTCTGCAAATGTACAATAGTTAAAGGGTAAATTCTGCCTTTAGAAAGTGTTAGCGTATATTTAGCCTCCTTCTCCCCTTCATCTATAGTACTAAGTGTTGGGAAGAGTCTTCTCTCCTGGTTTTGCCTTGGGTCCTGGGGGAGAGGGAGCCCACCCAGACACCCTCAGACATGGACCACCTTTTGCAGATGCTGTCAGTGCCCTGCCACATCTTTGGCTCGATGACTTCAATGTGCGCCAGCCATCTTCCAACGGCCTGTGTCTCCATTTCTCTGCCCCAGGCCTTTTTCTGAAGCTGCTGTGAGACACTCTGCCTGGACCCCTGGCAGGTGCCAAGAAATTAACACCCACTAAAAGAAATCTTCAACCAGTAATTGTTAAAAGTTGGTGTTAAATTACTCTGGCTCCCCCATTCCTTAGGTGGGAAACCTCTGAGCTGTGTGTTTTGCTGCATTTTCCAGAGCGGCTTACGGTGGTAGCTGGCCCCCTGTGCTGAGGATCTTTCCTCTCCTGTATCACTTTCCACACCTCTCTTCTGTTTCCTTGCACCTCCAAATAAACCTTTTGCACTCAAATCGTTGTCCCAACTAAGACAATATCCAAATGGTGGGGTAAAAGGGATAATTAGAAAGAAGGGAGGGGTTCAAGATACTAAAGATAACCAATATTTATGTCATTAGATTGTGAACTCCTTGAGAGCAAAGATTGTAGCTTAATTTTCTATCCCCAGTGTCTAGCACACACAAGGCACTCAGTAGTATTATAGCGTACAGTGTTTCATACATTGTTTCTTTGATATCCCAACAATCCTATTCAGTAGCTCTTGCTGCTGTTTTTCAGCTGAGCAAATTAAAGATCAAATAATTTTAATGAATTGCCCAAAGTCACACAGTTAGTGCCCGTGTTCAGTCTGGAACCAGGGCTTTAGACTCCAAGCCCTATGCTCTCATCCCTGTAGCTGGCGCTGCTGTGCGGGTCATCATCGTCCCATTGACTTGCCTGCTGGCCTCTCAGCAGACCTCAGCTATGCCCACGCCGTGCTCTGCGCACCAACCTCTGCCTGACTGAAGAGGGTGAAGATGTTATTTATTTCTGCTCCTTTTCAGTGGGCTAAGTGTGTGTTACTAACCTCACGCAGTAGCTTCTGTTATCAGGGACTGTGGCCCTTTGTCTCGAGCCTTGATCCTAAAACAAAATGGAAAGAAGACAACAGTGGGTTCCTTGGCTCCGCACCCTCTCATCTCTGCAAGTCCCAGTGTCTCCCAGACTCACCCTCAGAAGTCTCAAGGCCCTATGTTATTGTATCCTGCCCAGGGCTCCCCTACCCAGGCAGTGCCAAGATTCTGGAGCAATCCAGAAGGGAAGAGGAACTTCTGTACCTCAGAGCATCACTCCAGATTCTGCCCTTGCTTCTGCTCTCTGAATTTTTTGCTCAGACTATTAGCATGGCTCTTGATTAGGGCTGTTTTCCTTTTGGTGAAATATTTTCCCTTTAGGGGGTAGTATGAGGTTTTGGTCAAGCTTGTTGGCTCTGGAGAAAGAATGCCTGGATTAGAATTTATTTCCTTAGCTTTACTAAACACTGAGTGTGAGCCTTGAACAAATTATTTTAAGTTCTCTCTAAGTTTCAGTATCGTGATCTGTAGAACACAAGTGATTATGAAAGTACCCACTCATAAAAAAAAGTATCCATAGGTTATGAAGATTAAGTGAGATAGTCCACGTAAAAGCACTCGGCACATTGTAAACACATAAATACTATTAGATACTATTATTGGACACATGTTTTGTATGTGCCACCCTTCCCCTCCCCCCCCCGCTATAAGCCTAGTTTGAACCCCAAGAAACCCAAACCTGTCACTGATGGGGTGGCCTGGGCCCCCATTTATCGAGAAATTGAATTTAGATTAATGTGTTCTTTTTCAAGATTAACAGGAACTCTGGGACTCACAATTCCTTAAGGGAAAGACATGCATTTTTTAAAATAGATCTTTATTGGAGTATAATTGCTTCACAATACTGTGTTAGTTTCTGTTGTACAACAAAGTGAATCAGCCATATGCATACATATATCCCCACATCCCCTCCCTCTTGAGCCTCCCTCCCATCCTCCCTATCCCATCCCCCTAGGTCATTGCAAAGCACCGAGCCAATCTCCCTGTGCTATGCTGCTGCTTCCCACCAGCCAACTATTTTACATTCGGTAGTGTATATATGTCGATGCTACTCTCACTTCGCCCAGCTTCACCCTCCCACCCCATGTCATCAAGTCCATTCTCTATGTCTACCTCTTTATTCCTGCCCTGCAACTAGGTTCATCAGTACCATTTTTTTTTTAGATTCCATATATATGTGTTAGCATACGGTATTTGTTTTTCTGACTTACTTCACTCTGTATGACAGATTCTAGGTCCATCCACCTCACTACAAATAACTCAATTTCGTTTCTTTTTATGGCTGAGTAATATTCCGTTGTATGTATGTGCCACATCTTCTTTATCCATTCATCTGTCGATGGACACTTAGGTTGCTTCCATGTCCTGGCTAAATAGAGCTGCAATGAACATTGTGGTACATGACTCTTTTTGAATTATGGCTTTCTCAGGGTATATGCCTAGTAGTGGGATTGCGGGGTCATATGGTAGTTCCATTTTTAGTTTTAAGGAACCTCCATGCTGTTTTCCATAGTGGTTGTAAAATATTTGCAAATGAAACAACAGACAAAGTATTAATCTCCAAAATATACAAACAGCTCATGGAGCTCAGTATCAAAAAAAACCAAACAATCCAGTTAACACATGGGTGGAAGACCTACATAGACATTTCACCAAGGAAGACATACAGATGTCCAAGAGGCACATGAAAAGATGCTCAACATCACTAATTATTAGAGAAATGCAAATCAAAACTACAATGAGGTATCACCTCACGCTGGTCAGAATGGCCATCATCAAAAAAAAGCTAGAAACAATAAATGCTGGAAAGGGTGTGGTGAAAAGGGAACCCTCCTGCACTGTTGGTGGGAACGTGAATTGATATGCATTTTTAATGAGAGCAGTCTAGGAGGAAAGCCCATTTGCAAGCAGGGTGCCACAAGATGATAGAAATCACTTGCCTCCACATATAAAGCCAAGCTGTTTATCTCCCAGCTACTCATGAGACTGTGCTAAATGCTCGGTGTAGGTTAAACAGTATATCCTGTACACGAAGGTGGCAGATACCTTCTGATAAACACATATATGCATGTTTTCATAACCAAACCCCACAGAAAGAAAGGGCGGAACCTCTTCAAATAGAATAATTAAAGGCTGAGAGGATTTTAAAAATAAAAGTCATCTCGTGAGCTATATTATTCCTCCTCACTGTGCTTAGCTATGGTACAATATTGATTTTTATTTACAACCTTTTATTTTTAAAGTGTAGATTATATTACTCTATGATACTACATTTCCTATGCAAAAAATTGGGGTGCAAAGACTAACAATTTTTTTCTAATTTTTATATTCATGCAAACTTCACTGTTACAAATGCATAAGAATTAAATTCCACTTGGCTATACATTTAATGAGGCACCTAGTGGAGAACATAAATATATGACATGAAATTGGAAAAGCTCCAGAGAATCTGGGCACCAAGGTAGGAAACCTGAAGGGATGCTGCCTTAATTTCCCTCTCCAGGCTTTTCCACAGCAAAGCTCAGTTGTCCAGCTCACAGGCACTTTCAAACTGGAATGATTTCAAAGGAAAAATGGTCACTGTCTTTCCTATATCCTGTGATGAACTATAATTCTCAGGAAGACAAGAATTTAGGCATACAATTGAATTTGGAAGAAACGTTTTTTTAGGTTCTTATTACCAAACAAGATGGAGTCATACTCGCTCCCTAGAAAAGAATTCTGGGGCAGAAGCTTGCCTTTCAATCTGATTGGTTTTATAACTTTTTAATAAACTGTCCTGAAGATGGCGCCACATGCTTAGCTATGTTACAACCTGCATCATTGTGTGATTCCGTCTGAAGCCAAGTCCCTAATAACTAAACAGATTTACAGAAAGATCTGTAGGAAATGCTACCTTGAAATGACATTCCTATAGTAAAGCATAAAGATTAATCTAAGTCAGTCAAGGAATAATCCAATTAGATCTTTTTAAAATTTTCAGTTAGGGAAAGGAGTTACAGGAAAAAATACAGCAAATGCTATTTGGGTTACACGAATGGCACGTTCCAAAAGCCAAAATCCATCTCTGACCTTGTTCCTTCTCTTTTGTCCCCTCTTTGCAGTCAATGGCACCACGATCTATCAAGTTGCCAGAGCCAGAAACTTGAATGACATCTTTGATCCTTCTCTCCACGTTAAACTTGCCCACCAGCAACGCCGCATCTAGTCAGTCACCCAGTCCTATCTATTCTCATCCATAAATGTCTCTCAAGTGTTTCCCGTCTCTCCATTCCTTCTACCACCAGCAAAGTCCGGAAGTCCCAAGTCCCATCCTCCCTGTGCCACTGCAGGAGAATATTGGCTGGTTCCCCTTTCTCACAGCTTGCTCTTCTCAATCTGCTCTCCACCCTCCACCTAGAGTGATCTTCCAAAAGACAGACCCAATCACGTCATCTCCCTGTTCACAATACTCCACAGCTCCCTAGTGCTCTCAGGTAAAATCCAAACTCTTTTTATAATCTAGTTGCCCCCTGCCACGGCCCCCCTTCCCCAGCTTCATCTTGCAGCACTGTCCCGCTTGTTCTTCGGCCTTAGTCATAACGGATTTCTTCTCGCTTCCTGATATGTTTGCTTCAGGGCTCTTTATTCCCACTGCTGCTGCTCGTGCCCCCAGAAACAGCTGCAGCTCACACCCAGAGCCGTCACCACCTCCAGGCGTCTAACTCATGCTCATCCTGTTGGTCTCAGCATAAACACACTTTCCTCATGGAAGAGACGCATCCAGTACTTTAGGACCAAGCATGCTATGATTCCATAACACCCTGTTCTTTCCTACCTTTAATAGTCATCTCATTTTATCATCAATCATCCATGTATTTTTCCCCTGCCAGATGATAAATTCTGAGAAAGCAGGAACAATGTCTGTCCCTAAGCAACATTCTTACAATGACCTCTGAGGCCTTTCATCATCCGCCTCTGTCAACTTACCTCCTGCCCTGGTTGCCTGCAGTTCTCCCTCATTTCTTTGCTTCAGCCTCCTTGCTTGTTGCTCTCTGCCGCTTCACCTACTTGGCCTGTCTTCTGCTCCTCTAACTTTTTAGGCGCACGATCCTGCCTCAAGGCCTTGCCCCCCCTCCACCTAGAATGCATCGCTCCAGTTCTGTGTGTGGCTCTCTCCCGAGCCTGCTTCAGACTCTTATTCAAAGGCCACGTTCTCAGTGGAGTCTTCTCCGACCTCCCGGTGTATCACACCCCGCCCCCGCCAACATTCCAGTCCCTCTGCTGCCTTTATTGTTCTCCTTAGCTCTGTCACTGTCTAATATAATTTCATGGTTTATTATCCATCTCCCTCCACTAGGATGTAAACTCTGTGAGGGCAGGGACTTTTGTCTCTCTGCTTCCTTACTGAATCTCCAGCACCTAGACTTGTGCCTAGCACAAAGTAGTCAGTGGAACTCTTCATCCTAGTCCTGCCCTAGTGATTTCATAAACTAAGTTTTTTCATCTGTTTTGGTACTAAGTAATTCTAATTTATGGGTGGGAGGAATTTTATCTTCACCCCGAAAATCTTCCCTCTTCCTGATTACTTTAGCTTCCTACTTTCAGAAGTAGTATGTCTTTTTGGTGAGGGATCAGAGAAATCAGAACTAAAAATATCTTCCCATGGAAATATAAAAGTAGAAATGTACGGATGTGCTTTAAGTTTCAGTTGTTTCCGAATAATAATTTCCTGAAAACTAGGAGAACATTCAGTGTGAGGCCAGATCTACCAGTCTTGTTAAAAACATCTCCTCCTGAACAGCTCCTAGGGTGGTGGTTCCTTATCTTTCTGTTAATTGACGAGACACTCAGAAAAAGTCTGATTCCCTCACATCACTGGGGCACATGCTAAAGATTTTTATGTTGAAACCCATGGATTTGCCTAGCTGTACAACCAGCCTGATCGTTTGGGTCGAAATGTGAGGTTTCTAAAGCCAAACCAGCTGTGCAGTTAGATGGAGCCCAATTTCCTGAGCAGGAAATGGCAAAGAAGAATCAGGTTAAATGACTGCAATATGGGTACACAGTCATTTTGTAATATTTTAACACCTTGCAATGATCAGCAACTCCAGGAGAAAATGGCATTCATTCTCACAATATGTAAGGCTGATTCGTGGCTAATGATTTATCACAGATGTTTGATTCGACTTCCATTTTCAGAGTTATGAGTAAACAGATGCTTACCACCCTCTGATTTCAAGGGAATATCATATTGCAACTGCAATTAAGCCCAGTTTCTATATGAACATGTGAAATATTGTTACAGAGAAAACTGAGAATGATCATTTATAATACAAAATAGGAGTGAAAGAAAGTCTCTTATACCAAAATTTGAATTTTTGACAGAAGACACAGATTCCAGTTAATTAAAGCGAAAGGAAAGAGAAAGTCTAGTGCTATGTTTGGTTGAGAATATAAACACAAGATCTGAAAAAGCAGCTCATGTTTTTTCCCCATTACAAAATAGCAAAAGACTTGCCAACAAAAAGGAAACCATGTGGGTACAATGAGTAAAGGGGGCTGAAGAGGCTGCTATTTTGTCACCTTTGTGAGGATTTGGGTGACACTTAGACTGTAAATGGTCAAGATAAAGTTTGAGGAAAGAAGCTAGGGAGTAGCAGTCATCAATTGCATGTCCCTGGAGTGAAGTTCAGCAGAAAAGAAAAAGTCTACATGGTAATTTAATTAAAACAGGCATCCAGACCAGCAGAAATGGAGGAGAATGAGAGAGAGATGTGGAATGAGAAAAGATAACTTCCAGAAGAATTCCCCGTAATTGGGAGAGATAAGGATGAAAGAGCAGAGGCATGGTCAGCGTTCACACATAAGAATGAAAAAAAGTGGCCAAGGAATGAATAAAGATACAAAAACTAAGCTATGTAAGTATCTTCCTTTCCAAAAGACTGATCATCAAAATTTGTTAAAGGGATTATGTCTTCAAAGATTCTTCAAATTAACAGAAAGATTAAAACCAAACATAATGGAATAGACCTTCCGGAAAAGAAGTGCTCCTTAAAATTCCAGAGGAGATCCTGCTCAACAGAAGCCTAAATGATAAAACTAGGACTATGATTAATAATAGAGAAATCTACAGCCATTCCTATTTGGTCTTGGAAGTGACTACCTTGATCAGAAAAAAATAGTGTATGTGAGTCCCAGACTTGGTTCAAAGGAAAAATGATTGGAAGGAAATGGTAAATCCTGAAAATAAAATATCTGCCTGGTCCCATATTGGAAAACCTCTCCCTTATATTGATACTATTAAAAAAATTTTTTTAAACCCATGGAGGAACGTAAAATGAAACACTCTGACCCAGTTCCACCGTGTGGAGTCCAAAAATGTGAACAAATAGAAATCAACTTTCTCAAAATATGTTCCACTGAATGCTGTTGTCTGGTCATACACATTAGGAATTTCCGGGTTTAACAGAATTAAGCAAGTTTAGTTACTATTAGGAGAAGCAACCCGCTCTAGTCCTTGGGCATCCCTGTACATTCTTGCTGGCTGTGCCAACATTGCAAGACCCTGATCATTCCTTTCCTGGGCCATTTGTCATGGTTGTACTGCAGTGAGAGGCTTTGCAGCACGCAGCCTCAAGGAAGGAGGTAAAGTCTCCCTCTGGGAACAGACTTGAGAAAAGGGGTAGGCTCCCCAAGTTCTTAGGTGAATTCCTCAGCTGTAACACAAATCCACTGATGCACAGCATCCCCTGGGTCCCCTCTGCATTTCCTTCCAGGCTTTGGGGGACGAGGGGAACAAAGGCAAACACGCTACTCATGCTACTTGCTGTAATAAAGGTCTTTGTCTCTGACCCAGGAGTTTCATGTCTTCCCCCAGCATACATAAAAAGGGGACAAGCTATCTTGTTAGTTGGAAGGGAGGTAAAATCCCTGACCCTGACACTTACTATAGGATTTCTTAGCACAACCCTCCAAGGAGATGGCATGGTACAAATCATTTCCCAAACTTATTTGATCATGTAAATTCATTCTCCTATATAATTTTGCAACACATACCTTGGGAAACCCTATTTTAAGAACACTGATGCAGGTCTTGGTGAAATATGTACAGGACGCAGACCCTGATCACTCTTTTCCTGACCCATTTGTCATGGCTGGGTTGCAGTGAGCAACTTGCAGCATGTAACCTTGAGGAAGGAGGTAAAGTCTCCCTCTGGGACAGGAGCAGACTTGCTAAGAGAAGAGGGAGATTCCCCAAGCTCAGAGGAGAATTCCTTGGCTGCAGAAAGACTTGCCCACCATCCCACCCCAGATGCATCTTTTTCAATGGCCTGCTATGCTACCCACAATTTCCACCATTTGAATGATTCCATTGGTAAAATGCATTTTTTCCAGAAGTTTCCTATTAAAATGCAAACACATTACCTGGAGGTGTGGTACATGAATATATTAATGTTTTAACTTAGACTAATCCCTTAACATGGAGGAGATTTGAAGAGGGAGTTGGCCTCTGACGAGAAGTGGAGGGTGGGCTATAAGTTTGGAAAGGTCCTGGGATTAAAATCGTGTGTGGGCAGAAGAGGCAAAACAGAAGCACTGTAGTGACGAGTCCTCCTTTTTCCTCTCATCCTCTCCCCAAATACAGTACTTTGGGTCAGAATTCATGTTTTAAATGAATTCCCGAAATGCTTATCTTGTCCCTTTCTTCTTTCTTAAATGTCTTCTTTTTCCTTCTGAACTGTAGATTTGTCAGTGCCACCAGATGAGTAGGTAAAAATCTAGATACTAGTCTTTTTTAGAGGACGCTTGAGTCAGCATCATTTAGCGGAACAGGAGAGGAACTTTTAGGCTATTGGGCAAATGTTTTCAAAACAAACTCTTCATTCCTTGAGGACATTTTTCAAGGGACCCGAACAGGATGAGCAGAAGTCAAGGCTTTAGCCTTACACTTCCCGACTCTGCTGAATGCCAGTCTCGCTAGTCTGGTGTCTGTGGTTGTTTTGTTTGTTTTATGTGTTTTTGTTTTTTTAAGCAGGAAACTGGGAGGTTTATAGTAGGTATGGCTCAATAATTCTTTCAGTTATAACAGTTTCTGCTTGAAAACCATGCATATTCTAATGCTTTTACTTCTAGAAGGTCACAACCTTCTAGAAGCTGCTATCACAGTTATTTAACTTGTACATGATTTTGCTATGTTCTCATCACCATTTGGGGAAAGTTATTCAGAGAGAATGAACTAGGGGTTTTTGTATTTGCTTTCTTTTTTTTTTTAACATCTTTATTGGGGTATAATTGCTTTACAATGGTGTGTTAGTTTCTGCTTTATAACAGAGTGAATCAGTTATACATATACATATGTTCCCATATCTCTTTCCTCTTGCGTCTCCCTCCCTCCCACCCTCCCTATCCCACCCCTCCAGGCGGTCACAAAACACCGAGCCGATATCCCTGTGCTATGCGGCTGCTTCCCACTAGCTATCTACCTTACGTTTGGTAGTGTATTTGCTTTCTTAAAAAAAAAAAAAAAAAGGTTATGTGTCCTCGGCGCTCAGGTCATTGTGCTACAGGAAACTGAGTTTTCCATGAAAAACAAGTCTTTCCCTGTGGTGTTTACAGCATGTTCCACATACATCAGGTTTTATGCTACTTCAAGGACCAGTACCATGTTATCCTACAATGGCATTTCAAACATCACCATGCCAGATGGGCTATTACAAGAAAAATGTTCCAGAACAGCCAATTAAATTTCTTTGTGTTTTATAACCAGACCTAACAGAATATAGTCTCTCTGGAAGAAAATATTCTTGGATCAACCAACTCTCTCAGTTCTCTGTCATATTCAGGGGTCATTTTCATTCATAGAAAGCCTCTGAGAAGTGAGCAGGAAAGCTTGACCCTGACGCTGGACACATTGTATAACGTGCAAGGTCATTTGGGCCTGATGAATTCTAAATCCTCAGGGCACATGAGCCGCCCTTTAACATAATCCTCTTCTGGATTCCTACGTGGTGAAAGCTCCAACACAATGAGAAATAAATATGACTGCGTATAGACTCTCTGGTTCTTAAAAAGAACATTTCCAAGCACACTGTGAAAAACAAGACTGCCTGCAGGATATTTTCATTTCTGATTACAGATGGGCCACCCCTTTGGCTCCTTATAATTCACATCACAACGTACTAGTCCTTCCAGGGATTTCACAGCATTTTCTGGCCTAGGAAGGTCATTTACATTCGAGATCATCAATATATTGGCATTGAACCTAAGATGTCACCCACTGACAAATTATCACCAAAAAATATGAATATTTTCTGTTCACTTTTCAAAGTCTCTAGAGAATTCTTATTAAAAATTTTTCCTTCCATTGAAACAGATGGAGCAAAATATTTTAGCAACGGGCAGTTTTTTGGTTGTTTTGTTTCATTTTCTCTCAAGGGTTATTTTTTTAAATAAATCTTTTAAAATAAATAAATTAACTTATTTATTTTTGGCTGCTTTGGGTCTTCGTTGCTGCGCAGGCCTTCTCTAGTTGCGGTGAGCGGGGGCTACTCTTCATTGCGGTGCACAAGCTTCCCATTGCAGTGGCCTCTCTTGTTGCGGAGCACGGCCTCTAGCCTCACGGGCTTCAGTAGTTGTGGCGCACGGGCTTAGTTGCTCCGCGGCATGTGGGATCTCCCCGGACCAGGGCTCGAACCTGTGTCCCCTGCGTTGGCAGGTGGATTCTTAACCACTGCACCACCAAGGGAAGTCCCAAGGGTTATTTTTTGTTAAGAGGGGAAAATGCATTTTTAGTTTACTCAGAATTAAGAGTTAGTAGTAAAAGCAGGAGTTGCTCTTCAAATGCCACTAAAATGGCACTTCTATAACATAGCATCCCTTATGTTTAGAGCTGATGAGCACTTTTAATAACCCCTTTTGCTGGTGCCCAAGGTTGCTGGAATGCTCAAGTGACTGCAGACACCTTGTTTAGCTCAGAAAATTTCCTCAGGTTCTGTCTCACCTCCTCTTTCAACTCTTCTTACTCCTTTCTGGCTGCCTCCATTGTATCCCATGGCCTTCTTGGCTTTAATTATGCTCCATCTTAGATGCTGTTGCTACCCCTCCCATAGCCCCTAGGACCTTGCCATTTAGTGCAGGCTGACCAGACTTTCAGCTGCCAGCACATGCATCTCATTGTAGAGCCTGCTCTGCCCATGTGCATGGAAGCAGCCCTCATCAATGGCTGACAGAAACTGGTGGACACAACTTTATATATCTTACGGTTTTATCTGTCTATTATACCTCAGTAAAGCTGAGTGGAAAAGAAAGAAAGTTGGTGTATACATACCCAGCTCCCAGCTCCCTCGCACTCAGTGGAATAACTCTGAGGTATATGTTCTACAGTGGCTTCATGATTTCTCTGGCAGTTTTAAGCTCCAGGTACCCACAGTGGTACCTGATAACACATCCTTTATTCACTTCCTTTATTTTCCCGTATCACTTCACCATTCCGCTACCTATGTTTTCTGGGATAACCTCCCAAAGAACTACTTGGTTTGTTGTCCCAGGGCCTGCTTTTGGGGAACCTTAATCAAGATACTGCCACTGTCAGTATTCTTTTCTTATGTGCTTTCATCCTATATTTAAGTGATGTCATACTCTATGTTCAAACTACCAGCCAGATAACATCCCAGCTCCAGCAGCCTGGATCCCTACACATTTTAGGGCAAGGCTGAGAATTAGAAGTCATATTTATACTAGAAAGGTATGATTTCATTAACAATATATTTTTCTTTTATTATATATTTATGTCCCTAGGTAAATTGACCTGTTATACTAATATGTTAATGATTCATAAGTCTGTGTCTCCAGGCCAGAGTTCGTTCCCTCTCTCTGTCTCTCTCTCTCGATTTTTGCACGTGTATATTGAATGGCCTACTTGTCACTTGGATATACCCACTCCCATCACATTTAGCATAAACAATCTTTAGCTCAACAAATTTCCTTTTAACCCTGTCCTGCCCCCAGGCTTTCCAGTGATGCACCCAATTGCTTAAGTCAGAAACCAGGGAAAAGCCTTGACAACTCTCATTTAACCCGTTATCAAAGAGGCATGTGTTCAACTACAAGTAGTAAACAACTCAATTTACACATCCTTTATTAACAGCAGCTTAAGTGCTATTGCCTTATGTTTCTCACATAACATGTAGGTTCCAGGTAGGTGGCTGTGGTGTTGATTCAATAACTTTAAAATGCCTAATAATATTTTTGCAGTTCACTTGGCATTGCCCAATGGAATCAAGACAGAGCTGCATCATTTTCTTTTTCAGGAAAACAGAAAAAAGCAGCAGCAGCCATGAGTCCACCAGGAAACAAAGCTTTCCCTGAAGAACCCTCCGAGCAGACTTCTCTGTACGGCTCATTTGTCAGACAAGCCAGATGACTGACCCAGGTGCAGGGGAGACCAGAAAGTGGGGAACAGGATTGCTATGATTGTATTACCCTATCAAGATCCATTGACTCGAGGTGGGCACATTGGCACCTCAAAAAACCAAGAAGAAAGTGAAAACAGATATTGATTAAGTAATTTGCAACATCTGCAACAAACACCATCCTCCTTCCAATCAAACATCAGGTTAAGTCTACTCTATCCCTTAAATATCTCTAAAATGCATCTCATTTATCACTACCCCTACTTTAACCTAAGTTGCTATCATCTATGCTCAGGATCAGAGCGCCAGACTCTTCATTGTTTCTCTGCTGTATAATACTGTTTCTTCCTTCCAATTTCTTCTTCAACTTTATCCAGTGTGATCTTTCATGGAGTTAAATCTGAACTTGTTATTCACTTGGCTTAAACCATTTCAGTGGCAAACACCAGGCTACTTCTTTCCTCTGCTCATCTGGTCCCCCCTGCATAGTACTTGCTTCACCAACCACTCCCACTTACCCACGTGTAGCTAATTCCTAATTATCCTTTAAGGTTCTCTCTCACTCTTCCCATCACATTGCTCATCTCTCAGCTAAAAGGTAGGTGCAACTTCATGTGTTCTCAAATAGTGTATTTGTATTGTATAATTGTTCTGTTTAATACAATTCTGTATTATCATGGTCTCATATCGTTGTCATCGCTACTGAATAGAGTTTCTTTAAAATTAAAGCTTTTGTTTCATTCACAGCCGGGTCCATACCACCCAGCACAATACCTGGCACATAAGCATTCTGTTAATGCTTATTGAATAACAGGTTGATTAATTGAAGAAGAATACTTGCATATTGTTGTTAATTGGGTAGACACCTGTAATAAAAGAATGAACAAGAGACAGCATAACAAAATTACGGAGCATGGAATCTGGATCCTTACAGACTATCTCCACAAGGTCAGCTCTGTGACCTTCAACTAGTTAAGTTAATCTCTTTGTGCAAATTTCCTCATATGTAAAATGTAGATAATGATAATACTAAAAAGGCTGTAATAAGAATTTTAAAAGTTAATGCTTATAATTGTAAGTAATGTATAGAGTAATACCTGACACATGATAAATGTTACAAATGTTTTTTAAATAAGTAAATAAGACAGTCATGATTCCTGTCCCCACAGAACTTACAGTAGAGGTCAGTGCTGTCCAATAGAAATATAAGGTGAGCCACATATATAATTTAAAATTTTCTGGTAGCCAGATTAGAAGTGATTAGATTACAATTTAAATTAATTTTAAGAATTTAAACTAGCACATCAAAATATTATCATTTTAACATGTAATCAATTTCTTAAAGTTTTTAATGAGATACTTTGCATTTTTAAATTTTGTATAAGTCTTTGAAATCCAGAGACTGTTTTATACTTACAGCACATCTCAATTCACATGCTTAATTTTCATCTGTTACTGAAACTGTATTTAGATTGAATGAACTTACAGTTGAAAAAGTAGATACATATCCAAGTTGTTCTAAATATACTTAATAATTTTTCAATCAATGACCCAATCATTTTAAAATTTAAATTTATTAAAATTTAATAAAATTAGGAGTTAACTTCCTCAGTCACGCTAGTTATTCTTAGTGTTTAACAGCCACATATTGGACAGCACAGGACCAGAGAAAAATATGAGTAAGCGGACAATTATAGAATGTGATGAAATGCTATGTTAGGGCAAGAATAGAGTGCTCTGGGAGCACAAAGTAGGGGTGCTGACATAGCTTGGGCAGATGGAATTTATGAAGGGGATTTTCCTGGAGAATATGCTGTCCTGAGATCTCAAGGATAAGAAGGAGCTAGTAGGTGATAAAGAGGAAAGAGCATCTGACAGAAGAAATGGTGCTGGATGAGAGGAAATGTAGCATTTTCACAGACCTGAGGATATTTCAGAGCGACAAATGTAGAGTGTACATGTGTGTGTAACAAGTGGGAAATGCGTTAGAAGGGAAGACGTGGAAAAGGGAGCAGCTGAGAGGGAGGCTAGACAAGTAAGCAAGGGAGGAAATCATGAGAGGTTTTGTGACACATGTGAAGGGGGCCAGACTGTCCAGAAGGCAAGGAGGAGCCACTGAAGGATTTAAACAGGGTAGTGACATGATCACCATATGCTTATTAAAGGTCATTCTGGCTACAGTATGAAAAAAGTTTAGAAGACAGAAACCATGGCTGGCACCTCATGCCCATCAGGATGGCTACTATCAAAAAACAGAAAATAACAAGTGTTGGTGAGGAGCTGGAAAAGTTGGCACCCTTGTGCTTTGTTGGTAGGAATGTAACTTGGTGCCACCACTATGGGAGAGGTATGGAAGTTCATGAAAAATTAAATTAGAAGCATATACCCCAAAGTAAGGAAAGCAGCTCTCGAAGAGCTATTTGTGCACTCGTGTTCATAGCAGCATTATTCACAAAAGGTAAAATATGGAAGCAACCCAAGTTGCTCATCCACTGATGGAAGAGTGGATAAGCAAAATGTGATAGATCTACAGTGGAATATTATTAGGTCTTAAAAAGGAAGGAAATTCTAACACATGCTACAGCATGGATGAAACTTGAGGACATTATGCTCAGTGAAATAAACCAATCACAAAAAGACAAATACTATATGATTCCACTCACAGGAGGCATCTTGAGTAGTCAAAATCATAGAGACAGAATGTAGAATGGTGGTTGCCAGGGGCAGGGTGGGGAGAATACAGAGGTGTTGTTAAATGTGTGTGGAATTTCAGTTTTGCAAGATGAGAAGAGTTCTGGAGATTGATTGTGGTGATGGTTGCACAACAATAGAAATGTACTTAAATGCCACTGGATTGAACACTTGAAAAAGATTAAGATGATAAATTTTATGTTATGTGTATTTTACCACAATAAAAAAGTGGCTGGACATCAAGTTAAAATATGGTATCACTGTGGTGCAGTCAAGAGATAAAGATGGGAGCTGAAATGGGGTAAGAGAAATATGGACAGAAAGAAGTGGGTTGATTTCAAGGATATTAGGGGTACAATTAACAAGAATTTATTGGTGATGGATTTTAATCAAGTGTAAGGGAGAGTCAGGAGGCAAGCTATGTCCCAGATTTCTAGCGTGAAAAACTGGTGTGGAGAGTGATGATACTGGTTGAGATAGGAAACCAAGAGGAGACATAGATTTGGCTGGGGCTGGGGGTGAGGAGAAATGGGTTCACCTTCAGATACATGGATTTTCAGTTGGTTGCAATGAACCCAAGGGGAACTGTCTAGCAAGGAGTTGGGAATATAGGTCATAATTTCTGGAGACAGATCTTAGAGCCACTCTCAAGTGGAGGATAATGAAAGCTGTAGGAGTGGATGATGTCCAAGGAGTATGCCCTGCACATTTATGTTGTCTGCCAACACATTTGGTTTTCTTTTGAGTATTTTGCACTTCCTCACCAACAGTCTGTGTGATTTGAGTAGGGGTCCCTCTCTGGCCCCAAGGATAGAATAGGAGACCCAGATCTAAGTCAAGTAGAAGATCTCATACTCTTGGCCACAGTGATTGGGGTATAGGAGTGGCAGCCTAAGCTAGTAAAATAAGTGAGAACCTAAAACTTGTACAGGAGCTACTGATAAAGAAGGCCTATTCTGTTTGATCCCATTGGACTAGAACCTGGAAAAATAAGAAACTAGAGCTAGCAGCCATCTTGCTACCATGAGAGTGACAGCCACTGGAGGTCATCACATAGAGCCTGAGAAGAAAACCAACACGTAGATTTGAGGTGAAGAAAAGCTGAGTTCTTTTTATGTCATTTCAGCCATGAATCCAGCCATGGCTGAAATAAGACCTACCCTGGACATTTCAAAATGTGAGCTAAAAAACAATGCCTCTTTTCCCTTAAGCTAGATTGAGTTGAGTTTTCAGTATCTGTGTCATAATGAATACAGGCAGTCCTCACTTTACATGGTAGTTCAGGACCATAAAAATAACTTTGCAAGCTGAAACCATGCAGTGATCTTAATAATCAATAGGAAGAATTACAATTGGTCTGTGACCTTTAAAATGTTTTAATCAAAACGTTAAAAACTCTATTTGGGGGAATTGAAAAAAATTAGTTTTATAATATTTAGTACATGAAAATTTAAAACATTAGAAATATTGAGAATTTAAGTGTTTTATTTCTTTGTACAAAACTTATCAAAAGGAGTTTACATAGTCTTTGCCTTCTTATCATATAACTTAAGATACAGAGTGAGGGACTTCCCTGGTGGCGCAGTGGTTAAGAATCCACCTGCCAGTGCAGGGGACATGGGTTCCATCCCTGGTCCTGGAAGATCCCATATGCCACTGAGCAACTAAGCCCGTGTGCCACAACTACGGAGCCTGTTCTCTATAGAGCCCGTGAACCACAACTACTGAGCCTGCGTGCTGCAACTACTGAAGCCTGCATGCCTACAGTCTGTGCTCCACAACAAGAGAAGCCACCGTAATGAGAAGCCCGTGCACCACAACGAAGCCCCCACTTGCTGCAACTAGAGAAAGCCCACATGCAGCAATGAAGACCCAACGCAGCCAAAAATAAAAATAAATTAATTAATTAATTTTAAAAGAAGATACAGAGTGAGCATCTTTTCTATGCCTTGGCAAATTATCATACTCCTTACTAAGTTTGGATCAGCTTCCAACATTTTGTCTTTCGCACTTTCAGTGCTGTGAAATATCCCCATGACTTCCTTTAATATGAAGGTTTTTGGGGGGTTTTTTGCCAGTGTCACTTCCTCTGGGACATCATTCTTTTTGTCAACAGCCACTTTCCTCATTTATATTAATATGTTCCTTTTATGAAATTTCTGTGGCTGCATGTCTAGAGTCTCTGGAACAGTGACAGGCTTAACATTCCCACAATCAGCTATTTCTCTTGTAACTTCATTTGCCTTCAGTTCGAATTCTGCAAAATCATGCCAATTTCTGAAACAATGAAATCAGCCTTTACTGTCAGTAAAATGTTCTTCTTCAGTCTTCTTGTAATTACTGTTTTTTTCAACACAGCACCCAAATTTAACGTTTGGCCTAAATGCTAGTTAAACTGATTGGATTTTTTCGTTATAGTCTTCAATGCAAAGTAGAAGTAAATTCTCTCTTTCCACCATTAGCGGCTTCTTGTTCTGAAGGCAACTTAAACTAAACAATATTGAAGCCACTTTACCTTGTTTTTGATTTATCAGACTTTTTCAATGTTGTTCATTCAGTGGCTCCGTGCAGCCCAGGTCTCATCCTGGCTTTATTCTGCTGTCTCCATTTTCAAATCTAATCACACCCAATTTCACTTCTGCATTATCACTTTTAATTTCTTTGCTGAACTTTCATTTTTTTCTATTATTCATTTTTGTTAAATGTCATACAAGTTTATCACCGAGAGACAAGGAGACAACCCAACTACAGGCTTTGCTCTCTGTGCATGAACTGAATAACTGATGTACAATGGCAATCACCAACAGACTTTGAAAGAAGTGATGTGGTTGGTCACTGATTATGAAGCACATCAGTTATTTACGTAGGGATTTCTGGAGCTAGCCGTAAAGTTTATATTTTATGCAATTACTCACAGTTAATATACTGTGTAACTGAAATCTGAAGCATGTTATTGGGAGACTGGGTTATTTAACTAAATCGTGGTCAATGACATTGTTGCATGACAAACTCTTGAAAGCAATGACTTCCTTACTACCCAACAGAGATTGTATAAGGGGGAAACGGAAGAAAGGAAGAAAGCCTAGGAGAGAACCCTGAGAAAAACCAATATTTAATGGATGGCAAAAGAAGAGAAACATGCACAATAACTTATAAAGCGTGGCCAAAGAAGTAGTGGGAAAACCAGAAGCACGTGATATCACACAAGGCAAGAAAAGAGATTGCAATCGCATTTGCCACTTCTTCTTTAAATTGAGATAAAACTTTCATCCCATAAAATTCACCATTTTAAAGTGTACAATTCAGTAGTTTTTAGTATATTCACAAAGTTGTGCAACCATCATCATTATCTAATTCTTAAATATTCTTATCACGCCAAAAATAAACCCTATACCCATTAGCAATCACTTCCCATTCTCTCCTCTTTCCAACCCCTGGAATCTACTTTATGTCTATATGGATGTACCTATTCTGGACGTTTTATATAAGTGGAATTATACAGCATATGCCCTTTTGCATATGATTTCTATCGTAATACCTTCAAGGTTTTTCCATGTTGTAGCATCTATCAGTACTTATTACTTTTTGTGGTTGACTAATACTCTGTTGTGTGCACATACCATATTTATTTATCCATTCATCAGGTGATGGAAATTTGAGTTGTTTCTACCTTTGGGGTATTATGAGTAATGTTGTGACTAATATTTGTGTAAAAGTTTTTGTGTGAACATATGTTTTCAATTTTCCTGGGGATATACCTAAGAATAGAATTGCTGGGCCATATGATAACTCTAACTTCTTGAGAAACCACCAGACCATCTCCACCATTTTATCTTCCAAGCAAAGTGTGAGGGTTCTTTCAGTTCTTTTTTTAAAAAAAGCTTATATATTCATATTTCTTCTCATTCTGCTTGTCTAGTTTCTCATTTCATCTCACCAAGCACATCTCCTCCTTGCATCTTTGACTTCCATATCCTACATTTGATAAAGTTACCTTCTAACTAGGCAAATAATAAATTTTCTTCATACTGCAAGTGACTGATGGCTTTCTTATCCCATACTGTATGCAATTAATTTAAACTATGCAGAGCATAAGGTCTCTCACATATCTCATTTGTCCAAGCTGTTTATAACCACCCAAAACATTTCCAAAGTTGATTCAATATGGATCAGAACCCTGACTTTATTTACCTTCCCTTTCTCTTCAATTAAATTTATTTAATCCAATTCAATACTTTCGGGATAAACAATCTTCATAATAATCTTGTGGTAGGTGGTGCAAAGTGAAGCAAATGGCGTTCCACTTTGAAAGAAGTATCTTAGTGTGCTCCACTTCACTGGACCCCCAGAAGCTTCACTGAGGTGTCAGGCTCCTAAATTTTTCTTGGATATACTTCCCATCCTCTGGCATGCGTAAATCTCTTCAATGCATCTAGAGTCTGTCACTTCCTACATTCAACATCTATCAGCATGACACCCTTGATGTAGTGGACCGGCATGATGTTCTATAGAAGGGTGAGATGATCAAATCCTTGAAGGCTAGATTATTGCATACATACACCTGAAATAGAATGTGTCAAAGCAAGCTCCTTTGGGTGCTCTCTGCTTATTGGGGTGAAGAAAAAAAGAAGACACTTGTGAGAACAAAGCTGAATGCCAGGTAGCAGGGTTGTGTTGACTTACTCAACTAAAGAGATCATATTGAATAGCACCTGCATTTAAAATCATCACTTGTTTAAATTTACAGTAATCCACTGACATTCTCCAAGACCCAGCGGTCATCTGCACAAACCAAAGAAAGGTTTCGTGGTTGTTGCTGCTGCTGTTTTTTATGGGGCTATGACAGGAATCACTACCTGTGTTTGTAAGCATACGAGTTCGTTTGCTGGAAAGAGATCCAGAATGATATAGGCACAAACAAGATGAAAATTTATTTCTCACTAAATGAAAGTCCTGGTATAACCAGACTAGAGCTGGCATAGTGGTACTATCCCTGACCTAACTCCTATCTTGTTCTTACACTGTCACTCAGGTGGTATCTTGGTGTGCATTTCAGCTGGCACAAAGGGGAAAAGGAGAAGGGGTAGACACATCTCTTCATTATAAAGGCAAGATCCAGGAATTGCTCTCATCGTTCTCATTCACATCCCATTGGCCCAAACTTAGTCAGATTGTACCTAGGTACAATATGTATGGCAGGAAAATGTAACCTGTTTTCTGAGTGGCTGTTTTCCTAGTTAAAATTTAGAGATATTACTTCTATGAGAGAAAAGGGGAGCACAGCCACTGGGGGACAAGTAGTAGCTGCTGCCACAACACCTTACACATTTCAAACCTGTGATGCTGGACTAGTCTCTGCAACTCCCCCAGCGTGCACCTTTACTTTGGATAAGGACAGGAAGCTCAAGATGTTTTGTTGAGCCCTTTGTTGCATAATAACTCTCACTTGGGGCATCAGGGAGACAACATGGACATTCAGTCATCTCTATAAGCAGAAAATGTGGAAACGACCACAGTATGGGTTTGCAGACCCACGGGTACCACTGTAGCAGAATTAGACCCCAAAATTCAATTGTCTTCTCGCTTTAATATGTCCCTATTCTGCTGGGTATATAATTGTGACATCCTGGACTGTGTTACTTTAGAGTCAGGGGCCAATAATTCCTGAAAGATCCAGCTATTTCCCTTTTACAGCTGCACAGTTACCTTGGTAAATAGTCAAAGCTACTCTTGAAGGAGACTGAGAGAAAGATTTATGGGATATGCTTGTGATACCACAAGGTCTTTCTTCAAGGTTGGCTGGCTTCCTCTATATACAAAGAACTGTGGGTTTAGGACAGACTCAAGTTTGGGAATCGGGTGAGCAGCCATGATGACATCATTGTGACTTGTGTTATGCCACCAGTGGGTTTTATCACTCATGTGTTATTATCATTTTGCTTTAATTCATTCCTTGGAATCCCCTGAAAGGTTAAGCTACTACCCCAGATTTCTCTTTTAAATCACCCCTATCACCACTCTAACTCTGCTGCTAGAATTTTACATTATGGTAAGAATTCTACTTTGCCTCTGATTCTTATATGATGTTCCATGGCCTGTCACCCTAGAAACCCATGATCACAAACATTGTCAGGAATCCCAGTTCCAAAAGTAACATCCCCCTCCTCCCTTCCCAGCCTGGAAAGAAGATTTTTTTTGAAGATGCTGTTGATCCCAAAGCAATGCACACATGTTAGTCATAGGTAGGCATAGTCAGGAGGTGAGCAAGAATGTTGCACATAATGAGTTCATTCTTTTTCGGCTTAAAACTTGAGATTGATTTTTCTATATCACATCAAGAATTTTTGTGTATTTCAGCTTCATGCTATGTAGATCTTTTTTTTTTTTTTTTTTTTTTTGCAGTACACAGGCCTCTCACTGTTGTGGCCTCTCCCGTTGCGGAGCACAGGCTCCGGACGCGCAGGCTCAGCGGCATGGCTCACGGGCCCAGCCACTCCGTGGCATGTGGGATCTTCCCGGACCGGGGCACGAACCCGTGTCCCCTGCATCGGCAGCGGACTCTCAACCACTGCGCCACCAGGGAAGCCCTGTAGATCATTTTTGAATGTACATTTTAGTCAACCTTGGAGCAAACAATGAGAACTGTCCCCAGGGGCTTCAGCAGCAATTTGAATTCAAAATTATTAATAATTATAACAGTATCCATAAATCCAGCCTGATCTAAGGTAATATTCTATCTTGCCTAGACTAGTATGTTCAGAATTTATTTCTATGCATTTGCCCCTTATTTAGGGAAATAATGAGCAAAACCTTTGCAATTATTTACTAGCCTTCTCCTGAGAATGGCATTGCTCTTGCCTCAATGGAGCCCTGCTGGGGTCTGACACCAGTCATAGCTGGAAGCAGTGACAAGTGGGAGGAATGGAGCATGAAGAGAATTTCCATTTGTTGTGAGTTGAGTAGTTCAGGCAAACCTTCAAGTAAACCCAGACCAGCCTCGTTGGATATGGCAGGAGGAGGTGCTATAAGTTGGACATAAGTTGGCCAAGGAGGATCTCAGTGTAGTTTGAGTATTTAGAGTACTTGGAGCCATCTAAATTCTCCCAAATGTTGCCATTATAATTCTGTTTTGCTCCTTTACAAAAGAGCTCTGCAGGTGGTTTTGGTGGAGTATTGGGAACCTTTAATTGTGCTCAAAAGTTATTATGCATCAGAATCACATGGAGGGCTTCTTAGATTTCCAGGCCCCATTCCCAGTTTTCTGTTTTTATATTTCTAGGATGAGGCCCAAGAATCTCCTTTTCCAACAAGTTCCCAGCTGTTGCTGATGCTGCTGATCCAGGGACCACATTCTGAGCAAACTTGTAATTTAGCAACCTCTGTGTGATACCTGGCTATATCAATTCTGTAGTTATAAGTGATAGGAATTTTTTTAGAGATAGCAGAAATTCCTTAGCTTCTTGACTGTGTCTTGTGTGAGTCACGTTCTTTCCTGAAGTTACTCAGTGTAGCTCGTGGCAGACAGCCCACCTTATATTCCTGTGCTCACATAATGGTCCATTGCAGCAGCCAGTCAGTGTGGTACTTCATTCCAGGTGACCACAGGTGATAGGTTATAATCAACTAATCCATGGCTGAGTGTCATGGATGACTGTCATCTCCTCCTTTAATAGCTTGAACACAATCATAGTTTTAAAAAAATCAACTGATCACTTATTTCCATTTTCTTCAGGTTCTGTTGCCCACAAACCCTTCTGGTACCAATTACCAAACAGGAAGGAGTTCTTAATTACAGACAGTATAATCAACTCTAGCTGGTATCTGTACAAATGGGTTTCATGATGGGTATAGACAACTCACAGAAATGTTAGGAGGCCTGAAGAAACAGACTCTGGCCTGAGATTCCAGGTGTGATATCAAAAACTGTATCATAGAGGTAGGCTATTAAGAAAACTACTGCCTTTCTAGAGTCAGGAAATTGACAAATCAGAAAGTTATCCCCACATCTGCTGGCTTCAGTAGCCTGCACCAGAATTTTTGCCAGCCGAATTTTGCCCCTGTCTTCTGACTCCTCCTTGTAACTTTGTTCCAAATAAAAACCTAATGCATCTGATTAGCAAAACATGTACCACATCTAGGGCATATAGAAAACACTGTAAATTTATTCCTTTGTGGTAGATTTCCAGCCTTTTCCCTCTAGAAAAGCTTACAAGAAGGGAATGAGTTGGGTGCTGAGTAAAGCAATCCATGGTATCTGCTACAGGTAGAAAGTGCATTATGATTGTGCATGGCTGCCTAAAACAGTGTAGAATTGAGAGGATCATCTTGCTGAAAAGGAAAGTGCGCCCAGAACATGGTGGGCCACAGCGTTTCCCCAAGTATTTGCTATTCTTCATTCTTAATCAAATCGGTAGTCAGGTAATCTGAATAAAAGTGAAAGACTCCACCCCTTTCTGGATGTGTAATTAGGAACAAGTTACTTACCTTCTCTCTTTCCTCGTCTATAGAATGTCAATAATAAAGAAAATAACAATGCATATTCATAGAGCTGTTTTGACGATTAAATGACAGAACTTTTCTATATTATTCAGCACAATCCCTAGCACATAAACACGGGTTTAATGCTTACTAGCAAGTGTAGTTACAGTCTTAAAGTTCTTGAAACACTTATAAGTGTAGGATATTGATATCTCACTTGAACAGGTATTTTTTGGTTAATTACAACATCTAAATCCCTAAGCGACCTGGAGAAAATTGCATTTTTTCATAGCAGTATATCGTTTAGCTATTACTGCATGTCAAACCACCCCAAAATTTAGTGTGTCAAAGTAACATTTATTATTTCTCATGTCTCTGTGGGTCAGCTGAACGCTTCTGCTGATCTGGGCTAGATTTGTCAGGACTCTCTTTTTTCATGGTCTTTGGTATAGCTCAGATCACAATGCTTCAAAATTAGTAGTTTCTAGGACTCTCCTGTGTACTAATGTTGATGGTTTAGTACAGTGGTTTGTAGATACTCATATAATAAAAAATAAATCAAAGAAGGCACAACTGTCAAAATCCAATTGTTAAAACTCATTTTTAAAATATTTATAAACATAGGTTTATAATCTTCAGATAGAAAAATATTCATGTCACATATCTGGTTATTGTCAATGAAAAATTCCATTCATTGCATTGAAAAAGAAATAAGATTATTTGTCAGTTCAATTATGAATGTAAAAAAAAAAAAAACCCAGTAAGTTCCCATAGCCTACCTATTGTAAATAGACACAACTTTTTCTAAACTTGTGGTTTATTCACTCAAGAATAGCCAGAGAAGGTATACTTGAATTGAGGGAAGGCAAGCCTTTACTGACCAGTGGTTAAGTGGGAAAAAGATTACAAGTGAGACATACACATATGTGTGGGGGGAGGCTAGTGGATAGAGGATATTACTGGGCCTATGTTTGTGCATGTAGAACTAAAGAATACTGGCATTTGATGTACCATATATTCCTGAAGACCACATTCAGTGTGCTTTCTGAAATAGACAGCTTTTACAACATGGTTTCCATAAACCTGACAATGATTTTCTTCATTTTTTTGCATATCTATTGTAGATTTTTGGTTTGCAGTTACCATGAGGTTTTGATGTAGCAGTCTATATATATAAGAGATTGTTTTAAGTTGCTGGTCTCTTAATTTCCAATGTGTTTCCAGTATCCTGCATTTGTACTCTCCTCTTCTCATGATTGCTGGTTGTGATATCATTTTCGTGTGTGGATGATTTCCTACCTTTACCGGTGAGCTTTCCCATTCATAATTTTCTTGTTTCTAGTTGTGGCCTTTTCTTTTACACCTAGGGAACTTCTTTAGCACTTGTTGTAAAGCTGGTTTGGTGGTGCTGAATTCTCTTAGCTTTTGCTTGCCTGTAGAGCTTTTGATTTCTCCATCAAATCTGAATGAGAGCCTTGCTGGGTAGAGTATTCTTGGTTGTAGGTTTTTCCCTTTCATCATTTTAAATATATCATGCCACTCCCTCCTGGCTTGCAGAGTTTCTGCTAAAATAATCAGCTGATAACCTTATGGGATTCCCTTGTATACCATTTTTTGCTTTTCCCTTGTTGCTTTTAATATTTTCTCTTTGTCTTTAATTTTTATCAATTTGATTAATATGTTTCTTGGCATGTTCCTCCTTGGGTTTTTCCTGTATGGGACTCTCTGTGCTTCCTGGACTTGAGTGAGTATTTCCTTTCCCATGTTAGTTTTTGGCTGTTATCTCTTCAAGTATTTTCTCAGGTCCTTTCTGTCTCTCTTCTCCTTGTGGGACCCCTATAATGCAAATGTTAGTGCATTTAATGTTGTCCCAGAGGTCTCTTAGACTGTCCTGTTTCTTTTCATTCTTTTCTGTTTATTCTGTTCTGCAGTAGTGATTTCCACCATTCTGTATTCCAGCTCAAGTATTCATTCTTCTGCCTCATTTAATCTGCTATTGATTCCTTCTAGTGCATTTTTCATTTCAGTTATCGTATTGTTCATCTCTGTTTGTTCTTTAAATCTTCTAGCTCTTTGTTAAGTATTTCTTGTATCTTCTCAGTCTATGCATCCGTTCTTTTTCTGAGATCTTGGGTCATCTTTACTATCATTACTCTGAATTCTTTTTTAGGTAGATTGCCTATCTCCACTTCACATAGTTGTTTTTCTGGGGTTTTATCTTGTTCCTTCATCGGGAAATATTTCTCTGCCATCTCATTTTGTCTAACTTTCTGTGTCTGTGATCTCTGTTTCTCAGGCTGCATGTTTGTAGTTCTTCTTGCTTCTGGTGTCTTCCCCCTGGTGGGTGAGGTTGGTCCAGGGGCTTGTGCAGGCTTTGTGGTGGGAGGGACTGGTGCCTGCCCACTGGTGAGTCTGGGTCTTGTCCTTCTGGTGGGCAAGGCCATGTCAAGCGGTGTGTTTAGAGGCAGCTGTGCACTCAGGATGACTTTAGGCAGCCTCTCTGCTAACGGGTGGGGCTGTGTTCCCACTCTGTTGGTTGTTTGGCCTGAGGTGTCCTAGCATTTGAGCCTGAAGGCTGTCAGGTGGGGCCAGGTCTCACTGCCAAAATGGTGACCTCTGGGAGAGCTCACACTGTTGGATATTCCCTTGGACCTCCACCACCAGTGTCTTTGCCCCACAGTGAGCCACAGCCAACCCCTGCCTCCCCAGGAAACCCTCCAAGACCCACAGGGAGGTCTGGCTCAGGCTTCTATAGAGTCATTGCTTTGCCCTGGTAGATTGTGAAACCTTGTGCATGTCCTCCAAGAGTGGAGTCTCTCTTTCCTCCAGTCCTATGGAGCTCCTGCACTCAAGCCCCGCTGGCCTTCAAAGCCAAATGCTCTGGGGGCTCCTCCTCCCAACGCCAGATCCCTAGGCTGGGGACCCTGATGTGGGGCTCAGAACTCTCACTCCTGTGGGGGAAGCTCTGTGATATAATTATTTTCCAGTTTGTGGGTCACCTACCCAGTGGGTGTGGGATTTTATTATATCGTGAAAGCGCCCCCCCCACCATCTTGTTGTGGCTTCTTTTTTGTCTTTGGATGTAGAATATCTCTTTTTGGCAGATTCCAGTCTTTCCTGTCAATAGTTGTTCAGCAGTCAGTTGTGATTGGTGTTTTTGTGAGAGGAGGTGAGCTCAAATCCTTCTACTCTGCCATGTTGTCTCCTCTCTGACAATGACTTTCTTCAGAGAAGGAAAAGTAAACTTTATTTTTTTGCTTTTAATTTATGAAATTGATGCATCTACTTGTTTATTACCCAGATTTAAATGCATGTATTGTTGACAATTGGAATCTCCCCATGTTTAGAAGCTAAGAAGATCAGCAATAATTTTTTTTCTTTTCCATTATGGTTTATTACAGGATATTGAATATAGTTCCCTGTGCTATACAAAAGGAATTTGTTTATCCATTCTATAAATAATAGTTTACACCTGCTAGTCCCAAACTTCCAGTCCATCCCTCCCCCGGCAATAATTTAATTATATTAATAAGAGATGCCAACCTTTCACTTTGCCCTCTCCCCATCTCCATGTGAAAATACACTGTTTTATAAGTGTTTAGGCAATGAATATGCCAAGGAATAAGTGCTGAGTTATAATTAAATATGACAGTTTTTCCAAATGAAAACAAAAATCTTCAATTCTTTATCAAAGGCTAATGTAGGATCATGCTCAATAAGGATTGCTTATTTTGAACTACGTGTGTCCAGAGCCAAAACAATTTGAACCATTCAAGAAGAACACACTTTAGTGTAATTCTTGAACAGTGAGCTTTTTATAAGAAAGCTTATTTCTATGATGTAGAATAATTTATCTGCATCATTTCCTCCAACCTGATTGCTTCTCATCAATTAAATTAGTCTACTGCAAAACTCGGATGGATTTAACTTACTAAATTATTGGTTACTATTCTCCCATTCTTATTTCCAGAAAGACTCAGCAATTTATATTACAGTTGTATTTATTAATGTTATTTTTAGACTAATTGAACTACTAAACATTGAGCTTAAAACAATTCCTTTGAAAAAAAATTAAAGTGTGATTTTATAAAACATAATTTATAAACAAATATTGGTCATATTCTTTTCCTGTACAACATAGTATAAAGGCTCAAGCTTTGGAGTCAAGTAGACCTGAGTTTGACTTCCAGTTCTGCCATTAATTAGCTAGATGACATTGGGCATATTACCTGACCTGCATAAGCCTAATTTCCCTCAACTGTCAAGTGAGAATTATCATAGGTGTTAACTCAGTGCACCTGGAATGTCTTAAGTGCTCAATGTGTGCTATTGTTCTAGTACCTGCTTTGCAAAGTAGATAATACTTTTAGATTGTAGTTATTTTATGGGTTAACAAGTCCTTGTTGATTTAAATTAAATTCCTGTTACTCCTGAGGAAATCAATAACATTCATCCAAGGTTTTAAAGAATCACGTCTTTTTGATGGCCTTTGGGTAATTTGTGTGAAACGAGGCTTTAATTTCAGTCTTTCTAAATATCTTGAACTATGTTCTCTAACTTTGTTCTCTAACTTTGTTCATCTCCGCTGTAACCAGCCTAATCCAAGCACCATCTTCTCTTGTTAGGAAAACTGCAACAGCCTTCCTTTACCCAACTCATCCACTCTGCAATCAGATTCCTATACTGTGGTTAAAACAATCTTCTAAAAGTACAAATCTTACTCATGTCTTGTTCACGCTCCTCCCAACAGCTGAAAGCTCCTCAGTGGGAAGCAGGTTCTGGATCCTGTCTTCCTTCTTGTTACCTCACCTCTTACCATTATCCTCCTTCTTCTTGGTGCTATGCTGGATGTTTTCAGGTTCTTAAACTTTCCACACTTCTCTTGCTCAGAGCTTTTACATATATTCTTCCCATTGCCTGGAAGACTCTCGCCCAGGTCAGCCCCCTTCACTGGGTAACACCCTTCTCATTACCTTAGAACTCCACTTCCTTGGGAGTCCTCCCACCTCAGTCTTTGCCAGGTTCCTTTGTCCTCAGCTTTTACGGATTGGTGGGGTTTGTTTTCCTTTCCTGTACTTATCTCAAGTCAGATGGGTGTATACTCACTTGTGAGTGAATCTTATTAAAGTCTCTCTCTTTCACTAGATAGAAAGTTTTGAGAAAGCAGAGACCCATGTCTGTTTCTATTTACCCCTGTATGACTGGTACTAGCAGCACAGTGCCTGGCACACAGTAGCCCTCAATATAGATTTGATGAATACCTTTATTACTCAATGAAGCAGGCAGTTTCTGAAAGGAAGGGAATGAGGAGACAAGCTCTCCGATAATAAACAGAAGCAACTTTAGAGCCTTTGCTTATGCCCGGCCGTGGCTCTCTACATAGCCTCTACACCCCAGCACTGTGGACCAATGTGAAAAGTATAGGATTGTTTTCCCATCAGAGATGATGAATCTTGTCCATGTCAAGCCATATGAAGTGGGATTCAGGAGTGAATTCAAAGGAGAAAAAAGGTATATTTGACTTAATAGAGGGCTGCTTTAAATTATATCTTCTCTCCCGACATTTTTTTTTAGTTCCTTAAAAAAAGTTATTCACATCTAAGATAAATGAAGATCACAAAATGCAGACCTTTTCTTTCACCAACAAAGCATCAAAAGGTTCAGTAAATGATGGTTAGAGAGAGCGTCTCCCAAGAGGCTGCACCCTCCTCAGCCCCCGCCACATATGCTGCTGCCTCAGGACCCGTCATGATGGTAGGCAGAGAGACTGCAACCTGCAAAGCACAGCTGCAGCAGAGCACGTTGCCCCAGCCTCCATCCAGAATACACCTCCCTTAGCCTTTATTCATCTCTGAGTGCCAGCATTAAGCACTCATTCCTTTTTCTTTGTGCCCCGTGACTTTGCAAGCCCTCCAGGTAGGGACATCAGATTAATCATTTCTCTCTTAAGTTCTTAAGAAGCATGAACTTATGGATATTTTTCAGCAGTAGGCATGGACCAGGAAAGAGCATAAAAGTGCCAAGAACACCTGAGGGGACTTGGAAAGGTATCACCAATGGCAAGAAAACAAGGGAATGTAAAGGGTTGGTGGGGAGCACAGAAGACACCTGGGTCTAATTTATAATCTTGGCAATATTGACTGTAATCTGCCTCATCAAATTAAACAGTTTTCAAGGAACAGAAAAGAAGTTGTGTAGGAGCTCATATAGTTACCAATGGGGAGTGGAGAATTTGTCTCATATCAGGCAACTGTGGGTGTCTGACCTCACAGCTTCTTACCATATGCTAGGATTGCAGGGGTGGCCAATTCCCTTCGAGAAGGCTCTTGGCATTCATACCTGTCCCCCTGATGCTTTTCTGGTCCCTCTTTTTCTTCCTGAACTAGCTTGCCTGCCTAGGGAGAAGATGAGTCAATGAGGATGAGTGATGAAAGAGTCTCAGACTATCAGGCCATCTCACAAAGGAGCAAACACCTCACAGGAGGAAAATAGACTGAGGTATTTATCCATAACCTGGGAAGTTGTTTTTAAAATCTGGTCCCATCATGAGTAGATCCTCTGTTACAACATCATTGTCTGCAAAACGTCTAGAGTTTAGGCACATTTGTGTTTAACTATTTATTTGTTTATTTATTATTAGATCCTAACCTCATAATCAGATTGTCCTATTTGGGCCCCCAAAGTGGCTTGTCACTGAGTGAAAGTAATTTCCCATGGCAGGTGCTCCCAGCAGGTGGCTGCTCATGGTACCTGCATCAGAAAGGTAGATTTAGTTAGAGATTTTATTTTAATATGAAATCCGTATTGCAGCCTGAGCCTCTACTGGGTGATGTGCCAAAATTCATGTCTGCAGCATGATTTATTATGTGAAAATACCACAGAACTAATCAGTGGAGTTACTAATTAATACAAATCTGCATTTTTTGCATAAGCAATTAGTGCAAGGAGAGAGCAGTGAAAGAGGAAGTTCAACTCCTTTAATCTCAGTGCCTACTCAAGCGGAAAGACCCACCAGGGCCAAACTCTGAGATCTACATTTGGAATTTTCCCCCTTTGATTAGTTAAAGACAGAAAAGGTCAAATTATCGATATATAATTCATGTGAAAATGTATTTGTTAAAGAGGAAAGAAAACATTTTATTTTAAAAGGATGAGCCTCTAGGGGTAAATTTTTGAATTAAAAATAATTATATTTTCCATTTCAGCAAAGTCTGAATAATATTTAATAAGGATTCCTATTGCTGATAATATTTGAAAATTACATCAATAATTGGGGGAGGTGTATAGTGTATATTTCTAAGATGTTTAAATTACCAAGGGTGCTCGCTCTTCTCTGTGGGATTTTTTCCGGTATTTTGGATGTCATGTGTAGTAACGCAATATTCTAAATCTGGTATGATTTAGATAATTCTGTGGCTCACCAAATCTGAGCAAATAATGCCATTTAACTTTGGTTGGTTCATTTTCCCATTAATGTAATAGAAATTGTTTATAATATGAAACAACTGGAGAGTTGACAGGATGATGGTGATGGAAAGAGACTTCTATTACCAGTAAAATGTATGCTCAATAAAACAAAAGCAAAATCATTTTTACATATTTTATTTTCTGTGGACAACAAATAAGAGTTCATTTTGGTTTTGATGCTGTGTGCTAAATAAGTGCAAATATTAGAACAATGACTGTCTTTCTGAAAGTTATTCAATATATGATTTCTTTGTTTCAGACTCGCTAGCTCAAATTATAATTTAAGCTTTCCCCCACCCCTAAACCTGGATATCTAGTTTTCCAGGAAACCTATTCTGAAAAGAAGGTGGCTAATTAAATGCAGATTAACAGGGCTCTTTGATTAAAAGTTCGGGACGTGGTAGTCAGTGGTGTCGTGAAAGAAGGCGAACAGGAAAAACCGAAAGGCACTGGAAGGGGAGTCGTTTTGCTGAACCTTAATACTGCAAATTCCAGGGCCAAGGCAGTAGGAATTGTCCACGGTGCTGATACCTTGAGGAAGCCATTTCTCCTGCAAGCGGCCTGGGGCTCTAAACCTGGAACTTGCCCGATCTTCTCCCCCAACCCACTGCAGCAGCCATTGTTCAGGAGAAGCTCAAGTGCCGTCGGTGTGTCCCTTCTCTCCACACAAGCAGCAACAACAGCTACCGGGGATTTTTGTTGGCCTGTTGATTTTTGTTAAGGCAAATGTTGGCAAACACCGGGCGTTTGTCAGTTACCACGCGCGCGCTGCCGTCCCCTTCAGACCGCATGCTGTTTCTCAAGCCAACTGAAACAGGTGTGAGCCCTCTGTTTACCCTCCTCACCTGAGAGCAGGAACTCCCACAAACACACACTCACTCATGCACACTCACACCCCACACACCTACGCTCACATAAATTACACACACATCCACACTCACTGACACAAATTATACATTCACGTACTAACAGTCACACGCGTTCATAGAGCTCATACATTCATACACAGTCTTTCATACATGTGTATACTCACAGATTCACACACACTTGTACACTTAAGCACACTCACACAGTCACACACATAGCTCATATCCAAGCTATGAGGCCTTGAACAATCGTGTCAGTGACCCGCGCCTGCCAATGCTTGGAGCTGCGTTGATTTTGCGTTGTTGTTATGAGTGTTGGATGGGATAGTTTAAGGAAAGCCCCTCACTTCTGACCCGGAATCAAAGGTGAAGTCCCTCGAGGTCTGTAGGCGCCGTGAGGGGAGCCACCCACTCCCCGGAGGGATTAGGAGCTCGTAAATAATAAATAAAAGAGCCCAGGCAGGCCGAGTTGGGGAAGCCCGGTGCTAAATCACTCCCCAAATCACAGCCGCGTCCTGCTCCATCCAATAGCTCTAAGCGATTTGTGGGGTTGGGGGTTGGAATCAATTTTTTTCCGTTCTCGCAGGTGCAATATGAATCAATTATCTTAATTAAGATTATGCCGCAAGCCCAGGAGATTTGGGGAGGACGGGTTTTGCGCTCGGGGCGACGGCGAGGCATTTTAATAGCTTGTCTCTTGCTCCCGGCTCTCCCCCGCCGCCCGCCTGTCGAGTCCGGGCAGCTCCAGCCTCTGGCCGGGATCCGGGCGCCCAGTGGCCTCCCTGGAGGCGTGGGCGCAAACTCCGCGCTGAGCCCGCGGTCTGGGCAGAACCCGCAACCTCCCCCTCCGGCCTCCCACGGGCTTCTGAACTACCCGGCCTATGAGGAACGTGTGGCTTCCAGTCCTCCTCCCGCGGACCCAGCACGCTGCGGCCTGGCTCGCCCCTCAGCCCCCACCACCTCCCGCCCCTCGAACATGCCCAGGCCGGGATACCCCTCTCCCGGGAGGGGTGGAGAGAGGACGCGGGCGCCGCTCGAGGTCGGTGGGGCCGCCCTGGCCATACTTAATTCTTTCACTGAACGCAGACCTCCCTTTGCAAGAGCGAGCATCTGTTTCCCCGAGAAACAGGTCACCGCCGGGGACGCCGGCCCGGCCCCAGCTCTTTATCTTAGCCCTGTGAATGCGTCGCACCACCCACCCTCCCCCGCCAGCTACACGCTTCCCACCCCCTAAGTCCCGGCCTCACGCCTCCCTCCCCCCCGTCTTCTCCCCGCCACCGGCGATGCCACACGCCTCTTCCCCTCCCCCCCTCCCCGCCCAGGCCACACTCCCCTCTCCCCACCCCGGGCCACTCGCCTCCTGCCGACCCCCTTCCCGCCGGCGCTCTGGCAGCCGCTGTAACGGCCGGGACCGCCCGGCCTGCGCCGCGCGCTCGAAGCGGGGACCCGGGGGGCGACAGATTTGGGGCATTGCTCGAGGGCAGTGAGTCATGAAAGCGGCTTTTGTTGCCCGCGCGTGCGGTTCGCGTGCCGCGCAGCAGCCTGCGGCGCCCAGTGGGGACCGGAGCTGGAGAAGGTGTAAAGGGCGGTGGGGACAGAGGGAGAGGGAGAGAATTTAGGGAATCGGGAGGGGGAAAGTGTGCAACCGTCGAAACAAAGTCCAGAGAAAGAGAAGAAAATAAGGCGGCCGGGTGGTGCCGTGGCGACCATCCGCGGTACTGAACCCCGCCGTGCCGGCAGTCCATCCACTCCCGGCGTTTCAGCTGCCACCGTCCTCTGGCCCCAATTCCTCACCCCCTTCCCCTCCCAACAAAAAGCATCTCAATCCAGGCCTAATCTGGACTCTTCCCTTCCAGGTCTGACTACCGGGCTGCAGCCTCCCGGGAGGCCCGCGGGCAGTCTCAGCCACGATGGCGCTGGAGGTAGACACTGCCGGCGCGCAGGCGGGTCGCCACCTGAGCGCTGAGGGCCCGGAAGCTCACTGAGAGCCAGGGTGAGACCGAACCTCGCTAGGTCTCTGGAACAACCCGGAGTGGTCTTTTCTTTGTACAGATGATCCCCAGGCCTGGGCCAACGATGAGCAGAGGGATTCGGGTGAATTTATCAGGAGGAGAAGGCGGGAACGAGTGTAGTAATTCCCGCACTATGCGCATTAGAATCTCTGCTGGCGAACCCCCCGCGTTTCCTTTCCTTCCCCGCCCAGGAACATCTGGCTCCACCAAGAATCTCCTGTATTCCACAGGGTGTCGCAAACTGGGGAAGTTTGCGCTTCCGGGGTTGGGGGGGTGGAATCCCCTAGGCCACCCCAGGCCTTCGGGGCAGCTGGAACCCTCTTCCACCCGGCCCCCAACATCTCCTCTTAAGTTCCCCTAAGACTGAGAAATGAGAGCCAGGGCACAAGTTCTACGTCCCCGTGGGCACGGTGGGCTAGGCCGTAGGGGCAGCTGCCGGACGAGTGGCGGCACTTGGTCCACGCGCCGCGTGTCCTGGGACTTCCGAGTTGTGGACCGGCCTCTGCAGGCTGTTACTCTGATGCCCCTCGAGTTTTAACCCTTCATTTAAGATATATACTGTACAGGGGTAAATACTGAGACTAGGCTCTTGGGTGAACTCTTTGATCCTCTTCTGTGATGTTTGTACACCGACGAGTGAACTCAAAAACCAAAACTCTGTACAGTTCTGCCCTGGAAACTCAGCACGGTTCATGCCACACTTTGGGCAACGGGTCGGGTCTCACACCCCTTTATTCCTCTTTCAGATTTGCACTGGACCGGGAAGCCTGCATCGCAGCCTTCTAGACACCAGCTATCACGTTAGGACTCTCTTCCCCTCCGGTTCCGTATCCCCCCTCTGGTTCCCAGATGCACCGCTCACCCCTGACACTGTTTTCAAACTCAGGGGGCTTTTAGAGCAATTCTAGTTGTTCAACGCTTTCATTGTAAGGGGACACGGGTCTGGGAGGGGATAAGGGGTTAGTTAATGGAGGATCAGAGGCGAATCTGGTGGAGAAAAGGGGGCAGGGAAGCAATAGAGCCAACTTTAAAAAGTGTTATCATTCTGGAACATGCCTTGGTGGGAACGAGTGAATGATCACCATTTAAATACAAATATGGCTCCTTCAGAGTTAGTCAGGAAGCTCTGTGGTTTTTGCTTGACCTGCAAGGTGGAGGTCACATCAGAGTCTTTGAGGTCTGGAGAAGTTGTGGCCATCAGCCCTTCCCAGAGTTGTGCTAATGACCTTTCTAGGAAGAGGAGTGAAGAAGACCCCTTTAGCACAGGCCCTTTGCACCCTCCCTTTAAGGCTTGTCTCAACCAAGTTTCCATTTACAGGTCTGAAAGTGGGAACTAAGGGGAGCAAGGCAGCCTGTGTTAGGGAACCAGGGTAAGGGCACGCTTTACATCGATCCAATGGCCTTGGTTAAAAGGCAGAATCCGAGCTTCAGAGAAGTCCTCTAGGTTTCATGCAAGAGGGCTCCGGAGGCCAAAGAAGCCAAGGACTAGCGCGCTCTGAGGACAAGGACCACAGGCCAGAGGGGTACGGACATAGTGAGGAGTCTCCAGGGATATGGGTAGCTGAGGGTCAGGATACGCCGGGTTCCACGTAATGGTGAAGTAGAATGACAGGTACGAAAATTTCTACACTGTTGGGGCCGGGCGTGGGGGATCCAGTTAAAGAGGTTAGGAACTACTTTCACGCTTGCGTTTACAGATGAAGCCGTCTTTTTACGTATAATAAATAGTGTATGTTAGCTTAAGGGGCTGATGGAGATTGGGAGAAGCCACCCTTTGGCGCCAATGAGCAAAGTTGTCTACCAAGGGGGAGAAACCAAGAGATGGATACCGCAGAGAGGGCAGGGAGTGCCCGGGAAGCCAGTGCCTGGGCGAGGAATCCAAAGAAGTCTCTCGCTTCTGCCTCTTTCACCTGTGCCCTACTTACCGCGCCAGCGCCGGTCACTAAGTCTGATCTAAACCCAGTCAGTGTTAGCTTTCCCGCTCCCTTCTCTCAAACTCCTTCCCCTTTCCCCCTTCCCCCCCGCGCCCCTTCTCCCCTTGTGCCGCCTGAAAGGGTTAATCTCTCCTGCGGGTAAAAACAGGTCCGCGGAGTCTCTAACTGGCGACAGATGGGCCACTTTCTTCTGGCCACAAAGGGGCCGGAATGGAGCGCTCCGCGGCATACAAATGGGCAGGTCACGTGGTTCCCGGCTCTTGGCTGGACTGGGAGGACCATATGGCGCATGCCGGGGAGGAAGGAGATGGGGCGGGGGTAGGGGTGGGGGAGTGGGGAGCTGGGTCGGAGGAGGGTGGGAGAGGAGCAAGTCTGAGGGGGAGGGGACGGGGGCGGGGGAGGAGGAGGAGGGCGGAAGGGAAGGGGGCGCAAAGCCCAGACGCGTGCGCAGACGCGGAGCGCAGGAACCTGCTCGCCGCTCTGCTCCTGGCCCCGCCCGCGCTCAGCATCACCAACTCGGCTATATAACCTGAGCGCCCGCGCAGCCTGGACACGAGGAATTCGCCCCACGCAGAAGGCACGGCGTCCGGAGGCCCCAGGGTTATGAGACCATCACTGCTCAGGACTTACTAACAACTACAGGTAATTACAATCCTTTCATTTTTGCTGGGAATAAAAGAAGCAATTGAAGATGTACACATATTCTGTATGTGTGCGTTTGTGAGCGCGTGTATGTGTTGAGACAGGCATCCCTTTCCATAATTGCAGGCGAGTACGCATACAGTTTGGCTCGCATCACTCAAATACCCACTGCGGGCTTTCTAATTAAAAAAAAAATTGTTTTACTTTTTTATTTTAAGGGGGAAAATATAGGAGCGTCTTTGGATTTTTAAAAATATAACGCCCACTAACTGTGATTATTTGCTAGTGGTGATTTCAAAGTTCTGAAAGCAAGTAACTACTTAACTATTTCACTTCCTCCAATAAGGGGGAAAAAAACCCACGTTACCAAGATTTATTTTGTGTACATGTATTTTATACACATTGGGAGTGCCAACTTATTTCTTCAGTGAATGAAAGGGGCATTGATACTTTGAATATACACACCCTGGAAAATAAACCGAGTTGAGAGGTAGTTTGATTGAGAGGGGGAAAAATGTGGAGAAAGGGAGAGAGACCCACTCCTGCTACCTGTTACTGTTCCAGAGTCGGCCAAGTCCCCAGCAGCCACTGCAGGTGCCAGAAATCCAGTTGTCTCACTAAAGGCTTTTTATTTTCCTTATTAGAAGCGGCAACTTCACCATTGCCAATCGCTGACCATTATAATTACTCAATCTTTTAAAGGAAGGTTTGAGGCGAACTTTGAAAAGCCCCAATAAAGAGCGGGCGGCCCTTTCAATGGGCTGTTTATTAGAGAGGAGCCTTCCGCACCTGATCCCCGGCGCGTGGAAGAGCGCTCTGCGCCGCGCCCCCAGCCCTGGCCCTCTAGTAAGCGCTTTTATACAAGGTGGAAATTCAGCAGAGGGCCAGCGGGGTGGGAGGCGAGAAAATAAAGGCAAGGGTGGGATGGAAAACCCCTGCCCACTTTTGTTTCCAAATGTTTCGTTGATGGTGAAATAATTTGGTGGAAAATACTTTTCCTCCGCATGCATTTGCTTTTCAATCCCCATTCAGTATAATCTTCTTAAAAATCACTGCCAGTGTTAGAATTACGTAATGGCTCTTCAACTTTAATCGCTGAGTACCCAGAGGCCAGAACAGAGATGGAAACAACTGCAATTTTCAAACTCGTCATTTCTGTGGAGTTCTAAGCGACTTTGAACACATGCAAATAAACATGAAGTCGCCAAAATGTACACTCCTTTTCACACACATTATCCTACCGGGTAATCACCATAAACACACTTAAATTAATCACAAGGAAACATACACCGGAAGTGTACTTATAACACATACTGTCTCCCCTCCTCCCAGCCCGGTCCAGCCTCCTTCGTACCAGCAGGGCACGCACAGGCCACTATAAAACTGCATTTAACTTTTCCTCAGGGGCATCCATTTTGTAATCAGCTGATAATTCTCTTCACATGCATTTCTACAGGGTTAGTGGATAGAAGCTGAGGGCATATGTAGTTTTTGAATGTAGCGTTTTTCTCCTTTTCTGTTTTCCCCTCTCCCCTGTTGAATGTAGGAAACCTAAACATGACCAAATCGTACAGCGAGAGTGGGCTGATGGGAGAGCCTCAGCCGCAGGGTCCTCCGAGCTGGACAGACGAATGTCTTAGTTCTCAGGACGAGGAGCACGAGACAGACAAAAAGGAGGACGACCTCGAAGCCATGAACGCGGAAGAGGACTCACTGAGGAACGGGGGAGAGGAGGAGGAAGAAGAGGAGGATCTGGAAGAGGAGGAAGAAGAGGAAGAGGAGGACGATGATCAAAAGCCTAAGAGACGCGGCCCCAAAAAGAAGAAGATGACCAAGGCGCGCCTGGAGCGTTTTAAGCTGAGACGCATGAAAGCTAACGCCCGGGAGCGGAACCGCATGCATGGGCTGAACGCGGCGCTGGACAACCTGCGCAAGGTAGTGCCCTGCTACTCCAAGACACAGAAGCTGTCCAAAATCGAGACACTGCGCTTGGCCAAAAACTATATCTGGGCTCTGTCGGAGATTCTGCGTTCCGGCAAAAGCCCTGACCTGGTCTCCTTTGTACAGACGCTCTGCAAGGGCTTATCCCAGCCCACCACCAACCTGGTTGCCGGCTGCCTGCAGCTCAATCCTCGGACTTTTCTGCCTGAGCAGAACCAGGACATGCCTCCGCACCTGCCGACTGCCAGCGCTTCTTTCCCGGTGCACCCCTACTCCTACCAGTCTCCGGGGCTGCCCAGCCCGCCCTACGGCACCATGGACAGCTCCCATGTCTTCCATGTCAAGCCGCCGCCGCATGCCTACAGCGCAGCGCTCGAGCCCTTCTTTGAGAGCCCTCTGACTGATTGCACCAGCCCTTCCTTTGACGGACCCCTCAGTCCGCCGCTCAGCATCAATGGCAACTTCTCTTTCAAACACGAACCGTCCGCCGAGTTTGAGAAAAATTATGCCTTTACCATGCACTATCCTGCAGCGACCCTGGCAGGGGCCCAAAGCCACGGATCAATCTTCTCGGGCGCCGCTGCCCCTCGCTGTGACATCCCTATAGACAATATTATGTCCTTCGATAGCCATTCACATCATGAGCGAGTCATGAGTGCCCAGCTCAATGCCATCTTTCACGATTAGAGGCACGTCAGTTTCACCGTCCCTGGGAAACAAACCCACTGTGCTTACAGTGACTGTCGTGTTTACAAAAGGCAGCCCTTTGGGTACTACTGCTGCAAAGTGCAAATACTCCAAGCTTCAAGTGATATATGTATTTATTGTCGTTACTGCCTTTGGTAGAAACAGGGGATCAAAGTTCCTGTTCACTTTATGTATTATTTTCTATAGCTCTTCTATTTTAAAAAAAAATACAGTAAAGTTAAAAAAATGCACCACAAATTTGGTGCAGCTGTATTCAGAGCATATTAATTATCTGATCGGGATAACAAAATCACAAGCAATAATTAGGATCTATGCAATTTTTAAACTAGTAATGGGCCAATTAAAATATATATAAATATATATTTTTCAACCAGCATTTTACTACTTGTTACCTTTCCCATGCTGAATTATTTTGTTGTGATTTTGTACAGAATTTTTAATGACTTTTTATAATGTGGATTTCCTATTTTAAAACCATGCAGCTTCATCAATTTTTATACATATCAGAAAAGTAGAATTATATCTAATTTATACAAAATAATTTAACTAATTTAAACCAGCAGAAAAGTGCTTAGAAAGTTATTGTGTTGCCTTAGCACTTCTTTCTTCTCTAATTGTTAAAAATAATTGCACAATTTGAGCAATTCATTTCACTTTAAAGTCTTTCCCTCTCCTTAAAATGATAACCAGATCCATAATTCTTGAGGATGAATAAAAACAAGAGATGTATTCCCTATCAAAACATATCAATTCAATACATTACTTGCACAAGCTTGTATATACATATTATAAACAAATGCCAACATACCCTTCTTTAAATCAAAAGCTGCTTGACTATCACATACAATTTGCACTGTTTCTTTTTAGTCTTTTACTCCTTCGCATTCCATGATTTTACAGAGAATCTGAAGCTATTGATGTTTCCAGAAAATATAAATGCATGATTTTATACATAGTCACACAAATGGTGGTTTGTCATCTATTCATGTAATGAATCTGAGCCTAAATCTAATCAGGTTGTTGATGTTGGGATTTTATATCTATTGTAGTCAGTTAGTACAGTAGCTTAAATAAATTCAAACCATTTAATTCATAATTAGAACAATAGCTATTGCATGTAAAATGCAGTCCAGAATAAGTGCTGTTTGAGATGTGATACTG